>NW_027667252.1:4897500-5509062 GCF_963924665.1 Micromys minutus | reverse complement strand
GAAATTCCACTTATTTTGGGGCAAAATTCCAGAAATTCCCCTTATTTTCGGGCAAAAGTGCAGAAATTTCCCCTATTTTGGGGCAAAATTGCAGAAATTTCACTTATTTCAGGGAAAAAAGGCAGAAATTTTCCTTATTTTGGGGCAAAAAGGCAGAAATTCCTAATATTTTGTGGCAAAAATGCAGAAATTCCTCTTATTTTGAGGTAAAAAGGCTGAAATTCCCCTTATTTGGGGGCAAAAAGGCAGAATTTTCCCTTATTTTGGGGCAAAATTGCAGAAATTTCACTTATTTCAGGGTAATAAGTCAGAAATTTTCCTTATTTTGCGGCAAAAAAGACAGAAATTCCCTTTGTTTTGGGGGAAAAAGATAGAAATTCCACTTATTTAGAGGCAAAAAAGCAGAAATTCCTCTTAATATGGAGCAAAAATGAAGAAATTTCCCTTTTTTATGGCAAAAAGTTATGCATTCTTCTTATTTTCGGGCAAAAAGGCAGAAATTCCCCGTATTTTGGAGCAAAATTGCAGATATTCCCCTAATTGTGGGGTAAAAAGGCAGAAATTCCCTAAATGTTGGGGCAAAAAGACAGAAATTCTTTTTATATTAAGGCAAAACTCAGAAATTCCAATTATTTTGGGGCAAAATTCCAGAAATTTCCCTTATTTTGGGGCAAAATTGCAGAAATTTCTTTTATTTTGAGGTAAAAAGGCTGAAATTCCCATTATTTGGGGGCAAAAAGGAAAATTTCAGGAAAAAAAGCAGAAATTTTCTTATTTTGAAGCAAAAAGACAGAAATTTCTTTTATTTTGGTACAAAATTGCAGAAATTTGTCTTATTTTGTGGCTAAAATGCAGAAATTTCCCTTATTTTGGGGCAAATATGCCGAAATTCCCCTTATTTTGAGGTAAAAAGGCTGATATTTCCATTATTTGGGGGCAAAAAGGCAGATATTTCCCTTATTTTGGGGCAAAATTGCAGAAATTTCACTTATTTCAGGGTAATAAGTGAGAAATTTTCCTTATTTTGCGGAAAAAAATATAGAATTTCCCTTGGTTTTGGGGGAAAAAGACAGAAATTTCACTTATTTAGAGGCAAAAAAGCAGAAATTCCCCTTATTTTGGAGAAAAATTGCAGAAATTCCCCTAAATGTGGGCAAAAAGGCAGAAATTCCCTATATGTTGGAGCAAATGGACAAAAATTCTCCTTATTTTCGAGCAAAACTCAGAAATTCCACTTGTTTTCGGGGAAAATTCCAAAAATTTCACATATTTTGGGGCAAAATTGCAGAAATTTCACTTATTTTGGGGCAAAATGGCAGAAATTTCACTTATTACAGAAAAAAAAGCAGAAATTTTATTTTTTGGGGGCAAAAAAGCAGAAATTTCTTTTATTTTGGTACAAAATTGCAGAAATATTTCTTTTTTGGGGCAAAAAGGCAGAAATTTCCCTTATTTTGGGCAAAAATGCAAAAATTCCCCTTATTTTGAGGAAAAATGGCTGAAATTTCCATTATTTGGGGGCAAAAAGGAAGAAATTTTCCTTATTTTGGGGCAAAATTGCAGAAATTTCACTTATTTCAGGGTAAAAAGTCAGAATTTTTTTTATTTTGGGCCAAAAAAACAGGAATTACCTTTGTTTTGGGAGAAAAAGATAGACATTCCAGTTATTTAGAGGCAATAAAGCAGAAATTCCCCTTATTTTAGAGCAAAATTGCAGAAATTCCCCTAATTGTGGGGCAAAAAGGCAGAAATTCCCTATATGTTGGGGCAAAAAGATAGAAATTCTCTTTATTTTGGGGCAAAACTCAAAAATTCCACTTCTTTTGGGGCAAAATTTCAGAAATTTCACTTATTTTGGGGCAAAATTGCAGAAATTTCACTTATTTCAGGAAAAAAGCATAAATTTTCTTATTTGGGTACAAAAAGGCAGAAATTTCTATTATTTTGGTACAAAATTGCAGAAATTTTTCTTATTTTGGGGCAAAAAAAATATATTTCTCATATTTTGTGGCAAAAATACAGTAATCCCCCTTATTTTGAGGTAAAAAGGCTGAAATTCCTCTTATTTGAGGGCAAAAAGGCAGAAATTTCCTTTATTGTGGGGCAAAATTGCAGAAATTTCACTTATTTCAGGGTAATAAGTCAGAAAATTTCCTTATTTTGGGGCAAAAAAGACAGAAATTCCCTTTGTTTTTGAGGAAAAAAACAGAAATTCCACTTGTTCAGAGGCAAAAAAGCAGAAATTCCCCTTATTTTGGTTCAAAACTCAGAAATTCCACTTATTTTGGGGCAAAATTCCAGAAATTTCCCTTATTTTGGGGCAAAATTGCAGTAATTTTATTTATTTTGGGGCAAAATTGCAGTAATTTCACTTATTTCAGGGAAAAAAGGCAGAAATTTTCCTTATTTTGTGGCAAAAAGGTAGAAATTCTTATATTTTGTGGCAAAACTGCAGAAATTCCCCTTATTTTGAGGTAAAAAGGCTGAAATTCCCATTATTTGGGGCAAAAGGCAGAAATTTCCCTTATTTTGGGGCGAAATTGCAGAAATTTCACTTACTTCAGCGTAATAAGTCAGAAATTTCCTTATTTTGGTGCAAAAAAGACAGAAATTCCCTTTGTTTTGGGGGAAAAATAAAAAATTCCACTTATTTAGAGGCAAAAAAGCAGAAATTCCCCTTATTTTGGAGCAAAAATGAAGAAATTTCCCTTTTTTTTATTGCAAAAAGGTATGCATTCTTCTTATTTTCAGGCAAAAAGGCAGAAATTCCTTGTATTTTGGAGCAAAATTGCAGAAATTCCCCTAATCGTGGGGCGAAAAGGCAGAAATTCCCTATATGTTGGGGCAAAAAGAAAGAAATTCTCCTTATTTTAAGGCAAAACTCAGAAATTCCACTTATTTTCGGGGAAAATTCCAGAAAATCCCCATATTTTGGAGCAAAATTGCAGAAATTCCCCTAATTGTTGGGCATAAAGGCAGAAATTCCCTATATGTTGGGGCAAAAAGACAGAAATTCTCGTTATTTTTGGGCAAAACTCAGAAATTCCACTTATTTTGGGGCAAAATTCCAGAAATTTCCCTTATTTGGGGGCAAAATTGCAGAAATTTCACTTAGTTTTGGGCTAAATTGCAGAAATTTCACTTATTTCAGAAAAAAAGAGAAATTTTCTTATTTTGGGGCAAAAAGGCAGAAATTTCTTTTATTTTGGTACAAAATTGCAGAAATTTTTCTTATTTTGGGGCAAAAAGACAGAAATTTCCCTTATTTTGGGGCAAAATTGCAGAAATTTCACTTATTTCAGGGTAACAAGTCATAAATTTTCCTTATTTTTGGGCAAAAAAGACAGAAATTCCTTTAGTTTTTGAGGAAAAAAACAGAAATTCCACTTGTTCAGAGGCAAAAAAGCAGAAATTCCCCTTATTTTGGTTCAAAACTCAGAAATTCCACTTATTTTGGGGCAAAATTCCAGAAATTTCCCTTATTTTGGGGCAAAATTGCAGAAATTTTATTTATTTTGGGGCAAAATTGCAGAAATTTCACTTATTTCAGGGAGAAAAGGCAGAAATTTTCCTTATTTTGTGGCAAAAAGGTAGAAATTCTTATATTTTGTGGCAAAACTGCAGAAATTCCCCTTATTTTGAGGTAAAAAGGCTGAAATTCCCCTTATTTGGGGGAAAAAAGGCAGTAATTTCCCTTATTTTGGAGCAAAATTGCAGAAATTTCACATACTTCAGCGTAATAAGTCAGAAATTTCCTTATTTTGGTGCAAAAAAGACAGAAATTCCCTTTATTTTGGGGGAAAAATAAAAAATTCCACTTATTTAGAGGCAAAAAGAAGAAATTCCCCTTATTTTGGAGTAAAAATGAAGAAATTTCCCTTTTTTTATTGCAAAAAGGTATGCATTCTTCTTATTTTCAGGCAAAAAGGCAGAAATTCCTTGTATTTTGGAGCAAAATTGCAGAAATTCCCCTAATTGTGGGGAAAAAAGGCAGAAATTCCCTATATGTTGGGGCAAAAAGACAGAAATTCTCCTTATTTTAGGGCAAAACTCAGAAATTCCACTTATTTTCGGGGAAAATTCCAGAAAATCCCCATATTTTGGAGCAAAATTGCAGAAATTCTTCTAATTATTGGGCATTAAGGCAGAAATTCCCTATATGTTGGGGCAAAAAGACAGAAATTCTCGTTATTTTTGGGCAAAACTCAGAAATTCCACTTATTTTGTGGCAAAATTCCAGAAATTTCCCTTATTTTGGGGCAAAAAGGCAGAAATTTCTTTTATTTTGGTACAAAATTGCAGAAATATTTCTTTTTTTGGGGCAAAAGGCAGAAATTTCCCTTATTTTGGGCAAAAATGCAAAAATTCCCCTTATTTTGAGGAAAAAAGGCTGAAATTCCCATTATTTGGGGGCAAAAAGGAAGAAATTTCTCTTATTTTGGGGCAAAATTGCAGAAATTTCACTTATTTCAGGGTAATAAGTCAGAATTTTTTTTTATTTTGGGCCAAAAAAACAGGAATTACCTTTGTTTTGGGAGAAAAAGATAGAAATTCCACTTATTTAGAGGCAATAAAGCAGAAATTCCCCTTATTTTAGAGCAAAATTGCAGAAATTCCCCTAATTGTGGGGCAAAAAGGCAGAAATTCCCTATATGTTGGGGCAAAAAGATAGAAATTCTCTTTATTTTGGGGCAAAACTCAAAAATTCCACTTCTTTTGGGGCAAAATTTCAGAAATTTCACTTATTTTGGGGCAAAATTGCAGAAATTTCACTTATTTTGGGGCAAAATTGCAGAAATTTCACTTATTTCAGAAAAAAAGCAGAAATTTTCTTATTTGGGGACAAAAAGGCAGAAATTTCTATTATTTTGGTACAAAATTGCAGAAATTTTTCTTATTTTGGGGCAAAAAATATATATTTCTCATATTTTGTGGCAAAAATACAGAAATCCCCCTTATTTTGAGGTAAAAAGGCTGAAATTCCTCTTATTTGAGGGCAAAAAGGCAGAAATTTCCTTTATTGTGGGGCAAAATTGAGGAAATTTCACTTATGTCAGGGTAATAAGTCAGAAAATTTCCTTATTTTGGGGCAAAAAAGACAGAAATTCCCTTTGTTTTTGAGGAAAAAAACAGAAATTCCACTTGTTCATAGGCAAAAAAGCAGAAATTCCCCTTATTTTGGTTCAAAACTCAGAATTTCCACTTATTTTGGGGCAAAATTCCAGAAATTTCCCTAATTTTGGGGCAAAATTGAAGAAGTTTTATTTATTTTGGGGCAAAATTGCAGAAATTTCACTTATTTCAGGGAAAAAAGGCAGAAATTTCCCTTATTTTGTGGCAAAAAGGTAGAAATTCTTATATTTTGTGGCAAAACTGAAGAAATTCCCCTTATTTTGAGGTAAAAAGGCTGAAATTCCCATTATTTGGGGCAAAAGGCAGAAATTTCCCTTATTTTGGGGCGAAATTGCAGAAATTTCACTTACTTCAGCGTAATAAGTCAGAAATTTCCTTATTTTGGTGCAAAAAAGACAGAAATTCCCTTTGTTTTGGGGGAATAATAAAAAATTCCACTTATTTAGAGGCAAAAAAGCAGAAATTCCCCTTATTTTGGAGCAAAAATGAAGAAATTTCCCTTTTTTTTTTGCAAAAAGGTATGCATTCTTCTTATTTTCAGGCAAAAAGGCAGAAATTCCTTGTATTTTGGAGCAAAATTGCAGAAATTCCCTTAATTGTGGGGCAAAAAGGCAGAAATTCCCTATATGTTGGGGCAAAAAGACAGAAATTCTCCTTATTTTAGGGCAAAACTCAGAAATTCCACTTATTTTCAGGGAAAATTCCAGAAAATCCCCATATTTTGGAGCAAAATTGCAGAAATTCCCCTAATTATTGGGCATTAAGGCAGAAATTCCCTATATGTTGGGGCACAAAGACAGAAATTCTCGTTATTTTTGGGCAAAACTCAGAAATTCCACTTATTTTGGGGCAAAATTCCAGAAATTTCCCTTATTTGGGGGCAAAATTGCAGAAATTTCACTTATTTTTGGGCAAAATTGCAGAAATTTCACTTATTTCAGAAAAAAAGAGAAATTTTCTTATTTTGGGGCAAAAAGGCAGAAATTTCTTTTATTTTGGTACAAAATTGCAGAAATTTTTTTTATTTTGAGGCAAAAAGGCAGAAATTTCCCTTATTTTGGGGCAAAATTGCAGAAATTTCACTTATTTCAGGGTAATAATTCAGAAATTTTCCTTATTTTTGGGCAAAAAAGACAGAAATTCTTTTAGTTTTTGAGGAAAAAAACAGAAATTCCACTTGTTCAGAGGCAAAAAAGCAGAAATTTCCCTTATTTTGGTTCAAAACTCAGAAATTCCACTTATTTTGGGGCAAAATTCCAGAAATTTCCCTTATTTTGGGGCAAAATTGCAGAAATTTTATTTATTTTGGGGCAAAATTGCAGAAATTTCACTTATTTCAGGGAGAAAAGGCAGAAATTTTCCTTATTTTGTGGCAAAAGGTAGAAATTCTTATATTTTGTGGCAAAACTGCAGAAATTCCCCTTATTTTGAGGTAAAAAGGCTGAAATTCCCCTTATTTGGGGGAAAAAAAGGCAGAAATTTCCCTTATTTTGGGGCAAAATTGCAGAAATTTCACATACTTCAGCGTAATAAGTCAGAAATTTCCTTATTTTGGTGCAAAAAAGACAGAAATTCCCTTTATTTTGGGGGAAAAATAAAAAATTCCACTTATTTAGAGGCAAAAAAGAAGAAATTCCCCTTATTTTGGAGTAAAAATGAAGAAATTTCCCTTTTTTTATTGCAAAAAGGTATGCATTCTTCTTATTTTCAGGCAAAAAGGCAGAAATTCCTTGTATTTTGGAGCAAAATTGCAGAAATTCCCCTAATTGTGGGGCAAAAAGGCAGAAATTCCCTATATGTTGGGGCAAAAAGACAGAAATTCTCCGTATTTTAGGGCAAAACTCAGAAATTCCACTTATTTTCGGGGAAAATTCCAGAAAATCCCCATATTTTGGAGCAAAATTGCAGAAATTCCCCTAATTATTGGGCATTAAGGCAGAAATTCCCTATATGTTGGGGCAAAAAGACAGAAATTCTCGTTATTTTTGGGCAAAACTCAGAAATTCCACTTATTTTGGGGCAAAATTCCAGAAATATCCCTTATTTTGGGGCAAAAAGGCAGAAATTTCTTTTATTTTGGTACAAAATTGCAGAAATATTTCTTTTTTTGGGGCAAAAATGCAGAAATTTCCCTTATTTTGGGCAAAAATGCCAAAATTCCCCTTATTTTGAGGAAAAAAGCCTGAAATTCCCATTATTTGGGGGCAAAAAGGAAGAAATTTCCCTTATTTTGGGGCAAAATTGCAGAATTTTCACTTATTTCAGGGTAATAAGTCAGAATTTTTTTTTATTTTGGGCCAAAAAAACAGGAATTACCTTTGTTTTGGGAGAAAAAGATAGAAATTCCACTTATTTAGAGGCAATAAAGCAGAAATTCCCCTTATTTTAGAGCAAAATTGCAGAAATTCCTCTAATTGTGGGGCAAAAAGGCAGAAATTCCCTATATGTTGGGGCGAAAAGATAGAAATTCTCTTTATTTTGGGGCAAAACTCAAAAATTCCACTTCTTTTGGGGCAAAATTTCAGAAATTTCACTTATTTTGGGGCAAAATTGCAGAAATTTCACTTATTTTGCGGCAAAATTGCAGAAATTTCACTTATTTCAGAAAAAAAGCAGAAATTTTCTTATTTGGGGACAAAAAGGCAGAAATTTCTATTATTTTGGTACAAAATTGCAGAAATTTTTCTTATTTTGGGGCAAAAAAATATATATTTCTCATATTTTGTGGCAAAAATACAGAAATCCCCCTTATTTTGAGGTAAAAAGGCTGAAATTCCTCTTATTTGAGGGCAAAAAGGCAGAAATTTCCTTTATTGTGGGGCAAAATTGCAGAAATTTCACTTATGTCAGGGTAATAAGTCAGAAAATTTCCTTATTTTGGGGCAAAAAAGACAGAAATTCCCTTTGTTTTTGAGGAAAAAAAACAGAAATTCCACTTGCTCATAGGCAAAAAAGCAGAAGTTCCCCTTATTTTGGTTCAAAACTCAGAATTTCCACTTCTTTTGGGGCAAAATTCCAGAAATTTCCCTTATTTTGGGGCAAAATTGAAGAAATTTTATTTATTTTGGGGCAAAATTGCAGAAATTTCACTTATTTCAGGGAAAAAAGGCAGAAATTTCCCTTATTTTGTGGCAAAAAGATAGAAATTCTTATATTTTGTGGCAAAACTGAAGAAATTCCCCTTATTTTGAGGTAAAAAGGCTGAAATTCCCATTATTTGGGGCAAAAGGCAGAAATTTCCCTTATTTTGGGGCGAAATTGCAGAAATTTCACTTACTTCAGCGTAATAAGTCAGAAATTTCCTTATTTTGGTGCAAAAAAGACAGAAATTCCCTTTGTTTTGGGGGAAAAATAAAAAATTCCACTTATTTAGAGGCAAAAAAGCAGAAATTCCCCTTATTTGGAGCAAAAATGAAGAAATTTCCCTTTTTTTTATTGCAAAAAGATATGCATTCTTCTTATTTTCAGGCAAAAAGGCAGAAATTCCTTGTATTTTGGAGCAAAATTGCAGAAATTCCCTTAATTGTGGGGCAAAAAGGCAGAAATTCCCTATATGTTGGGGCAAAAAGACAGAAATTCTCCTTATTTTAGGGCAAAACTCAGAAATTCCACTTATTTTCAGGGAAAATTCCAGAAAATCCCCATATTTTGGAGCAAAATTGCAGAAATTCCCCTAATTATTGGGCATTAAGGCAGAAATTCCCTATATGTTGGGGCACAAAGACAGAAATTCTCGTTATTTTTGGGCAAAACTCAGAAATTCCACTTATTTTGGGGCAAAATTCCAGAAATTTCCCTTATTTGGGGGCAAAATTGCAGAAATTTCACTTATTTTTGGGCAAAATTGCAGAAATTTCACTTATTTCAGAAAAAAAGAGAAATTTTCTTATTTTGGGGCAAAAAGGCAGAAATTTCTTTTATTTTGGTACAAAATTGCAGAAATCTTTCTTATTTTGGGGCAAAAAGGCAGAAATTTCCCTTATTTTGGGGCAAAATTGCAGAAATTTCACTTATTTCAGGGTAATAATTCAGAAATTTTCCTTATTTTTGGGCAAAAAAGACAGAAATTCCTTTAGTTTTTGAGGAAAAAAACAGAAATTCCACTTGTTCAGAGGCAAAAAAGCAGAAATTTCCCTTATTTTGGTTCAAAACTCAGAAATTCCACTTATTTTGGGGCAAAATTCCAGAAATTTCCCTTATTTTGGGGCAAAATTGCAGAAATTTTATTTATTTTGGGGCAAAATTGCAGAAATTTCAATTATTTCAGGGAGAAAAGGCAGAAATTTTCCTTATTTTGTGGCAAAAAGGTAGAAATTCTTATATTTTGTGGCAAAACTGCAGAAATTCCCCTTATTTTGAGGTAAAAAGGCTGAAATTCCCCTTATTTGGGGGAAAAAAGGCAGAAATTTCCCTTATTTTGGGGCAAAATTGCAGAAATTTCACATACTTCAGCGTAATAAGTCAGAAATTTCCTTATTTTGGTGCAAAAAAGACAGAAATTCCCTTTATTTTGGGGGAAAAATAAAAAATTCCACTTATTTAGAGGCAAAAAAGAAGAAATTCCCCTTATTTTGGAGTAAAAATGAAGAAATTTCCCTTTTTTTATTGCAAAAAGGTATGCATTCTTCTCATTTTCAGGCAAAAAGGCAGAAATTCCTTGTATTTTGGAGCAAAATTGCAGAAATTCCCCTAATTGTGGGGCAAAAAGGCAGAAATTCCCTATATGTTGGGGCAAAAAGACAGAAATTCTCCTTATTTTAGGGCAAAACTCAGAAATTCCACTTATTTTCGGGGAAAATTCCAGAAAATCCCCATATTTTGGAGCAAAATTGCAGAAATTCCCCTAATTATTGGGCATTAAGGCAGAAATTCCCTATATGTTGGGGCAAAAAGACAGAAATTCTCGTTATTTTTGGGCAAAACTCAGAAATTCCACTTATTTTGTTGCAAAATTCCAGAAATATCCCTTATTTTGGAGCAAAAAGGCAGAAATTTCTTTTATTTTGGTACAAAATTGCAGAAATATTTCTTTTTTTGGGGCAAAAATGCAGAAATTTCCCTTATTTTGGGCAAAAATGCAAAAATTCCCCTTATTTTGAGGAAAAAAGGCTGAAATTCCCATTATTTGGGGGCAAAAAGGAAGAAATTTCCCTTATTTTGGGGCAAAATTGCAGAATTTTCACTTATTTCAGGGTAATAAGTCAGAATTTTTTTTTATTTTGGGCCAAAAAAACAGGAATTACCTTTGTTTTGGGAGAAAAAGATAGAAATTCCACTTATTTAGAGGCAATAAAGCAGAAATTCCCCTTATTTTAGAGCAAAATTGCAGAAATTCCCCTAATTGTGGGGCAAAAAGGCAGAAATTCCCTATATGTTGGGGCAAAAAGATAGAAATTCTCTTTATTTTGGGGCAAAACTCAAAAATTCCACTTCTTTTGGGGCAAAATTTCAGAAATTTCACTTATTTTGGGGCAAAATTGCAGAAATTTCACTTATTTTGGGGCAAAATTGCAGAAATTTCACTTATTTCAGAAAAAAAGCAGAAATTTTCTTATTTGGGGACAAAAAGGCAGAAATTTCTATTATTTTGGTACAAAATTGCAGAAATTTTTCTTATTTTGGGGCAAAAAAATCTATATTTCTCATATTTTGTGGCAAAAATACAGAAATCCCCCTTATTTTGAGGTAAAAAGGCTGAAATTCCTCTTATTTGAGGGCAAAAAGGCAGAAATTTCCTTTATTGTGGGGCAAAAATGCAGAAATTTCACTTATGTCAGGGTAATAAGTCAGAAATTTTCCTTATTTTGGGGCAAAAAAGACAGAAATTCCCTTTGTTTTTGAGGAAAAAAACAGAAATTCCACTTGTTCATAGGCAAAAAAGCAGAAATTCCCCTTATTTTGGTTCAAAACTCAGAATTTCCACTTATTTTGGGGCAAAATTCCAGAAATTTCTTTTATTTTGGGGCAAAATTGAAGAAATTTTATTTATTTTGGGGCAAAATTGCAGAAATTTCACTTATTTCAGGGAAAAAAGGCAGAAATTTCCCTTATTTTGTGGCAAAAAGGTAGAAATTCTTATATTTTGTGGCAAAACTGAAGAAATTCCCCTTATTTTGAGGTAAAAAGGCTGAAATTCCCATTATTTGGGGCAAAAGGCAGAAATTTCCCTTATTTTGGGGCGAAATTGCAGAAATTTCACTTACTTCAGCGTAATAAGTCAGAAATTTCCTTATTTTGGTGCAAAAAAGACAGAAATTCCCTTTGTTTTGGGGGAAAAATAAAAAATTCCACTTATTTAGAGGCAAAAAAGCAGAAATTCCCCTTATTTTGGAGCAATAATGAAGAAATTTCCCTTTTTTTTATTGCAAAAAGGTATGCATTCTTCTTATTTTCAGGCAAAAAGCAGAAATTCCTTGTATTTTGGAGCAAAATTGCAGAAATTCCACTAATTGTGGGGCAAAAAGGCAGAAATTCCCTATATGTTGGGGCAAAAAAACAGAAATTCTCCTTATTTTAGGGCAAAACTCAGAAATTCCACTTATTTTCGGGGAAAATTCCAGAAAATCCCCATATTTTGGAGCAAAATTGCAGAAATTCCCCTAATTGTTGGGCATAAAGGCAGAAATTCCCTATATGTTGGGGCAAAAAGACAGAAATTCTCATTATTTTTGCGCAAAACTCAGAAATTCCACTTATTTTGGGGCAAAATTCCAGAAATTTCCCTTATTTGGGGGCAAAATTGCAGAAATTTCTCTTATTTCAGAAAAAAAGAGAAATTATCTTATTTTGGGGCAAAAAGGCAGAAATTTCTTTTATTTTGGTACAAAATTGCAGAAATTTTTCTTATTTTGGGGCAAAAAGGCAGAAATTTCCCTTATTTTGGGGCAAAATTGCAGAAATTTCACTTATTTCAGGGTAATAATTCAGAAATTTTCCTTATTTTTGGGCAAAAAAGACAGAAATTCCTTTTGTTTTTGAGGAAAAAACCAGAAATTCCACTTGTTCAGAGGCAAAAAAGCAGAAATTCCCCTTATTTTGGTTCAAAACTCAGAAATTCCACTTATTTTGGGGCAAAATTCCAGAAATTTCCCTTATTTTGGGGCAAAATTGCAGAAATTTTATTTATTTTGGGGCAAAATTGCAGAAATTTCACTTATTTCAGGGAAAAAAGGCAGAAATTTTCCTTATTTTGTGGCAAAATGGTAAAAATTCTTATATTTTGTGGCAAAACTGCAGAAATTCCCCTTATTTTGAGGTAAAAAGGCTGAAATTTTCTTTATTTGGGGGCAAAAAGGCAGAAATTTCCCTTATTTTGGGGCAAAATTGCAGAAATTTCACTTACTTCAGCATAATAAGTCAGAAATTTCCTTATTTTAGTGCAAAAAAGACAAAAATTCCCTTTGTTTTGGGGGAAAAATAAAAAATTCCACTTATTTAGAGGCAAAAAAGAAGAAATTCCCCTTATTTTGGAGTAAAAATGAAGAAATTTCTTTTTTTTTATTGCAAAAAGATATGCATTCTTCTTATTTTCAGGCAAAAAGGCAGAAATTCCTTGTATTTTGGAGCAAAATTGCAGAAATTCCCTTAATTGTGGGGCAAAAAGGCAGAAATTCCCTATATGTTGGGGCAAAAAGACAGAAATTCTCCTTATTTTAGGGCAAAACTCAGAAATTCCACTTATTTTCAGGGAAAATTCCAGAAAATCCCCATATTTTGGAGCAAAATTGCAGAAATTCCCCTAATTATTGGGCATTAAGGCAGAAATTCCCTATATGTTGGGGCACAAAGACAGAAATTCTCGTTATTTTTGGGCAAAACTCAGAAATTCCACTTATTTTGTGGCAAAATTCCAGAAATTTCCCTTATTTTGGGGCAAAATTGCAGAAATTTCACTTATTTTTGGGCAAAATTGCAGAAATTTCACTTATTTCAGAAAAAAAGAGAAATTTTCTTATTTTGGGGCAAAAAGGCAGAAATTTCTTTTATTTTGGTACAAAATTGCAGAAATTTTTCTTATTTTGGGGCAAAAAGGCAGAAATTTCCCTTATTTTGGGGCAAAATTGCAGAAATTTCACTTATTTCAGGGTAATAAGTCAGAAATTTTCCTTATTTTTGGGAAAAAAAGACAGAAATTTTTTTTCTTTTGGGGGAAAAAGACTGAAATTCCACATTTTTAGAGGGAAAAAAAGCAGAAATTCCCCTTATTTTGGAGCAAAAAAGAAGAAATTTCTTTTTTTTGTGGCAAAAGGTATTCATTCTTCTTATATTCAGGCTAAAAAGCAGAAATTCCCCGTATTTTGTAGCAAAATTGCAGAAATTCCACTAATTGTGAAGCAAAAAGGCAGTAATTCCCTATATGTTAGGGCAAAAAGACAGAAATTCTCTTTATTTTGGGGCAAAACTCAGAAATTCCACTTATTTTGGGGCAAAATTCCAGAAATTTCCTTATTTTTAAGGCAAAATTGCAGAAATTTCACTTATTTTGGGGCAAAATTGCAGAAATTTCACTTATTTCAGGGAAAAAAAAGCAGAAATTTTTTTTATTTTGGGGCAAAAAGGCAGAAATTCCTAATATTTTGTGGCAAAAATGCAGAAATTCCCATTATTTTGAGGTAAAAAGGATGAAATTCCCTTATTTGGGGGCAAAAAGGTAGAAATTTCTTTTATTTTGGGGCAAAATTGCATAAATTTCACTTATTTCAGGGTAATAAGTCAGAATTTTTCCTTATTTTGTGGTAAACAAGACAGAAATTTCCTCTTTTTGGGGAAAAAGACAGAAATTCCACTTATTTAGAGGCAAAAAAGCAGAAATTCCCCTAATTTTGGAGCAAAATGAAGAAATTTCCATTTTTTATGGAAAAAAGGTATGCATTCTTCTTATTTTCAGGCAAAATGCAGAAATTCCTTGTATTTTGGAGCAAATTTGGAGAAATTTCCCTAACTGTGGGGCAAAAAGGCAGATATTCCCTATATGTTAGGGCAAAAAGAAGAAATTCTCCTTATTTTGGGGCAAAACTCAGAAATTCCACTTATTTTGGGACAAAATTCCAGAAATTTCCCTTGTTTTGGGGCAAAATTGCAGAAATTTCCTTTATTTTGGGGCAAAATTGCAGAAATTTCACTTATTTTGGGGCAAAATTGCAGAAATTTCACTTATTTCAGGGAAAAAGGGCAGAAATTTTCCTTATTTTGGGGCAAAATTGCAGAAATTTCACTTATTTCAGAGTAATAAGTCAGAAATTTTCCTTATTTTTGGGCAAAAAAGACAGAAATTCCCTTTGTTTTGGGGGAAAAAGAAAAAATTCCACTTATTTAGAGGCAAAAATGCAGAAATTCCACTTATTTAAAAGCAAAAATGAAAAAAATTTCGCTTTTTTATCGCAAAAATGTATGCATTCTTCTTATTTTCGGGCAAAAAAGCAGAAATTCTTCATATTTTGGAGCAAAATTGCAGAAATTCCCCTAATTGTGGGGCAAAAAGGCGGAAATTCCCTATATGTTGGGGCAAAAAGACAAAAATTCTCCTTATTTTGGGGAAAAACTCAGAAATTCCACTTATTTTGGGGCAAAATTGCAGAAATTTCACTTAATTCAGAGGAAAAAGGAAGAAATTTTCCTTATTTTTGGGCAAAAATGCAGAAATTCCTAATATTTTGTGGCAAAAATGCAAAAAATCTTTTTATTTTGAGGTAAAAAGGCTGAAATTCCCTTTATTTGGGGGCAAAAAGGTAGAAATTTCCCTTATTTTGGGGCAAAATTGCAGAAATTTCACTTATTTCAGGGTAATAAGTCAGAATTTTTTTTTATTTTGGGGCAAACAACACAGAAATTCCTTCTTTTTGGGGAAAAAGACAGAAATTCCACTTATTTAGAGGCAAAAAAGCAGAAATACCCCTTATTTTGGAGCAAAATGAAGAAATTTCCATTTTTTATGGCACAAAGGTATGCATTCTTTTTATTTTCGAGCAAAAAGGCAGAAATAACCCGTATTTTGGAGCAAAATTGCAGAAATTCCCCTAATTGTGGGGCAAAAATGCAGAAATTCCCTATATGATAAGGCAAAAAGAAAGAAATTTTCCTTATTTTGGGGATAAACTCAGAAATTCCACTTATTTGTGGGCAAAATTCCAGAAATATCCCTTGTTTTGGGGCAAAATTGCAGAAATTTCAGTTATTTTGGGGCAAAATTGCAGAAATTTCACTTATTTCAGAAAAAAAGAGAAATTTTCTTATTTTGGGTCAAAAAGGCAGAAATTTCTTTTATTTTGGTACAAAATTGCAGAAATTTTTCTTATTTTGGGGCAAAAAGGCAGTAATTTCCCATATTTTGGCCAAAAATGCAAAAATTCCCTTTATATTGAGGTAAAAAGGCTGAAATTCCCCTTATTTGGGGGCAAAAAAGGCAGAAATTTCCCTTATTTTGAAGCAAAATTGCAGAAATTTCACTTATTTCAGGGATAAAGGCAGAAATTTTCCTTATTTTGAGGCAAAAAGGCAGAAATTCCCGTTATTTTGAGGTAAAAAGGCTAAAATTCCCCTTATTTGGGGGCAAAAAGGCAGAAATTTCCCTTATTTTGGGGCAAAATTGCAAAAATTTTCTTATTTTGGGGCAAAAATGCAGAAATTTCTTTTATTTTGGTACAAAATTGCAGAAATTTTTCTTATTTTGGGGCAAAAAGGCAGAAATTTCCCATATTTTGGGGCAAAAATGCAGAAATTCCTTTTATTTTGAGGTAAAAATGCTGAAAATCCCCTTATTTGGAGGCAAAATGCAGAAATTTCCCTCATTTTGGGGCAAAATTGCAGAAATTTCACTTATTTCAGGGTAATAAGTCAGAAATTTTTTTTATTTTGGGCCAAAAAAACAGGAATTACCTTTGTTTTGGGGGGAAAAGATAGAAATTCCACTTATTTAGAGGCAAAAAAGCAGAAATTCCCCTTATTTTGGAGCAAAATTGCAGAAATTCCCCTAATTGTGGGGCAAAAAGGCACAAATTCCCTGTATGTTGGGGCAAAAAGATAGAAATTCTCCTTATTTTGGGGCAAAACTCAGAAATTCCACTTATTTTGGGGCAAAATTCCAGAAATTTCCCTTATTTGGGGGCAAAATTGCAGAAATTTCACTTATTTTGGGGCAAAATTGCAGAAATTTCACTTATTTCAGAAAAAAAGCAGAAATTTTCTTTTTTGAGGGCAAAAAGGCAAAAATTTCTATTATTTTGGGACAAAATTGCAGAAATTTTTCTTATTTTGAGGGAAAAAAGAATATATTTCCCATATTTTGTGGCAAAAATACAGAAATTCCCCTTATTTTGAGGTAAAAAGGCTAAAATTCCTTTTATTTGGGAGCAAAAAGGCTGAAATTTCCTTTATTTTGTGGCAAAATTCAGAAATTTCACTTATTTCAGGGTAATAAGTCAGAAATTTTCCTTATTTTGGGGCAAAAAAGACAGAAATTCCCTTTGTTTTGGAGGAAAAATACAGAAATTCCACTTGTTTAGAGGCAAAAAAGCAGAAATTCTCCTTATTTTAGAGCAAAAATGAAGAAATTTCCCTTTTTTATGGCAAAAAGATATGCATTCTTTTTATTTTTGGGAAAAAGGCAGAAATTCCCCGTATATTGGAGCAAAATTGCAGAAATTTTCCTAATTGTGAGGCAAAAAGGCAGAAATTCCCTATATGTTGGGCAAAAAGACAGAAATTGTCCTTATTTTGGTGCAAAACTCAGAAATTCCACTTATTTTGGGGCAAAATTCCAGAAATTTCCTTTATTTTAGGGCAAAATTGCAGAAATTTCATTTATTTTGGGGCAAAATTGCAGAAATTTCACTTATTTAAGGGAAAAAGGCAGAAATTTTTCTTATTTTGGGGCAAAAAGGCAGAAATTCTTATATTTTGTGGCAAAACTGAAGAAATTCCCCTTATTTTGAGGTAAAAAGGCTGAAATTCCCCTTATTTGGGAGCAAAAAGTAAGAAATTTCCCTTATTTTGGGGCAAAATTGCAGAAATTTCACTTACTTCAGCGTAATAAGTCAGGAATTTCCTTATTTTGGTTCAAAAAAGAATGAAATTCCCTTTGTTTTGGGGGAAAAAGAAAAAATTCCACTTATTTAGAGGCAAAAATGCAGAAATTCCCCTTATTTTGGAGCAAAAATGAAGAAATTTCCCTTTTTTTATCGCAAAAAGGTATGCATTCTTCTTATTTTCGGGCAAAAAGGCAGAAATTCCTCGTATTTTGGAGCAAAATTGTAGAAATTTCCCTAATTGTGGGGCAAAAAGACAGAAATTCTCCTTATTTTGGGGCAAAACTCAGAAATTCCACTTATTTTGGGGCAAAATTGCAGAAATTATACTTATTTCAGAAAAAAGGCAGAAATTTTCTTATTTTGGGGCAAAAAGGCAGAAATTTCCCTTATTTTGGGCAAAAATTCAGAAATTCCCCTTATTTTGAGGTAAAAAGGCTGAATTTCCCATTATTTGGGCGCAAAAAGGCAGAAATTTCCCTTATTTTGGGGCAACATTGCAGAAATTTCACTTATTTCAGGGAAATAAGTCAGAAATTTTCCTTATTTTGGGGCAAAAATGAAGATATTCCCTTTGTTTTGGGGGAAAAAGACAGATATTCCACTTATTTAGAGGCAAAAGCAGAAATTCCCCTTATTTTGGAGCAAAATTGCAGAAATTCCCCTAATTGTGGGGCAAAAAGGGAGAAATTCCCTATATGTTGATGCAAAAAGATAGAAATTCTTTTTATTTTGGGGCAAAACTCAGAAATTCCACTTATTTTGGGGCAAAATTACAGAAATTTCACTTATTTTGGGGCAAAATTGCAGAAATTTTACATATTTAGTGGCATAATTGCAGAAATTTCACTTATTTCAGAAAAAAAGCAGAAATTTTCTTATTTGGGGGCAAAAATGCAGAAAGTTCTATTATTTTGGTAAAAAATTGCAGAAATTTTTCTTATTTTTGGGCAAAAAGGCAGAAATTTACCATATTTTGTGGCAAAAATACAGAAATTCCCCTTATTTTGAGGTAAAAAGGCTGATATTCCTTTTATTTGGGGGCTATAAGGCAGAAATTTCCCTTATTTTGGGGCAAAATTGCAGAAATTTCACTTATTTCAGTGTAATAAGTCAGAAATTTTCCTTATTTTGGGGCAAAAAAGACAGGAATTCCCTTTGTTTTTGTGCGAAAAGGGCAGAAATTCCACTTGTTTAGAGGTAAAATAGCAGAAATTCCTTTTATTTTGAAGCAAAAATGAAGAAATTACCCTTTTTTATGGCAAAAAGGTATGCATTCTTCTTATTTTCGGGCAAAAAGGCAGAAATTCCCCATATTTTGGAGCAAAATTGCAGAAATTCCCCTAATTGTAGGGCAAAAAGGCAGAAATTCTCTATATGTTAGGGCAAAACAAAGAAATTCTCCTTATTTTTGGGCAAAACTAAGAAATTTCACTTATTTTGGGGCAAAATTGCAGAAATTTCACTTATTTCAGGGAAAAAAGGCAGAAATTTTCCTTATTTTGGGGCAAAAAGGCAGAAATTCCTAATATTTTGTGGCAAAAATGCAGAAATTCCCCTTATTTTGAGGTAAAAAGGATGAAAATCCCTTATTTGAGGGCAAAAAGGCAGAAATTTCACTTATTTTGGGGCAAAATTTCAGAAATTTCACTTATTTCATGGAAAAAAGCCAGATATTTTCCTTATTTTGGGGCAAAAACGCAGAAATTCCTAATATGTTGTGGCAAAAATGCAGAAATTCCCCTTATTTTGAGGTAAAAAGGCTGAAATTCCCCTTATTTGGCAGCAAAAAGGCAGAATTTTCCTTATTTTGGGGCAAAATTGCAGAAATTTCACTTATTTTGGGGCAAAATTGCAGAAATTTCACTTATTTCAGGAAAGAAAGCAAAAATTTTTTTTATTTTAGGGCAAAAAGGCAGAAATTCCTAATATTTTGTGGCAAAAATGCAGAAATTCCCATTATTTTGAGGTAAAAAGGATGAAAATCCCTTATTTGAGGGCAAAAAGGCAGAAATTTCACTTATTTTGGGGCAAAATTTCAGAAATTTCACTTATTTCATGGAAAAAAGCCAGATATTTTCCTTATTTTGGGGCAAAAACGCAGAAATTCCTAATATGTTGTGGCAAAAATGCAGAAATTCCCCTTATTTTGAGGTAAAAAGGCTGAAATTCCCCTTATTTGGCAGCAAAAAGGCAGAATTTTCCTTATTTTGGGGCAAAATTGCAGAAATTTCACTTATTTCAGAGTAAAAAGTCAGAAATTTTCCTTATTTTTGGGCAAAAAAGACAGAAATTCCCTGTGTTTTGGGAGAAAAAGACAGAAATTCCACTTATTTAGAGGCAAAAAAGCAGAAATTCCCCTTATTTTGGAGCAATAATGAAGAAATTTCCTTTTTTTATGGCAAAAATGTATGCATTCTTCTTATTTTTGGGCAAAAAGTCAGAAATTCCCCATATTTTGTGGCAAAATTGCAGAAATTCCCCTAATTGTGGGGCAAAAAAGCAGAAATTCCCTATATGTTGGGGCGAAATGACAGAAATTCTCCTTATTTTGGGGCAAAACTCAGAAATTCCACTTATTTTGGGGCAAATTTCAGAAATTTCTCTTATTGTTGGGCATAAAGGCAGAAATTCCCTATATGTTGGTGCAAAAAGACATAAATTCTCGTTATTTTTGGGCAAAACTCATAAATTCCACTTATTTTGGGGCAAAATTCCAGAAATTTCCCTTATTTGGGGGCAAAATTGCAGAAATTTCACTTATTTTTGGGCAAAATTGCAGAAATTTCACTTATTTCAGAAAAAAAGAGAAATTTTCTTATTTTGGGGCAAAAAGGCAGAAATTTCTTTTATTTTGGTACAAAATTGCAGAAATTTTTCTTATTTTGGGGCAAAAAGGCAGAAATTTCCCTTATTTTGGGGCAAAATTGCAGAAATTTCACTTATTTCAGGGTAATAAGTCAGAAATTTTCCTTATTTTTGGGCAAAAAAGACAGAAATTCCCTTTCTTTTGGGGGAAAAAGACTGAAATTCCACATTTTTAGAGGCAAAAAAGCAGAAATTCCCCTTATTTTGGAGCAAAAAAGAAGAAATTTCTTTTTTTTTGTGGCAAAAGGTATTCATTCCCCTTATAATCAGGCTAAAAAGCAGAAATTCCCCGTATTTTGTAGCAAAATTGCAGAAATTCCACTAATTGTGAAGCAAAAAGGCAGTAATTCCCTATATGTTAGGGCAAAAAGAAAGAAATTCTCCTTATTTTGGGGCAAAACTCAGAAATTCCACTTATTTTGGGGCAAAATTCCAGAAATTTCCTTATTTTGGGGGCAAAATTGCAGAAATTTCACTTATTTTGGGGCAAAATTGCAGAAATTTCAATTATTTTAGAGAAAAAGAGCAGAAATTTTTTTATTTTGGGGCAAAAAGGCAGAAATTCCTAATATTTTGTGGCAAAAATGCAGAAATTCCCATTATTTTGTGGTAAAAAAGATGAAATTCCCTTATTTGGGGGCAAAAAGGCAGAAATTTCCCTTATTTTGGGGCAAAATTTCAGAAATTTCACTTATTTCAGGGTAATAAGTCAGAATTTTTCCTTATTTTGTGGCAAACAAGACAGAAATTTCCTCTTTTTGGGGAAAAAGACAGAAATTCCACTTATTTAGAGGCAAAAAAGCAGAAATTCCCCTTATTTATGAGCAAAATGAAGAAATTTCCATTTTTTATGGCACAAAGGTATGCATTCTTTTTATTTTCGAGCAAAAAGGCAGAAATTCTCCGTATTTTGGAGCAAAATTGCAGAAATTCCCCTAATTTTGGGGCAAAAAGGCAGAAATTCCCTATATATTAAGGGAAAAAGACAGAAATTTTCCTTATTTTGGGGCAAAACTCAGAAATTCCACTTACTTTGGGGCGAAATTCCAGAAATTTCCCTTGTTTTGGGGCAAAATTGCAGAAATGTCTTTTATTTTGGGGCAAAATTGCAAAAATTTTCTTATTTTGGGGCAAAAAGGCAGAAATTTCTTTTATTTTGGTACAAAATTGCAGAAATTTTTCTTATTTTGGGGCAAAAAGGCAGAAATTTCCCATATTTTGGGCCAAAAATGCCGAAATTCCCCTTATTTTGAGGTAAAAATGCTGAAATTCCCCTTATTTGGGGGCAAAATGCAAAAATTTCCCTTATTTTGGAGCAAAATTGCTGAAATTTCACTTATTTCACAGTAATAAGTCAGAAATTTTCCTTATTTTGGGCCAAAAAAGACAGAAATTCCCTTTGTTTTGGAAAAAAAGACAGAAATTCCACTTATTTAGAGGCAAAACAGAAATTCCCTTTTTTTTGGAGCAAAAATGAAGAAATTTTTCTTTTTTATGGCAAAAAGGTATTCATTCTTCTTATTTTCGGGCAAAAAGGCATAAATTCCTCGTATTTTGGAGCAAAATTGCAGAATTTAGAATAATTGTGGGGCAAAAAGGCAGAAATTCCCTATATGTTGGCGCATAGAGACAGAAATTCTCCTTATTTACGGAAGAACTCAGAAATTCCACTTATTTTTGGGCAAAATTCCAGAAATTTCCCTTATTTTTGGGCAAAATTGCAGAAATTTCACTTATTTTGGGGAAAAATTGCAGAAATTTCACTTGTTTAAGGGAAAATAGGCAGAAATTTTCCTTATTTTGGGGCAAAAAGGCAAAAATTCCTAATATTTTGTGGCAAAAATGCAGAAATTCCCCTTATTTTGAGGTAAAAAGGCTGAAATTCCCCTTATTTGGGGGCAAAAAGGCCGAAATTTCCCTTATTTTGGGGCAAAATTGCAGAAATTTCACTTATTTCAGGGTAATAAGTAAGAAATTTTCCTTATTTTGGGGCATAAAAGACAGAAATTCCCTTTGTTTTGTGGGAAAAAGACAGAAATTCAACTTATTTAGAGGCAAAATGCAGAAATTCCCCTTATTTTGGAGCAAAAATGAAGAAATTTCCATTTTTTCTGGCACAAAGGTTGGCATTCTTATTATTTTCGTGCAAAAAGGCATAAATTCCCCGTATTTTGGAGCAAAATTGAAGAAATTCCCCTAATTGTGGGGCAAAATAGCAGAAATTTCCTATATGTTGGGGAAAAAATACAGAAATTCTCCTTATTTTGGGGCAAAACTCAGAAATTCCACTTATTTTGGGGCAAAATTTCAGAAATTTCCCTTATTTTGGGGCAAAATTGCAGAAATTTCACTTATTTTGCGGAAAAATTGCAAATTTAACTTATTTCAGAAAAAAAAGAAATTTTCTTATTTTGGGGCAAAAAGGCAGAAATTTCTTTTATTTTGGTACAAAATTGCAGAAATTTTTCTTATTTTGGGGCAAAAAGGCAGAAATTTCCCATATTTTGGGGCAAAAATGCAGAAATTCCCCTTATTTTGAGGTAAAAAGGCTGATATTCCCCTTATTTGGGGGCAGAAAGGTAGAAATTTCCCTTATTTTGAAGCACAATTGCAGAAATTTCACTTATTTCATGAAAAATAGGCAGAAATTTTCCTTATTTTGGGGCAAAAAGGCAGAAATTCTTAATATTTTGTGGCAAAAATGCAGAAATTCCCCATTTTTTGAGGTAAAAAGGCTGAAATTCCCCTTATTTGGGGGCAAAAAGGCAGAAATTTCCCTTATTTTGGGGCAAAATTGCAGAAATTTCACTTATTTCAGGGAAATAATCAGAAATTTTCTTTATTTTTGGGAAAAAAAGAAAGAAATTCCCTGTGTTTTGGGGGAAAAAAGACAGAAATTCCACTTATTTAGAGGCAAAAAAGCAGAAATTCTCCATATTTTGGAGCAAAAATGAAGAAATTTTCCTTTTTTATGGCAAAAAGGTATGCATTCTTTTTATTTTCGGGCAAAAAGGCAGAAATTCCCCGTATTTTGGAGCAAAATTGCAGAAATTCCCCTAATTGTGGGAAAAAAAGGCAGAAATTCCCTATATGTTGGGGCATAAATACAGAAATTCTCCTTATTTTGGTGCAGAACTCAGAAATTAAACTTATTTTGGGGCAAAATTCGAGAAATTTCCCTTATTTTGGGGCAAAATTGCAGAAATTTCACTTATTTCAGGTAAAATAGGCAGAAATTTTCCTTATTATGGGGCAAAAAGGCAGGAATTTCTAATATTTTGTGGCAAAAATGCAGAAATTCCCCTTATTTAGAGGTAAAAGGCTGAAATTTCCCTTATTTGGGAGCAAAAAGGCAGAAATTTCCCTTATTTTAAGGCAAAATTGCAAAAATTTCACTTATTTCAGAATAATAAGTCAGAAATTTTCCTTATTTTGGGCAAAAAAGACAGAAATTCCTTTTGTTTTTGGGGGAAAAGACAGAAATTCCACTTATTTAGAGGCAAAAAAGCAGAAATTCCCCTTATTTTGGAGCAAAAATGAAGAAATTTCCCTTTTTTATGGCAAAAGTTATGCATTCTTCTTATTATCGGGCAAAAAGGCAGAAATTCCCCGTATTTTGGAGCAAAATTGCAGAAATTCCCCTAATTGTGAAGCAAAAAGGCAGAAATTCCCTATATGATGGGACATAAAGACAGAAATTCTCCTTATTTTGGGGCAAAACTCAGAAATTCCAATTATTTTGGGGCAAAATTCCAGAAATTTCCCTTATTTTGGGGCAAAATTTCAGAAATTTCAATTTTTATGGGACAAAATTGCAGAAATTTCACTTATTTCAAAAAAAAGGATAAATTTTCTTATTTTGGGCTAAAAAGGCAGAAATTTCTTTTATTTTGGTACAAAGTTGCAGAAATTTTTCTTATTTTGGGGCAAAAAGGCAGAAATTTCCCATATTTTGGGGCAAAAATGGAGAAATTCCCCTTATTTTGAGGTAATCAGGCTGAAATTCCTCTTATTTGGGGGCAAAAAGGCAGAAATTTCCCTTATTTTGGGGCAAAATTGCAGAAATTTCACTTATTTCAGGGAAATAAGTCAGAAGTTTTCTTTATTTTGGAGCAAAAAAGACAGAAATTCCCTGTGTTTTGGGGGAAAAAAGGCAGAAATTCCACTTATTTAGAGGCAAAAAAGCAGAAATTCTCCTTATTTTGGAGCAAAAATGAAGAAATTTTCTTTTTTTATGGCAAAAAGGTATGCATTCTTCTTATTTTGGGGCAAAAAGGCAGAAATTCCCCGTATTTTGAAGCAAAATTGCAGAAATTCCCCTAATAGTGGGGCAAAAAGGCAGAAATTCCCTATATGTTGGGGCATAAAGACAGAAATTCTCCTTATTTTGGTGCAGAACTCAGAAATTAAACTTATTTTGAGGCAAAATTCCCGAAATTTCCCTTATTTTGGGGCAAAATTTCAGAAATTTCACTTATTTCAGGGAAATAATCAGAAATTTTCCTTATTTTGGGCCAAAAAAGACAGAAATTCCCTTTGTTTTTGTGGGAAAAGACAGAAATTCCACTTATTTAGAGGCAAAAAAGCAGAAATTCCCCTTATTTTGGAGCAAAAATGAAGAAATTTCACTTTTTATGGCAAAAAGTTATGCATTCTTCTTATTTTCGGGCAAAAAGGCCGAAATTCCCCGTATTTTGCAGCAAAATTGCAGAAATTCCCCTAATTGTGAAGCAAAAAGGCAGAAATTCCCTATATAATGGGGCATAAAGACAGAAATTCTCCTTATTTTGGGGCATAACTCAGAAATTCAAATTATTTTGGGGCAAAATTCCAGAAATTTCCCTTATTTTGGGGCAAAATTTCAGAAATTTCAATTTTTATGGGACAAAATTGCAGAAATTTCACTTATTTCAAAAAAAGGATAAATTTTCTTATTTTGGGCTAAAAAGGCAGAAATTTATTTTATTTTGGTACAAAGTTGCAGAAATTTTTCGTATTTTGGGGCAAAGGGCAGAAATTTCCCATATTTTGGGGCAAAAATGCAGAAATTCCCCTTATTTTGTGGTAAAAAGGCTATAATTACCCTTATTTGGGGGCAAAAAGGAGAAATTTCCCTTATTTTGGGGCAAAATTGCTGAAATTTCACTTATTTCACGGTAATAAGTCAGAAATTTTCCTTATTTTGGGGCAAAAAATACAGAAATTCCCTTTGTTTGGGAAAAAAAAAGACAGAAATTCCACTTATTTAGAGGCAAAAAAGCAGAAATTCCCCTTATTTTGGAGCAAAAATGAAGAAATTTCCCTTTTTTATGGCAAAAAGGTATGCATTCTTCTTACTTTCGGGCAAAAAGGCAGAAATTCCTCATATTTTAGAGCAAAATTGCAGAATTTCGCATAATTGTGGGGCAAAAAGGCAGAAATTCCCTATTTGTTAGCGCATAGAGACAGAAATTCTCCTTATTTTGAGGCAGAACTCAGAAATTCCACTTATTTTTGGGCAAAATTCCAGAAATTTCTCTTATTTTGAGGCAAAATAGCAGAAATTTCACTTATTTTGGGAAAAAATTGCAGAAATTTCACTTGTTTCAGGGAAAATAGGCAGAAATTTTTCTTATTTTGGGGAAAAAAGGCAGAAATTCCTAATATTTTGTGGCAAAAATGCAGAAATTTCCCTTATTTTGAGGTAAAAAGGCTGAAATTCCCCTTATTTGGGGGCAAAAAGGCAGAAATTTCCCTTATTTTGGGGTAAGTTGCAGAAATTTCACTTACTTCAGCGTAATAAGTCAGAAAATTTCCTTATTTTGGGGCAAAATACAGAAATTCCCTTTGTTTTGTGGGAAAAAGACAGAAATTCAACTTATTTAGAGGCAAGAAGCAGAAATTCCCCTTATTTTTGAACAAAAATGAAGAAATTTCCATTTTTTCTGGCACAAAATTTTGCATTCTTCTTATTTTCGTGCAAAAAGGCAGAAATTCCCCGTATTTTGGAGCAAAATTGAAGAAATTCCCCTAATTGTGGGGCAAAAGGGCAGAAATTCCCTATATGTTGGGGCAAAAAGACAGAAATTCACCTTATTTTGGGGAAGAACTCAGAAATTACACTTATTTTGGTGCAAAATTCCAGAAATTTCCCTTATTTTGGGGCAAAATTGCAGAAATTTCACTTATTTTGGGGAAAAATTGCAGAAATTTAACTTATTTCAGAAAAAAAAAGAAATTTTCTTATTTTGGGGCAAAAAGGCAGAAATTTCTTTTATTTTGGTACAAAATTGCAGAAATTTTTTTTATTTTGGGGCAAAAAGGCAGAAATTTCCCATATTTTGGGGCAAAAATGCAGAAATTCTCCTTATTTTGAGGTAAAAAGGCTGAAATTCCCCTTATTTGGGGGCAGAAAGGTAGAAATTTCCCTTATTTTGAAGCAAAATTGCAGAAATTTCACTTATTTAATAGAATATAGGCAGAAATTTTCCTTATTTTGGGGCAAAAAGGCAGGAATTCCTAATATTTTGTGGCAAAAATGCAGAAATTCCCCTTATTTTGAGGTAAAAGGCTGAAATTTCCTTTATTTGGGAGCAAAAAGGCAGAAATTTCCCTTATTTTGAGGCAAAATTGCAGAAAATTCACTTATTTCAGGGAAATAAGTCAGAAATTTTCCTTATTTTGTGGCAAAAAAGACAGAAATTCCCTTTGTTTTGGGGGAAAAAAGACAGATATTCTACTTATTTAGAGGCAAAAAAGCAGAAATTCCCATTATTTTGGAGCAAAAATGAAGAAATTTTCCTTTTTTATGGCAAAAAGGTATGCATTCTTCTTATTTTCGGGCAAAAAGGCAGAAATTCCCCATATTTTGGAGCAAAGTTGCAGAAATTCCTCCAATTGTGGGGCAAAAAGGCAGAAATTCCCTATATGTTGGGGCATAAAGACAGAAATTCTCTTTATTGTAGGGAAAAACTCAGAAATTCCACTTATTTTGGGGCAAAATTCCAGAAATTTCCCTTATTTTGTGGCAAAATTGCAGAAATTTCACTTATTTTGAGTCAAAATTGCAGAAATTTCAATTATTTCAGAAAGAAAAGAAGAAATTTTCTTATTTTGGGGCAAAAAGGCAAAAATTTTTTTATTTTGGTACAAAGTTGCAGAAATTTTTCTTATTTTGTGGCAAAAGGGCAGAAATTTCCCATATTTTGGGGCAAAAATGCAGAAATTCCCCTTATTTTGGGGTAAAAAAGCTAAAATTTCCCTTATTGGGGCAAAAAGGCAGAAATTTCTCTTATTTTGGGGCAAAATTGCTGAAATTTCATTTATTTCATAATAATAAGTCAGAAATTTCCCTTATTTTGGGGCAAAAAAGATAGAAATTCCCTTTGTTTGGGAAAAAACAGAAATTCCACTTATTTAGAGGCAAAAAAGCAGAAATTCTCCTTATTTTGGAGCAAAAATGAAGAAATTTCTCTTTTTTATGGCAAAAAGTATGCATTCTTCTTATTTTCGGGCAAAAAGGCAGAAATTACTCGTATTATGGAGCAAAATTGCAGAATTTCGCCTAATTGTGAGGCAAAAAGGCAGAAATCCCATATATGTTGTGGTATAAAGACAGAAATTCTCCTTATTTTCAGGCAGAACTGAGAAATTCCACTTATTTTTGGGCAAAATTCCAGAAATTTCCATTATTTTGGTGCAAAATTGCAGAAATTTCACTTATTTTAGGGCAAAATTACAGAAATTTCACTTTTTCAGGGAAAATAGGCAGAAATTTTTCTTATTTTGGGGCAAAATGCAGAAATTCCTAGTATTTTGTGGCAAAAATGCAGAAATTCCCCTTATTTTGAGAAAAAAAAAAGCTGAAATTCCCCTTATTCTGGGGCAAAAAGGCAGAAATTTCCCTTATTTTGGGGCAAAATTGTAGAAATTTCACTTATTTCAGGGTAATAAGTCAGAAATTTTCCTTATTTTGGGGCAAAAAAGACAGAAATTTCCTTTGTTTAAGGGGAAAAAGACAGAAATTTAACTTATTTAGAGGCAAAAATGCAGAAGTTCCCCTTAATTTGGAGCAAAAATGAAGAAATTTCCCTTTTTTATGGCAAAAAGGTATGCATTCTTCTTATTTTCAGGCAAAAAGGCAGAAATACCCCATATTTTGGAGCAAAATTACAGAAATTCCCCTAATTGTGGGGCAAAAAGGCAGAAATTCCCTATATGTTGGGGCAAAAAGACAGAAATTCTACTTATTTTGGGGCAAAACTCAGAAATTCCACTATTTTTGAGGCAAAATTTTGATATTTCTCATATTTTGGGGCAAAATTGCAGAAATTTCACTTATTTTGGGACAAAATTGCAGAAATTTCACTTATTTCAGGATAATAAGTCAGAAATTTTCTTTATTTTGGGGCAAAAAAGACAGAAATTCCCTTTGTTTTGGGAGAAAAAGGAAGAAATTCCACTTATTACAGGCAAAAGTGCAGAAATTCCCCTTATTTTGGAGCAAAATTTCAGAAATTCCCCTAATTGTGGGGCAAAAAGGCAGAAATTCCCTATATGTTGGGGCAACATAACAGGAATTCTCCTTATTTTGGGGGCAAAACTCAGAAATTCCACTTATTTTTGGGCAAAATTCCAGAAAGTTCTCTTATTTTAGGGCAAAATTGCAGAAATTTCACTTATTCTGGGGCAAAATTGCAGAAATTTCACTGATTTCAGAAAAAAAGCAGAAATTTTCTTATTTGGGGCAAAAAGGCAGAAATTTGTATTATTTTGGTACAAAATTGCAGAAATTTTTCTTATTTTCGGGCAAAAAGGCAGAAATTCAACTTATTTTTAGGTAAAAAGGCTGAAATTCCTTTTATTTGTGGGCAAAAAAGCAGAAATTTCACTTATTTTGGGGCAAAATTGCAGAAATTTCACTTATTTCAGAGAAAAAAGGCAGAAATTTTTCTTATTTTTGGGCAAAAAGGCAGAAATTCCTAATATTTTGTGCAAAAATGCAAAATTGCTCTTATTTTGAGGTAAAAAGGCTGAAATTTCCCTATTTGGGGACAAAATGGCAGAAATTTCCCTTATTTTGGGGCAAAATTGCAGAAATTTCACTAATTTCAGGGTAGTAAGTCAGAAATTTTCCTTATTTTGAAGCAAAAAAGACAAAAATTCTCTTTGTTTTGGGGGAAAAAGACAGCAATTCCACTTTTTTAGAAGCAAAAAAGCAGAAATTCCCCTTGTTTTGGAGCAAAAATGAAGAAATTTTCCTTTTTTATGGCAAAAAGGTATGCATTCTTCTTATTTTTGGGCAAAAAGTCAGAAATTCCCCGTATTTTGGAGCAAAATTGCAGAAATTCCCCTAATTGTGGGGCATAAAGGCAGAAATTCCCTATATGATGGGGCATAAAGTCAGAATTTCTCCTTATTGTGGGGCAGAACTCAGAAATTAAACTTATTTTTGGCAAAATTCCTGAAATTTCACTTATTTTGGGGCAAAATTGCAGATATTTCACTTATTTTGGGGCAAAATTGCAAAAATTTCACTTATTTCAGGGAAAATAGGCAGAAATTTTTTTTATTTTGGGACAACAAGGCAGAAATTCCTAATATTTTGTGGCAAAAATGCAGAAATTCCCCTTATTTTGAGGTAAAAAGGCTGAAATTCCCCTTATTTGGGGGCAAAAAGGCAGAAATTTCCCTTATTTTGGGGCAAAATTGCAGAAATTTCACTTACTTCAGGGAAATAAGTCAGAAATTTTCCTTATTTGGGGGCAAAAAAGACAGAAATTCCCTTTGTTTTGGGGGAAAAAGACAGAAATTCCACTTATTTAGAGGCAAAAAAAAGCAGAAATTCCCCTTATTTTAGAGCAAAAATGAAGAAATTTCCATTTTTTTATGGCAAAAAGGTATGCATTCTTCTTATTTTCGGGCAAAAAGGCAGAAATACCCCGTATTTTGGAGCAAAATTGCAGAAATTCCCCTAATAGTGGAGCAAAAAGACAGAAATTCTTCTTCTTTTTAAGCAAAACTCAGAAATTCCACTTATTTTGAGGCAAAATTCCAGAAATTTCCCTTATTTTGGGGCAAAATTGTAGAAATTTCACTTATTTTTCGGCAAAATTGCAGAAATTCCACTTATTTTAGAAAAAAAGGAGAAATTTTCTTATTTGGGGGCAATAAGGCAGAAATTTTTTTTGTTTTGGTACAAAATGGCAGAAATTTTTCCTATTTTGGGGCAAAAAGGCAGAAATTTCCTATATTTTGGGGCAAAAATGCAGAAATTCCCCTTATTTTGAGGTAAAAATGCTGAAATTCTCCTTATTTGAAGGCATAAAGGCAGAAATTTCTCTTATTTTGGGGCAAAATTGCTGAAATTTCACTTATTTCAAAGTAATAAGTCAAAATTTTTCTTTATTTTTGGGCAAAAAGGATAGAAATTCCCTTTGTTTTGGAAAAAAACAGAAATTTCACTTATTTTGAGGTAAAAAGGCTAAAATTCCCCTTATTTGGGGGCAAAAAAGAAGAAATTTCTCTTATTTTGGGGCAAAATTGCTGAAGTTTCACTTATTTGGGGGCAAAATTGCAGAAATTTCACTTTTTATGGGACAAAATTACAGAAATTTCACTTATTTCAAAAAAAGGAGAAATTTTCTTATTTTGGGGCAAAAAGGCAGTAATTTCTATTATTTTTTACAAAGTTGCAGAAATTTTTCTTTTTTTGGGGCACAAGGGCAGAAATTTCCCATATTTTGGGGAAAATGTAGAAATTCCCCTTATTTTGAGGTAAAAAGGCTGAAATTCCCCTTATTTGGGGGCAAAAAGGCAGAAATTTCTCTTATTTTGGGGCAAAATTGCTGAAATTTCACTTATTTCACGGAAATAAGTCAGAAATTTTCTTTATTTTGGGCAAAAAAGACAGAAATTCCCTTTGTTTTGGAAAAAAAAATTCCACTTATTTAGAGGCAAAAAAGTAGAAATTCCCTTTATTTTGGAGCAAAAATGAAGAAATTTCCCTTTTTTATGACAAAAAGGTATGCATTCTTCTTATTTTCGGGCAAAAAGGCAGAAATTCGTTGTATTTTGGAGCAAAATTGCAGAATTTCGCCTAATTGTGGGGCAAAAAGGCAGAAATTCCCTATATGTTGGGGCATAAAGACAGAAATTCTCTTATTTTGGGGCAGAACTCAGAAATTCCACTTATTTTTGGGCAAAATTCCAGAAATTTCCCTTATTTTGGGGCAAAAATGCATAAATTTCACTTATTTTGGGGCAAAATTGCAGAAACTTCACTTATTTCCAAAAAATAGGCAAAAATTTTTCTTATTTTGGGGCAAAAAAGCAGAAATTCTTAATATTTTGTGGCAAAAATGCAGAAATTTTCCTTATTTTGAGTTAAAAAGGCTGAAATTCTCTTTATTTGGGGGAAAAAGGCAGAAATTTCTTTTATTTTGGTGCAAAATTGCAGAAATTTCACTTATTTCAGAATAATAAGTCAGAAATTTTCCTTATTTTGGGGCAAAAAAGACAGAAATTCCCTTTGTTTTTGGAGAAAAAAGACAGAAATTTCACTTATTTAGAGGCCAAAAAGCAGAAATTCCTTTTATTTTGGAGCAAAAATGAAGAAATTTCCCTTTTTTATGGCAAAAATGTATGCATTCTTCTTATTTTCGGGCAAAAAGGCAGAAATACCCCGTATTTTGGAGCAAAATTGCAGAAATTCCCCTATTTGTGAAGCAAAATGCAGAAATTCCCTATATGTTGGTGTATAAAGACAGAAATTCTCCTTATTTTGAAGCAAAACTCAGAAATTCCACTTATTTTAGGGCAAAATTCCAGAAATTTCCCTTATTTTGGGGCAAAATTGCAGAAATTTCACTTTTTATGGGACAAAATTGCAGAAATTTCACTTATTTCAAAAAAAAGGAGCAATTTTATTATTTTGGGGCAAAAAGACAGAAATTTCTATTATTTTGTTACAAAGTTTCAGATATTTTTCTTATTTTGGGGCAAAAGGTCAGAAATTTCCCATATTTTGGGGAAAATGCAGAAATTGCCCTTATTTTGAGGTAAAAGGCTGAAATTCCCCTTATTTGGGGGCAAAAAGGTTGAAATTTCTCATATTTTGGGGCAAAATTGCTGAAATTTCACTTATTTAATGGAAATAAGTCAGAAATTTTCCTTATTTTCGGGCAAAAAAGATAGAAATTCCCTTTGTTTTGGGGGAAAAAGACAGAAATTCCACTTATTTAGAGGCAATAAAGCAGAAATTCCTTTTATTTTGGAGCGAAAATGAAGATATTTTCCTTTTTTATGGCAAAAAGGTATGCATTCTACTTATTTTCGGGCAAAAAGGCAGAAATTCCCCGTATTTTGGAGCAAAATTGCAGAAATTCCCCTAATTGTAAGGCAAAAAGGCAGAAATTCCCTATATGTTGGGGCAGAAAGACAGAAATTATTCTTATTTTGGGGTAAAACTCATAAATTCCACTTACTTTGGGGCAAAATTCCAGAAATTTCCCTTATTTTGGGGCAAATTTGCAGAAATATCACTTATTTTGGGGCAAAATTGCAGATATTTTACTTATTTCAGAAAAAAAGGATAAATTTTATTATTTTGGGGCAAAAAGGCAGAAATTTCTTTTATTTTTGTACAAAATTGCAGAAATTTTTCTTATTTTGGAGCAAAAAGGCAGAAATTTCCATATTATGGGGCAAAAATGCAGAAATTCCCCTTATTTTGAGGTATAATGGCTGAAATTCCCCTTATTTGGGGGCAAAAAGGCAGAAATTTCCCTTACTTTGGGGCAAAATTGCTGAAATTTCACTTATTTCATCGTATTAAGTCAGAAATTTTCCTTATTTTGGGGCAAAAAAAACAGAAAATCCCTTTGTTTTGGAAAAAAACAGAAATTCCACTTATTTAGAGGCAAAAAGTAGAAATTCCCCTTATTTTGGAGCAAAAATGAAGAAATTTCTTTTTTTTTATGGCAAAAAGATATGCATTCTTCTTATTTTCGGGCAAAAAGGCAGAAATTCCTTGTATTTTGGAGCAAAATTGCAGAATTTCGCCTAATTGTGGGGCAAAAAGGCAGAAATTCCCTATATGTTGGTGCATAAAGACAGAAATTCTCCTATTTTGGGGCAGAACTCAGAAATTCCACTTATTTTTGGGCAAAATTCCAGAAATTTCCCTTATTTAGGGGCAAAATTGCAGAAATTTCACTTATTTTGGGGCAAAATTGCAGAAATTTCACTTATTTCAAAGAAAATAGGCAGAAATTTTTCTTATTTTTGGGCAAAAAGGCAGAAATTCCTAATATTTTGTGGCAAAAATTCAGAAATTCCCCTTATTTTGAGGTAAAAAGGCTGAAATTCCCATTATTTGGGGACAAAAAGGCAGAAATTTCCCATATTTTGGGGCAAAATTGCAGAAATTTCCCTTATTTTGGGGCAAAATTGCAGAAATTTCACTTTTTATGGGACAAAATTACAGAAATTTCACTTATTTCAAAAAAAGGAGAAATTTTCTTATTTTGGGGCAAAAAGGCAGAAATTTCTATTATTTTTTACAAAGTTGCAGAAATTTTTCTTTTTTTGGGGCACAAGGGCAGAAATTTCCCATATTTTGGGGAAAATGTAGAAATTCCCCTTATTTTGAGGTAAAAAGGCTGAAATTCACCTTATTTGGGGGCAAAAAGGCAGAAATTTCTCTTATTTTGGGGCAAAATTGCAGAAATTTCACTTATTTCACGGTAATAAGTCAGAAATTTTCTTTATTTTGGGGCAAAAAAGACAGAAATTCCCTTTGTTTTGGAAAAAAAATTCCACTTATTTAGAGGCAAAAAAGTAGAAATTCCCTTTATTTTGGAGCAAAAATGAAGAAATTTCCCTTTTTTATGACAAAAAGGTATGCATTCTTCTTATTTTCGGGCAAAAAGGCAGAAATTCGTTGTATTTTGGAGCAAAATTGCAGAATTTCGCCTAATTGTGGGGCAAAAAGGCAGAAATTCCCTATATGTTGGGGCATAAAGACAGAAATTCTCCTTATTTTGGGGCAGAACTCAGAAATTCCACTTATTTTTGGGCAAAATTCCAGAAATTTCCCTTATTTTGGGGCAAAATTGCATAAATTTCACTTATTTTGGGGCAAAATTGCAGAAACTTCACTTATTTCCAAAAAATAGGCAAAAATTTTTCTTATTTTGGGGCAAAAAGGCAGAAATTCTTAATATTTTGTGGCAAAAATGCAGAAATTTTCCTTATTTTGAGTTAAAAAAGCTGAAATTCTCTTTATTTGGGGGAAAAAGGCAGAAATTTCTTTTATTTTGGTGCAAAATTGCAGAAATTTCACTTATTTCAGAATAATAAGTCAGAAATTTTCCTTATTTTGGGGCAAAAAAGACAGAAATTCCCTTTGTTTTTGGAGAAAAAAGACAGAAATTTCACTTATTTAGAGGCCAAAAAGCAGAAATTCCTTTTATTTTGGAGAGAAAGTGAAGAAATTTCCCTTTTTTATGGCAAAAATGTATGCATTCTTCTTATTTTCGGGCAAAAAGGCAGAAATACCCCGTATTTTGGAGCAAAATTGCAGAAATTCCCCTATTTGTGAAGCAAAATGCAGAAATTCCCTTTATGTTGGTGCATAAAGACAGAAATTCTCCTTATTTTGAAGCAAAACTCAGAAATTCCACTTATTTTTGGGCAAAATTCCAGAAATTTCCCTTATTTTGGGGAAAAATTGCAGAAATTTCACTTTTTATGGGACAAAATTGCAGAAATTTCACTTATTTCAAAAAAAAAGGAGAAATTTTCTTATTTGTGGGCAAAAAGACAGAAATTTCTATTATTTTGGTACAAAGTTGCAGATATTTTTCTTATTTTGGGGCAAAAGGTCAGAAATTTCCCATATTTTGGGGAAAATGCAGAAATTGCCCTTATTTTGAGGTAAAAGGCTGAAATTCCCCTTATTTGGGGGCAAAAAGGTTGAAATTTCTCATATTTTGGGGCAAAATTGCTGAAATTTCACTTATTTAATGGAAATAAGTCAGAAATTTTCCTTATTTTGGGGCAAAAAAGATAGAAATTCCCTTTGTTTTGGGGGAAAAAGACAGAAATTCCACTTATTTAGAGGCAATAAAGCAGAAATTCCTTTTATTTTGGAGCGAAAATGAAGAAATTTTCCTTTTTTATGGCAAAAAGGTATGCATTCTACTTATTTTTGGGCAAAAAGGCAGAAATTCCCCGTATTTTGGAGCAAAATTGCAGAAATTCCCCTAATTGTAAGGCAAAATGGCAGAAATTCCCTATATGTTGGGGCAGAAAGACAGAAATTATTCTTATTTTGGGGTAAAACTCATAAATTCCACTTACTTTGGGGCAAAATTCCAGAAATTTCCCTTATTTTGGGGCAAATTTGCAGAAATATCACTTATTTTGGGGCAAAATTGCAGATATTTCACTTATTTCAGAAAAAAAGGAGAAATTTTATTATTTTGGGGCAAAAAGGCAGAAATTTCTTTTATTTTGGTACAAAATTGCAGAAATTTTTCTTATTTTGGAGCAAAAAGGCAGAAATTTCCATATTTTGGGGCAAAAATGCAGAAATTCCCCTTATTTTGAGGTATAATGGCTGAAATTCCCCTTATTTGGGGGCAAAAAGGCAGAAATTTCCCTTATTTTGGGGCAAAATTGCAGAAATTTCACTTATTTCAGGGTAATAAGTCAGAATTTTTTTTTATTTTGGGGCAAAAAATACAAAAATTCACTTTGATTTGGGAGAAAAGACAGAAATTCCACTTATTTAGAGGCAAAAAAGCAGAAATTCCCCTTATTTTGGAGCAAAAATAAAGAAATTTTCCTTATTTATGGCAAAAATGTATGCATTCTTCTTATTTTCGGGCAAAAAGGAAGAAATTCCTTGTATATTGGAGATAAATTGCAGAAATTCCCCTAATTGTGTGGCAAAAAGGCATAAATTCCCTATATGTTGGGGAAGAAAGACAGAAATACTCCTTATTTTGGGGCAGAACTCAGAAATTAAACTTATTATGGGGCAAAATTCCAGAAATTTCCCTAATTTTGGGGCAAAAATGCAGAAATTTCACTTATTTTGGGGCAAAATTGCAGAAATTTCACTTATTTCAGGGAAAATAAGCAGGAATTTTCTTTATTTTGGGGCAAAAAGGCAGAAATTCCTAATATTTTGTGGCAAAAATGCAAAAATTCCCCTTATTTTGAGGTAAAAAGGCTGAAATTCCCCTTATTTGTGGGCAAAAAGGCAGAAATTTCTTTTCTTTTTGGGCAAAATTGCAGAAATTTCACTTATTTCAGAATAGTAAGTCAGAAATTTTCCTTATTTTGGGGCAAAAAAGACAGAAATTCCCTTTGTTTTTGGAGGAAAAAGAGAAATTCCACTTATTTAGAGGCCAAAAAGCAGAAATTCCCCTTATTTTGGAGCAAAAATGAAGAAATTTCCCTTTTTTATGGCAAAAAGGTATGCATTCTTCTTATTTTCGGGAAAGAAGGCAGAAATACCCAGTATTTTGGAGCAAAATTGCAGAAATTCCCCTATTTGTGAAGCAAAATGCAGAAATTCCCTATATGTTGGGGCATAAAGACAGAAATTCTTCTTATTTTGGTGCAGAACTCAGAAATTAAAATTATTTTGGGGCAAAATTCCAGAAATTTCCCTTATTTTGGGGCAAAATTGCAGAAATTTCACTTTTTATGGGACAAAATTGCAGAAATTTCACTTATTTCAAAATAAAGAGAAATTTTCTTATTTTGGGGCAAATAGGCAGAAATTTCTATTATTTTGGTACAAAGTTGCAGAAATTTTTCTTATTTTGGGGCACAAGGGCAGAAATTTCCCATATTTTGGGGAAAATGCAGAAATTGCCCTTATTTTGAGGTAAAAAGGCTGAAATTCCCCTTATTTGGGTGCAAAAAGGCAGAAATTTCTCTTATGTTGGGGCAAAATTGCTGAAATTTCACTTATTTCACGGTAATAAGTCAGAAATTTTCCTTATTTTGGGGCAAAAAAGATAGAAATTCCCTTTGTTTTGGGGGAAAAAGACAGAAATTCCACTTATTTAGAGGCAATAAAGCAGAAATTCCTTTTATTTTGGAGCGAAAATGAAGAAATTTTCCTTTTTTATGGCAAAAAGGTATGCATTCTACTTATTTTCGGGCAAAAAGGCAGAAATTCCCCGTATTTTGGAGCAAAATTGCAGAAATTCCCCTAATTGTAAGGCAAAAAGGCAGAAATTCCCTATATGTTGGGGCAGAAAGACAGAAATTATTCTTATTTTGGGGTAAAACTCATAAATTCCACTTACTTTGGGGCAAAATTCCAGAAATTTCCCTTTTTTTGGGGCAAATTTGCAGAAATTTCACTTATTTTGGGGCAAAATTGCAGATATTTCACTTATTTCAGAAAAAAAGGAGAAATTTTATTATTTTGGGGCAAAAAGGCAGAAATTTCTTTTATTTTTGTACAAAATTGCAGAAATTTTTCTTATTTTGGAGCAAAAAGGCAGAAATTTCAATATTTTGGGGCAAAAATGCAAAATTCCCCTTATTTTGAGGTATAATGGCTGAAATTCCCCTTATTTGGGGGCAAAAAGGCAGAAATTTCCCTTATTTTGGGGCAAAATTGCAGAAATTTCACTTATTTCAGGGTAATAAGTCAGAAATTTTTTTTATTTTGGGGCAAAAAATACAGAAATTCACTTTGATTTGGGAGAAAAGACAGAAATTCCACTTATTTAGAGGCAAAAAAGCAGAAATTCCCCTTATTTTGGAGCAAAAATAAAGAAATTTTCCTTATATATGGCAAAAAGGTATGCATTCTTCTTATTTTTGGGCAAAAAGGCAGAAATTCTTTGTATATTGGAGAAAAATTGCAGAAATTCCCCTAATTGTGAGGCAAAAAGGCATAAATTCCCTATATGTTGGGGCAGAAAGACAAAAATTCTCTTTTTTTGGGGGCAGAACTCAGAAATTTTACTTATTTTTGGGCAAAATTCCAGAAATTTCCCTTATTTTGGGGCAAAATTGCAGAAATTTCACTTATTTTGGGGCAAAATTGCAGAAATTTCACTTATTTCAAAGAAAATAAGCAGAAATTTTTCTTATTTTTGGGCAAAAAGGCAGAAATTCCTAATATTTTGTGGCAAAAATGCAGAAATTCCCCTTAATTTGAGGTAAAAAGGCTGAAATTCCCCTTATTTGTGGGCAAAAAGGCAGAAATTTCTTTTATTTTTGGGCAAAATTGCAGAAATTTCACTTATTTCAGAATAGTAAGTCAGAAATTTTCCTTATTTTGGGGCAAAAAAAACCAGAAATTCCCTTTGTTTTTGGAGGAAAAAGAGAAATTCCACTTATTTAGAGGCCAAAAAGCAGAAATTCCCCTTATTTTGGAGCAAAAATGAAGAAATTTCCCTTTTTTATGGCAAAAAGGTATGCATTCTTCTTATTTTCGGGAAAGAAGGCAGAAATACCCCGTATTTTGGAGCAAAATTGCAGAAATTCCCCTATTTGTGAAGCAAAATGCAGAAATTCCCTATATGTTGGGGCATAAAGACAGAAATTCTTCTTATTTTGGTGCAGAACTCAGAAATTAAAATTCTTTTGGGGCAAAATTTGAGAAATTTCCCTTATTTTGGGGCAAAATTGCAGAAATTTCACTTTTTATGGGACAAAATTGCAGAAATTTCACTTATTTCAAAATAAGGAGAAATTTTCTTATTTTGGGGCAAATAGGCAGAAATTTCTATTATTTTGGTACAAAGTTGCAGAAATTTTTCTTATTTTGGGGCACAAGGGCAGAAATTTCCCATATTTTGGGGAAAACGCAGAAATTGCCCTTATTTTGAGGTAAAAAGGCTGAAATTCCCCTTATTTGGGTGCAAAAAGGCAGAAATTTCTCTTATGTTGGGGCAAAATTGCTGGAATTTCACTTATTTCACGGTAATAAGTCAGAAATTTTCATTATTTTGGGGCAAAAAAGATAGAAATTCCCTTTGTTTTGGGGGAAAAAGACAGAAATTCCACTTATTTAGAGGCAATAAAGCAGAAATTCCTTTTATTTTGGAGCGAAAATGAAGAAATTTTCCTTTTTTATGGCAAAAAGGTATGCATTCTACTTATTTTCGGGCAAAAAGGCAGAAATTCCCCGTATTTTGGAGCAAAATTGCAGAAATTCCCCTAATTGTAAGGCAAAAAGGCAGAAATTCCCTATATGTTGGGGCAGAAAGACAGAAATTATTCTTATTTTGGGGTAAAACTCATAAATTCCACTTACTTTGGGGCAAAATTCCAGAAATTTCCCTTTTTTTGGGGCAAATTTGCAGAAATTTCACTTATTTTGGGGCAAAATTGCAGATATTTCACTTATTTCAGAAAAAAAGGAGAAATTTTATTATTTTGGGGCAAAAAGGCAGAAATTTCTTTTATTTTTGTACAAAATTGCAGAAATTTTTCTTATTTTGGAGCAAAAAGGCAGAAATTTCAATATTTTGGGGCAAAAATGCAGAAATTCCCCTTATTTTGAGGTATAATGGCTGAAATTCCCCTTATTTGGGGGCAAAAAGGCAGAAATTTCCCTTATTTTGGGGCAAAATTGCAGAAATTTCACTTATTTCAGGGTAATAAGTCAGAAATTTTTTTTATTTTGGGGCAAAAAATACAGAAATTCACTTTGATTTGGGAGAAAAGACAGAAATTCCACTTATTTAGAGGCAAAAAAGCAGAAATTCCCCTTATTTTGGAGCAAAAATAAAGAAATTTTCCTTATATATGGCAAAAAGGTATGCATTCTTCTTATTTTTGGGCAAAAAGGCAGAAATTCTTTGTATATTGGAGAAAAATTGCAGAAATTCCCCTAATTGTGAGGCAAAAAGGCATAAATTCCCTATATGTTGGGGCAGAAAGACAAAAATTCTCTTTATTTGGGGGCAGAACTCAGAAATTCTACTTATTTTTGGGCAAAATTCCAGAAATTTCCCTTATTTTGGGGCAAAATTGCAGAAATTTCACTTATTTTGGGGCAAAATTGCAGAAATTTCACTTATTTCAAAGAAAATAAGCAGAAATTTTTCTTATTTTTGGGCAAAAAGGCAGAAATTCCTAATATTTTGTGGCAAAAATGCAGAAATTCCCCTTAATTTGAGGTAAAAAGGCTGAAATTCCCCTTATTTGTGGGCAAAAAGGCAGAAATTTCTTTTATTTTTGGGCAAAATTGCAGAAATTTCACTTATTTCAGAATAGTAAGTCAGAAATTTTCCTTATTTTGGGGCAAAAAAAAAACAGAAATTCCCTTTGTTTTTGGAGGAAAAAGAGAAATTCCACTTATTTAGAGGCCAAAAAGCAGAAATTCCCCTTATTTTGGAGCAAAAATGAAGAAATTTCCCTTTTTTATGGCAAAAAGGTATGCATTCTTCTTATTTTCGGGAAAGAAGGCAGAAATACCCCGTATTTTGGAGCAAAATTGCAGAAATTCCCCTATTTGTGAAGCAAAATGCAGAAATTCCCTATATGTTGGGGCATAAAGACAGAAATTCTTCTTATTTTGGTGCAGAACTCAGAAATTAAAATTCTTTTGGGGCAAAATTTGAGAAATTTCCCTTATTTTGGGGCAAAATTGCAGAAATTTCACTTTTTATGGGACAAAATTGCAGAAATTTCACTTATTTCAAAATAAGGAGAAATTTTCTTATTTTGGGGCAAATAGGCAGAAATTTCTATTATTTTGGTACAAAGTTGCAGAAATTTTTCTTATTTTGGGGCACAAGGGCAGAAATTTCCCATATTTTGGGGAAAACGCAGAAATTGCCCTTATTTTGAGGTAAAAAGGCTGAAATTCCCCTTATTTGGGTGCAAAAAGGCAGAAATTTCTCTTATGTTGGGGCAAAATTGCTGGAATTTCACTTATTTCACGGTAATAAGTCAGAAATTTTCATTATTTTGGGGCAAAAAAGATAGAAATTCCCTTTGTTTTGGGGGAAAAAGACAGAAATTCCACTTATTTAGAGGCAATAAAGCAGAAATTCCTTTTATTTTGGAGCGAAAATGAAGAAATTTTCCTTTTTTATGGCAAAAAGGTATGCATTCTACTTATTTTCGGGCAAAAAGGCAGAAATTCCCCGTATTTTGGAGCAAAATTGCAGAAATTCCCCTAATTGTAAGGCAAAAAGGCAGAAATTCCCTATATGTTGGGGCAGAAAGACAGAAATTATTCTTATTTTGGGGTAAAACTCATAAATTCCACTTACTTTGGGGCAAAATTCCAGAAATTTCCCTTTTTTTGGGGCAAATTTGCAGAAATTTCACTTATTTTGGGGCAAAATTGCAGATATTTCACTTATTTCAGAAAAAAAGGAGAAATTTTATTATTTTGGGGCAAAAAGGCAGAAATTTCTTTTATTTTTGTACAAAATTGCAGAAATTTTTCTTATTTTGGAGCAAAAAGGCAGAAATTTCAATATTTTGGGGCAAAAATGCAGAAATTCCCCTTATTTTGAGGTATAATGGCTGAAATTCCCCTTATTTGGGGGCAAAAAGGCAGAAATTTCCCTTATTTTGGGGCAAAATTGCAGAAATTTCACTTATTTCAGGGTAATAAGTCAGAAATTTTTTTTATTTTGGGGCAAAAAATACAGAAATTCACTTTGATTTGGGAGAAAAGACAGAAATTCCACTTATTTAGAGGCAAAAAAGCAGAAATTCCCCTTATTTTGGAGCAAAAATAAAGAAATTTTCCTTATATATGGCAAAAAGGTATGCATTCTTCTTATTTTTGGGCAAAAAGGCAGAAATTCTTTGTATATTGGAGAAAAATTGCAGAAATTCCCCTAATTGTGAGGCAAAAAGGCATAAATTCCCTATATGTTGGGGCAGAAAGACAAAAATTCTCTTTATTTGGGGGCAGAACTCAGAAATTCTACTTATTTTAGGGCAAAATTCCAGAAATTTCCCTTATTTTGGGGCAAAATTGCAGAAATTTCACTTATTTTGGGGCAAAATTGCAGAAATTTCACTTATTTCAAAGAAAATAAGCAGAAATTTTTCTTATTTTTGGGCAAAAAGGCAGAAATTCCTAATATTTTGTGGCAAAAATGCAGAAATTCCCCTTAATTTGAGGTAAAAAGGCTGAAATTCCCCTTATTTGTGGGCAAAAAGGCAGAAATTTCTTTTATTTTTGGGCAAAATTGCAGAAATTTCACTTATTTCAGAATAGTAAGTCAGAAATTTTCCTTATTTTGGGGCAAAAAAAAAACAGAAATTCCCTTTGTTTTTGGAGGAAAAAGAGAAATCCCACTTATTTAGAGGCCAAAAAGCAGAAATTCCCCTTATTTTGGAGCAAAAATGAAGAAATTTCCCTTTTTTATGGCAAAAAGGTATGCATTCTTCTTATTTTCGGGAAAGAAGGCAGAAATACCCCGTATTTTGGAGCAAAATGTCAGAAATTCCCCTATTTGTGAAGCAAAATGCAGAAATTCCCTATATGTTGGGGCATAAAGACAGAAATTCTTCTTATTTTGGTGCAGAACTCAGAAATTAAAATTCTTTTGGGGCAAAATTTGAGAAATTTCCCTTATTTTGGGGCAAAATTGCAGAAATTTCACTTTTTATGGGACAAAATTGCAGAAATTTCACTTATTTCAAAATAAGGAGAAATTTTCTTATTTTGGGGCAAATAGGCAGAAATTTCTATTATTTTGGTACAAAGTTGCAGAAATTTTTCTTATTTTGGGGCACAAGGGCAGAAATTTCCCATATTTTGGGGAAAATGCAGAAATTGCCCTTATTTTGAGGTAAAAAGGCTGAAATTCCCCTTATTTGGGTGCAAAAAGGCAGAAATTTCTCTTATGTTGGGGCAAAATTGCTGAAATTTCACTTATTTCACGGTAATAAGTCAGAAATTTTCATTATTTTGGGGCAAAAAAGATAGAAATTCCCTTTGTTTTGGGGGAAAAAGACAGAAATTCCACTTATTTAGAGGCAATAAAGCAGAAATTCCTTTTATTTTGGAGCGAAAATGAAGAAATTTTCCTTTTTTATGGCAAAAAGGTATGCATTCTACTTATTTTCGGGCAAAAAGGCAGAAATTCCCCGTATTTTGGAGCAAAATTGCAGAAATTCCCCTAATTGTAAGGCAAAAAGGCAGAAATTCCCTATATGTTGGGGCAGAAAGACAGAAATTATTCTTATTTTGGGGTAAAACTCATAAATTCCACTTACTTTGGGGCAAAATTCCAGAAATTTCCCTTTTTTTGGGGCAAATTTGCAGAAATTTCACTTATTTTGGGGCAAAATTGCAGATATTTCACTTATTTCAGAAAAAAAGGAGAAATTTTATTATTTTGGGGCAAAAAGGCAGAAATTTCTTTTATTTTTGTACAAAATTGCAGAAATTTTTCTTATTTTGGAGCAAAAAGGCAGAAATTTCAATATTTTGGGGCAAAAATGCAGAAATTCCCCTTATTTTGAGGTATAATGGCTGAAATTCCCCTTATTTGGGGGCAAAAAGGCAGAAATTTCCCTTATTTTGGGGCAAAATTGCAGAAATTTCACTTATTTCAGGGTAATAAGTCAGAAATTTTTTTTATTTTGGGGCAAAAAATACAGAAATTCACTTTGATTTGGGAGAAAAGACAGAAATTCCACTTATTTAGAGGCAAAAAAGCAGAAATTCCCCTTATTTTGGAGCAAAAATAAAGAAATTTTCCTTATATATGGCAAAAAGGTATGCATTCTTCTTATTTTCGGGCAAAAAGGCAGAAATTCCTTGTATATTGGAGAAAATTGCAGAAATTCCCCTAATTGTGAGGCAAAAAGGCATAAATTCCCTATATGTTGGGGCAGAAAGACAGAAATTCTCCTTATTTTGGGGCAGAACTCAGAAATTTTACTTATTTTTGGGCAAAATTCCAGAAATTTCCCTTATTTTGGGCCAAAATTGCAAAAATTTCACTTATTTTGGGGCAAAATTGCAGAAATTTCACTTATTTCAAAGAAAATAAGCAGAAATTTTTCTTATTTTTGGGCAAAAAGGCAGAAATTCCTAATATTTTGTGGCAAAAATGCAGAAATTCCCCTTATTTTGAGGTAAAAAGGCTGAAATTCCCTTTATTTGGGGGCAAAAAGGCAGAAATTTCTTTTATTTTAAGGCAAAATTGCAGAAATTTCACTTATTCCAGAATAATAAGTCAGAAATTTTCCTTATTTTGGGGCAAAAAAGACAGAAATTCCCTTTGTTTTTAAAGGAAAAAGACAGAAATTCCACTTATTTAGAGGCCAAAAAGCAGAAATTCCCATTATTTTGGAGCAAAAATGAAGAAATTTCCCTTTTTTATGGCAAAAAGGTATGCATTCTTCTTATTTTCAGGCAAAAAGGCAGAAATTCCCTGTATTTTGGAGCAAAATTGCAGAAATTCCTCTAATTTTGGGGCCAAATTCAGAAATTTCCTATAGTTGGGGCATAAAGACAGAAATATTCTTCATTTTGGGGCAGAACTCAGAAATTCCACTTATTTTGGTGCAAAATTCCAGAAATTTCCCATATTTTGGGGCAAAATTGCAGAAATTTCACTTATTTTGGGGCAAAATTGCAGAAATTTCACTTATTTCAGGGAAAATAGGCAGAAATTTCCCTTATTTTGAGGCAAAAAGGCAGAAATTCCTAATATTTTTTTGGCAAAAATGCAGAAATTCCCCTTATTTTGAGGTATAATGGCTGAAATTCCCCTTATTTGGGGGCAAAAAGGCAGAAATTTCCCTTATTTTGGGGCAAAATTGCAGAAATTTCACTTATTTCAGGGTAATAAGTCAGAATTTTTTTTTATTTTGGGGCAAAAAATACAGAAATTCACTTTGATTTGGGAGAAAAGACAGAAATTCCACTTATTTAGAGGCAAAAAAGCAGAAATTCCCCTTATTTTGGAGCAAAAATAAAGAAATTTTCCTTATTTATGGCAAAAATGTATGCATTCTTCTTATTTTCGGGCAAAAAGGAAGAAATTCCTTGTATATTGGAGATAAATTGCAGAAATTCCCCTAATTGTGTGGCAAAAAGGCATAAATTCCCTATATGTTGGGGAAGAAAGACAGAAATTCTCCTTATTTTGGGGCAGAACTCAGAAATTAAACTTATTATGGGGCAAAATTCCAGAAATTTCCCTAATTTTGGGGCAAAAATGCAGAAATTTCACTTATTTTGGGGCAAAATTGCAGAAATTTCACTTATTTCAGGGAAAATAAGCAGAAATTTTCTTTATTTTGGGGCAAAAAGGCAGAAATTCCTAATATTTTGTGGCAAAAATGCAAAAATTCCCCTTATTTTGAGGTAAAAAGGCTGAAATTCCCCTTATTTGTGGGCAAAAAGGCAGAAATTTCTTTTATTTTTGGGCAAAATTGCAGAAATTTCACTTATTTCAGAATAGTAAGTCAGAAATTTTCCTTATTTTGGGGCAAAAAAGACAGAAATTCCCTTTGTTTTTGGAGGAAAAAGAGAAATTCCACTTATTTAGAGGCCAAAAAGCAGAAATTCCCCTTATTTTGGAGCAAAAATGAAGAAATTTCCCTTTTTTATGGCAAAAAGGTATGCATTCTTCTTATTTTCGGGAAAGAAGGCAGAAATACCCAGTATTTTGGAGCAAAATTGCAGAAATTCCCCTATTTGTGAAGCAAAATGCAGAAATTCCCTATATGTTGGGGCATAAAGACAGAAATTCTTCTTATTTTGGTGCAGAACTCAGAAATTAAAATTATTTTGGGGCAAAATTCCAGAAATTTCCCTTATTTTGGGGCAAAATTGCAGAAATTTCACTTTTTATGGGACAAAATTGCAGAAATTTCACTTATTTCAAAATAAGGAGAAATTTTCTTATTTTGGGGCAAATAGGCAGAAATTTCTATTATTTTGGTACAAAGTTGCAGAAATTTTTCTTATTTTGGGGCACAAGGGCAGAAATTTCCCATATTTTGGGGAAAATGCAGAAATAGCCCTTATTTTGAGGTAAAAAGGCTGAAATTCCCCTTATTTGGGTGCAAAAAGGCAGAAATTTCTCTTATGTTGGGGCAAAATTGCTGAAATTTCACTTATTTCACGGTAATAAGTCAGAAATTTTCCTTATTTTGGGGCAAAAAAGATAGAAATTCCCTTTGTTTTGGGGGAAAAAGACAGAAATTCCACTTATTTAGAGGCAATAAAGCAGAAATTCCTTTTATTTTGGAGCGAAAATGAAGAAATTTTCCTTTTTTATGGCAAAAAGGTATGCATTCTACTTATTTTCGGGCAAAAAGGCAGAAATTCCCCGTATTTTGGAGCAAAATTGCAGAAATTCCCCTAATTGTAAGGCAAAAAGGCAGAAATTCCCTATATGTTGGGGCAGAAAGACAGAAATTATTCTTATTTTGGGGTAAAACTCATAAATTCCACTTACTTTGGGGCAAAATTCCAGAAATTTCCCTTTTTTTGGGGCAAATTTGCAGAAATAAAACTTATTTTGGGGCAAAATTGCAGATATTTCACTTATTTAAGAAAAAAAGGAGAAATTTTATTATTTTGGGGCAAAAAGGCAGAAATTTCTTTTATTTTTGTACAAAATTGCAGAAATTTTTCTTATTTTGGAGCAAAAAGGCAGAAATTTCAATATTTTGGGGCAAAAATGCACAAATTCCCCTTATTTTGAGGTATAATGGCTGAAATTCCCCTTATTTGGGGGCAAAAAGGCAGAAATTTCCCTTATTTTGGGGCAAAATTGCAGAAATTTCACTTATTTCAGGGTAATAAGTCAGAAATTTTTATTATTTTGGGGCAAAAAATACAGAAATTCACTTTGATTTGGGAGAAAAGACAGAAATTCCACTTATTTAGAGGCAAAAAAGCAGAAATTCCCCTTATTTTGGAGCAAAAATAAAGAAATTTTTCTTATATATGGCAAAAAGTTATGCATTCTTCTTATTTTTGGGCAAAAAGGCAGAAATTCCTTGTATATTGGAGAAAAATTGCAGAAATTCCCCTAATTGTGAGGCAAAAAGGCATAAATTCCCTATATGTTGGGGCAGAAAGACAGAAAATCTCCTTATTTTGGGGCAGAACTCAGAAATTTTACTTATTTTTGGGCAAAATTCCAGAAATTTCCCTTATTTTGGGGCAAAATTGCAGAAATTTCACTTATTTTGGGGCAAAATTGCAGAAATTTCACTTATTTCAAAGAAAATAAGCAGAAATTTTTCTTATTTTTGGGCAAAAAGGCAGAAATTCCTAATATTTTGTGGCAAAAATGCAGAAATTCCCCTTATTTTGAGGTACAAAGGCTGAAATTCCCCTTATTTGTGGGCAAAAAGGCAGAAATTTCTTTTATTTTTGGGCAAAATTGCAGAAATTTCACTTATTTCAGAATAGTAAGTCAGAAATTTTCCTTATTTTGGGGCAAAAAAAAAAACAGAAATCCCCTTTGTTTTTGGAGGAAAAAGAGAAATTCCACTTATTTAGAGGCCAAAAAGCAGAAATTCCCCTTATTTTGGAGCAAAAAATGAAGAAATTTCCCTTTTTTATGGCAAAAAGGTATGCATTCTTCTTATTTTCGGGAAAGAAGGCAGAAATTCGTTGTATTTTGGAGCAAAATTGCAGAAATTCCCCTATTTGTGAAGCAAAATGCAGAAATTCCCTATATGTTGGGGCATAAAGATAGAAATTCTTCTTATTTTGGTGCAGAACTCAGAAATTAAAATTGTTTTGGGGCAAAATTTGAGAAATTTCCCTTATTTTGGGGCAAAATTGCAGAAATTTCACTTTTTATGGGACAAAATTGCAGAAATTTCACTTATTTCAAAATAAGGAGAAATTTTCTTATTTTGGGGCAAATAGGCGGAAATTTCTATTATTTTGGTACAAAGTTGCAGAAATTTTTCTTATTTTGGGGCACAAGGGCAGAAATTTCCCATATTTTGGGGAAAATGCAGAAATTGCCCTTATTTTGAGGTAAAAAGGCTGAAATTCCCCTTATTTGGGTGCAAAAAGGCAGAAATTTCTCTTATGTTGGGGCAAAATTGCTGAAATTTCACTTATTTCACGGTAATAAGTCAGAAATTTTCCTTATTTTGGGGCAAAAAAGATAGTAATTCCCTTTGTTTTGGGGGAAAAAGACAGAAATTCCACTTATTTAGAGGCAATAAAGCAGAAATTCCTTTTATTTTGGAGCGAAAATGAAGAAATTTTCCTTTTTTATGGCAAAAAGGTATGCATTCTACTTATTTTCGGGCAAAAAGGCAGAAATTCCCCGTATTTTGGAGCAAAATTGCAGAAATTCCCCTAATTGTAAGGCAAAAAGGCAGAAATTCCCTATATGTTGGGGCAGAAAGACAGAAATTATTCTTATTTTGGGGTAAAACTCATAAATTCCACTTACTTTGGGGCAAAATTCCAGAAATTTCCCTTTTTTTGGGGCAAATTTGCAGAAATTTCACTTATTTTGGGGCAAAATTGCAGATATTTCACTTATTTCAGAAAAAAAGGAGAAATTTTATTATTTTGGGGCAAAAAGGCAGAAATTTCTTTTATTTTTGTACAAAATTGCAGAAATTTTTCTTATTTTGGAGCAAAAAGGCAGAAATTTCAATATTTTGGGGCAAAAATGCAGAAATTCCCCTTATTTTGAGGTATAATGGCTGAAATTCCCCTTATTTGGGGGCAAAAAGGCAGAAATTTCCCTTATTTTGGGGCAAAATTGCAGAAATTTCACTTATTTCAGGGTAATAAGTCAGAAATTTTTTTTATTTTGGGGCAAAAAATACAGAAATTCACTTTGATTTGGGAGAAAAGACAGAAATTCCACTTATTTAGAGGCAAAAAAGCAGAAATTCCCCTTATTTTGGAGCAAAAATAAAGAAATTTTCCTTATATATGGCAAAAAGGTATGCATTCTTCTTATTTTCGGGCAAAAAGGCAGAAATTCCTTGTATATTCGAGAAAATTGCAGAAATTCCCCTAATTGTGAGGCAAAAAGGCATAAATTCCCTATATGTTGGGGCAGAAAGACAGAAATTCTCCTTATTTTGGGGCAGAACTCAGAAATTTTACTTATTTTTGGGCAAAATTCCAGAAATTTCCCTTATTTTGGGCCAAAATTGCAGAAATTTCACTTATTTTGGGGCAAAATTGCAGAAATTTCACTTATTTCAAAGAAAATAAGCAGAAATTTTTCTTATTTTTGGGCAAAAAGGCAGAAATTCCTAATATTTTGTGGCAAAAATGCAGGAATTCCCCTTATTTTGAGGTAAAAAGGCTGAAATTCCCTTTATTTGGGGGCAAAAAGGCAGAAATTTCTTTTATTTTAAGGCAAAATTGCAGAAATTTCACTTATTCCAGAATAATAAGTCAGAAATTTTCCTTATTTTGGGGCAAAAAAGACAGAAATTCCCTTTGTTTTTAAAGGAAAAAGACAGAAATTCCACTTATTTAGAGGCCAAAAAGCAGAAATTCCCATTATTTTGGAGCAAAAATGAAGAAATTTCCCTTTTTTATGGCAAAAAGGTATGCATTCTTCTTATTTTCAGGCAAAAAGGCAGAAATTCCCTGTATTTTGGAGCAAAATTGCAGAAATTCCTCTAATTTTGGGGCCAAATTCAGAAATTTCCTATAGTTGGGGCATAAAGACAGAAATATTCTTCATTTTGGGGCAGAACTCAGAAATTCCACTTATTTTGGTGCAAAATTCCAGAAATTTCCCATATTTTGGGGCAAAATTGCAGAAATTTCACTTATTTTGGGGCAAAATTGCAGAAATTTCACTTATTTCAGGGAAAATAGGCAGAAATTTCCCTTATTTTGAGGCAAAAAGGCAGAAATTCCTAATATTTTTTTGGCAAAAATGCAGAAATTCCACTTATTTTGAGGTAAAAAGGCTGAAATTCCCCTTACTTGGGGGCAAAAAGGCAGAAATTACCCTTATTTTAGGGCAAAATTGCAGAAATTTCACTTATTTCAGGGTAATAAGTCAGAAATTTTCCTTGTTTTGGGGCAAAAAAGAGAGAAATTCCCTTTGTTTTGGGGGAAAAAGACAGAAATTCCACTTATTTAGAGGCAATAAAGCAGAAATTCCTTTTATTTTGGAGCGAAAACGAAGAAATTTTCCTTTTTTATGGCAAAAAGGTATGCATTCTACTTATTTTCGGGCAAAAAGACAGAAATTCCCCGTATTTTGGAGCAAAATTGCAGAAATTCCCCTAATTGTAAGGCAAAAAGACAGAAATTCCCTATATGTTGGGGCAGAAAGACAGAAATTATTCTTATTTTGGGGTAAAACTCATAAATTCCACTTACTTTGGGGAAAAATTCCAGAAATTTCTTTTATTTTGGGGCAAATTTGCAGAAATTTCACTTATTTTGGGGCAAAATTGCAGATATTTCACTTATTTCAGAAAAAAAGGAGAAATTTTATTATTTTGGGGCAAAAAGGCAGAAATTTCTTTTATTTTGGTACAAAATTGCAGAAATTTTTTATATTTTGGAGCAAAAAGGCAGAAATTTCCATATTTTGGGGCAAAAATGCAGAAATTCTCCTTATTTTGAGGTATAATGGCTGAAATTCCCCTTATTTGGGGGCAAAAAGGCAGAAATTTCCTATATTTTGGGGCAAAATTGCAGAAATTTCTCTTATTTCAGGGTAATAAGTCAGAAATTTTTTTTTATTTTGGGGCAAAAAATACAGAAATTCACTTTGATTTGGGAGAAAAGACAGAAATTCCACTTATTTAGAGGCAAAAAAGCAGAAATTCCCCTTATTTTGGAGCAAAAATAAAGAAATTTTCCTTATTTATGGCAAAAAGGTATGCATTCTTCATATTATCGGGCAAAAAGGAAGAAATTCCTTGTATATTGGAGATAAATTGCAGAAATTCCCCTAATTGTGAGGCAAAAAGGCATAAATTCCCTATATGTTGGGGAAGAAAGACAGAAATTCTCCTTATTTTGGGGCAGAACTCAGAAATTAAACATATTATGGGGCAAAATTCCAGAAATTTCCCTAATTTTGGGGCAAAAATGCAGAAATTTCACTTGTTTTGGGGCAAAATTGCAGAAATTTCACTTATTTCAGGGAAAATAGGCAGATATTTTCTTTATTTTAGGGCAAAAAGGCAGAAATTCCTAATATTTTGTGGCAAAAATGCTGAAATTCCCCTTATTTTGAGGTAAAAAGGCTGAAATTCCCCTTATTTGTGGGCAAAAAGGCAGAAATTTCTTTTATTTTTGGGCAAAATTGCAGAAATTTCACTTATTTCAGAATAGTAAGACAGAAATTTTCCTTATTTTGGGGCAAAAAAGACAGAAATTCCCTTTGTTTTTGGAGGAAAAAGAGAAATTCCACTTATTTAGAGGCCAAAAAGCAGAAATTCCCCTTATTTTGGAGCAAAAATGAAGAAATTTCCCTTTTTTATGGCAAAAAGTTATGCATTCTTCTTATTTTCGGGCAAAAAGGCAGAAATTTCCCATATTTTGTAGCAAAATTTCAGAAATTCCCCTATTTGTGAAGCAAAATGCAGAAATTCCCTATATGTTGGGGCATAAAGAAAGAAATTCTCATTATTTTGAAGCAAAACTCAGAAATTCCACTTATTTTTGGGCAAAATTCCAGAAATTTCCCTTATTTTGGGGCATAATTGCAGAAATTTCACTTTTTATGGGACAAAATTACAGAAATTTCACTTATTTCAAAAAAAGGAGAAATTTTCTTATTTTGGGGCAAAAAGGCAGAAATTTCTATTATTTTGGTACAAAGTTGCAGAAATTTTTCTTATTTTGGGGCACAAGGGCAGATATTTCCCATAATTTGGGGAAAATGTAGAAATTCCCCTTATTTTGAGGTAAAAAGGCTGAAATTCCCCTTATTTGGGGGCAAAAAGGCAGAAATTTCTCTTATTTTGGGGCAAAATTACTGAAATTTCACTTATTTCACGGTAATAAGTCAGAAATTTTCTTTATTTTGGGGCAAAAAAGACAGAAATTCCCTTTGTTTTGGAAAAAAAAATTCCACTTATTTAGAGGCAAAAAAGTAGAAATTCCCTTTATTTTGGAGCAAAAATGAAGAAATTTCCCTTTTTTATGACAAAAAGGTATGCATTCTTCTTATTTTCGGGCAAAAAGGCAGAAATTCGTTGTATTTTGGAGCAAAATTGCAGAATTTCGCCTAATTGTGGGGCAAAACGGCAGAAATTCCCTATATGTTGGGGCATAAAGACAGAAATTCTCCTTATTTTGGGGCAGAACTCAGAAATTCCACTTATTTTTGGGCAAAATTCCAGAAATTTCCCTTATTTTGAAGCAAAATTGCATAAATTTCACTTATTTTGGAGCAAAATTGCAGAAATTTCACTTATTTCCAAAAAAATAGGCAAAAATTTTTCTAATTTTGGGGCAAAAAGGAAGAAATTCTTAATATTTTGTGGCAAAAATGCAGAAATTTCCTTTTTTTGAGTTAAAAAGGCTGAAATTCTCCTTATTTGGGGGAAAAAGGCAGAAATTTCTTTTATTTTGGTGCAAAATTGCAGAAATTTCACTTATTTCAGAATAATAAGTCAGAAATTTTCCTTATTTTGGGGCAAAAAAGACAGAAATTCCCTTTGTTTTTGGAGAAAAAAGACAGAAATTTCACTTATTTAGAGGCCAAAAAGCAGAAATTCCCCTTATTTTGGAGCAAAAATGAAGAAATTTCCCTTTTTTATGGCAAAAAGGTATGCATTCTTCTTATTTTCGGGCAAAAAGGCAGAAATACCCCGTATTTTGGAGCAAAATTGCAGAAATTCCACTATTTGTGAGGCAAAATGCAGAAATTCCCTATATGTTGGGGGATAAAGACAGAAACTCTCCTTATTTTGAAGCAAAACTCAGAAATTCAACTTATTTTTGGGCAATATTCCAGAAATTTCCCTTATTTTGGGGCAAAATTGCAGAAATCTCACTTTTTATGGGACAAAATTACAGAAATTTCACTTATTTCAAAAAAAGGAGAAATTTTCTTATTTTGGGGCAAAAAGACAGAAATTTCTATTATTTTGGTACAAAGTTGCAGATATTTTTCTTATTTTGGGGCAAAAAGGCAGAAATTTCCCATATTTTGGGGAAAATGCAGAAATTCCCCTTATTTTGAGGTAAAAGGCTGAAATTCCCCTTATTTGGGTGCAAAAAGGCAGAAATTTCTCATATTTTGGGGCAAAATTGCTGAAATTTCACTTATTTCATCGTATTTAGTCAGAAATTTTCCTTATTTTGGGGCAAAAAAGACAGAAATTCCCTTTGTTTGCGAAAAAAACAGAAATTCCACTTATTTAGAGGCAAAAAGTAGAAATTCCCCTTATTTTGGAGCAAAAATGAAGAAATTTCTTTTTTTTATGGCAAAAAGATATGCATTCTTCTTATTTTCGGGCAAAAAGGCAGAAATTCCTTGTATTTTGGAGCAAAATTGCAGAATTTCGCCTAATTGTGGGGCAAAAAGGCAGAAATTCCCTATATGTTGGTGCATAAAGACAGAAATTCTCCTATTTTGGGGCAGAACTCAGAAATTCCACTTATTTTTGGGCAAAATTCCAGAAATTTCCCTTATTTAGGGGCAAAATTGCAGAAATTTCACTTATTTTGGGGCAAAATTGCATAAATTTCACTTATTTCAAAGAAAATAGGCAGAAATTTTTCTTATTTTTGGGCAAAAAGGCAGAAATTCCTAATATTTTGTGGCAAAAATTCAGAAATTCCCCTTATTTTGAGGTAAAAAGGCTGAAATTCCCATTATTTGGGGACAAAAAGGCAGAAATTTCCCATATTTTGGGGCAAAATTGCAGAAATTTCCCTTATTTTGGGGCAAAATTGCAGAAATTTCACTTTTTATGGGACAAAATTACAGAAATTTCACTTATTTCAAAAAAAGGAGAAATTTTCTTATTTTGGGGCAAAAAGGCAGAAATTTCTATTATTTTTTACAAAGTTGCAGAAATTTTTCTTTTTTTGGGGCACAAGGGCAGAAATTTCCCATATTTTGGGGAAAATGTAGAAATTCCCCTTATTTTGAGGTAAAAAGGCTGAAATTCACCTTATTTGGGGGCAAAAAGGCAGAAATTTCTCTTATTTTGGGGCAAAATTGCAGAAATTTCACTTATTTCACGGTAATAAGTCAGAAATTTTCTTTATTTTGGGGCAAAAAAACAGAAATTCCCTTTGTTTTGGAAAAAAAAATTCCACTTATTTAGAGGCAAAAAAGTAGAAATTCCCTTTATTTTGGAGCAAAAATGAAGAAATTTCCCTTTTTTATGACAAAAAGGTATGCATTCTTCTTATTTTCGGGCAAAAAGGCAGAAATTCGTTGTATTTTGGAGCAAAATTGCAGAATTTCGCCTAATTGTGGGGCAAAAAGGCAGAAATTCCCTATATGTTGGGGCATAAAGACAGAAATTCTCCTTATTTTGGGGCAGAACTCAGAAATTCCACTTATTTTTGGGCAAAATTCCAGAAATTTCCCTTATTTTGGGGCAAAATTGCATAAATTTCACTTATTTTGGGGCAAAATTGCAGAAACGTCACTTATTTCCAAAAAATAGGCAAAAATTTTTCTTATTTTGGGGCAAAAAGGCAGAAATTCTTAATATTTTGTGGCAAAAATGCAGAAATTTTCCTTATTTTGTGTTAAAAAAGCTGAAATTCTCTTTATTTGGGGGAAAAAGGCAGAAATTTCTTTTATTTTGGTGCAAAATTGCAGAAATTTCACTTATTTCAGAATAATAAGTCAGAAATTTTCCTTATTTTGGGGCAAAAAAGACAGAAATTCCCTTTGTTTTTGGAGAAAAAAGACAGAAATTTCACTTATTTAGAGGCCAAAAAGCAGAAATTCCTTTTATTTTGGAGAGAAAATGAAGAAATTTCCCTTTTTTATGGCAAAAATGTATGCATTCTTCTTATTTTCGGGCAAAAAGGCAGAAATACCCCGTATTTTGGAGCAAAATTGCAGAAATTCCCCTATTTGTGAAGCAAAATGCAGAAATTCCCTTTATGTTGGTGCATAAAGACAGAAATTCTCCTTATTTTGAAGCAAAACTCAGAAATTCCACTTATTTTTGGGCAAAATTCCAGAAATTTCCCTTATTTTGGGGAAAAATTGCAGAAATTTCACTTTTTATGGGACAAAATTGCAGAAATTTCACTTATTTCAAAAAAAAAGGAGAAATTTTCTTATTTGTGGGCAAAAAGACAGAAATTTCTATTATTTTGGTACAAAGTTGCAGATATTTTTCTTATTTTGGGGCAAAAGGTCAGAAATTTCCCATATTTTGGGGAAAATGCAGAAATTGCCCTTATTTTGAGGTAAAAGGCTGAAATTCCCCTTATTTGGGGGCAAAAAGTTTGAAATTTCTCATATTTTGGGGCAAAATTGCTGAAATTTCACTTATTTAATGGAAATAAGTCAGAAATTTTCCTTATTTTGGGGCAAAAAAGATAGAAATTCCCTTTGTTTTGGGGGAAAAAGACAGAAATTCCACTTATTTAGAGGCAATAAAGCAGAAATTCCTTTTATTTTGGAGCGAAAATGAAGAAATTTTCCTTTTTTATGGCAAAAAGGTATGCATTCTACTTATTTTTGGGCAAAAAGGCAGAAATTCCCCGTATTTTGGAGCAAAATTGCAGAAATTCCCCTAATTGTAAGGCAAAATGGCAGAAATTCCCTATATGTTGGGGCAGAAAGACAGAAATTATTCTTATTTTGGGGTAAAACTCATAAATTCCACTTACTTTGGGGCAAAATTCCAGAAATTTCCCTTATTTTGGGGCAAATTTGCAGAAATATCACTTATTTGGGGGCAAAATTGCAGATATTTCACTTATTTCAGAAAAAAAGGAGAAATTTTATTATTTTGGGGCAAAAAGGCAGAAATTTCTTTTATTTTGGTACAAAATTGCAGAAATTTTTCTTATTTTGGAGCAAAAAGGCAGAAATTTCCATATTTTGGGGCAAAAATGCAGAAATTCCCCTTATTTTGAGGTATAATGGCTGAAATTCCCCTTATTTGGGGGCAAAAAGGCAGAAATTTCCTATATTTTGGGGCAAAATTGCAGAAATTTCTCTTATTTCAGGGTAATAAGTCAGAAATTTTTTTTTATTTTGGGGCAAAAAATACAGAAATTCAATTTGATTTGGGAGAAAAGACAGAAATTCCACTTATTTAGAGGCAAAAAAGCAGAAATTCCCCTTATTTTGGAGCAAAAATAAAGAAATTTTCCTTATTTATGGCAAAAAGGTATGCATTCTTCATATTATCGGGCAAAAAGGAAGAAATTCCTTGTATATTGGAGATAAATTGCAGAAATTCCCCTAATTGTGAGGCAAAAAGGCATAAATTCCCTATATGTTGGGGAAGAAAGACAGAAATTCTCCTTATTTTGGGGCAGAACTCAGAAATTAAACTTATTATGGGGCAAAATTCCAGAAATTTCCCTAATTTTGGGGCAAAAATGCAGAAATTTCACTTATTTTGGGGCAAAATCGCAGAAATTTCACTTATTTCAGGGAAAATAGGCAGAAATTTTCTTTATTTTAGGGCAAAAAGGCAGAAATTCCTAATATTTTGTGGCAAAAATGCAGAAATTCCCCTTATTTTGAGGTAAAAAGGCTGAAATTCCCCTTATTTGTGGGCAAAAAGGCAGAAATTTCTTTTATTTTTGGGCAAAATTGCAGAAATTTCACTTATTTCAGAATAGTAAGTCAGAAATTTTCCTTATTTTGGGGCAAAAAAGACAGAAATTCCCTTTGTTTTTGGAGGAAAAAGAGAAATTCCACTTATTTAGAGGCCAAAAAGCAGAAATTCCCCTTATTTTGGAGCAAAAATGAAGAAATTTCCCTTTTTTATGGCAAAAAGTTATGCATTCTTCTTATTTTTGGGCAAAAAGGCAGAAATTCCCCGTATTTTGGAGCAAAATTGCAGAAATTCCCTTATTTGTGAAGCAAAATTCAGAAATTCCCTATATGTTGGGGCATAAAGACAGAAATTCTCCTTATTTTGAAGCAAAACTCAGAAATTCCACTTATTTTTGGGCAAAATTCCAGAAATTTCCCTTATTTTGGGGCAAAATTGCAGAAATTTCACTTTATATGGGACAAAATTACAGAAATTTCACTTATTTCAAAAAAAGGAGAAATTTTCTTATTTTGGGGCAAAAAGGCAGAAATTTCTATTATTTTGGTACAAAGTTGCAGAAATTTTTCTTATTTTGGGGCACAAGGGCAGAAATTTCCCATATTTTGGGGAAAATGTAGAAATTCCCCTTATTTTGAGGTAAAAAGGCTGAAATTCCCCTTATTTGGGGGCAAAAAGGCAGAAATTTCTCTTATTTTGGGGCAAAAGTGCTGAAATTTCACTTATTTCACGGTAATAAGTCAGAAATTTTCTTTATTTTGGGGCAAAAAAGACAGAAATTCCCTTTGTTTTGGAAAAAAAAATTCCACTTATTTAGAGGCAAAAAAGTAGAAATTCCCTTTATTTTGGAGCAAAAATGAAGAAATTTCCCTTTTTTTATGACAAAAAGGTATGCATTCTTCTTATTTTCGGGCAAAAAGGCAGAAATTCGTTGTATTTTGGAGCAAAATTGCAGAATTTCGCCAAATTGTGGGGCAAAAAGGCAGAAATTCCCTATATGTTGGGGCATAAAGACAGAAATTCTCCTTATTTTGGGGCAGAACTCATAAATTCCACTTATTTTTGGGCAAAATTCCAGAAATTTCCCTTTTTTGGGGGCAAAATTGCATAAATTTCACTTATTTTGGGGCAAAATTGCAGAAATTTCACTTATTTCCAAAAAAATAGGCAAAATTTTTTCTTATTTTGGGGCAAATAGGCAGAAATTCTTAATATTTTGTGGCAAAAATGGAGAAATTTCCCTTATTTTGACTTAAAAAGGCTGAAATTCTCCTTATTTGGGAGAAAAAGGCAGAAATTTCTTTTATTTTGGTCCAAAATTGCAGAAATTTCACTTATTTCAGAATAATAAGTCAGAATTTTTCCTTATTTTGGGGCAAAAAAGACAGAAATTCCCTTTGTTTTTGGAGAAAAAAGACAGAAATTTCACTTATTTAGAGGCCAAAAAGCAGAAATTCCCCTTATTTTGGAGCAAAAATGAAGAAATTTCCCTTTTTTATGGGAAAAAGGTATGCATTCTTCTTATTTTCGGGCAAAAAGGCAGAAATACCCCGTATTTTGGAGCAAAATTGCAGAAATTCCACTATTTGTGAAGCAAAATGCAGAAATTCCCTATATGTTGGGGCATAAAGACAGAAATTCTCCTTATTTTGAAGCAAAACTCAGAAATTCCACTTATTTTTGGGCAAAATTCCAGAAATTTCCCTTATTTTGGGGCAAAATTGCAGAAATTTCACTTTTTATGGGACAAAATTGCAGAAATTTCACTTATTTCAAAAAAGGAGAAATTTTCTTATTTTGGGGCAAAAAGACAGAAATTTCAATTATTTTGGTACAAAGTTGCAGATATTTTTCTTATTTTGGGGCAAAAAGGCAGAAATTTCCCATATTTTGGGGAAAATGCAGAAATTGCCCTTATTTTGAGGTAAAAGGCTGAAATTCCCCTTATTTGGGGGCAAAAAGGCAGAAATTTCTCATATTTTGGGGCAAAATTGCTGAAATTTCACTTATTTCATCGTATTAAGTCAGAAATTCCCCTTATTTTGGGGCAAAAAAGACAGAAATTCTCTTTGATTGGGAAAAAAACAGAAATTGCACTTATTTAGAGGCAAAAAGTAGAAATTCCCCTTATTTTGGAGCAAAAATGAAGAAATTTCTTTTTTTTATGGCAAAAAGATATGCATTCTTCTTATTTTCGGGCAAAAAGGCAGAAATTCCTTGTATTTTGGAGCAAAATTGCAGAATTTCGCCTAATTGTGGGGCAAAAGGAAGAAATTCCCTATATGTTGGTGCATAAAGACAGAAATTCTCCTTATTTTGGGGCAGAACTCAGAAATTCCACTTATTTTTGGGCAAAATTCCAGAATTTCCCTTATTTAGGGGCAAAACTGCAGAAATTTCACTTATTTCAAAGAAAATAGGCAGAAATTTTCCTTATTTTTGGGCAAAAAGGCAGAAATTCCTAATATTTTGTGCCAAAAATTCAGAAATTCCTCTTATTTTGAGGTAAAAAGTCTGAAATTCCCATTATTTGGGGGCAAAAAGCCAGAAATTTCCAATATTTTGGGGCAAAATTGCAGAAATTTCACTTATTTCAGGGAAAAAGGTCAGAAATTTTCCTTATTTTTGGACAAAAAGGCAGAAATTCTAAATATTTTGTGGCAAAAGACAGAAATTCCACTTATTTTTGTGCAAAATTAGAGAAATTTGCCTTATTTTGAGGCAAAATTGAAGAAATTTCTATTATTTTGGGCAAAATTGCAGAAATTTCACTTATTTCAGAAAAAAGCAGAAATTTTCTTATTTTCGGGCAAAAAGGCAGAAATTTCTTTTATTTTGGTACAAAATTGCAGAAATTTTTCTTATTTTGGGGCAAAAAGGCAGAAATATCTAATATTTTGCAGCAAAAATGCAGAAATTCCCCTTATTTTGAGATAAAAAGGCTGAAATTCCCCTTATTTGGGGGCAAAAAGGCAGAAATTTCTCTTATTTTGGGGCAAAATTGCAGAAATTTCACTTATTTCAGGGAAAAATAGCAGAAATTTTCCATATTTTTGGGCAAAAATGCAGAAATTCCTAATATTTTGTGGCAAAAATACAGAAATTCCCTTTATATTGAGGTAAAATGGTGAAATTCCCCTTATTTAGGGGCAAAAAGGCAGAAATTTCCCTTATTTTGGGGCAAAATTGCAGAAATTTCACTTATTTCAGGGTAATAAGTCAGAAATTTTTCTTATTTTGTGGCAAAAAAGACAGAAATTCCCTTTGTTTTTGAGGAAAAAGACAGAAATTCCACTTATTTAGAGGCAAAAAAGCAGAAATTCCCCTTATTTTGGAGCAAAAATGAAGAAATTTTTCTTTTTTATGGAAAAAAGGTATGCATGCTTCTTATTTTTGGGCAAAAAGGCAGAAATTCCTCGTATTTTGTAGTATAATTGCAGAAATTCTCCCAATGGTGTGGCAAAAAGGCAGAAATTCCCTATATGTTAGGGTAAAAAGACAGAAATTCTCCTTATTTTGGGGCAAAACTCAGAAATTCCACTTATTTTGGGGCAAAAATCCAGAAATTTCCCTTATTTTGGGGAAAAATTGGAGAAATTTCACTTGTTTTGGGGCAAAAATGCAGAAATTTCACTTGTTTTGGGGCAAAATTGCAGAAATTTTCCTTATTTTGGGTCAAAAAGGCAGAAATTTCTAATATTTTTTGGCAAAAATGCAGAAATTACCCTTATTTTGAGGTAAAAAGGCTGAAATTTCCCTTATTTGGGGGCAAAAAGGCAGAAATTTCCCTTATTTTGGGGCAAAATTGCAGAAATTTCACTTATTTCAGGGTAATAAGTCAGAATTTTTCCTTATTTTGGGGCAAAAAGACAGAAATTCCCTTTGTTTTGGGGAAAAAAGACAGAAATTCCACTTATTTAGAGGCAAAAAAGCAGAAATTCCCCTTATTTTGGAGCAAAATTGCAGAAATTCCCCTAAATGTGGGGCAAAAAAGCCAGAAATTCCCTATATATTGGTGCAAAAAGACAGAAATAATCCTTATTTTGGGGCAAAACTCAGAAATTCCACTTATTTTTGGGCAAAAATCCAGAAATTTCACTTATTTTGGGGCAAAATTGCAGAAATTTAACTTATTTTGGGGCAAAATTGCAGAAATTTCACTTATTTGAGAATATAAAGCAGAAATTTTCTTATTTGGGGGCACAAAGGCAGAAATTTCCCATATTTTGGGGCAAATATGCAGAAATTCCTCTTATTTTGAGGTAAAAATGCGCAAATTCCCCTTATTTGGGGGCAGAAAGGCAGAAATTTCACTTATTTTTGGGCAAAATTGCAGAAATTTCACTTATTTCAGGAAAAAAAGGCAGAAATTTTTCTTATTTTTGGGCAAAATGGCAGAAATTCCTAATATTTTGTGGCAAAAATGCAGAAATTCCCCTTATTTTGAGGTAAAATGGTGAATTTCCCTTATTTCGGGGCAAAAAGGCAGAAATTTCCCTTATTTTGGGGCAAAATTGCAGAAATTCCACTTATTTCAGGGTAATAAGTCAGAAATTTTCCTTATTTTTGGGCAAAAAAGACAGAAATTCCCTTTGTTTTTGGGGGAAAAAGACAGAAATTCCACTTATTTTGGAGCAAAAATGAAGAAATTTCCCTTTTTTATGGCAAAAAGGTAGGCATTTTTCTTATTTTTGGGCAAAATGGCAGAATTTCCCCGTATTTTTTAGCAAAATTGCAGAAATTCCCCTAATTGTGGGGCAAAAAGGCAGGAATTCCCTATATGTTGGGGCAAAAAGACAGAAATTTTCCTTATTTTGGGGCAAAACTCAGAAATTCCACTTATTTTGGGGCAAAATTCCGGAAATTTCTCTTATTTTGGGGCAAAATTGCATAAATTTCACTTATTTCAGGAAAAAAAGGTAGAAATTTTCCTTATTTTGGGGCAAAAAGGCAGAAATTCCTAATATTTTGTGGCAAAAATGCAGAAATTACCCTTATTTTGAGGTAAAAAGGCTGAAATTCCCCTTATTTGGGAACAAAAAGGCAGAAATTTCCCTTACTCTGGGGCAAAATTGCAGAAATTTCACTTATTTCAGGGTAATAAGTCAGAAATTTTCCTTATTTTGGGGCAAAAAAAAACAGGAATTTCCTTTGTTTTGGGGAAAAAGACAGATATTCCACTTATTTAGAGGCAAAAAAGCAGATATTCCCATTATTTTGGACCAAAAATGATGAAATTTCCCTTTTTTATGGCAAAAAGTTATGCATTCTTCTTATTTTCAGGCAAAAAGGCAGAAATTCCCCGTATTTTAAAGCAAAATTGCAGAAATTCCCCTAATTGTGGGGCAAAAAGACAGAAATTCTCCTTATTTTGAGGCAAAAGACAGAAATTCCACTTATTTTGGGGCAAAATTCCAGAAATTTCCTTTATTTTGAGGCAAAATTTCAGAAATTTAAATTATTTTAGGGCAAAATTGCAGAAATTTCACTTATTTCAGAAAAAAAGCAGAATTTTTATTATTTTGGAGCAAAAATGAAGAAATTGCCCATATTTTGTGGCAAAAATGCAGAAATTCCCCTTATTTTGAGGTAAAAAGGCTGAATTTCCCCCTATTTGGGGGCAAAAAGGCAGAATTTTCTCTTATTTTGGGGCAAAATTGCAGAAATTTTACTTATTTCAGGGTAATAAGTCTGAAATTTTCCTTATTTTGGGGCAAAAAAGACAGAAATTCCCTTTGTTTTGGGGGAAAAAAACAGAAATTCCAATTATTTAGAGGCAAAAAAGCAGAAATTCCCCTTATTTTGGAGCAAAATTGCAGAAATTCCCCTAAATGTGGGGCAAAAAGGCAGAAATTCCCTATATATTGGTGCAAAAAGACAGAAATAATCCTTATTTTGGGGCAAAACTCAGAAATTCCACTTATTTTTGGGCAAAAATCCAGAAATTTCACTTATTTTGGGGCAAAATTGCAGAAATTTAACTTATTTTGGGCAAAATTGCAGAAATTTCACTTATTTGAGAATATAAAGCAGAAATTTTCTTATTTGGGGGCACAAAGGCAGAAATTTCCCATATTTTGGGGCAAATATGCAGAAATTCCTCTTATTTTGAGGTAAAAATGCGCAAATTCCCCTTATTTGGGGGCAGAAAGGCAGAAATTTCACTTATTTTTGGGCAAAATTGCAGAAATTTCACTTATTTCAGGAAAAAAAGGCAGAAATTTTTCTTATTTTTGGGCAAAATGGCAGAAATTCCTAATATTTTGTGGCAAAAATGCAGAAATTCCCCTTATTTTGAGGTAAAATGGTGAATTTCCCTTATTTCGGGGCAAAAAGGCAGAAATTTCCCTTATTTTGGGGCAAAATTGCAGAAATTCCACTTATTTCAGGGTAATAAGTCAGAAATTTTCCTTATTTTTGGGCAAAAAAGACAGAAATTCCCTTTGTTTTTGGGGGAAAAAGACAGAAATTCCACTTATTTTGGAGCAAAAATGAAGAAATTTCCCTTTTTTATGGCAAAAAGGTAGGCATTTTTCTTATTTTTGGGCAAAATGGCAGAATTTCCCCGTATTTTTTAGCAAAATTGCAGAAATTCCCCTAATTGTGGGGCAAAAAGGCAGGAATTCCCTATATGTTGGGGCAAAAAGACAGAAATTTTCCTCATTTTGGGGCAAAACTCAGAAATTCCACTTATTTTGGGGCAAAATTCCAGAAATTTCTCTTATTTTGGGGCAAAATTGCATAAATTTCACTTATTTCAGAAAAAAAAGGTAGAAATTTTCTTTATTTTGGGGCAAAAAGGCAGAAATTCCTAATATTTTGTGGCAAAAATGCAGAAATTACCCTTATTTTGAGGTAAAAAGGCTGAAATTCCCCTTATTTGGAAACAAAAAGGCAGAAATTTCCCTTACTCTGGGGCAAAATTTCAGAAATTTCACTTATTTCAGGGTAATAAGTCAGAAATTTTCCTTATTTTGGGGCAAAAAAAAACAGGAATTCCCTTTGTTTTGGGGGAAAAGACAGATATTCCACTTATTTAGAGGCAAAAAGCAGAAATTCCCCTTATTTTGGACCAAAAATGATGAAATTTCCCTTTTTTATGGCAAAAAGGTATGCATTCTTCTTATTTTCAGGCAAAAAGGCAGAAATTCCCCGTATTTTAAAGCAAAATTGCAGAAATTCCCCTAATTGTGGGGCAAAAAGACAGAAATTTCCTTTATTTTGAGGCAAAATTTCAGAAATTTCAATTATTTTGGGGCAAAATTGCAGAAATTTCACTTATTTCAGAAAAAAAGCAGAAATTTTATTATTTTGGAACAAAAATGAAGAAATTGCCCATATTTTGTGGCAAAAATGCAGAAATTCCCCTTATTTTGAGGTAAAAAGCCTGAATTTCCCCCTATTTGGGGGCAAAAAGGAAGAATTTTCCCTTATTTTGGGGCAAAATTGCTGAAATTTCACTTATTTCAGGGTAATAAGTCAGACATTTTCCTTATTTTTTGCAAATAAGATACAAATTCCCTTTGTTTTGGGGGAAAAAGACAGAAATTTCACTTATTTAGAGGCAAAAAAGCAGAAATTCCCCTTATTTTGGAGCAAAATTGCAGAAATTCCCCTAAATGTGGGGCAAAAAGGCAGAAATTCCCTATATGTTGGGGCAAAAATACAGAAATAATCTCTATTTTGGGACAAAACTCAGAAATTTTACTTATTTTTGGGCAAAAATCCAGAAATTTCACTTATTTTGGGGCAAAATTGCAGAAATTTAACTTATTTTGGGGCAAAATTGCAGAAATTTCACTTATTTCAGAAAAGAAAAAGCAGAAATTTTCTTATTTGGGGGCAAAAAGGCAGAAATTTTTATTATTTTGGTACAAAATTGCAGAAATTTTTCTAATTTTGGGGCAAAAAGGCAGAAATTTCCCATGTTTTTGGGAAAAAATGCAGAAATTCCCCTTATTTTGAGGTAAAAAGGCTGAAATTCCTCTTATTTGGGGGCAAAAATGCAGAAATTTTACTTATTTTTGAGCAAAATTGTAGAAATTTCACTTATTTCAGGGAAAAAAAGCAGAAATTTTCCTTATCTTTGGGCAAAAAGTCAGAAATTCCTAATATTTTGTGGCAAAAACGCAGAAATTCCCCTTATTTTGAGGCATTATAGTGAAATCCCCCTTATTTCGGGGCAAGAATGCAGAAATTTCTCTTATTTTGTGGCAAAATTGCAGAAATTTCACTTATTTCAGGGTAATAAGTCAGAAATTTTCCTTATTTTGGGGCAAAAAAGACAGGAATTCCCTTTGTTTTGGGGGAAAAAGACAGAAATTCCACTTATTTAGAGGCAAAAAAGCAGAAATTCCCCTTATTTTGGAGCAAAAATTAAGAAATTTCCCCTTTTTATGGCAAAAAGGTATGCATTCTTCTTATTTTCAGGCAAAAAAGCAGAAATTCCCCGTATTTTAAAGCAAAATTGCAGAAATTCCCCTAATTGTGTGGCAAAAAGACCGAAATACTCTTTATTTTGGGGCAAAAGACAGAAATTCCACTTATTTTGGCTCAAAATTAGAGAAATTTCCCTTATTTTGAGGCAAAATTGCAGAAATTTCAATTATTTTGGGGCAAAATTGCAGAAATTTCACTTATTTGAGAAAAAAAGCAGAAATTTTCTTATTTTGGGGCAAAACGGCAGAAATTTCTTTTATTTCGGTACAAAATTGCAGAAATTTTTCTTATTTTGGGGCAAAGAGGCAGAAATTTCCCATATTTTGCGGCAAAAATTCAGAAATTCCCCTTATTTTGAGGTAAAAATGCTGAAATTCCCCTTATTTGGGGGCAAAAAGGCAGAATTTTTTTTTTGTTTTCGGGCAAAATTGCAGAAATTTTACATATTTCAGGGTAATAAGTCAGAATTTTTTTTTATTTTGGGGCAAAAAAGACAGAAATTCCTATTGTTTTTGTGGAAAAAGACAGAAATTCCACATATTTAGCGGCAAAAAGGCAGAAATTCCCTTTATTTTGTAGCAAAATTGCAGAAATTCCCCTAAATGTGGGGCAAAAAGGCAGAAATTTTCTATATGTTAAGGCAAAAAGACAGAAATAATTCTTATTTTGGGCAAAACTCATATATTCCACTTATTTTTGGGCAAATATTCAGAAATTTCACTTATTTTGGGGCAAAATTGCAGAAATTTCAGTTATTTCAGGGTAATAAGTCAGAAATTTTCCTTATTTTGGGGCAAAAAAGACAGGAATTCCCTTTGTTTTGGGGGAAAAAGACAGAAATTCCACTTATTTAGAGGCAAAAAAGCAGAAATTCCCCTTATTTTGGAGCAAAAATTAAGAAATTTCCCCTTTTTATGGCAAAAAGGTATGCATTCTTCTTATTTTCAGGCAAAAAAGCAGAAATTCCCCGTATTTTAAAGCAAAATTGCAGAAATTCCCCTAATTGTGTGGCAAAAAGACCGAAATACTCTTTATTTTGGGGCAAAAGACAGAAATTCCACTTATTTTGGCTCAAAATTAGAGAAATTTCCCTTATTTTGAGGCAAAATTGCAGAAATTTCAATTATTTTGGGGCAAAATTGCAGAAATTTCACTTATTTGAGAAAAAAAGCAGAAATTTTCTTATTTTGGGGCAAAACGGCAGAAATTTCTTTTATTTCGGTACAAAATTGCAGAAATTTTTCTTATTTTGGGGCAAAGAGGCAGAAATTTCCCATATTTTGCGGCAAAAATTCAGAAATTCCCCTTATTTTGAGGTAAAAATGCTGAAATTCCCCTTATTTGGGGGCAAAAAGGCAGAATTTTTTTTTGTTTTCGGGCAAAATTGCAGAAATTTTACATATTTCAGGGTAATAAGTCAGAATTTTTTTTTATTTTGGGGCAAAAAAGACAGAAATTCCTATTGTTTTTGTGGAAAAAGACAGAAATTCCACATATTTAGCGGCAAAAAGGCAGAAATTCCCTTTATTTTGTAGCAAAATTGCAGAAATTCCCCTAAATGTGGGGCAAAAAGGCAGAAATTTTCTATATGTTAAGGCAAAAAGACAGAAATAATTCTTATTTTGGGGCAAAACTCATATATTCCACTTATTTTTGGGCAAATATTCAGAAATTTCACTTATTTTGGGGCAAAATTGCAGAAATTTCACTTACTTTGGGGCAAAATTGCAGAAATTTCACTTATTTCAGAAAAAAAGAGAAATTTTCTTATTTGGGGGCCAAAAGGCAGAAATTTCTATTATTTTGGTCAAAATTACAGAAATTTTTCTTATTTTAGGGCAAAAAGGCAGAAATTTCCCATATTTTGGGGCAAAAATGCAGAAATTCCCCTTATTTTGAGGTAAAAAGGCTGAATTTCCTTATATTTGGGGGCAAAAAGGCAGAAATTTCACTTATTTTGAGGCAAAATTGCAGAAATTACAATTATTTCAGGGAAAAAAGGCAGAAATTGTCCTTATTTTTGGGCAAAAATGCAGAAATTCCTAATATTTTGTGGCAAAAATGCAGAAATTCCCCTTATTTTGAGGTAAAAAGGCTGAAATTCCCCTTATTTGGGGGCAAAAAGGCAGAAATTTCCTTTATTTTGAGGCAAAATTGCAGAAATTTTACTTATTTCAGGGTAATAAGAAAGAAATTTTCCTTATTTTGGGGCCAAAAAACAGGAATTCCCTTTGTTTTGGGGGAAAAAGACAGAAATTCCACTTATTTAGAGGCAAAAAAGCAGAAATTCTTTTTATTTTGGAGCAAAAATGAAGAAATTTCCCTTTTTTATGGCAAAAAGGTATGCATTCTTCTAATTTTCAGGCAAAAAGGCAGAAATTCCCCATATTTTAAAACAAAATTGTAGAAATTTCCCTAATTGTGGGGCAAAAAGACAGACATCTTCCTTATTTTGGGGCAAAAGGCAGAAATTCCACTTATTTTGGGGCAAAATTCAAGAAATTTCCTTTATTTTGAGGCAAAATTGCAGAAATTTCAATTATTTTGGGGCAAAATTGCAGAAATTTCACTTATTTCAGAAAAAAAGCAGAAATTTTCTTATTTTGGGGCAAAAATGCAGAAATTTCTTATATTTTGCGGCAAAAATGCAGAAATTCCCCTTATTTTGAGGTAAAAAGGCTGAATTTCCCCCAATTTGGACGCAAAAAGGCAGAATTTTCCCTTATTTTGGGGCACAATTGCAGAAATTTCGCTTATTTCAGGGTAATAAGTCAGAAATTTTCCTTATTTTTGGGCAAAAAAGACACAAATTCTCTCTGTTTTGAGGAAAAAGACAAAAATTCCACCATTTTAGAGGCAAAAAAGCAGAAATTCTCCTTATTTTGGAGCAAAAATGAAGAAATTTTCTTTTTTATGACAAAAAGGTATGCATTCTTCTTATTCTCGGGCAAAAAGGCAGAAATTCCCCGTATTTTGGAGCAAAATTGCAGAAATTCCCCTAATTGTGGGGCAAAAAGGCAGAAATTCCCTATATGTTGGGGCATAAGGACAGAAATTCTCCTTATTTTGGGGCAGAACTCAGAAATTCCACTTAATTTGGGGCAAAATTCCAGAAATTTCTCATATTTTGGGGCAAAATTGCAGAAATTTCACTTATTTTGGAGCATAAATGAAGAAATTTTCCTTTTTTATAGCAAAAACATATGCATTCTTCTTATTTTCGGGCAAAAAGGCAGAAATTCCCCGAATTTTGGAGCAAAATTGCAGAAATTCCCCTAATTGTGGGGCAAAAAGGCAGAAATTCCCTATAAGTTGGGGCATAAAGAGAGAAATTCTCCTTATTTTGGGGCAGAATTCAGAAATTAAACTTATTTTGGGGCAAAATTCCAGAAATTTCCCATATTTTGTGGCAAAATTGCAGAAATTTCACTTATTTTGGGGCAAAATTGCAGAAATTTCACTTATTTCAGGGAAAATAGGCAGAAATTTTCCTTATTTTGTGGCAAAAGGCAGAAATTGCTAATATTTTGTGGCAAAAATGCAGAAATTCCCCTTATTTTGAGGTAAAAAGGCTGAAATTTTCCTTATTTGGGGGCAAAAAGGTAGAAATTTTCCTTATTTTGGGGCAAAATTGCTGAAATTTCACTTATTTCACAGTAATAAGTCAGAAATTTTCCTTATTTTGGGGCAAAAAAGACAGAAATTCACTTTGTTTTGGGGGTAAAAGACAGAAATTCCACTTATTTAGAAGCAAAAAAGCAGAAATTCCCCTTATTTTAAAGAAAAAATAAAGAAATTTCCCTTTTTTATGGCAAAAAGGTATGCATTCTTCTTATTTTTGTGCAAAAAGGCAGAAGTTCCCCGTATTTTGGAGAAAAATAGCAGAGATTCCCCTAATTGTGGGGCAAAAAGTCAAAAATTCCCTATATGTTGGGGCATAATGACAGAAATTCTCCTTATTTTGGGGTAAAACGAATAAATTCAACTTACTTTGGGTCAAAATTCCAGAAATTTCCCTTATTTTGGGGCAAAATTGCAGAAATATCACTTATTTTGGGGCAAAATTGCAGAAATTTTAGTTATTTCAGGGAAAATAGGGAGAAATTTTCTTTATTTTAGGGCAAAAAGGAAGAAATTCCAAATATTTTGTGGCAAAAATGCAGAAATTTTTTTTATTTTGAGGTAAAAAGGCTGAAATTCCCCTTATTTGGAAGCAAAAAGGCAGAAATTTCTCTTATTTTGGAGCAAAATATCAGAAATTTCACTTATTTCACGGTAATAAGTCAGAAATTTTCCTTATTTTAGGGCAAAAAACAGAAATTCCCTTTGTTTTGGGGGAAAAAGACAGAAATTCCACTTATTTAGAGGCAAAAAAGCAGAAATTCCCTTTATTTTGGAGCAAAAATGGAGAAATTTCCCATTTTTATGGCAAAAAGTATTCATTCTTCATATTATCGGGCAGAAAGGCAGAAATACCCCGTATTTTGTAGAAAAATTGCAGAAATTCCCCTAATTGTGGGGCAAAAAGGCAGAAATTCCCTATATGTTGGGGCAAAAAGACAGAAATTCTCATTATTTTGCGCAAAACTCAGAAATTCCACTTATTTTGAGGCAAAATTCCAGAAATTTTCCTTATTTGGGGGCAAAATTGCAGAAATTTCACTTAATTTGGGTCAAAATTGCAGAAATTTCACTTATTTCAGAAAAAAAATGAGAAATTTTCTTTATTTTGGGGCAAAATTGCAGAAATTTCACTTATTTCACAGAAAAAGGGCAGAAATTTTCTTTATTTTTGGGCAAAAAGGCCGAAATTCTAAATATTTTGTGGCAAAAATGCAGAAATTTCCCATATTTTGGGGCAAAATTGCAGAAATTTCAGTTATTTTGGGGCAAAATTGCAGAAATTTCACTTATTTCAGGGAAAATAGGCAAAAAATTTCCTCATTTTGGGGCAAAAAGGAAGAAATTCCTAATTTTTTGTGGCAAAAATCCAGAAATTCCTTTTATTTTGAGGTAAAAAGGCTGAAATTCCCCTTATTTGGGGGCAAAAAGGCAGAAATTTCCCTTATTTTGGGGCAAAATTGCAGAAATTTCACTTATTTCAGAGTAATAATCAAAAATTTTTCTTATTTTGGGGCAAAATGAGAGAAATTCCTTTTGTTTTGAAGGAAAAAGACAGAAATTCTACTTATTTAGAGGCAAAAAAGCAGAAATTCCCCTTATTTTGGAGGAAAAATGAAGAAATTTCCGTTTTTTATGGCAAAAAGGTATGCATTTTTTTTATTTTCGGGCAAAAAGGCAGAAATTCCCCGTATTTTGGAGCAAAATTGCAGAAATTCCCCTAATTGTGGGGCAAAAAGGCAGAAATTCCCTATATGTTGGGGCATAAATACAGAAATTCTTCTTATTTTGGGGCTGAACTCAGAAATTAAACTTAATTTGGGGCAAAATTGCAGAAATTTCCCTTATTTTGGGGCAAAATTGCAGAAATTTCACTTATTTTGGGGCAAAATTGCAGAAATTTCACTTATTTCAGGGAAAAAAGGCAGAAATTTTCCTTATTTTGAAGCAAAAAAGCAGAAATTCCAAATATTTTGTGGCAAAAATGCAAAAATTCCCCCTATTTTGTGGTAAAAAGGCTGAAATTCCCCTTATTTGGGGGTAAAAATGCAGAAATTTTCCTTATTTTGGGGCAGAACTCAAAAATTAAACTTATTTTGGGGCAAAATTCCAGAAATTTCCCCTATTTTGGGGCAAAATTCCAGAAATTTCCCCTATTTTGGGGCAAAATTCCAGAAATTTCTTTTATTTTGGGGCAAAATTGCAGAAATTTCACTTATTTTGGGGCAAAATTGCAGAAATTTCACTTATTTCAGGAAAAAAGCAGAAATTTTCTTATTTTGGGGCAAAAAGGCATAAATTTCTTTTATTTTGGTACAAAATGGCAGAAATTTTTCTTATTTTGGGGCAAAAAGGCAGAAATTTCCCATATTTTGGGGCAAAAATGCAGAAATTCCCCTTATTTTGAGGTAAAAATGCTGAAATTCCCCTTATTTGTGGGCAAAAACACAGAAATTTCCCTTATTTTGAGGCAAAATTGCAGAAATATCATTTATTTCAGAAAAAAAGCAGAAATTTTCTTATATTGGGGCAAAAAGGCTGAAATTTCTTTTATTTTGGTACAGAATTGCAGAAATTTTTCTTATTTTGTGGCAAAATGACAGAAATTTCCCATATTTTGGGTCAAAAATTCAGAAAGTCCCCTTATTTTGAGGTTAAAAGTCTGAAATTCCCCTTATTTCATGGCAAAAAGGCAGAAATTTCTCTTATGTTGGGGCAAAATTGCAGAAATTTCATTTATTTCAGAAAAAAAGTTGAAATTTTCTTATTTTGGGGCAAAAAGTCAGAATTTTTTTTATTTTGGTACAAAATTGCAGAAATTTTTCTTAATTTGGGGCAAAAAGGCAGAAATTTCCCATATTTTTGGGCAAAAATTTAGAAATTCTCCATATTTTGAGGTAAAAAGGCTGATATTTCCCTTATTTGAGGTCAAAAAGGCAGAAATTTCTCTTAATTTGGGGCAAAATTCCAGAAATTTCCCATATTTTGTGGCAAAATTGCAGAAATTTCACTTATTTTGGGGCAAAATTGCAGAAATTTCACTTATTTCAGGGAAAATAGGCAGAAATTTTCCTTATTTTGTGGCAAAAGGCAGAAATTGCTAATATTTTGTGGCAAAAATGCAGAAATTCCCCTTATTTTGAGGTAAAAAGGCTGAAATTTTCCTTATTTGGGGGCAAAAAGGTAGAAATTTTCCTTATTTTGGGGCAAAATTGCTGAAATTTCACTTATTTCACGGTAATAAGTCAGAAATTTTCCTTATTTTGGGGCAAAAAAGACAGAAATTCACTTTGTTTTGGGGGTAAAAGACAGAAATTCCACTTATTTAGAAGCAAAAAAGCAGAAATTCCCCTTATTTTAAAGAAAAAATAAAGAAATTTCCCTTTTTTATGGCAAAAAGGTATGCATTCTTCTTATTTTTGTGCAAAAAGGCAGAAATTCCCCGTATTTTGGAGAAAAATAGCAGAGAATCCCCTAATTGTGGGGCAAAAAGTCAAAAATTCCCTATATGTTGGGGCATAATGACAGAAATTCTCCTTATTTTGGGGTAAAACGAATAAATTCAACTTACTTTGGGTCAAAATTCCAGAAATTTCCCTTATTTTGGGGCAAAATTGCAGAAATATCACTTATTTTGGGGCAAAATTGCAGAAATTTTAGTTATTTCAGGGAAAATAGGGAGAAATTTTCTTTATTTTAGGGCAAAAAGGAAGAAATTCCAAATATTTTGTGGCAAAAATGCAGAAATTTTTTTTATTTTGAGGTAAAAAGGCTGAAATTCCCCTTATTTGGAAGCAAAAAGGCAGAAATTTCTCTTATTTTGGAGCAAAATATCAGAAATTTCACTTATTTCACGGTAATAAGTCAGAAATTTTCCTTATTTTAGGGCAAAAAACAGAAATTCCCTTTGTTTTGGGGGAAAAAGACAGAAATTCCACTTATTTAGAGGCAAAAAAGCAGAAATTCCCTTTATTTTGGAGCAAAAATGGAGAAATTTCCCATTTTTATGGCAAAAAGTATTCATTCTTCATATTATCGGGCAGAAAAGGAGAAATACCCCGTATTTTGGAGAAAAATTGCAGAAATTCCCCTAATTGTGGGGCAAAAAGGCAGAAATTCCCTATATGTTGGGGCAAAAAGACAGAAATTCTCATTATTTTGCGCAAAACTCAGAAATTCCACTTATTTTGAGGCAAAATTCCAGAAATTTTCCTTATTTGGGGGCAAAATTGCAGAAATTTCACTTAATTTGGGTCAAAATTGCAGAAATTTCACTTATTTCAGAAAAAAAATGAGAAATTTTCTTTATTTTGGGGCAAAATTGCAGAAATTTCACTTATTTCACAGAAAAAGGGCAGAAATTTTCTTTATTTTTGGGCAAAAAGGCCGAAATTCTAAATATTTTGTGGCAAAAATGCAGAAATTTCCCATATTTTGGGGCAAAATTGCAGAAATTTCAGTTATTTTGGGGCAAAATTGCAGAAATTTCACTTATTTCAGGGAAAATAGGCAAAAAATTTCCTCATTTTGGGGCAAAAAGGAAGAAATTCCTAATTTTTTGTGGCAAAAATCCAGAAATTCCTTTTATTTTGAGGTAAAAAGGCTGAAATTCCCCTTATTTGGGGGCAAAAAGGCAGAAATTTCCCTTATTTTGGGGCAAAATTGCAGAAATTTCACTTATTTCAGAGTAATAATCAAAAATTTTTCTTATTTTGGGGCAAAATGAGAGAAATTCCTTTTGTTTTGAAGGAAAAAGACAGAAATTCTACTTATTTAGAGGCAAAAAAGCAGAAATTCCCCTTATTTTGGAGGAAAAATGAAGAAATTTCCGTTTTTTATGGCAAAAAGGTATGCATTTTTTTTATTTTCGGGCAAAAAGGCAGAAATTCCCCGTATTTTGGAGCAAAATTGCAGAAATTCCCCTAATTGTGGGGCAAAAAGGCAGAAATTCCCTATATGTTGGGGCATAAATACAGAAATTCTTCTTATTTTGGGGCTGAACTCAGAAATTAAACTTAATTTGGGGCAAAATTCCAGAAATTTCCCTTATTTTGGGGCAAAATTGCAGAAATTTCACTTATTTTGGGGCAAAATTGCAGAAATTTCACTTATTTCAGGGAAAAAAGGCAGAAATTTTCCTTATTTTGAAGCAAAAAAGCAGAAATTCCAAATATTTTGTGGCAAAAATGCAAAAATTCCCCCTATTTTGTGGTAAAAAGGCTGAAATTCCCCTTATTTGGGGGCAAAAATGCAGAAATTTTCCTTATTTTGGGGCAGAACTCAAAAATTAAACTTATTTTGGGGCAAAATTCCAGAAATTTCCCCTATTTTGGGGCAAAATTCCAGAAATTTCCCCTATTTTGGGGCAAAATTCCAGAAATTTCTTTTATTTTGGGGCAAAATTGCAGAAATTTCACTTATTTTGGGGCAAAATTGCAGAAATTTCACTTATTTCAGGAAAAAAGCAGAAATTTTCTTATTTTGGGGCAAAAAGGCATAAATTTCTTTTATTTTGGTACAAAATGGCAGAAATTTTTCTTATTTTGGGGCAAAAAGGCAGAAATTTCCCATATTTTGGGGCAAAAATGCAGAAATTCCCCTTATTTTGAGGTAAAAATGCTGAAATTCCCCTTATTTGTGGGCAAAAACACAGAAATTTCCCTTATTTTGAGGCAAAATTGCAGAAATATCATTTATTTCAGAAAAAAAGCAGAAATTTTCTTATATTGGGGCAAAAAGGCTGAAATTTCTTTTATTTTGGTACAGAATTGCAGAAATTTTTCTTATTTTGTGGCAAAATGACAGAAATTTCCCATATTTTGGGTCAAAAATTCAGAAAGTCCCCTTATTTTGAGGTTAAAAGTCTGAAATTCCCCTTATTTCATGGCAAAAAGGCAGAAATTTCTCTTATGTTGGGGCAAAATTGCAGAAATTTCATTTATTTCAGAAAAAAAGTTGAAATTTTCTTATTTTGGGGCAAAAAGTCAGAATTTTTTTTATTTTGGTACAAAATTGCAGAAATTTTTCTTAATTTGGGGCAAAAAGGCAGAAATTTCCCATATTTTTGGGCAAAAATTTAGAAATTCTCCATATTTTGAGGTAAAAAGGCTGATATTTCCCTTATTTGAGGTCAAAAAGGCAGAAATTTCTCTTAATTTGGGGCAAAATTCCAGAAATTTCCCATATTTTGTGGCAAAATTGCAGAAATTTCACTTATTTTGGGGCAAAATTGCAGAAATTTCACTTATTTCAGGGAAAATAGGCAGAAATTTTCCTTATTTTGTGGCAAAAGGCAGAAATTGCTAATATTTTGTGGCAAAAATGCAGAAATTCCCCTTATTTTGAGGTAAAAAGGCTGAAATTTTCCTTATTTGGGGGCAAAAAGGTAGAAATTTTCCTTATTTTGGGGCAAAATTGCTGAAATTTCACTTATTTCACGGTAATAAGTCAGAAATTTTCCTTATTTTGGGGCAAAAAAGACAGAAATTCACTTTGTTTTGGGGGTAAAAGACAGAAATTCCACTTATTTAGAAGCAAAAAAGCAGAAATTCCCCTTATTTTAAAGAAAAAATAAAGAAATTTCCCTTTTTTATGGCAAAAAGGTATGCATTCTTCTCATTTTTGTGCAAAAAGGCAGAAATTCCCCGTATTTTGGAGAAAAATAGCAGAGATTCCCCTAATTGTGGGGCAAAAAGTCAAAAATTCCCTATATGTTGGGGCATAATGACAGAAATTCTCCTTATTTTGGGGTAAAACGAATAAATTCAACTTACTTTGGGTCAAAATTCCAGAAATTTCCCTTATTTTGGGGCAAAATTGCAGAAATATCACTTATTTTGGGGCAAAATTGCAGAAATTTTAGTTATTTCAGGGAAAATAGGGAGAAATTTTCTTTATTTTAGGGCAAAAAGGAAGAAATTCCAAATATTTTGTGGCAAAAATGCAGAAATTTTTTTATTTTGAGGTAAAAAGGCTGAAATTCCCCTTATTTGGAAGCAAAAAGGCAGAAATTTCTCTTATTTTGGAGCAAAATATCAGAAATTTCACTTATTTCACGGTAATAAGTCAGAAATTTTCCTTATTTTAGGGCAAAAAACAGAAATTCCCTTTGTTTTGGGGGAAAAAGACAGAAATTCCACTTATTTAGAGGCAAAAAAGCAGAAATTCCCTTTATTTTGGAGCAAAAATGGAGAAATTTCCCATTTTTATGGCAAAAAGTATTCATTCTTCATATTATCGGGCAAAAAGGCAGAAATACCCCGTATTTTGTAGCAAAATTGCAGAAATTCCCCTAATTGTGGGGCAAAAAGGCAGAAATTCCCTATATGTTGGAGCAAAAAGACAGAAATTCTCATTATTTTGCACAAAACTCAGAAATTCCACTTATTTTGAGGCAAAATTCTAGAAATTTTCCTTATTTGGGGGCAAAATTGCAGAAATTTCACTTAATTTGGGTCAAAATTGCAGAAATTTCACTTATTTCAGAAAAAAAAATGAGAAATTTTCTTTATTTTGGGGCAAAATTGCAGAAATTTCACTTATTTTACAGAAAAAGGGCAGAAATTTTCTTTATTTTTGGGCAAAAAGGCCGAAATTCTGAATATTTTGTGGCAAAAATGCAGAAATTTCCCATATTTTGGGGCAAAATTGCAGAAATTTCAGTTATTTTGGGGCAAAATTGCAGAAATTTCACTTATTTCAGGGAAAATAGGCAAAAAATTTCCTCATTTTGGGGCAAAAAGGAAGAAATTCCTAATTTTTTGTGGCAAAAATCCAGAAATTCCTTTTATTTTGAGGTAAAAAGGCTGAAATTCCCCTTATTTGGGGGCAAAAAGGCAGAAATTTCCCTTATTTTGGGGCAAAATTGCAGAAATTTCACTTATTTCAGAGTAATAATCAAAATTTTTTTTTATTTTGGGGCAAAATGAGAGAAATTCCTTTTGTTTTGAAGGAAAAAGACAGAAATTCTACTTATTTAGAGGCAAAAAAGCAGAAATTCCCCTTATTTTGGAGCAAAAATGAAGAAATTTCCGTTTTTTATGGCAAAAAGGTATGCATTTTTTTTATTTTCGGGCAAAAAGGCAGAAATTCCCCGTATTTTGGAGCAAAATTGCAGAAATTCCCCTAATTGTGGGGCAAAAAGGCAGAAATTCCCTATATGTTGGGGCATAAATACAGAAATTCTTCTTATTTTGGGGCTGAACTCAGAAATTAAACTTAATTTGGGGCAAAATTCCAGAAATTTCCCTTATTTTGGGGCAAAATTGCAGAAATTTCACTTATTTTGGGGCAAAATTGCAGAAATTTCACTTATTTCAGGGAAAAAAGGCAGAAATTTTCCTTATTTTGAAGCAAAAAAGCAGAAATTCCAAATATTTTGTGGCAAAAATGCAAAAATTCCCCCTATTTTGTGGTAAAAAGGCTGAAATTCCCCTTATTTGGGGGCAAAAATGCAGAAATTTTCCTTATTTTGGGGCAGAACTCAAAAATTAAACTTATTTTGGGGCAAAATTCCAGAAATTTCCCCTATTTTGGGGCAAAATTCCAGAAATTTCCCCTATTTTGGGGCAAAATTCCAGAAATTTCCTTTATTTTGGGGCAAAATTGCAGAAATTTCACTTATTTTGGGGCAAAATTGCAGAAATTTCACTTATTTCAGGAAAAAAGCAGAAATTTTCTTATTTTGGGGCAAAAAGGCATAAATTTCTTTTATTTTGGTACAAAATGGCAGAAATTTTTCTTATTTTGGGGCAAAAAGGCAGAAATTTCCCATATTTTGGGGCAAAAATGCAGAAATTCCCCTTATTTTGAGGTAAAAATGCTGAAATTCCCCTTATTTGTGGGCAAAAACACAGAAATTTCCCTTATTTTGAGGCAAAATTGCAGAAATATCATTTATTTCAGAAAAAAAGCAGAAGTTTTCTTATATTGGGGCAAAAAGGCTGAAATTTCTTTTATTTTGGTACAGAATTGCAGAAATTTTTCTTATTTTGTGGCAAAATGACAGAAATTTCCCATATTTTGGGTCAAAAATTCAGAAAGTCCCCTTATTTTGAGGTTAAAAGTCTGAAATTCCCCTTATTTCATGGCAAAAAGGCAGAAATTTCTCTTATGTTGGGGCAAAATTGCAGAAATTTCATTTATTTCAGAAAAAAAGTAGAAATTTTCTTATTTTGGGGCAAAAAGTCAGAATTTTTTTTATTTTGGTACAAAATTGCAGAAATTTTTCTTAATTTGGGGCAAAAAGGCAGAAATTTCCCATATTTTTGGGCAAAAATTTAGAAATTCTCCATATTTTGAGGTAAAAAGGCTGATATTTCCCTTATTTGAGGTCAAAAAGGCAGAAATTTCTCTTAATTTGGGGCAAAATTTTAGAAATTTCCCTTATTTTGGGGCAAAATTGCAGAAATTTCACTAATTTTGGGGCAAAATTGCAGAAGTTTCACTTATTTCAGGGAAAAAAGGCAGAAATTTTCCTTATTTTTGGGCAAAAAAACAGAAATTCCTAATATTCTATGGCATAAATGCAGAAATTCCCCTTATTTTGAGGTAAAAAGTCTGAAATTCCCCTTATTTGGGGGCAAAAAGGCAGAAATTTCCCTTATTTTGGGGCAAAATTGCAGAAATTTCACTTATTTCAGGGTAATAAGTCAGAAATTTTCCTTATTTTGGGGCAAAAAAGACAGAAATTCCCTTTGTTTTGGGGGAAAAAGACAGAAATTCCACATATTTAGAGGCAAAAAAGCAGAAATTCCCCTATTTGTAGGGCAAAAAGGCAGAAATTCCCTATATGTTGGGGCAAAAAGACAGAAATTCTCCTCATTTTGGGGCAAAACTCAGAAATTCCATGTATTTTGTGCAAAATTTTAGAAATTTCACTTATTTCAGGGTAATAAGTCAGAAATTTTCCTTATTTTGGGGCAAAAATTCTACTTATTTAGAGGCAAAAAAGCAGAAATTCCCTTTATTTTAAAGCAAAAATGGAGAAATTTCCCATTTTTCTGGCAAAAAGGTAATCATTCTTCTTATATTCGGGCAAAAAGGCAGAAATACCCTGTATTTTGGAGCAAAATTGCAGAAATTCCCCTAATTGTGGGGCAAAAAGGCAGAAATTCCCTATATGTTGGGGCATAAAGACAGAAATTCTCCTTATTTTTGCGCAAAACTCAGAAATTCCACTTATTTTCAGGCAAAATTCCAGAAATTTCCCTTATTTGGGGGCAAAATTGCAGAAATTTCACTTTTTTGGGGCAAAATTGCAGAAATTTCACTTATTTTAGAAAAAAAGCAGAAATTTTCTTATATTAGGGCAAAAAGGCTGAAATTTATTTTATTTTGGTACAGAATTGCAGAAATTTTTCTTATTTCGGAGTAAAAAGGCAGAAATTTCCCATATTTTGGGTCAAAAATGCAGAAAGTCTTCATATTTTGAGGTAAAAAGGCTGAAATTCCCCTGATTTGGAGGCAAAAAGGCAGAAATTTCTCTTATTTTGAGGCAAAATTGCAGAAATTTCACTTATTTCAGAAAAAAAGCAGAAATTTTCTTATATTGGGGCAAAAAGGCTGCAATTTCTTTTATTTTGGTACAGAATTGCAATAATTTTTCTTATTTTGGGGCAAAAAGGCAGAAATTTCCCATATTTTGGGTCAAAAATGCAGAAAGTCCCCTTATTTTGAAGTTAAAAGTCTAAAATTCCGCTTATTTCGTGGCAAAAAGGCAGAAATTTCTCTTATGTTGGGGCAAAATTGCAGAAATTTCATTTATTTCAGAAAAAAAAGTAGAAATTTTCTTATTTTGGAGCAAAAAGGCAGAAATTTTTTTATTTTGGTACAAAATTGCAGAAATTTTTCTTATTTTGGGGCCAAAAGGCAGAAATTTCCCATATTTTGGGGAAAAAATGCAGAAATTACCCTTATTTTGAGGTAAAAAGGCTGAAATTCCCCTTATTTGGGGGCAAAAAGGCAGAAATTTCTTTTATATTAGGGCATAATTGCAGAAATTTCACTTACTTCAGGGTAATAAGTCAGAAATTTTCCTTATTTTGTGGCAAAAAAGACAGAAATTCCCTTTGTTTTGGGGGAAAAAGACAGAAATTCCACTTATTTAGAGGCAAAAAAGCAGAAATTCCCCTTATTTTGGAGCAAAATTGCAGAAATTTTCCTTTTCTATGGCAAAAAGGTATGCATTCTTCTTATTTTTGGGCAAAAAGGCAGAAATTCCCTGTATTTTGAAGCAAAATTGCTGAAATTCCCCTAATTGTGGGGCAAAAAGGCGGAAATTCCCTATATGTTGGGGCATAAATACAGAAATTCTCCTTATTTTTGCGCAAAACTCAGAAATTCCACTTATTTTCAGGCAAAATTCCAGAAATTTCCCTTATTTGGGGGCAAAATTGCAGAAATTTCACTTATTTTGGGACAAAATTGCAGAAATTTCACTTATTTTAGAAAAAAAGCAGAAATTTCCTTATATTAGGGCAAAAAGGCTGAAATTTATTTTATTTTGGTACAGAATTGCAGAAATTTTTCTTATTTCGGAGCAAAAAGGCAGAAATTTCCCATATTTTGTGTCAAAAATGCAGAAAGTCTTCATATTTTGAGGTAAAAAGGCTGAAATTCCCCTTATTTGGAGGCAAAAAGGCAGAAATTTCTCTTATTTTGAGGCAAAATTGCAGAAATTTCACTTATTTCAAAAAAAAAAGCAGAAATTTTCTTATATTGGGGCAAAAAGGCTGAAATTTCTTTTATTTTGGTACAGAATTGCAGAAATTTTTTTTTTTATTTTGGGGCAAAAAGGCAGAAATTTCCCATATTTTGGGTCAAAAATGCAGAAAGTCCCCTTATTTTGAGGTTAAAAGTCTGAAATTCCCCTTATTTCGTGGCAAAAAGGCAGAAATTTCTCTTATGTTGGGGCAAAATTGCAGAAATTTCATTTATTTCAGAAAAAAAAGTAGAAATTTTCTTATTTTAGAACAAAAAGGCAGAAATTTTTTTATTTTGGTACAAAATTGCAGAAATTTTTCTTATTTTGGGGCCAAAAGGCAGAAATTTCCCATATTTTGGGGAAAAAATGCAGAAATTACCCTTATTTTGAGGTAATAAGGCTGAAATTCCCCTTATTTGGGGGAAAAAAGGCAGAAATTTCTTTTATATTAGGGCATAATTGCAGAAATTTCACTTACTTCAGGGTAATAAGTCAGAAATTTTCCTTATTTGGGGGCAAAAAAGACAGAAATTCCCTTTGTTTTGGGGGAAAAAGAAAGAAATTCCACTTATTTAGAGGAAAAAAAAACAGAAATTCCCCTTATTTTGAAGCAAAATTGCAGAAATTTTCCTTTTTTATGGCAAAAAGTTATGCATTCTTCTTATTTTTGGGCAAAAAGGCAGAAATTCCCTGTATTTTGAAGCAAAATTGCTGAAATTCCCCTAATTGTGGGGCAAAAAGGAAGAAATTTCCTATATGTTGGGGCAAAAAGACAAAAATCCTCCTTATTTTGGGGCAAAACTCAGAAATTCCACTTATTTAGGGCAAAGTTCCAGAAATTACCTTTATTTTGAGGCAAAATTGCAGAAATTTCACTTATTTTGGGGCAAAATTGCAGAAATTTCACTTATTTCAGGGAAAAAAACAGAAATTTTCATATTTTGTGGCAATAAGGCAGAAATTTCTTTTATTTTGGTACAAAATTGCAGAAATTTTTCTTATTTTGGGCAAAAAGGCAGAAATTCCCCTTCTTTTGAGGTAAAAAGGCTGAAATTCTCCTTATTTGGGGGCAAAAAGGCAGAAATTTCCCTTATTTTGGGGCAAAATTGCAGAAATTTCACTTATTTCAGGGTAATAAGTCAGAAATTTTCCTTATTTTGAGGCAAAAAATACAGAAATTCCCTTTGTTTGGGGGGAGAAAACAGAAATTCCACATATTTAGAGGCAAAAACCAGAAATACCCTTTATTTTGGAGCAAAAATGAAGAAATTTCATTTTTATGGCAAAAAGGTATGCATTCTTCTTATTTTCGGACAAAAAGGCAGAAATTCCCCATATTTTGGAGCAAAATTACAGAAATTCCCCTAATTGTGGGGAAAAAAGGCAGAAATTCCCTATATGTTGGGGCAAAAAGACATAAATTCTTTTTATTTTAGGGAAAAATTCAGAAATTTAATTATTTTGAGGCAAAATTGCAGAAATTTCATTTATTTCAGAAAAAAAGCAGAAATTTTCTTATTTTGGGGCAAAAAGGCAGAAATTTCTTTTATTTTGGTACAAAATTGCAGAAATTTTTCTTAATTTGGGGCAAAAAGGCAGAAATTTCCCATATTTTTGGGCAAAAATTCAGAAATTCTCCATATTTTGAGGTAAAAAGGCTGAAATTTCCCTTATTTGAGGTCAAAAAGGCAGAAATTTCTCTTAATTTGGGGCAAAATTTTAGAAATTTCCCTTATTTTGGGGCAAAATTGCAGAAATTTCACTTATTTTGGGGCAAAATTGCAGAAATTTCACTTATTTCAGGGAAAAAAGGCAGAAATTTTCCTTATTTTTGGGCAAAAAACAGAAATTCCTAATATTCTATGGCAAAAATGCAGAATTTCCCCTTATTTTGAGGTAAAAAGGCTGAAATTCCCCTTATTTGGGGACAAAAAGGCAGAAATTTCCCTTATTTTGGGGCAAAATTGCAGAAATTTCACTTATTTCAGGGTAAGAAGTCAGAAATTTTCCTTATTTTGGGGCAAAAAAGACAGAAATTCCCTTTGTTTTGGGGGAAAAAAGACAGAAATTCCACATATTTAGAGGCAAAAAAGCAGAAATTCCCCTAATTGTGGGGAAAAAAGGCAGAAATTCCCTATATGTTGGGGCAAAAAGACAGAAATTCTCCTCATTTTGGGGCAAAACTCAGAAATTCCATGTATTTTGTGCAAAATTGTAGAAATTTCACTTATTTCAGGGTAATAAGTCAGAAATTTTCCTTATTTTGGGGCAAAAAACAGAAATTCCCTTTGTTTTGGGGGGAAAAGACAGAAATTCCACTTATTTACAGGCAAAAAAGCAGAAATTCCCTTTATTTTAAAGCAAAAATGGAGAAATTTCCCATTTTTGTGGCAAAAAGGTAATCATTCTTCTTATATTCGGGCAAAAAGGCAGAAATACCCCGTATTTTGGAGCAAAATTGCAGAAATTCCCCTAATTGTGAGGCAAAAAGGCAGAAATTCCCTATATGTTGGGGCGTAAAGACAGAAATTCTCCTTATTTTTGCGCAAAACTCAGAAATTCCACTTATTTTCAGGCAAAATTCCAGAAATTTCCCTTATTTGGGGGCAAAATTGCAGAAATTTCACTTATTTTGGGGCAAAATTGCAGAAATTTTACTTATTTCAGAAAAAAAAGCAGAAATTTTCTTATATTGGGGCAAAAAGGCTGAAATTTATTTTATTTTGGTACAGAATTGCAGAAATTTTTCTTATTTCGGAGTAAAAAGGCAGAAATTTCCCATATTTTGGGTCAAAAATGCAGAAAGTCTTCATATTTTGAGGTAAAAAGGCTGAAATTCCCCTTATTTGGGGGCAAAAACACAGAAATTTCCCTTATTTTGAGGCAAAATTGCAGAAATATCATTTATTTCAGAATAAAAGCAGAAATTTTCTTATATTGGGGCAAAAAGGCTGAAATTTCTTTTATTTTGGTACAGAATTGCAGAAATTTTTCTTATTTTGGGGCAAAAAGGCAGAACTTTCCCATATTTTGGGTCAAAAATGCAGAAAGTCCCCTTATTTTGAGGTTAAAAGTCTGAAATTCCCCTTATTTCGTGGCAAAAAGGCCGAAATTTCTCTTATGTTGGGGCAAAATTGCAGAAATTTCATTTATTTCAGAAAAAAAAGTAGAAATTTTCTTATTTTGGGGCAAAAAGGCAGAAATTTTTTTATTTTGGTACAAAATTGCAGAAATTTTTCTTATTTTGGGGCCAAAAGGCAGAAATTTCCCATATTTTGGGGAAAAAATGCAGAAATTACCCTTATTTTGAGGTAAAAAGGCTGAAATTCCCATTATTTGGGGGCAAAAAGGCAGAAATTTCTTTTATATTGGGGCATAATTGCAGAAATTTCACTTACTTCAGGGTAATAAGTCAGAAATTTTCCTTATTTTGGGGCAAAAAAGACAGAAATTTCCTTTGTTTTGGGGGAAAAAGAAAGAAATTCCACTTATTTAAAGGCAAAAAAGCAGAAATTCTCCTTATTTTGGAGCAAAATTGCAGAAATTTTCCTTTTTTATGGCAAAAGGTATGCATTCTTTTTATTTTCGGGCAAAAAGGCAGAAATTCCCCGTATTTTGAAGCAAAATTGCAGAAATTCCCCTAACTGTGGGGCAAAAAGAAAGAAATTTCCTATATGTTGGGGCAAAAAGACAAAAATCCTCCATATTTTGGGGCAAAACTCAGAAATTCCACTTATTTATTCAAAGTTCCAGAAATTACCTTTATTTTGAGGCAAAATTGCAGAAATTTCACTTATTTTGGGGCAAAATTGCAGAAATTTCACTTATTTCAGTAAAAAAAAAACAGAAATTTTCGTATTTTGTGGCAATAAGGCAGAAATTTCTTTTATTTTGGTACAAAATTGCAGAAATTTTTCTTATTTTGGGCAAAAAGGCAGAAATTCCCCGTATTTTGGAGCAAAATTGCAGAAATTCCCCTAATTGTGGGGAAAAAAGGCAGAAATTCCCTATATGTTGGGGCAAAAAGACAGAAATTCTTCTTATTTTAGGGAAAAATTCAGAAATTTAACTTATTTTGAGGCAAAATTGCAGAAATTTCATTTATTTCAGAAAAAAAGCAGAAATTTTCTTATTTTGGGGCAAAAAGGCAGAAATTTCTTTTATTTTGGTACAAAATTGCAGAAATTTTTCTTAATGTGGGGCAAAAAGGCAGAAATTTCCCATATTTTTGGGCAAAAATTCAGAAATTCTCCATATTTTGAGGTAAAAAGGCTGAAATTTCCCTTATTTGAGGTCAAAAAGGCAGAAATTTCTCTTAATTTGGGGAAAAATTTTAGAAATTTCCCTTATTTTGGGGCAAAATTGCAGAAATTTCACTTATTTTGTGGCAAAATTGCAGAAATTTCACTTATTTCAGGGAAAAAAGGCAGAAATTTTCGTTATTTTTGGGCAAAAAAACAGAAATTCCTAATATTCAATGGCCAAAATGCAGAAATTCCCCTTATTTTGAGGTAAAAAGGCTGAAATTCCCCTTATTTGGGGGCAAAAAGGCAGAAATTTCCCTTATTTTGGGGCAAAATTGCAGAAATTTCACTTATTTCAGGGTAATAAGTCAGAAATTCTCCTTATTTTGGGGCAAAAAAGACAGAAATTCCCTTTGTTTTGGGGGAAATAAACAGAAATTCCACATATTTAGAGGCAAAAAAGCAGAAATTCCCCTATTTGTAGGGCAAAAAGGCAGAAAATCCCTATATGTTGGGGCAAAAAGACAGAAATTCTCCTCATTTTGGGGCAATACTCAGAAATTCCATGTATTTTGTGCAAAATTTTAGAAATTTCACTTATTTCAGGGTAATAAGTCAGAAATTTTCCTTATTTTGGGGCAAAAAACAGAAATTCCCTTTGTTTTGGGTGAAAAAGACAGAAATTCCACTTATTTAGAGGAAAAAAAAGCAGAAATTCCCTTTATTTTAAAGCAAAAATGGAGAAATTTCCCATTTTTCTGGCAAAAAGGTAATCATTCTTCTTATATTCGGGCAAAAAGGCAGAAATACCCTGTATTTTGGAGCAAAATTGCAGAAATTCCCCTAATTGTGGGGCAAAAAGGCAGAAATTCCCTATATGTTGGGGCGTAAAGACAGAAATTCTCCTTATTTTTGCGCAAAACTCAGAAATTCCACTTATTTTCAGGTAAAATTCCAGAAATTTCCCTTATTTGGGGGCAAAATTGCAGAAATTTCACTTATTTTGGGGCAAAATTGCAGAAATTTCACTTATTTCAGAAAAAAAGCAGAAATTTTCTTATATTGGGGCAAAAAGGCTGAAATTTATTTTATTTTGGTACAGAATTGCAGAAATTTTTCTTATTTCAGAGCAAAAAGGCAGAAATTTCCCATATTTTGGGTCAAAAATGCAGAAAGTCTTCATATTTTGAGGTAAAAAGGCTGAAATTCCCCTGATTTGGAGGCAAAAAGGCAGAAATTTCTCTTATTTTGAGGCAAAATTGCAGAAATTTCACTTATTTCAGAAAAAAAGCAGAAATTTTCTTATATTGGGGCAAAAAGGCTGCAATTTCTTTTATTTTGGTACAGAATTGCAGAAATTTTTCTAATTTTGTGGCAAAAAGGAGGAAATTTCCCATATTTTGGGTCAAAAATCCAGAAAGTCCCCTTATTTTGAGGTTAAAAGTCTGAAATTCCCCTTATTTCGTGGCAAAAATGCAGAAATTTCTCTTATGTTGGGGCAAAATTGCAGAAATTTCATTTATTTCAGAAAAAAAGTAGAAATTTTCTTATTTTGGGGCAAAAAGGCAGAAATTTTTTTATTTTGGTACAAAATTGCAGAAATTTTTCTTATTTTGGGGCCAAAAGGCAGAAATATCCCATATTTTGGGGAAAAAATGCAGAAATTACCCTTATTTTGATGTAAAAAGGCTGAAATTCCCCTTATTTGGGGGCAAAAAGGCAGAAATTTCTTTTATATTGGGGCATAATTGCAGAAATTTCACTTACTTCAGGGTAATAAGTCAGAAATTTTCCTTATTTTTGGGGCAAAAAAGACAGAAATTCCCTTTGTTTTGGAAGAAAAAGACAGAAATTCCACTTTTTTAGAGGCAAAAAAGCAGAAATTCTCCTTATTTTGGAGCAAAATTGCAGAAATTTTCCTTTTTTATGGCAAAAAGGTATGCATTCTTCTTATTTTCGGGCAAAAAGGCAGAAATTCCCCGTAATTTGAAGCAAAATTGCAGAAATTCCCCTAATTGTAGGGCAAAAAGGAAGAAATTTCCTATATGTTGGGGCAAAAAGACAAAAATCCTCCTTATTTTGGGGCAAAACTCAGAAATTCCACTTATTTAGGGCAAAGTTCCAGAAATTACCTTTATTTTGAGGCAAAATTGCAGAAATTTCACGTATTTTGGGGCAAAATTGCAGAAATTTCACTTATTTCAGGGAAAAAAACAGAAATTTTCATATTTTGTGGCAATAAGGCAGAAATTTCTTTTATTTTGGTACAAAATTGCAGAAATTTTTCTTATTTTGGGCAAAAAGGCAGAAATTCCCCTTATTTTGAGGTAAAAAGGCTGAAATTTTCCTTATTTGGGGGAAAAAAGGCAGATATTTCCCTTATTTTGGGGCAAAATTGCAGAAATTTCACTTATTTCAGGGTAATAAGTCAGAAATTTTCCTTATTTTTGGGCAAAAAATACAGAAATTCCCTTTGTTTTGGGGGAGAAAGACAGAAATTCCACTTATTTAGAGGCAAAAACCAGAAATTCCCCTTATTTTGGAGCAAAAATGAAGAAATTTCTTTTTTTATGGCAAAAAGGTATGCATTCTTCTTATTTTCGGACAAAAAGGTAGAAATTCCCCGTATTTTGGAGCAAAATTGCAGAAATTCCCCTAATTGTGGGGAAAAAAGGCAGAAATTCCCTATATGTTGGGGCAAAAAGACAGAAATTCTTCTTATTTTAGGGAAAAATTCAGAAATTTAACTTATTTTGAGGCAAAATTGCAGAAATTTCATTTATTTCAGAAAAAAAGCAGAAATTTTCTTATTTTGGGGCAAAAAGGCAGAAATTTCTTTTATTTTGGCACAAAATTGCAGAAATTTTTCTTAATTTGGGGCAAAAAGGCAGAAATTTCCCATATTTTTGGGCAAAAATTCAGAAATTCTCCATATTTTGAGGTAAAAAGGCTGAAATTTCCCTTATTTGAGGTCAAAAAGGCAGAAATTTCTCTTAATTTGGGGAAAAATTTTAGAAATTTCCCTTATTTTGGGGCAAAATTGCAGAAATTTCACTTATTTTGGGGCAAAATTGCAGAAATTTCACTTATTTCAGGGAAAAAAGGCAGAAATTTTCCTTATTTTTGGGCAAAAAAACAGAAATTCCTAATATTCTATGGCAAAAATGCAGAAATTCCCCTTATTTTCAGGTAAAAAGGCTGAAATTCCCCTTATTTGGGGGCAAAAAGGCAGAAATTTCCCTTATTTTGGGGCAAAATTGCAGAAATTTCACTTATTTCAGGGTAATAAGTCAGAAATTTTCCTTATTTTGGGGCAAAAAAGACAGAAATTCCCTTTGTTTTGGGGGAAAAAGACAGAAATTCCACATATTTAGAGGCAAAAAAGCAGAAATTCCCTTATTTGTAGGGCAAAATGGCAGAAATTCCCTATATGTTGGGGCAAAAAGACAGAAATTCTCCTCATTTTGGGGCAAAACTCAGAAATTCCATGTATTTTGTGCAAAATTTTAGAAATTTCACTTATTTCAGGGAAAAAAAGCAGAAATTTTCTTATTTTGGGGCAAAAAGGCAAAAATTTCTTTTATTTTTTTACAAAATTGTAGAAATTTTTCTTATTTTGGGGCAAAAAGGCAGAAATTTCCCATATTTTGGGACAAAATTCAGAAATTTTCCTTATTTTGAGGTAAAAATCCTGCAATTCCCCATATTTGGGGGCAAAAGGGCAGAAATTTCTCTTATTTTGGGGCAAAATTGCAAAAATTTCACTTATTTCAGGGTAATAAGACAGAAATATTCCTTATTTTGGGGCAAAAAATACAGAAATTCCCTTTTTTTTGGGAAAAAGACAGAAATTCTATTTATTTAGAGGCAAAAAAGCAGAAATTCCCGTTATTTTGGAGCGAAAAAGAGGAAATTTCCTTTTTTTATGGCAAAAAGGTGTGCATTCTTCTTATTTTCAGGCAAAAAGGCAGGAATTTCTCGTAATTTGGAGTAAAATTGCAGAAATTCCCTTAATTGTGGGGCAAAAAGGCAAAAATTCCCTAAAAGTTGGGGCAAAAAGACAGAAATTCTCCTTATTTGGACAAAACTCAGAAATTCCACTTATTTTGGGGCAAAATTCCAAAAATTTCCCTTATTTTGGGGCAAAATTGCAGAAATTTCACTTATTTTGGGGCAAAATTGCAGAAATTTCACTTATTTCAGGGAAAAAAACAGAAATTTTCATATTTTGTGGCAATAAGGCAGAAATTTCTTTTATTTTGGTACAAAATTGCAGAAATTTTTCTTATTTTGGGCAAAAAGGCAGAAATTCCCCTTATTTTGAGGTAAAAAGGCTGAAATTTTCCTTATTTGGGGGAAAAAAGGCAGATATTTCCCTTATTTTGGGGCAAAATTGCAGAAATTTCACTTATTTCAGGGTAATAAGTCAGAAATTTTCCTTATTTTTGGGCAAAAAATACAGAAATTCCCTTTGTTTTGGGGGAGAAAGACAGAAATTCCACTTATTTAGAGGCAAAAACCAGAAATTCCCCTTATTTTGGAGCAAAAATGAAGAAATTTCTTTTTTTATGGCAAAAAGGTATGCATTCTTCTTATTTTCGGACAAAAAGGTAGAAATTCCCCGTATTTTGGAGCAAAATTGCAGAAATTCCCCTAATTGTGGGGAAAAAAGGCAGAAATTCCCTATATGTTGGGGCAAAAAGACAGAAATTCTTCTTATTTTAGGGAAAAATTCAGAAATTTAACTTATTTTGAGGCAAAATTGCAGAAATTTCATTTATTTCAGAAAAAAAGCAGAAATTTTCTTATTTTGGGGCAAAAAGGCAGAAATTTCTTTTATTTTGGCACAAAATTGCAGAAATTTTTCTTAATTTGGGGCAAAAAGGCAGAAATTTCCCATATTTTTGGGCAAAAATTCAGAAATTCTCCATATTTTGAGGTAAAAAGGCTGAAATTTCCCTTATTTGAGGTCAAAAAGGCAGAAATTTCTATTAATTTGGGGCAAAATTTTAGAAATTTCCCTTATTTTGGGGCAAAATTGCAGAAATTTCACTTATTTTGGGGCAAAATTGCAGAAATTTCACTTATTTCAGGGAAAAAAGGCAGAAATTTTCCTTATTTTTGGGCAAAAAAACAGAAATTCCTAATATTCTATGGCAAAAATGCAGAAATTCCCCTTATTTTCAGGTAAAAAGGCTGAAATTCCCCTTATTTGGGGGCAAAAAGGCAGAAATTTCCCTTATTTTGGGGCAAAATTGCAGAAATTTCACTTATTTCAGGGTAATAAGTCAGAAATTTTCCTTATTTTGGGGCAAAAAAGACAGAAATTCCCTTTGTTTTGGGGGAAAAAGACAGAAATTCCACATATTTAGAGGCAAAAAAGCAGAAATTCCCTTATTTGTAGGGCAAAATGGCAGAAATTCCCTATATGTTGGGGCAAAAAGACAGAAATTCTCCTCATTTTGGGGCAAAACTCAGAAATTCCATGTATTTTGTGCAAAATTTTAGAAATTTCACTTATTTCAGGGAAAAAAAGCAGAAATTTTCTTATTTTGGGGCAAAAAGGCAAAAATTTCTTTTATTTTTTTACAAAATTGTAGAAATTTTTCTTATTTTGGGGCAAAAAGGCAGAAATTTCCCATATTTTGGGACAAAATTCAGAAATTTTCCTTATTTTGAGGTAAAAATCCTGCAATTCCCCATATTTGGGGGCAAAAGGGCAGAAATTTCTCTTATTTTGGGGCAAAATTGCAAAAATTTCACTTATTTCAGGGTAATAAGACAGAAATATTCCTTATTTTGGGGCAAAAAATACAGAAATTCCCTTTTTTTTGGGGAAAAAGACAGAAATTCTATTTATTTAGAGGCAAAAAAGCAGAAATTCCCGTTATTTTGGAGCGAAAAAGAGGAAATTTCCTTTTTTTATGGCAAAAAGGTGTGCATTCTTCTTATTTTCAGGCAAAAAGGCAGGAATTTCTCGTAATTTGGAGTAAAATTGCAGAAATTCCCCTAATTGTGGGGAAAAAAGGCAGAAATTCCCTATATGTTGGGGCAAAAAGACAGAAATTCTTCTTATTTTAGGGAAAAATTCAGAAATTTAACTTATTTTGAGGCAAAATTGCAGAAATTTCATTTATTTCAGAAAAAAAGCAGAAATTTTCTTATTTTGGGGCAAAAAGGCAGAAATTTCTTTTATTTTGGCACAAAATTGCAGAAATTTTTCTTAATTTGGGGCAAAAAGGCTGAAATTTCCCATATTTTTGGGCAAAAATTCAGAAATTCTCCATATTTTGAGGTAAAAAGGCTGAAATTTCCCTTATTTGAGGTCAAAAAGGCAGAAATTTCTATTAATTTGGGGCAAAATTTTAGAAATTTCCCTTATTTTGGGGCAAAATTGCAGAAATTTCACTTATTTTGGGGCAAAATTGCAGAAATTTCACTTATTTCAGGGAAAAAAGGCAGAAATTTTCCTTATTTTTGGGCAAAAAAACAGAAATTCCTAATATTCTATGGCAAAAATGCAGAAATTCCCCTTATTTTCAGGTAAAAAGGCTGAAATTCCCCTTATTTGGGGGCAAAAAGGCAGAAATTTCCCTTATTTTGGGGCAAAATTGCAGAAATTTCACTTATTTCAGGGTAATAAGTCAGAAATTTTCCTTATTTTGGGGCAAAAAAGACAGAAATTCCCTTTGTTTTGGGGGAAAAAGACAGAAATTCCACATATTTAGAGGCAAAAAAGCAGAAATTCCCTTATTTGTAGGGCAAAATGGCAGAAATTCCCTATATGTTGGGGCAAAAAGACAGAAATTCTCCTCATTTTGGGGCAAAACTCAGAAATTCCATGTATTTTGTGCAAAATTTTAGAAATTTCACTTATTTCAGGGAAAAAAAGCAGAAATTTTCTTATTTTGGGGCAAAAAGGCAAAAATTTCTTTTATTTTTTTACAAAATTGTAGAAATTTTTCTTATTTTGGGGCAAAAAGGCAGAAATTTCCCATATTTTGGGACAAAATTCAGAAATTTTCCTTATTTTGAGGTAAAAATCCTGCAATTCCCCATATTTGGGGGCAAAAGGGCAGAAATTTCTCTTATTTTGGGGCAAAATTGCAAAAATTTCACTTATTTCAGGGTAATAAGACAGAAATATTCCTTATTTTGGGGCAAAAAATACAGAAATTCCCTTTTTTTTGGGGAAAAAGACAGAAATTCTATTTATTTAGAGGCAAAAAAGCAGAAATTCCCGTTATTTTGGAGCGAAAAAGAGGAAATTTCCTTTTTTTATGGCAAAAAGGTGTGCATTCTTCTTATTTTCAGGCAAAAAGGCAGGAATTTCTCGTAATTTGGAGTAAAATTGCAGAAATTCCCTTAATTGTGGGGCAAAAAGGCAAAAATTCCCTAAAAGTTGGGGCAAAAAGACAGAAATTCTCCTTATTTGGACAAAACTCAGAAATTCCACTTATTTTGGGGCAAAATTCCAAAAATTTCCCTTATTTTGGGGCAAAATTGCAGAAATTTCACTTATTTTGGGGCAAAATTGCAGAAATTTCACTTATTTCAGGGAAAAAAACAGAAATTTTCATATTTTGTGGCAATAAGGCAGAAATTTCTTTTATTTTGGTACAAAATTGCAGAAATTTTTCTTATTTTGGGCAAAAAGGCAGAAATTCCCCTTATTTTGAGGTAAAAAGGCTGAAATTTTCCTTATTTGGGGGAAAAAAGGCAGATATTTCCCTTATTTTGGGGCAAAATTGCAGAAATTTCACTTATTTCAGGGTAATAAGTCAGAAATTTTCCTTATTTTTGGGCAAAAAATACAGAAATTCCCTTTGTTTTGGGGGAGAAAGACAGAAATTCCACTTATTTAGAGGCAAAAACCAGAAATTCCCCTTATTTTGGAGCAAAAATGAAGAAATTTCTTTTTTTATGGCAAAAAGGTATGCATTCTTCTTATTTTCGGACAAAAAGGTAGAAATTCCCCGTATTTTGGAGCAAAATTGCAGAAATTCCCCTAATTGTGGGGAAAAAAGGCAGAAATTCCCTATATGTTGGGGCAAAAAGACAGAAATTCTTCTTATTTTAGGGAAAAATTCAGAAATTTAACTTATTTTGAGGCAAAATTGCAGAAATTTCATTTATTTCAGAAAAAAAGCAGAAATTTTCTTATTTTGGGGCAAAAAGGCAGAAATTTCTTTTATTTTGGCACAAAATTGCAGAAATTTTTCTTAATTTGGGGCAAAAAGGCAGAAATTTCCCATATTTTTGGGCAAAAATTCAGAAATTCTCCATATTTTGAGGTAAAAAGGCTGAAATTTCCCTTATTTGAGGTCAAAAAGGCAGAAATTTCTATTAATTTGGGGCAAAATTTTAGAAATTTCCCTTATTTTGGGGCAAAATTGCAGAAATTTCACTTATTTTGGGGCAAAATTGCAGAAATTTCACTTATTTCAGGGAAAAAAGGCAGAAATTTTCCTTATTTTTGGGCAAAAAAACAGAAATTCCTAATATTCTATGGCAAAAATGCAGAAATTCCCCTTATTTTCAGGTAAAAAGGCTGAAATTCCCCTTATTTGGGGGCAAAAAGGCAGAAATTTCCCTTATTTTGGGGCAAAATTGCAGAAATTTCACTTATTTCAGGGTAATAAGTCAGAAATTTTCCTTATTTTGGGGCAAAAAAGACAGAAATTCCCTTTGTTTTGGGGGAAAAAGACAGAAATTCCACATATTTAGAGGCAAAAAAGCAGAAATTCCCTTATTTGTAGGGCAAAATGGCAGAAATTCCCTATATGTTGGGGCAAAAAGACAGAAATTCTCCTCATTTTGGGGCAAAACTCAGAAATTCCATGTATTTTGTGCAAAATTTTAGAAATTTCACTTATTTCAGGGAAAAAAAGCAGAAATTTTCTTATTTTGGGGCAAAAAGGCAAAAATTTCTTTTATTTTTTTACAAAATTGTAGAAATTTTTCTTATTTTGGGGCAAAAAGGCAGAAATTTCCCATATTTTGGGACAAAATTCAGAAATTTTCCTTATTTTGAGGTAAAAATCCTGCAATTCCCCATATTTGGGGGCAAAAGGGCAGAAATTTCTCTTATTTTGGGGCAAAATTGCAAAAATTTCACTTATTTCAGGGTAATAAGACAGAAATATTCCTTATTTTGGGGCAAAAAATACAGAAATTCCCTTTTTTTTGGGGAAAAAGACAGAAATTCTATTTATTTAGAGGCAAAAAAGCAGAAATTCCCGTTATTTTGGAGCGAAAAAGAGGAAATTTCCTTTTTTTATGGCAAAAAGGTGTGCATTCTTCTTATTTTCAGGCAAAAAGGCAGGAATTTCTCGTAATTTGGAGTAAAATTGCAGAAATTCCCTTAATTGTGGGGCAAAAAGGCAAAAATTCCCTAAAAGTTGGGGCAAAAAGACAGAAATTCTCCTTATTTGGACAAAACTCAGAAATTCCACTTATTTTGGGGCAAAATTCCAAAAATTTCCCTTATTTTGGGGCAAAATTGCAGAAATTTCACTTATTTTGGGGCAAAATTGCAGAAATTTCACTTATTTCAGGGAAAAAAACAGAAATTTTCATATTTTGTGGCAATAAGGCAGAAATTTCTTTTATTTTGGTACAAAATTGCAGAAATTTTTCTTATTTTGGGCAAAAAGGCAGAAATTCCCCTTATTTTGAGGTAAAAAGGCTGAAATTTTCCTTATTTGGGGGAAAAAAGGCAGATATTTCCCTTATTTTGGGGCAAAATTGCAGAAATTTCACTTATTTCAGGGTAATAAGTCAGAAATTTTCCTTATTTTTGGGCAAAAAATACAGAAATTCCCTTTGTTTTGGGGGAGAAAGACAGAAATTCCACTTATTTAGAGGCAAAAACCAGAAATTCCCCTTATTTTGGAGCAAAAATGAAGAAATTTCTTTTTTTATGGCAAAAAGGTATGCATTCTTCTTATTTTCGGACAAAAAGGTAGAAATTCCCCGTATTTTGGAGCAAAATTGCAGAAATTCCCCTAATTGTGGGGAAAAAAGGCAGAAATTCCCTATATGTTGGGGCAAAAAGACAGAAATTCTTCTTATTTTAGGGAAAAATTCAGAAATTTAACTTATTTTGAGGCAAAATTGCAGAAATTTCATTTATTTCAGAAAAAAAGCAGAAATTTTCTTATTTTGGGGCAAAAAGGCAGAAATTTCTTTTATTTTGGCACAAAATTGCAGAAATTTTTCTTAATTTGGGGCAAAAAGGCAGAAATTTCCCATATTTTTGGGCAAAAATTCAGAAATTCTCCATATTTTGAGGTAAAAAGGCTGAAATTTCCCTTATTTGAGGTCAAAAAGGCAGAAATTTCTATTAATTTGGGGCAAAATTTTAGAAATTTCCCTTATTTTGGGGCAAAATTGCAGAAATTTCACTTATTTTGGGGCAAAATTGCAGAAATTTCACTTATTTCAGGGAAAAAAGGCAGAAATTTTCCTTATTTTTGGGCAAAAAAACAGAAATTCCTAATATTCTATGGCAAAAATGCAGAAATTCCCCTTATTTTCAGGTAAAAAGGCTGAAATTCCCCTTATTTGGGGGCAAAAAGGCAGAAATTTCCCTTATTTTGGGGCAAAATTGCAGAAATTTCACTTATTTCAGGGTAATAAGTCAGAAATTTTCCTTATTTTGGGGCAAAAAAGACAGAAATTCCCTTTGTTTTGGGGGAAAAAGACAGAAATTCCACATATTTAGAGGCAAAAAAGCAGAAATTCCCTTATTTGTAGGGCAAAATGGCAGAAATTCCCTATATGTTGGGGCAAAAAGACAGAAATTCTCCTCATTTTGGGGCAAAACTCAGAAATTCCATGTATTTTGTGCAAAATTTTAGAAATTTCACTTATTTCAGGGAAAAAAAGCAGAAATTTTCTTATTTTGGGGCAAAAAGGCAAAAATTTCTTTTATTTTTTTACAAAATTGTAGAAATTTTTCTTATTTTGGGGCAAAAAGGCAGAAATTTCCCATATTTTGGGACAAAATTCAGAAATTTTCCTTATTTTGAGGTAAAAATCCTGCAATTCCCCATATTTGGGGGCAAAAGGGCAGAAATTTCTCTTATTTTGGGGCAAAATTGCAAAAATTTCACTTATTTCAGGGTAATAAGACAGAAATATTCCTTATTTTGGGGCAAAAAATACAGAAATTCCCTTTTTTTTGGGGAAAAAGACAGAAATTCTATTTATTTAGAGGCAAAAAAGCAGAAATTCCCGTTATTTTGGAGCGAAAAAGAGGGAATTTCCTTTTTTTATGGCAAAAAGGTGTGCATTCTTCTTATTTTCAGGCAAAAAGGCAGGAATTTCTCGTAATTTGGAGTAAAATTGCAGAAATTCCCCTAATTGTGGGGAAAAAAGGCAGAAATTCCCTATATGTTGGGGCAAAAAGACAGAAATTCTTCTTATTTTAGGGAAAAATTCAGAAATTTAACTTATTTTGAGGCAAAATTGCAGAAATTTCATTTATTTCAGAAAAAAAGCAGAAATTTTCTTATTTTGGGGCAAAAAGGCAGAAATTTCTTTTATTTTGGCACAAAATTGCAGAAATTTTTCTTAATTTGGGGCAAAAAGGCAGAAATTTCCCATATTTTTGGGCAAAAATTCAGAAATTCTCCATATTTTGAGGTAAAAAGGCTGAAATTTCCCTTATTTGAGGTCAAAAAGGCAGAAATTTCTATTAATTTGGGGCAAAATTTTAGAAATTTCCCTTATTTTGGGGCAAAATTGCAGAAATTTCACTTATTTTGGGGCAAAATTGCAGAAATTTCACTTATTTCAGGGAAAAAAGGCAGAAATTTTCCTTATTTTTGGGCAAAAAAACAGAAATTCCTAATATTCTATGGCAAAAATGCAGAAATTCCCCTTATTTTCAGGTAAAAAGGCTGAAATTCCCCTTATTTGGGGGCAAAAAGGCAGAAATTTCCCTTATTTTGGGGCAAAATTGCAGTAATTTCACTTATTTCAGGGTAATAAGTCAGAAATTTTCCTTATTTTGGGGCAAAAAAGACAGAAATTCCCTTTGTTTTGGGGGAAAAAGACAGAAATTCCACATATTTAGAGGCAAAAAAGCAGAAATTCCCTTATTTGTAGGGCAAAATGGCAGAAATTCCCTATATGTTGGGGCAAAAAGACAGAAATTCTCCTCATTTTGGGGCAAAACTCAGAAATTCCATGTATTTTGTGCAAAATTTTAGAAATTTCACTTATTTCAGGGAAAAAAAGCAGAAATTTTCTTATTTTGGGGCAAAAAGGCAAAAATTTCTTTTATTTTTTTACAAAATTGTAGAAATTTTTCTTATTTTGGGGCAAAAAGGCAGAAATTTCCCATATTTTGGGACAAAATTCAGAAATTTTCCTTATTTTGAGGTAAAAATCCTGCAATTCCCCATTATTGGGGGCAAAAGGGCAGAAATTTCTCTTATTTTGGGGCAAAATTGCAAAAATTTCACTTATTTCAGGGTAATAAGACAGAAATATTCCTTATTTTGGGGCAAAAAATACAGAAATTCCCTTTTTTTTGGGGAAAAAGACAGAAATTCTATTTATTTAGAGGCAAAAAAGCAGAAATTCCCGTTATTTTGGAGCGAAAAAGAGGAAATTTCCTTTTTTTATGGCAAAAAGGTGTGCATTCTTCTTATTTTCAGGCAAAAAGGCAGGAATTTCTCGTAATTTGGAGTAAAATTGCAGAAATTCCCTTAATTGTGGGGCAAAAAGGCAAAAATTCCCTAAAAGTTGGGGCAAAAAGACAGAAATTCTCCTTATTTGGACAAAACTCAGAAATTCCACTTATTTTGGGGCAAAATTCCAAAAATTTCCCTTATTTTGGGGCAAAATTGCAGAAATTTCACTTATTTTGGGGCAAAATTGCAGAAATTTCACTTATTTCAGGGAAAAAACAGAAATTTTCATATTTTGTGGCAATAAGGCAGAAATTTCTTTTATTTTGGTACAAAATTGCAGAAATTTTTCTTATTTTGGGCAAAAAGGCAGAAATTCCCCTTATTTTGAGGTAAAAAGGCTGAAATTTTCCTTATTTGGGGGAAAAAAGGCAGATATTTCCCTTATTTTGGGGCAAAATTGCAGAAATTTCACTTATTTCAGGGTAATAAGTCAGAAATTTTCCTTATTTTTGGGCAAAAAATACAGAAATTCCCTTTGTTTTGGGGGAGAAAGACAGAAATTCCACTTATTTAGAGGCAAAAACCAGAAATTCCCCTTATTTTGGAGCAAAAATGAAGAAATTTCTTTTTTTATGGCAAAAAGGTATGCATTCTTCTTATTTTCGGACAAAAAGGTAGAAATTCCCCGTATTTTGGAGCAAAATTGCAGAAATTCCCCTAATTGTGGGGAAAAAAGGCAGAAATTCCCTATATGTTGGGGCAAAAAGACAGAAATTCTTCTTATTTTAGGGAAAAATTCAGAAATTTAACTTATTTTGAGGCAAAATTGCAGAAATTTCATTTATTTCAGAAAAAAAGCAGAAATTTTCTTATTTTGGGGCAAAAAGGCAGAAATTTCTTTTATTTTGGCACAAAATTGCAGAAATTTTTCTTAATTTGGGGCAAAAAGGCAGAAATTTCCCATATTTTTGGGCAAAAATTCAGAAATTCTCCATATTTTGAGGTAAAAAGGCTGAAATTTCCCTTATTTGAGGTCAAAAAGGCAGAAATTTCTATTAATTTGGGGCAAAATTTTAGAAATTTCCCTTATTTTGGGGCAAAATTGCAGAAATTTCACTTATTTTGGGGCAAAATTGCAGAAATTTCACTTATTTCAGGGAAAAAAGGCAGAAATTTTCCTTATTTTTGGGCAAAAAAACAGAAATTCCTAATATTCTATGGCAAAAATGCAGAAATTCCCCTTATTTTCAGGTAAAAAGGCTGAAATTCCCCTTATTTGGGGGCAAAAAGGCAGAAATTTCCCTTATTTTGGGGCAAAATTGCAGAAATTTCACTTATTTCAGGGTAATAAGTCAGAAATTTTCCTTATTTTGGGGCAAAAAAGACAGAAATTCCCTTTGTTTTGGGGGAAAAGGACAGAAATTCCACATATTTAGAGGCAAAAAAGCAGAAATTCCCTTATTTGTAGGGCAAAATGGCAGAAATTCCCTATATGTTGGGGCAAAAAGACAGAAATTCTCCTCATTTTGGGGCAAAACTCAGAAATTCCATGTATTTTGTGCAAAATTTTAGAAATTTCACTTATTTCAGGGAAAAAAAGCAGAAATTTTCTTATTTTGGGGCAAAAAGGCAAAAATTTCTTTTATTTTTTTACAAAATTGTAGAAATTTTTCTTATTTTGGGGCAAAAAGGCAGAAATTTCCCATATTTTGGGACAAAATTCAGAAATTTTCCTTATTTTGAGGTAAAAATCCTGCAATTCCCCATTATTGGGGGCAAAAGGGCAGAAATTTCTCTTATTTTGGGGCAAAATTGCAAAAATTTCACTTATTTCAGGGTAATAAGACAGAAATATTCCTTATTTTGGGGCAAAAAATACAGAAATTCCCTTTTTTTTGGGGAAAAAGACAGAAATTCTATTTATTTAGAGGCAAAAAAGCAGAAATTCCCGTTATTTTGGAGCGAAAAAGAGGAAATTTCCTTTTTTTATGGCAAAAAGGTGTGCATTCTTCTTATTTTCAGGCAAAAAGGCAGGAATTTCTCGTAATTTGGAGTAAAATTGCAGAAATTCCCTTAATTGTGGGGCAAAAAGGCAAAAATTCCCTAAAAGTTGGGGCAAAAAGACAGAAATTCTCCTTATTTGGACAAAACTCAGAAATTCCACTTATTTTGGGGCAAAATTCCAAAAATTTCCCTTATTTTGGGGCAAAATTGCAGAAATTTCACTTATTTTGGGGCAAAATTGCAGAAATTTCACTTATTTCAGGGAAAAAAACAGAAATTTTCATATTTTGTGGCAATAAGGCAGAAATTTCTTTTATTTTGGTACAAAATTGCAGAAATTTTTCTTATTTTGGGCAAAAAGGCAGAAATTCCCCTTATTTTGAGGTAAAAAGGCTGAAATTTTCCTTATTTGGGGGAAAAAAGGCAGATATTTCCCTTATTTTGGGGCAAAATTGCAGAAATTTCACTTATTTCAGGGTAATAAGTCAGAAATTTTCCTTATTTTTGGGCAAAAAATACAGAAATTCCCTTTGTTTTGGGGGAGAAAGACAGAAATTCCACTTATTTAGAGGCAAAAACCAGAAATTCCCCTTATTTTGGAGCAAAAATGAAGAAATTTCTTTTTTTATGGCAAAAAGGTATGCATTCTTCTTATTTTCGGACAAAAAGGTAGAAATTCCCCGTATTTTGGAGCAAAATTGCAGAAATTCCCCTAATTGTGGGGAAAAAAGGCAGAAATTCCCTATATGTTGGGGCAAAAAGACAGAAATTCTTCTTATTTTAGGGAAAAATTCAGAAATTTAACTTATTTTGAGGCAAAATTGCAGAAATTTCATTTATTTCAGAAAAAAAGCAGAAATTTTCTTATTTTGGGGCAAAAAGGCAGAAATTTCTTTTATTTTGGCACAAAATTGCAGAAATTTTTCTTAATTTGGGGCAAAAAGGCAGAAATTTCCCATATTTTTGGGCAAAAATTCAGAAATTCTCCATATTTTGAGGTAAAAAGGCTGAAATTTCCCTTATTTGAGGTCAAAAAGGCAGAAATTTCTATTAATTTGGGGCAAAATTTTAGAAATTTCCCTTATTTTGGGGCAAAATTGCAGAAATTTCACTTATTTTGGGGCAAAATTGCAGAAATTTCACTTATTTCAGGGAAAAAAGGCAGAAATTTTCCTTATTTTTGGGCAAAAAAACAGAAATTCCTAATATTCTATGGCAAAAATGCAGAAATTCCCCTTATTTTCAGGTAAAAAGTCTGAAATTCCCCTTATTTGGGGGCAAAAAGGCAGAAATTTCCCTTATTTTGGGGCAAAATTGCAGAAATTTCACTTATTTCAGGGTAATAAGTCAGAAATTTTCCTTATTTTGGGGCAAAAAAGACAGAAATTCCCTTTGTTTTAGGGGAAAAAGAAAGAAATTCCACATATTTAGAGGCAAAAAAGCAGAAATTCCTTATTTGTAGGGCAAAATGGCAGAAATTCCCTATATGTTGGGGCAAAAAGACAGAAATTCTCCTCATTTTGGGGCAAAACTCAGAAATTCCATGTATTTTGTGCAAAATTTTAGAAATTTCACTTATTTCAGGGAAAAAAAGCAGAAATTTTCTTATTTTGGGGCAAAAAGGCAAAAATTTCTTTTATTTTTTTACAAAATTGTAGAAATTTTTCTTATTTTGGGGCAAAAAGGCAGAAATTTCCCATATTTTGGGACAAAATTCAGAAATTTTCCTTATTTTGAGGTAAAAATCCTGCAATTCCCCATATTTGGGGGCAAAAGGGCAGAAATTTCTCTTATTTTGGGGCAAAATTGCAAAAATTTCACTTATTTCAGGGTAATAAGACAGAAATATTCCTTATTTTGGGGCAAAAAATACAGAAATTCCCTTTTTTTTGGGGAAAAAGACAGAAATTCTATTTATTTAGAGGCAAAAAAGCAGAAATTCCCGTTATTTTGGAGCGAAAAAGAGGAAATTTCCTTTTTTTATGGCAAAAAGGTGTGCATTCTTCTTATTTTCAGGCAAAAAGGCAGGAATTTCTCGTAATTTGGAGTAAAATTGCAGAAATTCCCTTAATTGTGGGGCAAAAAGGCAAAAATTCCCTAAAAGTTGGGGCAAAAAGACAGAAATTCTCCTTATTTGGACAAAACTCAGAAATTCCACTTATTTTGGGGCAAAATTCCAAAAATTTCCCTTATTTTGGGGCAAAATTGCAGAAATTTCACTTATTTTGGGGCAAAATTGCAGAAATTTCACTTATTTCAGGGAAAAAAACAGAAATTTTCATATTTTGTGGCAATAAGGCAGAAATTTCTTTTATTTTGGTACAAAATTGCAGAAATTTTTCTTATTTTGGGCAAAAAGGCAGAAATTCCCCTTATTTTGAGGTAAAAAGGCTGAAATTTTCCTTATTTGGGGGAAAAAAGGCAGATATTTCCCTTATTTTGGGGCAAAATTGCAGAAATTTCACTTATTTCAGGGTAATAAGTCAGAAATTTTCCTTATTTTTGGGCAAAAAATACAGAAATTCCCTTTGTTTTGGGGGAGAAAGACAGAAATTCCACTTATTTAGAGGCAAAAACCAGAAATTCCCCTTATTTTGGAGCAAAAATGAAGAAATTTCTTTTTTTATGGCAAAAAGGTATGCATTCTTCTTATTTTCGGACAAAAAGGTAGAAATTCCCCGTATTTTGGAGCAAAATTGCAGAAATTCCCCTAATTGTGGGGAAAAAAGGCAGAAATTCCCTATATGTTGGGGCAAAAAGACAGAAATTCTTCTTATTTTAGGGAAAAATTCAGAAATTTAACTTATTTTGAGGCAAAATTGCAGAAATTTCATTTATTTCAGAAAAAAAGCAGAAATTTTCTTATTTTGGGGCAAAAAGGCAGAAATTTCTTTTATTTTGGCACAAAATTGCAGAAATTTTTCTTAATTTGGGGCAAAAAGGCAGAAATTTCCCATATTTTTGGGCAAAAATTCAGAAATTCTCCATATTTTGAGGTAAAAAGGCTGAAATTTCCCTTATTTGAGGTCAAAAAGGCAGAAATTTCTATTAATTTGGGGCAAAATTTTAGAAATTTCCCTTATTTTGGGGCAAAATTGCAGAAATTTCACTTATTTTGGGGCAAAATTGCAGAAATTTCACTTATTTCAGGGAAAAAAGGCAGAAATTTTCCTTATTTTTGGGCAAAAAAACAGAAATTCCTAATATTCTATGGCAAAAATGCAGAAATTCCCCTTATTTTCAGGTAAAAAGGCTGAAATTCCCCTTATTTGGGGGCAAAAAGGCAGAAATTTCCCTTATTTTGGGGCAAAATTGCAGAAATTTCACTTATTTCAGGGTAATAAGTCAGAAATTTTCCTTATTTTGGGGCAAAAAAGACAGAAATTCCCTTTGTTTTGGGGGAAAAAGACAGAAATTCCACATATTTAGAGGCAAAAAAGCAGAAATTCCTTATTTGTAGGGCAAAATGGCAGAAATTCCCTATTTGTTGGGGCAAAAAGACAGAAATTCTCCTCATTTTGGGGCAAAACTCAGAAATTCCATGTATTTTGTGCAAAATTTTAGAAATTTCACTTATTTCAGGGAAAAAAAGCAGAAATTTTCTTATTTTGGGGCAAAAAGGCAAAAATTTCTTTTATTTTTTTACAAAATTGTAGAAATTTTTCTTATTTTGGGGCAAAAAGGCAGAAATTTCCCATATTTTGGGACAAAATTCAGAAATTTTCCTTATTTTGAGGTAAAAATCCTGCAATTCCCCATATTTGGGGGCAAAAGGGCAGAAATTTCTCTTATTTTGGGGCAAAATTGCAAAAATTTCACTTATTTCAGGGTAATAAGACAGAAATATTCCTTATTTTGGGGCAAAAAATACAGAAATTCCCTTTTTTTTGGGGAAAAAGACAGAAATTCTATTTATTTAGAGGCAAAAAAGCAGAAATTCCCGTTATTTTGGAGCGAAAAAGAGGAAATTTCCTTTTTTTATGGCAAAAAGGTGTGCATTCTTCTTATTTTCAGGCAAAAAGGCAGGAATTTCTCGTAATTTGGAGTAAAATTGCAGAAATTCCCTTAATTGTGGGGCAAAGAGGCAAAAATTCCCTAAAAGTTGGGGCAAAAAGACAGAAATTCTCCTTATTTGGACAAAACTCAGAAATTCCACTTATTTTGGGGCAAAATTCCAAAAATTTCCCTTATTTTGGGGCAAAATTGCAGAAATTTCACTTATTTTGGGGCAAAATTTCAGAAATTTAACTTATTGCAGGGAAAAAAGCAGAAATTTTCTTATTTTGGGGGAAAAGGCAGAAATTTCCCATATTTTGGGGCAAAAATGCAGAAATTCTCCTTATTTTGAGGTAAAAAGGCTGAAATTCCCCTTACTTGGGGGCAAAAATGCAGAAATTTCCCTTATTTTGGGGCAAAATTGCAGAAATTTCACTTATTTCAGGGTAATAAGTCAGAAATTTTCCTTATTTTGGGGCAAAAAATACAGAAATTCCCTTTTTTGGGGGGGAAAAAGACAGAAATTCCACTTCTTTGGAGGCAAAAATGGAGAAATTCCCTTTATTTTGGAGGAAAAATGAAGAAATTTCCCTTTTTTATGGCAAAAAGGTATGCATTCTTCTTATTTTTGGACAAAAAGGCAGAAATTCCCCGTATTTTGGAGCAAAAGTGAAGAAATTCCTCTAAATGTGGGGCAAAAAGGCAGAAATTCTCTATATGTTGGGGCAAAAAGACAGAAATTCTCGTTATTTTGGGGAAAAACTCAGAAATTTCACTTATTTTGGGGCAAAATTGCAGAAATTTCATTTATTTCAGAAAAAAAGCAGAAATTTTCTTATTTTGGGGCAAAAAGGCAGAAATTTCTTTTATTTTGTTACAAAATTGCAGAAATTTTTCTTAATTTGGGGCAAAAAGGCAGAAATTTTTCATATTTATGGGCAAAAATTCAGAAATTCTCCATATTTTGAGGTAAAAAGGCTGAAATTTCCCTTATTTGAGGTCAAAAAGGCAAAAATTTCTCTTAATTTGGGGCAAAATTTTAGAATTTTCCCTTATTTTGGGGCAAAATTGCAGAAATTTCACTTATTTTGGGGCAAAATTGCAGAAATTTCACTTATTTCAGGGAAAAAAGGCAGAAATTTTCCTTATTTTTGGGCAAGAAAACAGAAATTACTAATATTCTATGGCAAAAATGCAGAAATTCCCCTTATTTTGAGGTAAAAAGGCTGAAATTCCCCTTATTTGGGGGCAAAAAGGCAGAAATTTCCCTTATTTTGGGGCAAAATTGCAGAAATTTCACTTATTTCAGGGTAATAAGTCAGAAATTCTCCTTATTTTGGGGCAAAAAAGACAGAAATTTCCTTTGTTTTGGGGGAAAAAGACAGAAATTCCACATATTTAGAGGCAAAAAAGCAGAAATTCCCCTATTTGTAGGGCAAAAAGGCAGAAATTCCCTATATGTTGGGGCAAAAAGACAGAAATTCTCCTCATTTTGGGGCAAAACTCAGAAATTCCATGTATTTTGTGCAAAATTTTAGAAATTTAACTTATTTAAGGGAAAAAAAGCAGAAATTTTCTTATTTTGGGGCAAAAAAGGCAAAAATTTCTTTTATTTTTTTACAAAATTGCAGAAATTTTTCTTATTTTGGGGCAAAAAGGCAGAAATTTCCCATATTTTGGGGCAAAATTCAGAAATTTTCCTTATTTTGAGGTAAAAATCCTGAAATTCCCCATATTTGGGTGCAAAAAGGCAGAAATTTCTCTTATTTTGGGGCAAAATTGCAGAAATTTCACTTATTTCAGGGTAATAAGACAGAAATATTCCTTATTTTGGGGCAAAAAATACAGAAATTTTCTTTTTTTGGGGGAAAAAGACAGAAATTCTATTTATTTAGAGGCAAAAAAGCAGAAATTCCCCTTATTTTGGAGCGAAAAAGAGGAAATTTCCTTTTTTTATGGCAAAAAGGTGTGCATTCTTCTTATTTTCGGGCAAAAAGGCAGGAATTCCTCGTAATTTGGAGTAAAATTGCAGAAATTCCCTTAATTGTGGGGCAAAAAGGCAAAAATTCCCTAAAAGTTGGGGTAAAAAGACAGAAATTCTCCTTATTTGGACAAAACTCAGAAATTCCACTTATTTTGGGGCAAAATTTCAGAAATTTAACTTATTGCAGGGAAAAAAGCAGAAATTTTCTTATTTTGGGGGAAAAGGCAGAAATTTCCCATATTTTGGGGCAAAAATGCAGAAATTCTCCTTATTTTGAGGTAAAAAGGCTGAAATTCCCCTTACTTGGGGGCAAAAATGCAGAAATTTCCCTTATTTTGGGGCAAAATTGCAGAAATTTCACTTATTTCAGGGTAATAAGTCAGAAATTTTCCTTATTTTGGGGCAAAAAATACAGAAATTCCCTTTTTTGGGGGGGAAAAAGACAGAAATTCCACTTATTTAGAGGCAAAAATGGAGAAATCCCCTTTATTTTGGAGCAAAAATGAAGAAATTTCCCTTTTTTATGGCAAAAAGTTATGCATTCTTCTTATTTTTGGACAAAAAGGCAGAAATTCCCCGTATTTTGGAGCAAAAGTGAAGAAATTCCTCTAAATGTGGGGCAAAAAGGCAGAAATTCCCTATATGTTGGGGCAAAAAGACAGAAATTCTCGTTATTTTGGGGAAAAACTCAGAAATTTCACTTATTTTGGGGCAAAATTGCAGAAATTCCACTTATTTCAGAAAAAAAGCAGAAATTTTCTTTTATTAGGGCAAAAAGGCTGAAATTTATTTTATTTTGGTACAGAATTGCAGAAATTTTTCTTATTTCGGAGCAAAAAGGCAGAAATTTCCCATATTTTGGGTCAAAAATGCAGAAAGTCTTCATATTTTGAGGTAAAAAGGCTAAAATTCCCCTGATTTGGAGGCAAAAAGGCAGAAATTTCACTTATTTTGAGGCAAAATTGCAGAAATTTCACTTATTTCAGAAAAAAAGCAGAAATTTTCTTATATTGGGGCAAAAAGGCTGAAATTTCTTTTATTTTAATACAGAATTGCAGAAATTGTTCTTATTTTGGGGCAAAAAGGCAGAAATTTCCCATATTTTGTGTCAAAAATGCAGAAAGTCCCCTTATTTTGAGGTTAAAAGGCTAAAATTCCCCTTATTTCGGGGCAAAAAGGCAGAAATTTCTCTTATGTTAGGGCAAAATTGCAGAAATTACACTTATTTCAGGGTAATAAGTCAGAAATTTTTCTTATTTTGGGGCAAAAAGACAGAAATTCCCTTTGTTTTGGGGGAAAAAGACAGAAATTCCACTTATTTAGAGGCAAAAGCAGAAATTCCTCTTATTTTGGACCAAAATTGCAGAAATTTTCCTTTTTTATGGCAAAAAGGTATGCATTCTTTTTATTTTCGGGCAAAAAGGCAGAAATTCCCCGTAATTTGAAGCAAAATTGCAGCAATTCCCCTAATAATGGGGCAAAAAGGAAGAAATTTCCTATATGTTGGGGCAAAAAAACAAAAATTCTCCTTATTTTGGGGCAAAACTCAGAAATTTCACTTATTTTGAAGCAAAATTCTAGAAATTTCCTTTATTTTGAGGCAAAATTGCAGAAATTTCACTTATTTTGAGGCAAAATTGCAGAAATTTCACTTATTTCAGGGAAAAAAGGCAGAAATTTTCCTTATTTTTGGGCAAAAAAACAGAAATTCCTAATATTCTATGGCAAAAATGCAGAAATTCCCCTTATTTTGAGGTAAAAAGGCTGAAATTCCCCTTATTTGGGTCAAAAAGGCAGAAATTTCCCTTATTTTGGGGCAAAATTGCAGAAATTTCACTTATTTCAGGGTAATAAGTCAGAAATTTTCCTTATTTTGGGGCAAAAAAGACAGAAATACCCTTTGTTTTGGGGGAAAAAGACAGAAATTCCACATATTTAGAGGCAAAAAAGCAGAAATTCCCCTATTTGTAGGGCAAAAAGGCAGAAATTCCCTATATGTTGGGGCAAAAAGACAGAAATTCCCCTCATTTTGGGGCAAAACTCAGAAATTCCATGTATTTTGTGCAAAATTTTAGAAATTTCACTTATTTCAGGGTAATAAGTCAGAAATTTTCCTTATTTTGGGGCAAAAAAAGAAATTCCTTTTGTTTTGGGGGAAAAAGACAGAAATTCCACTTATTTAGAGGCAAAAAAGCAGAAATTCCCTTTATTTTAAAGCAAAAATGGAGAAATTTCCCATTTTTCTGGCAAAAAGGTAATCATTCTTCTTATATTCGGGCAAAAAGGCAGAAATACCCCGTATTTTGGAGCAAAATTGCAGAAATTCCCCTAATTGTGGGGCAAAAAGGCAGAAATTCCCTATATGTTGGGGCGTAAAGACAGAAATTCTCCTTATTTTTGCGCAAAACTCAGAAATTCCACTTATTTTCAGGCAAAATTCCAGAAATTTCCCTTATTTGGGGGCAAAATTGCAGAAATTTCACTTATTTTGGGGCAAAATTGCAGAAATTTCACTTATTTCAGAAAAAAGCAGAAATTTTCTTATATTGGGGCAAAAAGGCTGAAATTTATTTTATTTTGGTACAGAATTGCAGAAATTTTTCTTATTTCGGAGCAAAAAGGCAGAAATTTCCCATATTTTGGGTCAAAAATGCAGAAAGTCTTCATATTTTGAGGTAAAAAGGCTGAAATTCCCCTGATTTGGGGGCAAAAAGGCAGAAATTTCTCTTATTTTGAGGCAAAATTGCAGAAATTTCACTTATTTCAGAAAAAAAGCAGAAATTTTCTTATATTGGGGCAAAAAGGCTGAAATTTCTTTTATTTTGGTACAGAATTGCAGAAATTTTTGTTATTTTGGGGCAAAAAGGCAGAAATTTCCCATATTTTGGGTCAACAATGCAGAAAGTCCCCTTATTTTGAGGTTAAAAGTCTGAAATTCCCCTTATTTCGTGGCAAAAAGGCAGAAATTTCTCTTATGTTGGGGCAAAATTGCAGAAATTTCATTTATTTCAGAAAAAAAAGTAGAAATTTTCTTATTTTGGGGCAAAAAGGCAGAAATTTTTTTATTTTGGTACAAAATTGCAGAAATTATTCTTATTTTGGGGCCAAAAGGCAGAAATTTCCCATATTTTGGGGAAAAATGCAGAAATTACCCTTATTTTGAGGTAAAAAGGCTGAAATTCCCCTTATTTGGGGGCAAAAAGGCAGAAATTTCTTTTATATTGGGGCAAAAAGACAGAAATTCTCCTCATTTTGGGGCAAAACTCAGAAATTCCATGTATTTTGTGCAAAATTTTAGAAATTTCACTTATTTCAGGGAAAAAAAGCAGAAATTTTCTTATTTTGGGGCAAAAAGGCAAAAATTTCTTTTATTTTTTTACAAAATTGCAGAAATTTTTCTTATTTTTGGGGCAAAAAGGCAGAATTTCCCATATTTTGGGGCAAAATTCAGAAATTTTCCTTATTTTGAGGTAAAAATCCTGAAATTCCCCATATTTGGGGGCAAAAAGGCAGAAATTTCTCTTATTTTGGGGCAAAATTGCAGAAATTTCACTTATTTCAGGGTAATAAGACAGAAATATTCCTTATTTTGGGGCAAAAAATACAGAAATTCCCTTTTTTGGGGGAAAAAGACAGAAATTCTATTTATTTAGAGGCAAAAAAGCAGAAATTCCCCTTATTTTGGAGCGAAAAAGAGGAAATTTCCTTTTTTTATGGCAAAAAGGTGTGCATTCTTCTTATTTTCAAACAAAAAGGCAGGAATTCCCCATAATTTGGAGAAATATTGCAGAAATTCTCTTAATTGTGGGGCAAAAAGGCAAAAATTCCCTATATGTTGGGGCAAAAAGACAGAAATTCTCCTTATTTGGACAAGACTCAGAAATTCCACTTATTTTGGAGCAAAATTTCAGAAATTTCACTTATTTTGGGGCAAAATTGTAGAAATTTTACTTATTTTGGGGCAAAATTTCAGAAATTTCACTTATTTCAGGGAAAAAAAGCAGAAATTTTCTTATTTTGTGGCAAAAAGGCAGAAATTTTTTTTATTTTGGTACAAAATTGCAGAAATTTTTCTTATTTTGGGCAAAAAGGCAGAAATTTTCCATATTTAGGGGCAAAAATGCAAAAATTCCCCTTATTTTGAGGTAAAAAGTCTTAAATTACCGTTATTTAGGGGCAAATAGGCAGAAATTTCTCTTATGTTGGGGCAAAACTGCAGAAATTTCACTTACTTCAGGGTAATAAGTCAGAAATTTTCTTTATTTTGTTGCAAAAAGACAGAAATTCCCTTTGTTTTGGGGGAAAAAACAGAAATTCCACTTATTTAGAGGCAAAAAACAGAAATTTCCCTTATTTTGGAGCAAAACATGAAGAAATTTCTCTTTTTTATGGCAAAAAGGTATGCATTCTTCTTATTTTCGGGCAAAAAGGCAGAAATTCCCCGTATTTTGGAACAAAATTGCAGAAATTCCCCTAATTGTGGGGCAAAAAGGCAGAAATTTCCCATATGTTGGGGCAAAAAGACAGAAATTCTCCTTATTGTGGGTCAAAACTCAGAAATTCCACTTAATTTGGGGCAAAATTCCAGAAATTTCACTTATTTTGGGGCAAAATTGTAGAAATTTTACTTATTTTGAGGCAAAATTTCAGAAATTTCACTTATTTCAGGGAAAAAAAGCAGAAATTTTCTTATTTCGTGGCAAAAAAGCAGAAATTTTTTTTATTTTGGTAAAAAATTGCAGAATTTTTTTTTATTTTGGGCAAAAAGGCAGAAATTTTCCATATTTTGCGGCAAAAATGCAGAAATTCCCCTTATTTTGAGGTAAAAAGGCTGAAATTCCCCTTATTTGGGGGCAAAAAGGCAGAAATTTCCCTTATTTTGGGGCAAAATTGCAGAAATTTCACTTATTTCAGTGTAATAAGTCAGAAATTTTTTTTATTTTTGGGCAAAAAAGACAGAAATTCTCTTTTTTGGGGGGAAAAAGACAGAAATTTCAATTATTTAGAGGCAAAAATGCAGTAATTCCCCTTATTTTGGAGCAAAAATGAAGAAATTTCTTTTTTTTATGGAAAAAAGATATGCATTCTTCTTATTTTTGGACAAAAAAGCAGAAATTCCCCGTATTTTGGAGCAAAATTTCAAAAATTCCCCTAAATTAGGGGCAAAAAGGCAGAAATTCCCTATATGTTGGGGCAAAAAGACAGAAATTCTTTTTATTTAGGGGCAAAACTCAGAAATTTCACTTATTTTGGGGCAAAATTGCAGAAATTTCACTTATTTCAGAAAAAAAGCAGAAATTTTCTTATTTTGGTGGAAAAAGGCTGATTTTTCTTATATTTTGGTACAAAATTGCTGAAATTTTTCTTATTTTGTGGCAAAAAGTCAGAAATTTCCCATATTTTGGGGCAAAAATGCATAAATTTCATTTATTTCAGGGAAAAATGCAGAAATTTTCCTTATTTTGAGGCAAAAAGGCAGAAATTCCAAATATTTTGTGGAAAAATGCAGAAATTCCCATTATTTTGAGGTAAAAAGGCTGAAATTCCCCTTATTTGGTGGCAAAAAGGCAGAAATTTCCCTTATTTTGGGTCAAAATTGCAGAAATTTCACTTATTTCAGGGTAATAAGTCAGAAATTTTTTTTATTTTGGGGCAAAAAAGACAGAAATTCCCTTTGTTTGGGGGAAAAAAGACAGAAATTCAACTTATTTAGAGGCAAAAAAGCAGAAATTCCTCTTATTTTGTTGCAAAAATGAAGAAATTTCCCTTTTTTATGGCAAAAAGGTATGCATTCTTCTTATTTTTGTGCAAAAAGGCAGAAATTCCCCGTATTTTAGAGCAAAATTGTAGAAATTCCCCTAATTGTGGGGCAAAAAGGCAGAAATTCTCTATATGTTGGGGCAAAAAGACAGAAATTTTTCTTATTGTGGGTCAAAACTCAGAAATTCCACTTAATTTGGGGCAAAATTCCAGAAATTTCACTTATTTTGGGGCAAAATTGTAGAAATTTCACTTATTTTGTGGCAAAATTTCAGAAATTTCACTTATTTCAGAAAAAAAAGCAGAAATTTTCTTATTTGGAAGCAAAAAGAGGGAAATATCTTTTATTTTGGTACAAAATTGCAGAAATTTCTTTTATTTGGGGCAAAATTGCAGAAATTTTAGTTATTTTGGGGCAAAATTGCAAAAGTTTCATTTATATCAGGGAAAAAGGCAGAAATTTTCTTTATTATGGGGCAAAAAGGCAGAAATTCCTAATATTTTGTGGCAAAAAAGCAGAAATTCCCCTTATTTTGAGGTAAAAAGGCTGAAATTCCCCCTATTTGGGGGCAAAAAGGCAGAAATTTCACTTACTTCAGGGTAATAATTCAGAAATTGTCCTTATTTTGAAACAAAAAAGACAGAAATTCCCTTTTTTTGGGGGAAAAAGACAGAAATTCCACTTATTTAGAGTCAAAAATGCAGAAATTCCCCTTATTTTGGAGCAAAAATGAAGAAATTTCCCTTTTTTATGGAAAAAACGTATGCATTCTTATTATTTTCGGGCAAAAAGGCAGAAATTCCCCGTATTTTGGAGCAAAATTGCAGAAATTCCCCTAATTGTGGGGCAAAAAGGCAGAAATTCCCTATATGTTGAGGCAAAAAGACAGAAATTCTTCTTATTCTGGGTCAAAACTCAGAAATTCCACTTATTTTGGGGCTAAATTCAAGAAATTTAACTTATTTTAAGTCAAAAAAGTAGAAATTTCACTTATTTTGAGGCAAAATTTCAGAAATTTCACTTATTTCAGAAAAAAAAGCAGAAATTTTCTTATTTGGAAGCAAAAAGGCAGAAATTTCTTTTATTTTGGTACAAAATTGCAGAAATTTTCCTTATTTTGGGGCAAAATTGCAGAAATTTCACTTATTTTGGGGCAAAATTGCAGAAATTTCACTTATTTAAGGGAAAAAAAGCAGAAATTTTCCTTATTTTGGGGCAAAAAGGCAGAAATTCCTAATATTTTGTGGCAAAAATGCAGAATTTCCCCTTATTTTGAGGTAAAAAGGCTGAAATTCCCTTTATTTGGGGGCAAAAACAAAGAAATTTCCCTTATTTTGGGTCAAAATTTCAGAAATTTCACTTATTTCAGGGTAATAAGTCACAAATTTCCCTTATTTTGGGGCAAAAAGGACAGAAATTCCCTTTGTTTTGGGGGACAAAGACAGAAATTCCACATATTTAGAGGCATAAAAGCAGAAATTCCCCTTATTTTGGAGCAAAAATGAAGAAATTTTCCTTTTTTATGTCAAAAAGGTATGCATTCTTCTTATTTTTGAGCAAAAGGCAGAAATTCCCCGTATTTTGGAGCAAAATTGAAGAAATTCCCCTAATTGTGGGGCAAAAAGGCAGAAATTTCCTATATGTTGGGGCAAAAAGACAGAAATCCTCCTTATTTTGTGGCAAAACTCAGAATTTCCACTTATTTTGGGGCAAAATTCCAGAAATTTCCCTTATTTTGGGGCAAAATTGCAGAAATTTCACTTATTTTGTGGCAAAATTGCAGAAATTTCACTTATTTCAGGGAAAAACAGCAGAAATTTTCTTATTTTGTAGCAAAAAGGCAGAATTTTTTTTTTTATTTTGGTACAAAATTGCAGAAATTTTTCTTATTTTGGGCAAAAAGGCAGAAATTTCCCATATTTTGGGGCAAAAATGCAGAACTTTCATTTATTTCAGGGAAAAATGCAGAAATTTTCTTTATTTTGGGGCAAAAAGGCAGAAATTCCTAACATTTTGTGGCAAAAATGCAGAAATTTCCCTTATTTTGAGGTAAAAAGGCTGAAATTCCCCTTATTTGGGGACAAAAAGACCGAAATTTCCCTTATTTTGGGTCAAATTGCAGAAATTTCACTTATTTCAGGGTAATAAGTCAGAATTTTTTTTATTTTGGGGCAAAAAAGACAGAAATTCCCTTTGTTTTGGGGAAAAAAGACAGAAATTCAACTTATTTAGAGGCAAAAAAGCAGAAATCCCCCTTATTTTGGAGCAAAAATGAAGAAATTTACCTTTTTTATGGCAAAAACTTTGCATTCTTTTTATTTTCGGGCAAAAAGGCAGAAATTCCCTGTATTTTGTAGCAAAATTGCAGAAATTCCCCCAATTGTGGGGCAAAAAGGCAGAAATTCTCTATATGTTGGGGCAAAAAGACAGAAATTTTTCTTATTGTGGGTCAAAACTCAGAAATTCCACTTAATTTGGGGCAAAATTGCAGAAATTTCACTTATTTCATGGTAATAATTCAGAAATTTTCCTTATTTTGAAACAAAAAAGACAGAAATTCCCATTGTTTTGCTGGAAAAAGACAGAAATTCCACTTATTTAGAGTCAAAAAGGCAGAAATTCCCCTTATTTTGGAGCAAAAATGAAGAAATTTCCCTTTTTTATGGCAAAAAGGTATGCATTCTTATTATTTTCGGGCAAAAAGGCAGAAATTCCCCGTATTTTGAAGCAAAATTGCAGAAATTCCCCTAATTGTGGGGCAAAAAGGCAGAAATTACCTATATGTTGAGGCAAAAAGACAGAAATTCTCCTTATTTTGTGGCAAAACTCAGAATTTCCACTTATTTTTGGGCTAAATTCAAGAAATTTCACTTATTTTAAGTCAAAATTGTAGAAATTTCAATTATTTTGAGGCAAAATTTGAGAAATTTCACTTATTTCAGAAAAAAAAGCAGAAATTTTCTTATTTGGAAGCAAAAAGGCAGAAATTTCTTTTATTTTGGTACAAAATTGCAGAAATTTTCCTTATTTTGGGGCAAAATTGCAGAAATTTCACTTATTTTGGGGCAAAATTGCAGAAATTTCACTTATTTCAGGGAAAAAAGGCAGAAATTTTCCTTATTTTGGGGCAAAAAGGCAGAAATTCCTAATATTTTGTGGCAAAATGCAGAAATTCCCCTTATTTTGAGGTAAAAAGGCTGAAATTCCCTTTATTTGGGGGCAAAAAGGCAGAAATTTCCCTTATTTTGTAACAAAATTGCAGAAATTTCACTTATTTCAGGGTAATAATTCACAAATTTCCCTTATTTTGGGGCAAAAAGGACAGAAATTCCCTTTGTTTTGGGGGACAAAGACAGAAATTCCACATATTTAGAGGCATAAAAGCAGAAATTCCCCTTATTTTGGAGCAAAAATGAAGAAATTTTCCATTTTTATGGCAAAAAGGTATGCATTCTACTTATTTTTGAGCAAAAAGGCAGAAATTCCCCGTATTTTGGAGCAAAATTTCAGAAATTCCCCTAATTGTGGGGCAAAAAGGCAAAAATTTCCTATATGTTGGGGCAAAAAGACAGAAATCCTCCTTATTTTGTGGCAAAACTCAGAATTTCCACTTATTTTTGGGCAAAATTCCAGAAATTTCCCTTATTTTGGGGCAAAATTGCAGAAATTTCACTTATTTTGGGGCAAAATTGCAGAAATTTCACTTATTTCATGGAAAAAATGCAGAAATTTTCTTATTTTGTGGCAAAAAGGCAGAAAATTTTTTTATTTTGGTACAAAATTGCAGAAATTTTTCTTATTTTGGGCAAAAAGGCAGAAATTTTCCATATTTTGGGGCAAAAATGCAAAAATTCCCCTTATTTTGAGGTAAAAAGGCTGAAATTTTCCTTATTTGGGGGCAAAAAGGCAGAAATTCCCCGTATTTTGGAGCAAAATGGCAAAAATTAACCTAAATGAGGGGAAAAAAGGCAGAAATTCCCTATATGTTGGGGCAAAAAGACAGAAATTCTTCTTATTTAGGGGCAAAGCTCAGAAATTTCACTTATTTTGGGGCAAAATTGCAGAAATTTCACTTATTTCAGAAAAAAAGCAGAAATTTTTTATTTTGGGGCAAAAAGTCTGATTTTTCTTATATTTTGGTACAAAATTGCTGAAATTTTTTTATTTTGGGGCAAAATTGCAGAAATTTCCCATATTTTGGGGCAAAAATGCAGAACTTTCATTTATTTCAGGGAAAAATGCAGAAATTTTCCTTATTTTGGGGCAAAAAGGCAGAAATTCCTAATATTTTGTGGCAAAAATGCAGAAATTCCCCATATTTTGAGGTAAAAAGGCTGAAATTCCCCTTATTTGGGGACAAAAATGCAGAAATTTCCCTTATTTTGTGTCAAAATTGCAGAAATTTCACTTATTTCAGGGTAATAAGTCAGAATTTTTTTTTATTTTGGGGCAAAAAAGACAGAAATTCCCTTTGTTTTGGGGAAAAAAGACAGAAATTCAACTTATTTAGAGGCAAAAAAGCAGAAATTCCCCTTATTTTGGAGCAAAAATGAAGAAATTTACCTTTTTTATGGCAAAAAGGTATGCATTCTTTTTATTTTCGGGCAAAAGCAGAAATTCCCTGTATTTTGGAGCAAAATTGCAGAAATTCCCCTAATTGTGGGGCAAAAAGGCAGAAATTCTCTATATGTTGGGGCAAAAAGACAGAAATTTTTCTTATTGTGGGTCAAAACTCAGAAATTCCACTTAATTTGGGGCAAAATTCCAGAAATTTCACTTATTTTGGGGCAAAATTGTAGAAATTTCACTTATTTTGTGGCAAAATTTCAGAAATTTCACTTATTTCAGAAAAAAAAGCAGAAATTTTTTTATATGGAAGCAAAAAGGCGGAAATATCTTTTATTTTGGAACAAAATTGCAGAAATTTCTTTTATTTTGGGGCAAAATTGCAGAAATTTCAGTTATTTTGGGGCAAAATTGCAAAAATTTCATTTATATCAGGGAAAAAGGCAGAAATTTTCTTTATTATGGGGCAAAAAGGCAGAAATTCCTAATATTTTGTGGCAAAAATGCAGAAATTCCCCTTATTTTGAGGTAAAAAGGTTGAAATTCCCCTTATTTGGGGGCAAAAAGGCAGAAATTTCACTTACTTCAGGGTAATAATTCAGAAATTTTCCTTATTTTGAAACAAAAAAGACAGAAATTCCCTTTGTTTTGGGGGAAAAAGACAGAAATTCCACTTATTTAGAGTCAAAAAGGCAGAAATTCCCCTTATTTTGGAGCAAAAACGAAGAAATTTCCCTTTTTTATGGCAAAAAGGTATGCATTCTTATTATTTTCGGGCAAAAAGGCAGAAATTCCCCGTATTTTGGAGCAAAATTGCAGAAATTCCCCTAATTGTGGGGCAAAAAGGCAGAAATTCCCTATATGTTGAGGCAAAAAGACAGAAATTCTAGTTATTTTGGGTCAAAACTCAGAAATTCCACTTATTTTGGGGCTAAATTCAAGAAATTTCACTTATTTTTAGTCAAAATTGTAGAAATTTCACTTATTTTGAGGCAAAATTTCAGAAATTTCACTTATTTCAGAAAAAAAAGCAGAAATTTTCTTATTTGGAAGCAAAAAGGCAGAAATTTCTTTTATTTTGGTACAAAATTGCAGAAATTTTCCTTATTTTGGGGCAAAATTGCAGAAATTTCACTTATTTTGGGGCAAAATTGCAGAAATTTCACTTATTTCAGGAAAAAAAGGCAGAAATTTTCCTTATTTTGGGGCAAAAAGGCAGAAATTCCTAATATTTTGTGGCAAAATGCAGAAATTCCCCTTATTTTGAGGTAAAAAGGCTGAAATTCCCTTTATTTGGGGGCAAAAAGGCAGAAATTTCCCTTATTTTGGGTCAAAATTGCAGAAATTTCACTTATTTCAGGGTAATAAGTCACAAATTTCCCTTATTTTGGTGCAAAAAGGACACAAATTCCCTTTGTTTTGGGGGACAAAGACAGAAATTCCACATATTTAGAGGCATAAAAGCAGAAATTCCCCTTATTTTGGAGCAAAAATGAAGAAATTTTCCTTTTTTATGGCAAAAAGGTATGCATTCTACTTATTTTTGAGCAAAAAGGCAGAAATTCCCTGTATTTTCGAGCAAAATTGCAGAAATTACCCTAATTGTGGGGCAAAAAGGCAGAAATTCCCTATATGTTGGGGCAAAAAGACAGAAATCCTCCTTATTTTGTGGCAAAACTCAGAATTTCCACTTATTTTTGGGCAAAATTCCATAAAATTCCCTTATTTTGGGGCAAAATTGCAGAAATTTCACTTATTTTGGGGCAAAATTGCAGAAATTTCACTTATTTCATGGAAAAAAAGCAGAAATTTTCTTATTTGGTGGCAAAAGGGCAGAAATTTTTTTTATTTTGGTACAAAATTGCAGAAATTTTTCTTATTTTGGGCAAAAAGGCAGAAATTTTCCATATTTTGGGGCAAAAATGCAAAAATTCCCCTTATTTTGAGGTAAAAAGGCTGAAATTACCCTTATTTGGGGGCGAATAGGCAGAAATTTCTCTTATGTTGGGGCAAAATTGCAGAAATTTCACTTATTTCAGGGTAATAAGTCAGAAATTTTTTTTATTTAGGGGCAAAAAGACAGAAATTCCCTTTGTTTTGGGGGAAAAGACAGAAATTCCACTTATTTAGAGGCAAAAAAGCAGAAATTTCTCTTAATTTGGAGCAAAATTGCAGAAATTTTTCTTTTTTATGTAAAAAAGGTATGCATTCTTCTTATTTTCGGGCAAAAAGGCAGAAATTCCCCGTATTTTGGACCAAAATTGCAGAAATTCCCCTAATTGTGGGGCAAAAAGGCAGAAATTTCGTATATGTTGGGGCAAAAAGACAGAAATTCTCCTTATTGTGGGTCAAAACTCAGAAATTCCACTTAATTTGGGGCAAAATTCAAGAAATTTCACTTATTTTGGGGCAAAATTGTAGAAATTTTACTTATTTTGGGGCAAAATTTCAGAAATTTCACTTATTTCAGTGAAAAAAAGCAGAAATTTTCTAATTTTGTGGCAAAAAGGCAGAAATTTTCCATATTATGCGGCAAAAATGCAAAAATTCCCCTTATTTTGAGGTAAAAAGGCTGAAATTTCCCTTATTTGGGGGCAAAAAGGCAGAAATTCCCCGTATTTTGGAGCAAAATTGCAGAAATTCCCATAAATGAGGGGCAAAAAGGCAGAAATTCCCTATATGTTGGGGCAAAAATACAGAAATTCTTCTTATTTAGGGGCAAAACTCAGAAATTTCACTTATTTTGGGGCAAAATTGCAGAAATTTCACTTATTTCAGAAAAAAAGCAGAAATTTTTTATTTTGGGGCAAAAAGTTTGATTTTTCTTATATTTTGGTACAAAATTGCTGAAATTTTTCTTATTTTGGGGCAAAATTGCAGAAATTTCCCATATTTTGGGGCAAAAATGCAGAACTTTCATTTATTTCAGGGAAAAATGCAGAAATTTTCCTTATTTTGGGGCAAAAAGGCAGAAATTCCTAATATTTTGTGGCAAAAATGCAGAAATTCCCCATATTTTGAGGTAAAAAGGCTGAAATTCCCCTTATTTGGGGACAAAAATGCAGAAATTTCCCTTATTTTGTGTCAAAATTGCAGAAATTTCACTTATTTCAGGGTAATAAGTCAGAATTTTTTTTATTTTGGGGCAAAAAAGACAGAAATTCCCTTTGTTTTGGGGAAAAAAGACAGAAATTCAACTTATTTAGAGGCAAAAAAGCAGAAATTCCCCTTATTTTGGAGCAAAACTGAAGAAATTTCCCTTTTTTATGGCAAAAAGGTATGCATTCTTTTTATTTTCGGGCAAAAAGGCAGAAATTCCCTGTATTTTGGAGCAAAATTGCAGAAATTCCCCTAATTGTGGGGCAAAAAGGCAGAAATTCTCTATATGTTGGGGCAAAAAGACAGAAATTTTTCTTATTGTGGGTCAAAACTCAGAAATTCCACTTAATTTGGGGCAAAATTCCAGAAATTTCACTTATTTTGGGGCAAAATTGTAGAAATTTCACTTATTTTGTGGCAAAATTTCAGAAATTTCACTTATTTCAGAAAAAAAAGCAAAAATTTTTTTTATTTGGAAGCAAAAAGGCGGAAATATCTTTTATTTTGGTACAAAATTGCAGAAATTTCTTTTATTTTGGGGCAAAATTGCAGAAATTTCAGTTATTTTGGGGCAAAATTGCAAAAATTTCATTTATATCAGGGAAAAAAGCAGAAATTTTCTTTATTATGGGGCAAAAAGGCAGAAATTCCTAATATTTTGTGGCAAAAATGCAGAAATTCCCCTTATTTTGAGGTAAAAAGGTTGAAATTCCCCTTATTTGGAGGCAAAAAGGCAGAAATTTCACTTACTTCAGGGTAATAATTCAGAAATTTTCCTTATTTTGAAACAAAAAAGACAGAAATTCCCTTTGTTTTGGGGGAAAAAAACAGAAATTTCACATATTTAGAGTCAAAAAGGCAGAAATTCCCCTTATTTTGGAGCAAAAATGAAGAAATTTCCCTTTTTTATGGCAAAAAGGTATGCATTCTTATTATTTTCGGGCAAAAAGTCAGAAATTCCCCGTATTTTGGAGCAAAATTGCAGAAATTCCCCTAATTGTGGGGCAAAAAGGCAGAAATTCCCTATATGTTGAGGCAAAAAGACAGAAATTCTCCTTATTTTGGGTCAAAAACTCAAAAATTCCACTTATTTTGGGGCTAAATTCAAGAAATTTCACTCTTTTTAAGTCAAAATTGTAGAAATTTCACTTATTTTTAGGCAAAATTTCAGAAATTTCACTTATTTCAGAAAAAAAAAAAAGTAGAAATTTTCTTATTTGGAAGCAAAAAGGCAGAAATTTCTTTTATTTTGGTACAAAATTGCAGAAATTTTCCTTATTTTGGGGCAAAATTGCAGAAATTTCACTTATTTTGGGGCAAAATTGCAGAAATTTCACTTATTTCGGGGAAAAAAGCAGAAATTTTCCTTATTTTGGGGCAAAAAGGCAGAAATTCCTAATATTTTGTGGCAAAAATGCAGAAATTCCCCTTATTTTGAGGTAAAAAGGCTGAAATTCCCTTTATTTGGGTGCAAAAAGGCAGAAATTTCCCTTATTTTGGGTCAAAATTGCAGAAATTTTACTTATTTCAGGGTAATAAGTCACATATTTCCCTTATTTTGGGGCAAAAAGGATTGAAATTCCCTTTGTTTTGGGGGACAAAGACAGAAATTGCACATATTTAGAGGCATAAAAGCAGAAATTCCCCTTATTTTGGAGAAAAAATGAAGAAATTTTCCATTTTTATGGCAAAAAGGTATGCATTCTACTTATTTTTGAGCAAAAAGTCAGAAATTCCCCGTATTTTGGAGCAAAATTGCAGAAATTCCCCTAATTGTGGGGCAAAAAGGCAGAAATTTCCTATATGTTGGGGCAAAAAGACAGAAATCCTCCTTATTTTGTGGCAAAACTCAGAATTTCCACTTATTTTTGGGCAAAATTCCAGAAATTTCTGTTATTATGGGGCAAAATTGCAGAAATTTCACTTATTTTGGGGCAAAATTGCAGAAATTTCACTTATTTCATGGAAAAAAAGCAGAAATTTTCTTATTTTGTGGCAAAAAGGCAGAAATTTTTTTTATTTTGGTACAAAATTGCCGAAATTTTTCTTATTTTGGGCAAAAAGTAAGAAATTTTCCATATTTTGGGGCAAAAATGCAAAAATTCCCCTTATTTTGAGGTAAAAAGGCTGAAATTACCCTTATTTGGGGGAGAATAGGCAGAAATTTCTCTTATGTTGGGGCAAAATTGCAGAAATTTTACTTATTTCAGGGTAATAAGTCAGAAATTTTTTTTATTTAGGGGCAAAAAGACAGAAATTCCCTTTGTTTTGGGGGAAAAGACAGAAATTCCACTTATTTAGAGGCAAAAAAGCATAAATTTCTCTTAATTTAGAGCAAAATTGCAGAAATTTTTCTTTTTTATGTAAAAAAGGTATGCATTCTTCTTATTTTCGAGCAAAAAGGCAGAAATTCCCCGTATTTTGGACCAAAATTGCAGAAATTCCCCTAATTGTGGGGCAAAAAGGCAGAAATTTCGTATATGTTGGGGCATAAAGACAGAAATTCTCCTTATTGTGGGTCAAAACTCAGAAATTCCATTAATTTGGGGCAAAATTCAAGAAATTTCACTTATTTTGGGGCAAAATTGTAGAAATTTTACTTATTTTGGGGCAAAATTTCAAAAATTTCACTTATTTCAGGGAAAAAAAGCAGAAATTTTCTTATTTTGTGGCAAAAAGGCAGAAATTTTCCATATTATGCGGCAAAAATGCAAAAATTCCCCTTATTTTGAGGTAAAAAGGCTGAAATTTCCCTTATTTGGGGGCAAAAAGGCAGAAATTCCTCGTATTTTAGAACAAAATTGCAGAAATTCCCCTAATTGTGGGGCAAAAAGGCAGAAATTCCCTATATGTTGGGGCAAAAAGACAGAAATTCTTCTTATTGTGGGTCAAAACTCAGAAATTCCACTTAGTTTGGGGCAAAATTCCAGAAATTTCACTTATTTTGGGGCAAAATTGGAGAAATTTCACTTATTTTGTGGCAAAATTTCAGAAATTTCACTTATTTCAGAAAAAAAAGCAGAAATTTTCTTATTTGGAAGCAAAAAGGTGGAAATATCTTTTATTTTGGTACAAAATTGCAGAAATTTCCCTTATTTTGGGGCAAAATTGGAGAAATTTCACTTATTTTGGTGCAAAATTGCAAAAATTTCATTTATTTCAGGGAAAAAGGCAGAACTTTTCCTTATTTTGGTGCAAAAAGGCAGAAATTCCTAATATTTTGTGGCAAAAATGCAGATTTTCCCCTTATTTTGAGGTAAAAAGGCTGAAATTCCCCTTATTTGGGGGCAAAAAGGCAGAAATTTCACTTACTTCAGGGTAATAATTCAGAAATTTTCCTTATTTTGAAACAAAAAAGACAGAAATTCCCTTTGTTTTGGGGGAAAAAGACAGAAATTCCACTTATTTAGAGTCAAAAAGGCAGAAATTCCCCTTATTTTGGAGCAAAAATGAAGAAATTTCCCTTTTTTATGGCAAAAAGTTATGCATTCTTATTATTTTCGGGCAAAAAGGCAGAAATTCCCCGTATTTTGGAGCAAAATTGCAGAAATTCCCCTAATTGTGAGGAAAAAAGGCAGAAATTCCCTATATGTTGAGGCAAAAAGACAGAAATTCTCCTTATTTTGGGTCAAAACTCAGAAATTCCAATTATTTTGGGGAAAAATTCAAGAAATTTCACTTATTTTAAGTCAAAATTGTAGAAATTTCACTTATTTTGAGGCAAAATTTCAGAAATTTCACTTATTTCAGAAAAAAAGCAGAAATTTTCTTATTTGGAAGCAAAAAAGGCAGAAATTTCTTTTATTTTGGTACAAAATTGCAGAAATTTTCCTTATTTTGGGGCAAAATTGCAGAAATTTCACTTATTTTGGGGTAAAATTGCAGAAATTTCACTTATTTCAGGGAAAAAAGGCAGAAATTGTCCTTATTTTGGGGCAAAAAGGCAGAAATTCCTAATATTTTGTAGCAAAAATGCAGAAATTCCCCTTATTTTGAGGTAAAAAGGCTGAAATTCCCCTTATTTGGGGGCAAAAAGGCAGAAATTTCCCTTATTTTGGGTCAAAATTGCAGAAATTTCACTTATTTCAGGTTAATAAGTCAGAAATTTCCCTTATTTTGGTGCAAAAAGAACACAAATTCCCTTTGTTTTGGGGGACAAAGACAGAAATTCCACATATTTAGAGGCATAAAAGCAGAAATTCCCCTTATTTTGGAGCAAAAATGAAGAAATTTTCTTTTTTTATGGCAAAAAGGTATGCATTCTTCTTATTTTTGAGCAAAAAGGCAGAAATTCCCCGTATTTTTGAGCAAAATTGCAGAAATTCCCCTAATTGTGGGGCAAAAAGGAAGATATTCCCTATATGTTGGGGCAAAAAGACAGAAATTCTCCTTATTTTGTGTCAAAACTCAGAAATTCCACTAATTTTGGGGCAAAATTCCAGAAATTTCACTTATTTTGGGGCAAAATAGTAGAAATTTCCCTTAATTTGGGGCAAAATTGCAGAAATTTCACTTACTTCAGGGTAATAAGTAAGAAATTTTTCTTATTTTGGAACAAAAAAGACAGAAATTCCCTATGTTTTGGGGAAGAAAGACAGAAATTCCACTTATTTAGAGTCAAAAAGGCAGAAATTCCCATTATTTTGGAGCAAAAATGAAGAAATTTCCCTTTTTTATGGCAAAAAGTTATGCATTCTTCTTATTTTCGGGCAAAAAGGCAGAAATTCCCCGTATTTTGGAGCAAAATTGAAGACATTCCCCTAATTGTGGGGCAAAAAGGCAGAAATTGCCTATATGTTGGGGCAAAAAGACAGAAATTCTCCTTATTTTAGGGCAAAATTCAGAAATTTAACTTATTTTGAGGCAAAATTGCAGAAATTTCATTTATTTCAGAAAAAAAGCAAAATTTTCTTATTTTGGGGCAAAAAGGCAGAAATTTCTTTTATTTTCGTACAAAATTGCAGAAATTTCACTTATTTCAGGTTAATAAGTCAGAAATTTCCCTTATTTTGGTGCAAAAAGGACACAAATTCCCTTTGTTTTGGGGGACAAAGACAGAAATTCCACATATTTAGAGGCATAAAAGCAGAAATTCCCCTTATTTTGGAGCAAAAATGAAGAAATTTTCTTTTTTTATGGCAAAAAGGTATGCATTCTTCTTATTTTTGAGCAAAAAGGCAGAAATTCCCCGTATTTTGGAGCAAAATTGCAGAAATTCCCCTAATTGTGGGGCAAAAAGGCAGATATTCCCTATATGTTGGGGCAAAAAGACAGAAATTCTCCTTATTTTGTGTCAAAACTCAGAAATTCCACTAATTTTGGGGCAAAATTCCAGAAATTTCACTTATTTTGGGGCAAAATAGTAGAAATTTCCCTTAATTTGGGGCAAAATTGCAGAAATTTCACTTATTTTGTTGCAAAATTGCAGAAATTTCACTTACTTCAGGGTAATAAGTAAGAAATTTTTATTATTTTGGAACAAAAAAGACAGAAATTCCCTATGTTTTGGGGAAGAAAGACAGAAATTCCACTTATTTAGAGTCAAAAAGGCAGAAATTCCCATTATTTTGGAGCAAAAATGAAGAAATTTCCCTTTTTTATGGCAAAAAGTTATGCATTCTTCTTATTTTCGGGCAAAAAGGCAGAAATTCCCCGTATTTTGGAGCAAAATTGCAGACATTCCCCTAATTGTGGGGCAAAAAAGCAGAAATTGCCTATATGTTGGGGCAAAAAGACAGAAATTCTCCTTATTTTAGGGCAAAATTCAGAAATTTAACTTATTTTGAGGCAAAATTGCAGAAATTTCATTTATTTCAGAAAAAAAGCAAAATTTTCTTATTTTGGGGCAAAAAGGCAAAAATTTCTTTTATTTTCGTACAAAATTTCAGAAATTTTTCTTAATTTGGGGCAAAGAGGCAGAAATTTCCCATATTTTGGGGCAAAAATGCAGAAATTCCTCTTATTTTGAGGTAAAAATGCTGAAATTCCCCTTATTTGGGGTCAAAAAGCAGAAATTTCTCTTATTTGGTGCAAAATTCCAGAAATTTCCCTTATTTTGGGGCAAAATTGCAGTAATTTCACTTATTTTGGCACAAAATTGCAGAAAATTCACTTATTTCAGGGAAAAAAGGCAGAAATTTTCCTTATTTTTGGGCAAAAAAACAGAAATTTTCCTTATTTTGGGGCAAAAAAGACAGAAATTCCCTTTGTTTTCGGGGAAAAAGACAGAAATTCCACATATTTAGAGGCAAAAAAGCAGAAATTTCCCTTACTTTGGAGCAAAATTGCAAAAATTTACCTTTTTTATGGCAAAAAGGTATGCATTCTTCTTATTATCGGGCAAAAAGGCAGAAATTCCCCGTATTTTGGAGCAAAATTGCAGAAATTCCCCTAATTGTGGGGCAAAAAGGCAGAAATTCCCTATATGTTAGGGCAAAAAGACAGAAATTCTCCTTATTGTGGGTCAAAACTCAGAAATTCCACTTAATTTGGGGCATAATTCCAGAAATTTCACTTATTTTGGGGCAAAATTTCAGAAATTTCACTTATTTCAGAAAAAAAAGCAGAAATTTTCTTATTTGGAATAAAAAAGGCAGAAATATCTTTTATTATGGTACAAAATTGCAGAAATTTCCCTTATTTTGGGGCAAAATTGCAGAAATTTCACTTATTTTGGGGCAAAATTGCAGAAATTTCATTTATTTCAGGGAAAAAAGGCAGAAATTTTCCTTATTTTGGGGCAAAAAGGCAGAAATTCCTAATATTTTGTGGCAAAAATGCAGAAATTCCTCTTATTTTGAGGTAAAAAGGCTGAAATTCCCCTTATTTGGGGGCAAAAAGGCATAAATTTCACTTACTTCAGGGTAATAATTCAGAAATTTTCCTTATTTTGAAACAAAAAAGACAGAAATTCCCTTTGTATTGGGGGAAAAAGACAGAAATTCCACTTTTTTAGAGTCAAAAAGGCAGAAATTCCCCTTATTTTGGAGCAAAAATGAAGAAATTTCCCTTTTTAATGGCAAAAAGGTATGCATTCTTATTATTTTCGGGCAAAAAGGCAGAAATTCCCCGTATTTTGGAGCAAAATTGCAGAAATTCCCCTAATTGTGGGGCAAAAAGGCAGAAATTCCCTATATGTTGGGTCAAAAAGACAGAAATTCTCCTTATTTTAGGGCAAAATTCAGAAATTTAACTTATTTTGAAGCAAAATTGCAGAAATTTCATTTATTTCAGAAAAAAAGCAAAATTTTCTTATTTTGGGGCAAAAAGGCAGAAATTTCTTTTATTTTCGTACAAAATTGCAGAAATTTTTCTTAATTTGGGGCAAAAAGGCAGAAATTTCCCATATTTTGGGGCAAAAATGCAGAAATTCCCCTTATTTTGAGGTAAAAAGTCTGAAATTCCCCTTATTTGGGGTCAAAAAGCAGAAATTTCTCTTATTTTGGGGCAAAATTCCAGAAATTTCCCTTATTTTGGGGCAAAATTGCAGAAATTTCACTTATTTTGGGGCAAAATTGCAGAAATTTCATTTATTTCAGGGAAAAAAGGCAGAAATTTTCCTTATTTTGGGGCAAAAAGGCAGAAATTCCTAATATTTTGTGGCAAAAATGCAGAAATTCCTCTTATTTTGAGGTAAAAAGGCTGAAATTCCCCTTATTTGGGGGCAAAAAGGCATAAATTTCACTTACTTCAGGGTAATAATTCAGAAATTTTCCTTATTTTGAAACAAAAAAGACTGAAATTCCCTTTGTATTGGGGGAAAAAGACAGAAATTCCACTTTTTTAGAGTCAAAAAGGCAGAAATTCCCCTTATTTTGGAGCAAAAATGAAGAAATTTCCCTTTTTAATGGCAAAAAGGTATGCATTCTTATTATTTTCAGGCAAAAAGGCAGAAATTCCCCGTATTTTGGAGCAAAATTGCAGAAATTCCCCTAATTGTGGGGCAAAAAGGCAGAAATTCCCTATATGTTGGGTCAAAAAGACAGAAATTCTCCTTATTTTAGGGCAAAATTCAGAAATTTAACTTATTTTGAAGCAAAATTGCAGAAATTTCATTTATTTCAGAAAAAAAGCAAAATTTTCTTATTTTGGGGCAAAAAGGCAGAAATTTCTTTTATTTTGGTACAAAATTGCAGAAATTTTTCTTAATTTGGGGCAAAAAGGCAGAAATTTCCCATATTTTGGGGCAAAAATGCAGAAATTCCCCTTATTTTGAGGTAAAAAGGCTGATATTCCCCTTATTTGGGGGCAAAAAGGAAGAAATTTTCTTTATTTTGGGGCAAAAAAGACAGAAATTCGCTTTGGTTTCGGGAAAAAAGACAGAAATTCCACATATTTAGAGGCAAAAAAGCAGAAATTTCCCTTATTTTGGAGCAAAATTGCAAAAATTTCCCTTTTTTATGGCAAAAAGTTATGCATTCTTCTTATTATCGGGCAAAAAGGCAGAAATTCCCCGTATTTTGGAGCAAAATTGCAGAAATTTCCCTAATTGTGGGGCAAAAAGGCAGAAATTCCCTATATGTTAAGGCAAAAAGACAGAAATTCTTCTTATTTTGTGGCAAAACTCAGAAATTCCACTTATTTTGGGGCAAAATTCAAGAAATTTCCATTATTTTGGGGCAAAATTGCAGAAATTTCACTTATTTTGTGGCAAAATTGCAGAAATTTCATTTATTTCAGGGAAAAAAGGCAGAAATTTTCCTTATTTTGGGGCAAAAAGGCAGAAATTCCTAATATTTTGTGGCAAAAATCCAGAAATTCCCCTTATTTTGAGGTAAAAAGGCTGAAATTCCCCTTATTTGGGGGCAAAAACGCAGAAATTTCCCTTATTTTGGGGCAAAATTGCAGAAATTTCACTTATTTCAGGGTAATAAGTCAGAAATTTTCTTTATTTTGGGGCTAAAAGGACAGAAATTTCCTTTGTTTTGGGGGAAAAAGACAGAAATTCTACTTATTTAGAGTCAAAAATGCAGAAATTCCTCTTATTTGGGAAAAAAAGGAAGAAATTTCCCTTTTTTATGGCAAAAAGGTATGCATTCTTCTTATTTTTGGGCAAAAAGGCAGAAATTCCTTGTATTTTGGAGCAAAATTGCAGAAATTCCCCTAATTGTGGGGCAAAAAGGCAGAAATTCCCTATATGTTGGGGCAAAAAGACAGGAATTCTCCTTATTTTGGGTCAAAACTCAGAAATTCCACTTATTTTGGGGCAAAATTCCAGAAATTTCACTTATTTTGGGGCAAAATTGTAGAAATTTCACTTATTTTGGGGCAAAATTTCAGAAATTTCATTTATTTCAGAAAAAAAAATAAGCAGAAATTTTCTTATTTGGAAGCAAAAAGGCAGAAATTTCTTTTATTTTGGTACAAAATTGCAGAAATTTTCCTTAATTTGGGGCAAAATTTTGGGGCAAAATTGCAGAAATTTCACTTATTTCAGGGAAAAAAGGCAGAAATTTTCCTTATTTTGGGGCAAAAAGGCAGAAATTTCTTATATTTTGTGGCAAAAATGCAGAAGTTCCCTTTAGTTTGAGGTAAAATGGCTGAAATTCTCCTTATTTGGGGGCAAAAAGGCAGAAATTTCCCTTATTTTGTTGCAAAATTGCAGAAATTTCACTTACTTCAGCGTAATAAGTAAGTATTTTTTTCTTATTTTGGAACAAAAAAGACAGAAATTCCCTTTGTTTTGGGGGAGAAAGACAGAAATTCCACTTATTTAGAGTCAAAAACGCAGAAATTCCCCTTATTTTGGAGCAAAAATGAAGAAATTTCCCTTTTTAATGGCAAAAAGTTATGCATTCTTCTTATTTTCGGGCAAAAAGGCAGAAATTCCCCGTATTTTGGAGCAAAATTGCAGACATTCCAGTAATTGTGGTGCAAAAAGGCAGAAATTCCCTATATGTTAGGTCAAAAAGAAAGAAATTCTCCTTATTTTAGGGCAAAATTCAGAAATTTAACTTATTTTGAGGCAAAATTGCAGAAATTTCATTTATTTCAGAAAAAAAGCAAAATTTTCTTATTTTGGGGCAAAAAGGCAGAAATTTCTTTTATTTTGGTACAAAATTGCAGAAATTTTTCTTAATTTGGGGCAAAAAGGCAGAAATTTCCCATATTTTGGGGCAAAAATGCAGAAATTCCCCTTATTTTGAGGTAAAAAGGCTGAAATTCCCCTTATTTGGGGTCAAAATGCAGAAATTTCTATTATTTTGGGGCAAAATTCCAGAAATTTCCCTTATTTTGGGGCAAAATTGCAGAAATTTCACTTATTTTGGGGCAAAATTGCAGAAAATTCACTTATTTCACGGAAAAAAGGCAGAAATTTTCCTTATTTTTGGGCAAAAAAACAGAAATTCCTAATATTTTGTGGCAAAAATGCAGAAATTCCCCTTATTTTGAGGTAAAAAGGCTGATATTCCCCTTATTTGGGGGCAAAAAGGCAGAAATTTTCCTTATTTTGTGGCAAAAACGACAGAAATTCCCTTTGTTTTCGGGGAAAAAGACAGAAATTCCACATATTTAGAGGCAAAAAAGCAGAAATTTCCCTTATTTTGGAGCAAAATTACAAAAATTTCCCTTTTTTATGGCAAAAAGGTATGCATTCTTCTTATTATCAAGCAAAAAGGCAGAAATTCCCCGTATTTTGGAGCAAAATTGCAGAAATTCCCCTAATTGTGGGGCAAAAAGGCAGAAATTCCCTATATGTTAGGGCAAAAAGACAGACATTCTCCTTATTGTGGGTAAAAACTCAGAAATTCCACTTAATTTTTGGCATAATTCCAGAAATTTCACTTATTTTGGGGCAAAATTTCAGAAATTTCTCTTATTTCAGAAAAAAAAGCAGAAATTTTCTTATTCGGAATAAAAAAGGCAGAAATATCTTTTATTATGGTACAAAAATTGCAGAAATTTCCCTTATTTTGGGGCAAAATTGCAGAAATTTCACTTATTTTGGGGCAATATTGCAGAAATTTCATTTATTTCAGGGAAAAAAGGCAGAAATTTTCCTTATTTTGGGGCAAAAAGGCAGAAATTCCTAATATTTTGTGGCAAAAATGCAGAAATTCCTCTTATTTTGAGGTAAAAAGGCTGAAATTCCCCTTATTTGGGGGCAAAAAGGCAGAAATTTCACTTACTTCAGGGTAATAATTCAGAAATTTTCTTAATTTTGAAACAAAAAAGACAGAAATTCCCTTTGTTTTGGGGGAAAAGACAGAAATTCCACTTATTTAGAGTCAAAAAGTCAGAAATTCCCTTTATTTTGGAGCAAAAATGAAGAAATTTTTCTTTTTTATGGCAAAAAGGTATGCATTCTTATTATTTTCGGGCAAAAAGGCAGAAATTCCCCGTATTTTGGAGCAAAATTGCAGAAATTCCCCTAATTGTGGGGCAAAAAGGCAGAAATTCCCTATATGTTGGGTCAAAAAGACAGAAATTCTCCTTATTTTAGGGCAAAATTCAGAAATTTAACTTATTTTGAAGCAAAATTGCAGAAATATCAGTTATTTCAGAAAAAAAGCAAAATTTTCTTATTTTGGGGCAAAAAGGCAGAAATTTCTTTTATTTTGGCACAAAATTGCAGAAATATTTTTATTTTGGGGCAAAAAGGCAGAAATTTCCCATATTTTGGGGCAAAAATGCAGAAATTCCCCTTATTTTGAGGTAAAAAGGCTGATATTCCCCTTATTTGGGGTCAAAAAGCAGAAATTTCTCTTATTTTGGGGCAAAATTCCAGAAATTTCCCTTATTTTGGGGCAAAATTGCAGAAATTTCACTTATTTTGGGGCAAAATTGCAGAAATTTCATTTATTTCAGGGAAAAAAGGGAGAAATTTTTCTTATTTTGGGGCAAAAAGGCAGAAATTCCTAATATTTTGTGGCAAAAATGCAGAAATTCCTCTTATTTTGAGGTAAAAAGGCTGAAATTCCCCTTATTTGGGGGCAAAAAGGCATAAATTTCACTTACTTCAGGGTAATAATTCAGAAATTTTCCTTATTTTGAAACAAAAAAGACAGAAATTCCCTTTGTATTGGGGGAAAAAGACAGAAATTCCACTTTTTTAGAGTCAAAAAGGCAGAAATTCCCCTTATTTTGGAGCAAAAATGAAGAAATTTCCCTTTTTAATGGCAAAAAGGTATGCATTCTTATTATTTTCGGGCAAAAAGGCAGAAATTCCCCGTATTTTGGAGCAAAATTGCAGAAATTCCCCTAATTGTGGGGCAAAAAGGCAGAAATTCCCTATATGTTGGGTCAAAAAGACAGAAATTCTCCTTATTTTAGGGCAAAATTCAGAAATTTAACTTATTTTGAAGCAAAATTGCAGAAATATCAGTTATTTCAGAAAAAAAGCAAAATTTTCTTATTTTGGGGCAAAAAGGCAGAAATTTCTTTTATTTTGGCACAAAATTGCAGAAATATTTCTTATTTTAGGGCAAAAAGGCAGAAATTTCCCATATTTTGGGGCAAAAATGCAGAAATTCCCCTTATTTTGAGGTAAAAAGGCTGAAATTCCCCTTATTTGGGGTCAAAAAGCAGAAATTTCTCTTATTTTGGGGCAAAATTCCAGAAATTTCCCTTATTTTGGGGCAAAATTGCAGAAATTTCACTTATTTTGGGGCAAAATTGCAGAAAATTCACAAATTTCAGGGAAAAAAGCAGAAATTTTCTTTATTTTTGGGCAAAATAACAGAAATTCCTAATATTTTGTGGCAAAAATGCAGAAATTCCCCTTATTTTGAGGTAAAAAGTCTGATATTCCCCTTATTTGGGGGCAAAATGGAAAATTTTCTTTATTTTGGGGCAAAAAAGACAGAAATTCGCTTTGTTTTCGGGAAAAAAGACAGAAATTCCACATATTTAGAGGCAAAAAAGCAGAAATTTCCCTTATTTTGGAGCAAAATTGCAAAAATTTCCCTTTTTTATGGCAAAAAGTTATGCATTCTTCTTATTATCGGGCAAAAAGGCAGAAATTCCCCGTATTTTGGAGCAAAATTGCAGAAATTTCCCTAATTGTGGGGCAAAAAGGCAGAAATTCCCTATATGTTAGGGCAAAAAGACAGAAATTCTTCTTATTTTGTGGCAAAACTCAGAAATTCCACTTATTTTGGGGCAAAATTCAAGAAATTTCCATTATTTTGGGGCAAAATTGCAGAAATTTCACTTATTTTGTGGCAAAATTGCAGAAATTTCATTTATTTCAGGGAAAAAAGGCAGAAATTTTCCTTATTTTGGGGCAAAAATGCAGAAATTCCTAATATTTTGTGGCAAAAATCCAGAAATTCCCCTTATTTTGAGGTAAAAAGGCTGAAATTCCCCTTATTTGGGGGCAAAAACGCAGAAATTTCCCTTATTTTGGGGCAAAATTGCAGAAATTTCACTTATTTCAGGGTAATAAGTCAGAAATTTTCTTTATTTTGGGGCTAAAAGGACAGAAATTTCCTTTGTTTTGGGGGAAAAAGACAGAAATTCTACTTATTTAGAGTCAAAAATGCAGAAATTCCTCTTATTTGGGAAAAAAAGGAAGAAATTTCCCTTTTTTATGGCAAAAAGGTATGCATTCTTCTTATTTTTGGGCAAAAAGGCAGAAATTCCCCGTATTTTGGAGCAAAATTGCAGAAATTCCCCTAATTGTGGGGCAAAAAGGCAGAAATTCCCTATATGTTGGGGCAAAAAGACAGAAATTCTCCTTATTGTGGGTCAAAACTTAGAAATTCCACTTAATTTGGGGCAAAATTCAAGAAATTTCACTTATTTTGGGGCAAAATTGTAGAAATTTTACTTATTTTGGGGCAAAATTTCAGAAATTTCTCTTATTTCAGGGAAAAAAAGCAGAAATTTTCTTATTTTGTGGCAAAAAGGCAGAAATTTACCATATTATGCGGCAAAAATGCAAAAATTCCCCTTATTTTGAGGTAAAAAGGCTGAAATTTCCCTTATATGGGGGCAAAAAGGCAGAAATTCCCCGTATTTTGGAGCAAAATTGCAGAAATTCCCCTAAAGAGGGGCAAAAAGGCAGAAATTCCCTATATGTTGGGGCAAAAAGACAGAAATTCTTCTTATTTAGGGGCAAAACTCAGAAATTTCACTTATTTTGGGGCAAAATTGCAGAAATTTCACTTATTTCAGAAAAAAAGCAGAAATTTTTTATTTTGGGGCAAAAAGTTTGATTTTTCTTATATTTTGGTACAAAATTGCTGAAATTTTTCTTATTTTGGGGCAAAATTGCAGAAATTTCCCATATTTTGGGGCAAAAATGCAGAACTTTCATTTATTTCAGGGAAAAATGCAGAAATTTTCCTTATTTTAGGGCAAAAAGGCAGAAATTCCTAATATTTTGTGGCAAAAATGCAGAAATTCCCCATATTTTGAGGTAAAAAAGCTGAAATTCCCCTTATTTGGGGACAAAAAGGCAGAAATTTCCCTTATTTTGTGTCAAAATTGCAGAAATTTCACTTATTTCAGGGTAATAAGTCAGAATTTTTTTTATTTTGGGGCAAAAAAGACAGAAATTCCCTTTGTTTTGGGGAAAAAAGACAGAAATTCAACTTATTTAGAGGCAAAAAAGCAGAAATTCCCCTTATTTTGGAGCAAAAATGAAGAAATTTCCCTTTTTTATGGCAAAAAGGTATGCATTCTTTTTATTTTCGGGCAAAAAGGCAGAAATTCCCTGTATTTTGGAGCAAAATTGCAGAAATTCCCCTAATTGTGGGGCAAAAAGGCAGAAATTCTCTATATGTTGGGGCAAAAAGACAGAAATTTTTCTTATTGTGGGTCAAAACTCAGAAATTCCACTTAATTTGGGGCAAAATTCCAGAAATTTCACTTATTTTGGGGCAAAATTGTAGAAATTTCACTTATTTTGTGGCAAAATTTCAGAAATTTCACTTATTTCAGAAAAAAAAAAGCAGAAATTTTTTTTATTTGGAAGCAAAAAGGCGGAAATATCTTTTATTTTGGTACAAAATTGCAGAAATTTCTTTTATTTTGGGGCAAAATTGCAGAAATTTCAGTTATTTTGGGGCAAAATTGCAAAAATTTCATTTATATCAGGAAAAAAGGCAGAAATTTTCTTTATTATGGGGCAAAAAGGCAGAAATTCCTAATATTTTGTGGCAAAAATGTAGAAATTCCCCTTATTTTGAGGTAAAAAGGTTGAAATTCCCTTTATTTGGGGGCAAAAAGGCAGAAATTTCACTTACTTCAGGGTAATAATTCAGAAATTTTCCTTATTTTGAAACAAAAAAGACAGAAATTCCCTTTGTTTTGGGGGAAAAAAAACAGAAATTTCACTTATTTAGAGTCAAAAAGGCAGAAATTCCCCTTATTTTGGAGCAAAAATGAAGAAAATTCCCTTTTTTATGGCAAAAAGGTATGCATTCTTATTATTTTCGGGCAAAAAGGCAGAAATTCCCCGTATTTTGGAGCAAAATTGCAGAAATTCCCCTAATTGTGGGGCAAAAAGCAGAAATTCCCTATATGTTGAGGCAAAAAGACAGAAATTCTCCTTATTTTGGGTCAAAAACTCAAAAATTCCACTTATTTTGGGGCTAAATTCAAGAAATTTCACTCTTTTTAAGTCAAAATTGTAGAAATTTCTCTTATTTTGAGGCAAAATTTCAGAAATTTCACTTATTTCAGAAAAAAAAGCAGAAATTTTCTTATTTGGAAGCAAAAAGGCAGAAATTTCTTTTATTTTGGTACAAAATTGCAGAAATTTTCCTTATTTTGGGGCAAAATTGCAGAAATTTCACTTATTTTGGGGCAAAATTGCAGAAATTTCACTTATTTCGGGGAAAAAAGCAGAAATTTTCCTTATTTTGGGGCAAAAAGGCAGAAATTCGTAATATTTTGTGGCAAAAATGCAGAAATTCCCCTTATTTTGAGGTAAAAAGGCTGAAATTCCCTTTATTTGGGGGCAAAAAGGCAGAAATTTCCCTTATTTTGGGTCAAAATTGCAGAAATTTCACTTATTTCAGGGTAATAAGTCACATATTTCCCTTATTTTGGGGCAAAAAGAATTGAAATTCCCTTTGTTTTGGGGGACAAAGACAGAAATTGCACATATTTAGAGGCATAAAAGCAGAAATTCCCCTTATTTTGGAGAAAAAATGAAGAAATTTTCCATTTTTATGGCAAAAAGGTATGCATTCTACGTATTTTTGAGCAAAAAGTCAGAAATTCCCCGTATTTTGGAGCAAAATTGCAGAAATTCCCCTAATTGTGGGGCAAAAAGGCAGAAATTTCCTATATGTTGGGGCAAAAAGACAGAAATCCTCCTTATTTTGTGGCAAAACTCAGAATTTCCACTTATTTTTGGGCAAAATTCCAGAAATTTCCCTTATTATGGGGCAAAATTGCAGAAATTTCACTTATTTTGGGGCAAAATTGCAGAAATTTCACTTATTTCATGGAAAAAAAGCAGAAATTTTCTTATTTTGTGGCAAAAAGGCAGAAATTTTTTTTATTTTGGTACAAAATTGCCGAAATTTTTCTTATTTTGGGCAAAAAGTAAGAAATTTTCCATATTTTGGGGCAAAAATGCAAAAATTCCCCTTATTTTGAGGTAAAAAGGCTGAAATTACCCTTATTTGGGGGAGAATAGGCAGAAATTTCTCTTATGTTGGGGCAAAATTGCAGAAATTTCACTTATTTCAGGGTAATAAGTCAGAAATTTTTTTTATTTAGGGGCAAAAAGACAGAAATTCCCTTTGTTTTGGGGGAAAAGACAGAAATTCCACTTATTTAGAGGCAAAAAAGCATAAATTTCTCTTAATTTAGAGCAAAATTGCAGAAATTTTTCTTTTTTATGTAAAAAAGGTATGCATTCTTCTTATTTTCGAGCAAAAAGGCAGAAATTCCCCGTATTTTGGACCAAAATTGCAGAAATTCCCCTAATTGTGGGGCAAAAAGGCAGAAATTTCGTATATGTTGGGGCATAAAGACAGAAATTCTCCTTATTGTGGGTCAAAACTCAGAAATTCCATTAATTTGGGGCAAAATTCAAGAAATTTCACTTATTTTGGGGCAAAATTGTAGAAATTTTACTTATTTTGGGGCAAAATTTCAAAAATTTCACTTATTTCAGGGAAAAAAAGCAGAAATTTTCTTATTTTGTGGCAAAAAGGCAGAAATTTTCCATATTATGCGGCAAAAATGCAAAAATTCCCCTTATTTTGAGGTAAAAAGGCTGAAATTTCCCTTATTTGGGGGCAAAAAGGCAGAAATTCCTCGTATTTTAGAACAAAATTGCAGAAATTCCCCTAATTGTGGGGCAAAAAGGCAGAAATTCCCTATATGTTGGGGCAAAAAGACAGAAATTCTTCTTATTGTGGGTCAAAACTCAGAAATTCCACTTAGTTTGGGGCAAAATTCCAGAAATTTCACTTATTTTGGGGCAAAATTGGAGAAATTTCACTTATTTTGTGGCAAAATTTCAGAAATTTCACTTATTTCAGAAAAAAAAGCAGAAATTTTCTTATTTGGAAGCAAAAAGGTGGAAATATCTTTTATTTTGGTACAAAATTGCAGAAATTTCCCTTATTTTGGGGCAAAATTGGAGAAATTTCACTTATTTTGGTGCAAAATTGCAAAAATTTCATTTATTTCAGGGAAAAAGGCAGAACTTTTCCTTATTTTGGTGCAAAAAGGCAGAAATTCCTAATATTTTGTGGCAAAAATGCAGAAATTCCCCTTATTTTGAGGTAAAAAGGCTGAAATTCCCCTTATTTGGGGGCAAAAAGGCAGAAATTTCACTTACTTCAGGGTAATAATTCAGAAATTTTCCTTATTTTGAAACAAAAAAGACAGAAATTCCCTTTGTTTTGGGGGAAAAAGACAGAAATTCCACTTATTTAGAGTCAAAAAGGCAGAAATTCCCCTTATTTTGGAGCAAAAATGAAGAAATTTCCCTTTTTTATGGCAAAAAGTTATGCATTCTTATTATTTTCGGGCAAAAAGGCAGAAATTCCCCGTATTTTGGAGCAAAATTGCAGAAATTCCCCTAATTGTGGGGCAAAAAGGCAGAAATTCCCTATATGTTAAGGCAAAAAGACAGAAATTCTCCTTATTTTGGGTCAAAACTCAGAAATTCCAATTATTTTGGGGAAAAATTCAAGAAATTTCACTTATTTTAAGTCAAAATTGCAGAAATTTCACTTATTTCAGGGAAAAAAGGCAGAAATTTTCCTTATTTAGGGGAAAAAGGCAGAAATTCCTAATATTTTGTAGCAAAAATGCAGAAATTCCCCTTATTTTGAGGTAAAAAGGCTGAAATCCCCTTATTTGGGGGCAAAAAGGCAGAAATTTCCCTTATTTTGGGTCAAAATTGCAGAAATTTCACTTATTTCAGGTTAATAAGTCAGAAATTTCCCTTATTTTGGTGCAAAAATGACACAAATTCCCTTTGTTTTGGGGGACAAAGACAGAAATTCCACATATTTAGAGGCATAAAAGCAGAAATTCCCCTTATTTTGGAGCAAAAATGAAGAAATTTTCTTTTTTTATGGCAAAAAGGTATGCATTCTTCTTATTTTTGAGCAAAAAGGCAGAAATTCCCCGTATTTTTGAGCAAAATTGCAGAAATTCCCCTAATTGTGGGGCAAAAAGGCAGATATTCCCTATATGTTGGGGCAAAAAGACAGAAATTCTCCTTATTTTGTGTCAAAACTCAGAAATTCCACTAATTTTGGGGCAAAATTCCAGAAATTTCACTTATTTTGGGGCAAAATAGTAGAAATTTCCCTTAATTTGGGGCAAAATTGCAGAAATTTCACTTATTTTGTTGCAAAATTGCAGAAATTTCACTTACTTCAGGGTAATAAGTAAGAAATTTTTCTTATTTTGGAACAAAAAAGACAGAAATTCCCTATGTTTTGGGGAAGAAAGACAGAAATTCCACTTATTTAGAGTCAAAAAGGCAGAAATTCCCATTATTTTGGAGCAAAAATGAAGAAATTTCCTTTTTTTATGGTAAAAAGTTATGCATTCTTCTTATTTTCGGGCAAAAAGCAGAAATTCCCCGTATTTTGGAGCAAAATTGCAGACATTCCCCTAATTGTGGGGCAAAAAAGCAGAAATTGCCTATATGTTGGGGCAAAAAGACAGAAATTCTCCTTATTTTAGGGCAAAATTCAGAAATTTAACTTATTTTGAGGCAAAATTGCAGAAATTTCATTTATTTCAGAAAAAAAGCAAAATTTTCTTATTTTGGGGCAAAAAGGCAGAAATTTCTTTTATTTTCGTACAAAATTTCAGAAATTTTTCTTAATTTGGGGCAAAAAGGCAGAAATTTCCCATATTTTGGGGCAAAAATGCAGAAATTCCTCTTATTTTGAGGTAAAAATGCTGAAATTCCCCTTATTTGGGGTCAAAAAGCAGAAATTTCTCTTATTTGGTGCAAAATTCCAGAAATTTCCCTTATTTTGGGGCAAAATTGCAGTAATTTCTCTTATTTTGGCACAAAATTGCAGAAAATTCACTTATTTCAGGGAAAAAAGGCAGAAATTTTCCTTATTTTTTGGCAAAAAAACAGAAATTTTCCTTATTTTGGGGCAAAAAAGACAGAAATTCCCTTTGTTTTCGGGGAAAAAGACAGAAATTCCACATATTTAGAGGCAAAAAAGCAGAAATTTCCCTTACTTTGGAGCAAAATTGCAAAAATTTACCTTTTTTATGGCAAAAAGGTATGCATTCTTCTTATTATCGGGCAAAAAGGCAGAAATTCCCCGTATTTTGGAGCAAAATTGCAGAAATTCCCCTAATTGTGGGGCAAAAAGGAAGAAATTCCCTATATGTTAGGGCAAAAAGACAGAAATTCTCCTTATTGTGGGTCAAAACTCAGAAATTCCACTTAATTTGGGGCATAATTCCAGAAATTTCACTTATTTTGGGGCAAAATTTCAGAAATTTCACTTATTTCAGAAAAAAAAGCAGAAATTTTCTTATTTGGAATAAAAAAGGCAGAAATATCTTTTATTATGGTACAAAATTGCAGAAATTTCCCTTATTTTGGGGCAAAATTGCAGAAATTTCACTTATTTTGGGGCAAAATTGCAGAAATTTCATTTATTTCAGGTAAAAAAGGCAGAAATTTTCCTTATTTTGGGGCAAAAAGGCAGAAATTCCTAATATTTTGTGGCAAAAATGCAGAAATTCCTCTTATTTTGAGGTAAAAAGGCTGAAATTCCCCTTATTTGGGGGCAAAAAGGCATAAATTTCACTTACTTCAGGGTAATAATTCAGAAATTTTCCTTATTTTGAAACAAAAAAGACAGAAATTCCCTTTGTATTGGGGGAAAAAGACAGAAATTCCACTTTTTTAGAGTCAAAAAGGCAGAAATTCCCCTTATTTTGGAGCAAAAATGAAGAAATTTCCCTTTTTAATGGCAAAAAGGTATGCATTCTTATTATTTTCGGGCAAAAAGGCAGAAATTCCCCGTATTTTGGAGCAAAATTGCAGAAATTCCCCTAATTGTGGGGCAAAAAGGCAGAAATTCCCTATATGTTGGGTCAAAAAGACAGAAATTCTCCTTATTTTAGGGCAAAATTCAGAAATTTAACTTATTTTGAAGCAAAATTGCAGAAATTTCATTTATTTCAGAAAAAAAGCAAAATTTTCTTATTTTGGGGCAAAAAGGCAGAAATTTCTTTTATTTTCGTACAAAATTGCAGAAATTTTTCTTAATTTGGGGCAAAAAGGAAGAAATTTCCCATATTTTGGGGCAAAAATGCAGAAATTCCCCTTATTTTGAGGTAAAAAGGCTGAAATTCCCCTTATTTGGGGTCAAAAAGCAGAAATTTCTCTTATTTTGGGGCAAAATTCCAGAAATTTCCCTTATTTTGGGGCAAAATTGCAGAAATTTCACTTATTTTGGGGCAAAATTGCAGAAATTTCATTTATTTCAGGGAAAAAAGGCAGAAATTTTCCTTATTTTGGGGCAAAAAGGCAGAAATTCCTAATATTTTGTGGCAAAAATGCAGAAATTCCTCTTATTTTGAGGTAAAAAGGCTGAAATTCCCCTTATTTGGGGGCAAAAAGGAAGAAATTTTCTTTATTTTGGGGCAAAAAAGACAGAAATTCGCTTTGGTTTCGGGAAAAAAGACAGAAATTCCACATATTTAGAGGCAAAAAAGCAGAAATTTCCCTTATTTTGGAGCAAAATTGCAAAAATTTCCCTTTTTTATGGCAAAAAGTTATGCATTCTTCTTATTATCGGGCAAAAAGGCAGAAATTCCCCGTATTTTGGAGCAAAATTGCAGAAATTTCAATAATTGTGGGGCAAAAAGGCAGAAATTCCCTATATGTTAAGGCAAAAAGACAGAAATTCTTCTTATTTTGTGGCAAAACTCAGAAATTCCACTTATTTTGGGGCAAAATTCAAGAAATTTCCATTATTTTGGGGCAAAATTGCAGAAATTTCACTTATTTTGTGGCAAAATTGCAGAAATTTCATTTATTTCAGGGAAAAAAGGCAGAAATTTTCCTTATTTTGGGGCAAAAAGGCAGAAATTCCTAATATTTTGTGGCAAAAATCCAGAAATTCCCCTTATTTTGAGGTAAAAAGGCTGAAATTCCCTTTATTTGGGGGCAAAAACGCAGAAATTTCCCTTATTTTGGGGCAAAATTGCAGAAATTTCACTTATTTCAGGGTAATAAGTCAGAAATTTTCTTTATTTTGGGGCTAAAAGGACAGAAATTTCCTTTGTTTTGGGGGAAAAAGACAGAAATTCTACTTATTTAGAGTCAAAAATGCAGAAATTCCTCTTATTTGGGAAAAAAAGGAAGAAATTTCCCTTTTTTATGGCAAAAAGGTATGCATTCTTCTTATTTTTGGGCAAAAAGGCAGAAATTCCCTGTATTTTGGAGCAAAATTGCAGAAATTCCTTTAATTGTGGGGCAAAAAGGCAGAAATTCCCTATATGTTGGGGCAAAAAGACAGAAATTCTCCTTATTTTGGGTCAAAACTCAGAAATTCCACTTATTTTGGGGCAAAATTCCAGAAATTTCACTTATTTTGGGGCAAAATTGTAGAAATTTCACTTATTTTGGGGCAAAATTTCAGAAATTTCATTTATTTCAGAAAAAAAAATAAGCAGAAATTTTCTTATTTGGAAGCAAAAAGGCAGAAATTTCTTTTATTTTGGTACAAAATTGCAGAAATTTTCCTTAATATGGGGCAAAATTGCAGAAATTTCACTTATTTTGGGGCAAAATTGCAGAAATTTCACTTATTTCAGGGAAAAAAGGCAGAAATTTTCCTTATTTTGGGGCAAAAAGGCAGAAATTTCTTATATTTTGTGGAAAAAATGCAGAAGTTCCCTTTATTTTGAGGTAAAATGGCTGAAATTCTCCTTATTTGGGGGCAAAAAGGCAGAAATTTCCCTTATTTTGTTGCAAAATTGCAGAAATTTCACTTACTTCAGGGTAATAAGTAAGAATTTTTTCTTATTTTGGAACAAAAAAGACAGAAATTCCCTTTGTTTTGGGGGAGAAAGACAGAAATTCCACTTATTTAGAGTCAAAAACGCAGAAATTCCCCTTATTTTGGAGCAAAAATGAAGAAATTTCCCTTTTTAATGGCAAAAAGTTATGCATTCTTCTTATTTTCGGGCAAAAAGGCAGAAATTCCCCGTATTTTGGAGCAAAATTGCAGACATTCCACTAATTGTGGTGCAAAAAGGCAGAAATTCCCTATATGTTAGGACAAAAAGACAGAAATTCTCCTTATTTTAGGGCAAAATTCAGAAATTTAACTTATTTTGAGGCAAAATTGCAGAAATTTCATTTATTTCAGAAAAAAAGCAAAATTTTCTTATTTTGGGGCAAAAAGGCAGAAATTTCTTTTATTTTGGTACAAAATTGCAGAAATTTTTCTTATTTGGGGCAAAAAGGCAGAAATTTCCCATATTTTGGGACAAAAATGCAGAAATTCTCCTTATTTTGAGGTAAAAAGGCTGAAATTCCCCTTATTTGGGGTCAAAATGCAGAAATTTCTATTATTTTGGGGCAAAATTCCAGAAATTTCCCTTATTTTGGGGCAAAATTGCAGAAATTTCACTTATTTTGGGGCAAAATTGCAGAAAATTCACTTATTTCACGGAAAAAAGGCAGAAATTTTCCTTATTTTTGGGCAAAAAAACAGAAATTCCTAATATTTTGTGGCAAAAATGCAGAAATTCCCCTTATTTTGAGGTAAAAAGGCTGATATTCCCCTTATTTGGGGGCAAAAAGGCAGAAATTTTCCTTATTTTGTGGCAAAAACGACAGAAATTCCCTTTGTTTTCGGGGAAAAAGACAGAAATTCCACATATTTAGAGGCAAAAAAGCCGAAATTTCCCTTATTTTGGAGCAAAATTGCAAAAATTTCCCTTTTTTATGGCAAAAAGGTATGCATTCTTCTTATTATCGGGCAAAAAGGCAGAAATTCCCCGTATTTTGGAGCAAAATTGCAGAAATTCCCCTAATTGTGGGGCAAAAAGGCAGAAATTCCCTATATGTTAGGGCAAAAAGACAGACATTCTCCTTATTGTGGGTCAAAACTCAGAAATTCCACTTAATTTTTGGCATAATTCCAGAAATTTCACTTATTTTGGGGCAAAATTTCAGAAATTTCACTTATTTCAGAAAAAAAAGCAGAAATTTTTTTATTCGGAATAAAAAAGGCAGAAATATCTTTTATTATGGTACAAAATTGCAGAAATTTCCCTTATTTTGGGGCAAAATTGCAGAAATTTCACTTATTTTGGGGCAAAATTGCAGAAATTTCATTTATTTCAGGGAAAAAAGGCAGAAATTTTCCTTATTTTGGGGCAAAAAGGCAGAAATTCCTAATATTTTGTGGCAAAAATGCAGAAATTCCTCTTATTTTGAGGTAAAAAGGCTGAAATTCCCCTTATTTGGGGGCAAAAAGGCAGAAATTTCACTTACTTCAGGGTAATAATTCAGAAATTTTCTTTATTTTGAAACAAAAAAGACAGAAATTCCCTTTGTTTTGGGGGAAAAAGACAGAAATTCCACTTATTTAGAGTCAAAAAGACAGAAATTCCCCTTATTTTGGAGCAAAAATGAAGAAATTTCCCTTTTTTATGGCAAAAAGGTATGCATTCTTATTATTTTCGGGCAAAAAGGCAGAAATTTTCCGTATTTTGGAGCAAAATTGCAGAAATTCCCCTAATTGTGGGGCAAAAAGGCAGAAATTCCCTATATGTTGGGGCAAAAAGACAGAAATTCTCCTTATTTTGGGTCAAAACTCAGAAATTCCACTTATTTTGGGGCAAAATTCCAGAAATTTCACTTATTTTGGGGCAAAATTGTAGAAATTTCACTTATTTTGGGGCAAAATTTCAGAAATTTCATTTATTTCAGAAAAAAAAATAAGCAGAAATTTTCTTATTTGGAAGCAAAAAGGCAGAAATTTCTTTTATTTTGGTACAAAATTGCAGAAATTTTCCTTAATATGGGGCAAAATTGCAGAAATTTCACTTATTTTGGGGCAAAATTGCAGAAATTTCACTTATTTCAGGGAAAAAAGGCAGAAATTTTCCTTATTTTGGGGCAAAAAGGCAGAAATTTCTTATATTTTGTGGAAAAAATGCAGAAGTTCCCTTTATTTTGAGGTAAAATGGCTGAAATTCTCCTTATTTGGGGGCAAAAAGGCAGAAATTTCCCTTATTTTGTTGCAAAATTGCAGAAATTTCACTTACTTCAGGGTAATAAGTAAGAATTTTTTCTTATTTTGGAACAAAAAAGACAGAAATTCCCTTTGTTTTGGGGGAGAAAGACAGAAATTCCACTTATTTAGAGTCAAAAACGCAGAAATTCCCCTTATTTTGGAGCAAAAATGAAGAAATTTCCCTTTTTAATGGCAAAAAGTTATGCATTCTTCTTATTTTCGGGCAAAAAGGCAGAAATTCCCCGTATTTTGGAGCAAAATTGCAGACATTCCACTAATTGTGGTGCAAAAAGGCAGAAATTCCCTATATGTTAGGACAAAAAGACAGAAATTCTCCTTATTTTAGGGCAAAATTCAGAAATTTAACTTATTTTGAGGCAAAATTGCAGAAATTTCATTTATTTCAGAAAAAAAGCAAAATTTTCTTATTTTGGGGCAAAAAGGCAGAAATTTCTTTTATTTTGGTACAAAATTGCAGAAATTTTTCTTATTTGGGGCAAAAAGGCAGAAATTTCCCATATTTTGGGACAAAAATGCAGAAATTCTCCTTATTTTGAGGTAAAAAGGCTGAAATTCCCCTTATTTGGGGTCAAAATGCAGAAATTTCTATTATTTTGGGGCAAAATTCCAGAAATTTCCCTTATTTTGGGGCAAAATTGCAGAAATTTCACTTATTTTGGGGCAAAATTGCAGAAAATTCACTTATTTCACGGAAAAAAGGCAGAAATTTTCCTTATTTTTGGGCAAAAAAACAGAAATTCCTAATATTTTGTGGCAAAAATGCAGAAATTCCCCTTATTTTGAGGTAAAAAGGCTGATATTCCCCTTATTTGGGGGCAAAAAGGCAGAAATTTTCCTTATTTTGTGGCAAAAACGACAGAAATTCCCTTTGTTTTCGGGGAAAAAGACAGAAATTCCACATATTTAGAGGCAAAAAAGCCGAAATTTCCCTTATTTTGGAGCAAAATTGCAAAAATTTCCCTTTTTTATGGCAAAAAGGTATGCATTCTTCTTATTATCGGGCAAAAAGGCAGAAATTCCCCGTATTTTGGAGCAAAATTGCAGAAATTCCCCTAATTGTGGGGCAAAAAGGCAGAAATTCCCTATATGTTAGGGCAAAAAGACAGACATTCTCCTTATTGTGGGTCAAAACTCAGAAATTCCACTTAATTTTTGGCATAATTCCAGAAATTTCACTTATTTTGGGGCAAAATTTCAGAAATTTCACTTATTTCAGAAAAAAAAAGCAGAAATTTTTTTATTCGGAATAAAAAAGGCAGAAATATCTTTTATTATGGTACAAAATTGCAGAAATTTCCCTTATTTTGGGGCAAAATTGCAGAAATTTCACTTATTTTGGGGCAAAATTGCAGAAATTTCATTTATTTCAGGGAAAAAAGGCAGAAATTTTCCTTATTTTGGGGCAAAAAGGCAGAAATTCCTAATATTTTGTGGCAAAAATGCAGAAATTCCTCTTATTTTGAGGTAAAAAGGCTGAAATTCCCCTTATTTGGGGGCAAAAAGGCAGAAATTTCACTTACTTCAGGGTAATAATTCAGAAATTTTCTTTATTTTGAAACAAAAAAGACAGAAATTCCCTTTGTTTTGGGGGAAAAAGACAGAAATTCCACTTATTTAGAGTCAAAAAGACAGAAATTCCCCTTATTTTGGAGCAAAAATGAAGAAATTTCCCTTTTTTATGGCAAAAAGGTATGCATTCTTATTATTTTCGGGCAAAAAGGCAGAAATTTTCCGTATTTTGGAGCAAAATTGCAGAAATTCCCCTAATTGTGGGGCAAAAAGGCAGAAATTCCCTATATGTTGGGGCAAAAAGACAGAAATTCTCCTTATTTTGGGTCAAAACTCAGAAATTCCACTTATTTTGGGGCAAAATTCCAGAAATTTCACTTATTTTGGGGCAAAATTGTAGAAATTTCACTTATTTTGGGGCAAAATTTCAGAAATTTCATTTATTTCAGAAAAAAAAATAAGCAGAAATTTTCTTATTTGGAAGCAAAAAGGCAGAAATTTCTTTTATTTTGGTACAAAATTGCAGAAATTTTCCTTAATATGGGGCAAAATTGCAGAAATTTCACTTATTTTGGGGCAAAATTGCAGAAATTTCACTTATTTCAGGGAAAAAAGGCAGAAATTTTCCTTATTTTGGGGCAAAAAGGCAGAAATTTCTTATATTTTGTGGAAAAAATGCAGAAGTTCCCTTTATTTTGAGGTAAAATGGCTGAAATTCTCCTTATTTGGGGGCAAAAAGGCAGAAATTTCCCTTATTTTGTTGCAAAATTGCAGAAATTTCACTTACTTCAGGGTAATAAGTAAGAATTTTTTCTTATTTTGGAACAAAAAAGACAGAAATTCCCTTTGTTTTGGGGGAGAAAGACAGAAATTCCACTTATTTAGAGTCAAAAACGCAGAAATTCCCCTTATTTTGGAGCAAAAATGAAGAAATTTCCCTTTTTAATGGCAAAAAGTTATGCATTCTTCTTATTTTCGGGCAAAAAGGCAGAAATTCCCCGTATTTTGGAGCAAAATTGCAGACATTCCACTAATTGTGGTGCAAAAAGGCAGAAATTCCCTATATGTTAGGACAAAAAGACAGAAATTCTCCTTATTTTAGGGCAAAATTCAGAAATTTAACTTATTTTGAGGCAAAATTGCAGAAATTTCATTTATTTCAGAAAAAAAGCAAAATTTTCTTATTTTGGGGCAAAAAGGCAGAAATTTCTTTTATTTTGGTACAAAATTGCAGAAATTTTTCTTATTTGGGGCAAAAAGGCAGAAATTTCCCATATTTTGGGACAAAAATGCAGAAATTCTCCTTATTTTGAGGTAAAAAGGCTGAAATTCCCCTTATTTGGGGTCAAAATGCAGAAATTTCTATTATTTTGGGGCAAAATTCCAGAAATTTCCCTTATTTTGGGGCAAAATTGCAGAAATTTCACTTATTTTGGGGCAAAATTGCAGAAAATTCACTTATTTCACGGAAAAAAGGCAGAAATTTTCCTTATTTTTGGGCAAAAAAACAGAAATTCCTAATATTTTGTGGCAAAAATGCAGAAATTCCCCTTATTTTGAGGTAAAAAGGCTGATATTCCCCTTATTTGGGGGCAAAAAGGCAGAAATTTTCCTTATTTTGTGGCAAAAACGACAGAAATTCCCTTTGTTTTCGGGGAAAAAGACAGAAATTCCACATATTTAGAGGCAAAAAAGCCGAAATTTCCCTTATTTTGGAGCAAAATTGCAAAAATTTCCCTTTTTTATGGCAAAAAGGTATGCATTCTTCTTATTATCGGGCAAAAAGGCAGAAATTCCCCGTATTTTGGAGCAAAATTGCAGAAATTCCCCTAATTGTGGGGCAAAAAGGCAGAAATTCCCTATATGTTAGGGCAAAAAGACAGACATTCTCCTTATTGTGGGTCAAAACTCAGAAATTCCACTTAATTTTTGGCATAATTCCAGAAATTTCACTTATTTTGGGGCAAAATTTCAGAAATTTCACTTATTTCAGAAAAAAAAGCAGAAATTTTTTTATTCGGAATAAAAAAGGCAGAAATATCTTTTATTATGGTACAAAATTGCAGAAATTTCCCTTATTTTGGGGCAAAATTGCAGAAATTTCACTTATTTTGGGGCAAAATTGCAGAAATTTCATTTATTTCAGGGAAAAAAGGCAGAAATTTTCCTTATTTTGGGGCAAAAAGGCAGAAATTCCTAATATTTTGTGGCAAAAATGCAGAAATTCCTCTTATTTTGAGGTAAAAAGGCTGAAATTCCCCTTATTTGGGGGCAAAAAGGCAGAAATTTCACTTACTTCAGGGTAATAATTCAGAAATTTTCTTTATTTTGAAACAAAAAAGACAGAAATTCCCTTTGTTTTGGGGGAAAAAGACAGAAATTCCACTTATTTAGAGTCAAAAAGACAGAAATTCCCCTTATTTTGGAGCAAAAATGAAGAAATTTCCCTTTTTTATGGCAAAAAGGTATGCATTCTTATTATTTTCGGGCAAAAAGGCAGAAATTTTCCGTATTTTGGAGCAAAATTGCAGAAATTCCCCTAATTGTGGGGCAAAAAGGCAGAAATTCCCTATATGTTGGGGCAAAAAGACAGAAATTCTCCTTATTTTGGGTCAAAACTCAGAAATTCCACTTATTTTGGGGCAAAATTCCAGAAATTTCACTTATTTTGGGGCAAAATTGTAGAAATTTCACTTATTTTGGGGCAAAATTTCAGAAATTTTATTTATTTCAGAAAAAAAAATAAGCAGAAATTTTCTTATTTGGAAGCAAAAAGGCAGAAATTTCTTTTATTTTGGTACAAAATTGCAGAAATTTTCCTTAATTTGGGGCAAAATTGCAGAAATTTCACTTATTTTGGGGCAAAATTGCAGAAATTTCACTTATTTCAGGGAAAAAAGGCAGAAATTTTCCTTATTTTGGGGCAAAAAGGCAGAAATTTCTTATATTTTGTGGCAAAAATGCAGAAGTTCCCTTTAGTTTGAGGTAAAATGGCTGAAATTCTCCTTATTTGGGGGCAAAAAGGCAGAAATTTCCCTTATTTTGTTGCAAAATTGCAGAAATTTCACTTACTTCAGGGTAATAAGTAAGAATTTTTTCTTATTTTGGAACAAAAAAGACAGAAATTCCCTTTGTTTTGGGGGAGAAAGACAGAAATTCCACTTATTTAGAGTCAAAAACGCAGAAATTCCCCTTATTTTGGAGCAAAAATGAAGAAATTTCCCTTTTTAATGGCAAAAAGTTATGCATTCTTCTTATTTTCGGGCAAAAAGGCAGAAATTCCCCGTATTTTGGAGCAAAATAGCAGACATTCCAGTAATTGTGGGGCAAAAAGGCAGAAATTCCCTATATGTTAGGTCAAAAAGACAGAAATTCTCCTTATTTTAGGGCAAAATTCAGAAATTTAACTTATTTTGAGGCAAAATTGCAGAAATTTCATTTATTTCAGAAAAAAAGCAAAATTTTCTTATTTTGGGGCAAAAAGGCAGAAATTTCTTTTATTTTGGTACAAAATTGCAGAAATTTTTCTTAATTTGGGGCAAAAAGGCAGAAATTTCCCATATTTTGGGGCAAAAATGCAGAAATTCCCCTTATTTTGAGGTAAAAAGGCTGAAATTCCCCTTATTTGGGGTCAAAATGCAGAAATTTCTATTATTTTGGGGCAAAATTCCAGAAATTTCCCTTATTTTGGGGCAAAATTGCAGAAATTTCACTTATTTTGGGGCAAAATTGCAGAAAATTCACTTATTTCACGGAAAAAAGGCAGAAATTTTCCTTATTTTTGGGCAAAAAAACAGAAATTCCTAATATTTTGTGGCAAAAATGCAGAAATTCCCCTTATTTTGAGGTAAAAAGGCTGATATTCCCCTTATTTGGGGGCAAAAAGGCAGAAATTTTCCTTATTTTGGGGCAAAAACGACAGAAATTCCCTTTGTTTTTGGGGAAAAAGACAGAAATTCCACATATTTAGAGGCAAAAAAGCAGAAATTTCCCTTAATTTGGAGCAAAATTGCAAAAATTTCCCTTTTTTATGGCAAAAAGGTATGCATTTTTCTTATTATCGGGCAAAAAGGCAGAAATTCCCCGTATTTTGGAGCAAAATTGCAGAAATTCCCCTAATTGTGGGGCAAAAAGGCAGAAATTCCCTATATGTTAGGGCAAAAAGACAGACATTCTCCTTATTGTGGGTCAAAACTCAGAAATTCCACTTAATTTTTGGCAAAATTCCAGAAATTTCACTTATTTTGGGGCAAAATTTCAGAAATTTCACTTATTTCAGAAAAAAAAGCAGAAATTTTCTTATTCGGAATAAAAAAGGCAGAAATATCTTTTATTATGTTACAAAATTGCAGAAATTTCCCTTATTTTGGGGCAAAATTGCAGAAATTTCACTTATTTTGGGGCAAAATTGCAGAAATTTCATTTATTTCAGGGAAAAAAGGCAGAAATTTTCCTTATTTTGGGGCAAAAAGGCAGAAATTCCTAATATTTTGTGGCAAAAATGCAGAAATTCCTCTTATTTTGAGTTAAAAAGGCTGAAATTCCCCTTATTTGGGGGCAAAAAGGCAGAAATTTCACTTACTTCAGGGTAATAATTCAGAAATTTTCTTAATTTTGAAACAAAAAAGACAGAAATTCCCTTTGTTTTGGGGGAAAAAGACAGAAATTCCACTTATTTAGAGTCAAAAAGACAGAAATTCCCCTTATTTTGGAGCAAAAATGAAGAAATTTTTCTTTTTTATGGCAAAAAGGTATGCATTCTTATTATTTTCGGGCAAAAAGGCAGAAATTTTCCGTATTTTGGAGCAAAATTGCAGAAATTCCCCTAATTGTGGGGCAAAAAGGCAGAAATTCCCTATATGTTGGGTCAAAAAGACAGAAATTCTCTTTATTTTAGGGCAAAATTCAGAAATTTAACTTATTTTGAGGCAAATTTGCAGAAATTTCATTTATTTCAGAAAAAAAGCAAAATTTTCTTATTTTGGGGCAAAAAGGCAGAAATTTCTTTTATTTTGGTACAAAATTGCAGAAATTTTTCTTAATTTGGGGCAAAAAGGCAGAAATTTCCCATATTTTGGGGCAAAAATGCAGAAATTCCCCTTATTTTGAGGTAAAAAGGCTGAAATTCCCCTTATTTGGGGTCAAAAAGCAGAAATTTCTCTTATTTTGGGGCAAAATTCCAGAAATTTCCCTTATTTTGGGGCAAAATTGCAGAAATTTCACTTATTTTGGGGCAAAATTGCAGAAAATTCACAAATTTTAGGGAAAAAAGGCAGAAATTTTCTTTATTTTTGGGCAAAAAACCAGAAATTCCTAATATTTTGTGGCAAAAATGCAGAAATTCCCCTTATTTTGAGGTAAAAAGGCTGATATTCCCCTTATTTGGGGGCAAAAAGGAAGAAGTTTTCCTTATTTTGGGGCAAAAAAAACAGAAATTCGCTTTGTTTTCGGGGAAAAAGACAGAAATTCCACATATTTAGAGGCAAAAAAGCAGATATTTCCCTTATTTTGGATCAAAATTGCAAAAATTTCCGTTTTTATGGCAAAAAGGTATGCATTCTTCTTATTTTTGGGCAAAAAGGCAGAAATTCCCCGTATTTTGGAGCAAAATTGCAGAAATTCCCCTAATTGTGGGGCAAAAATGCAGAAAATCCCTATATGTTGGGGCAAAAAGACAGAAATTCTCCTTATTTTGGGTCAAAACTCAGAAATTCCACTTATTTTGGGGCAAAATTTCAGAAATTTTACTTATTTTGGGGCAAAATTGTAGAAATTTCACTTAATTTGGGGCAAAATTTCAGAAATTTCATTTATTTCAGAAAAAAAAATAAGCAGAAATTTTCTTATTTGGAAGCAAAAAGGCAGAAATTTCTTTTATTTTGGTACAAAATTGCAGAAATTTTCCATAATTTGGGGCAAAATTGCAGAAATTTCACTTATTTTGGGGCAAAATTGCAGAAATTTCACTTATTTCAGGGAAAAAAGGCAGAAATTTTCCTTATTTTGAGGCAAAAAGGCAGAAATATCTTATATTTTGTGGCAAAAATGCAGAAGTTTCCTTTATTTTGAGGTAAAATGGCTGAAATTCCCTTTATTTGAGGGCAAAAAGGCAGAAATTTCCCTTATTTTGTTGCAAAATTGCAGAAATTTCACTTACTTCAGGGTAATAAGTAAGAATTTTTTCTTATTTTGGAACAAAAAAGACAGAAATTCCCTTTGTTTTGGGGGAGAAAGACAGAAATTCCACTTATTTAGAGTCAAAAACGCAGAAATTCCCCTTATTTTGGAGCAAAAATGAAGAAATTTCTCTTTTTAATGGCAAAAAGTTATGCATTCTTCTTATTATCGGGCAAAAAGGCAGAAATTCCCCAATTTTGGAGCAAAATTGCAGAAATTTCCCTAATTGTGGGGCAAAAAGGCAGAAATTCCGTATAAGTTAGGGCAAAAAGACAGAAATTCTTCTTTTGAGGTAAAAAGGCTGAAATTCCCCTTATTTGGGGTCAAAATGCCGAAATTTCTATTATTTTGGGGCAAAATTCCAGAAATTTCCCTTATTTTGGGGCAAAATTGCAGAAATTTCACTTATTTTGTGGCAAAATTGCAGAAAATTCACTTATTTCAGGGAAAAAAGGCAGAAATTTTCCTTATTTTTGGGCAAAAAAAAAGAAATTCCTAATATTTTGTGGCAAAAATGCAGAAATTCCCCTTATTTTAAGGTAAAAAGGCTGATATTCCCCTTATTTGGGGGAAAAAAGGCAGAAATTTTCCTTATTTTGGGGCAAAAACGACAGAAATTCCCTTTGTTTTCGGGGAAAAAGACAGAAATTCCACATATTTAGAGGCAAAAAAGCAGAAATTTCCCTTATTTTGGAGCAAAATTGCAAAAATTTCCCTTTTTTATGGCAAAAAGGTATGCATTCTTCTTATTATCGGGCAAAAAGGCAGAAATTCCCCGTATTTTGGAGCAAAATTGCAGAAATTCCCCTAATTGTGGGGCAAAAAGGCAGAAATTCCCTATATGTTAGGGCAAAAAGACAGAAATTCTTCTTATTTTGGGGCAAAACTCAGAAATTCCACTTATTTTGGGGCAAAATTCCAGAAATTTCCATTATTTTGGGGCAAAATTGCAGAAATTTCACTTATTTTGGGGCAAAATTGCAGAAATTTCACTTATTTCAGGGAAAAAAGGCAGAAATTTTCCTTATTTTGGGGCAAAAACGCAGAAATTCCTAATATTTTGTGGCAAAAATCCAGAAATTCCCCTTATTTTGAGGTAAAAAGGCTGAAATTCCCCTTATTTGGGGGCAAATACGCAGAAATTTCCCTTATTTTGGGGCAAAATTGCAGAAATTTCACTTATTTCAGGGTAATAAGTCAGAAATTTTCTTTATTTTGGGGCTAAAAGGACAGAAATTTCCTTTGTTTTGAAAGAAAAAGACAGAAATTCTACTTATTTAGAGTCAAAAATGCAGAAATTCCTCTTATTTGGGGAAAAAATGAATAAATTTCCCTTTTTTATGGCAAAAAGGTATGCATTCTTCTTATTTTTGGGCAAAAAGGCAGAAATTCCCCGTATTTTGGAGCAAAATTGCAGAAATTCCCCTAATTGTGGGGCAAAAAGGCAGAAATTCCCTATATGTTGGGGCAAAAAGACAGGAATTCTCCTTATTTTGGGTCAAAACTCAGAAATTCCACTTATTTTGGGGCAAAATTCCAGAAATTTCACTTATTTTGGGGCAAAATTGTAGAAATTTCACTTATTTTGGGGCAAAATTTCAGAAATTTCATTTATTTCAGAAAAAAAATAAGCAGAAATTTTCTTATTTGGAAGCAAAAAGGCAGAAATTTCTTTTATTTTGGTACAAAATGGCAGAAATTTCCCTTAAATTGGGGCAAAATTGCAGAAATTTCACTTATTTTGGGGCAAAATTGCAGAAATTTCACTTATTTCATGGAAAAAAGGCAGAAATTTTCCTTATTTTGGGGCAAAAAAGCAGAAATTCCTTATATGTTGTGGCAAAAATGCAGAAATTCTCCTTATTTTGTGGTAAAAAGGCTGATATTCCCCTTATTTGGGGGCAAAAAGGCAGAAATTTTCTTTATTTTGGGGCAAAAACGACAGAAATTCCCTTTGTTTTCGGGAAAAAAGACAGAAATTCCACATATTTAGAGGCAAAAAAGCAGAAATTTCCCTTATTTTGGAGCAAAATTGCAAAAATTTCCCTTTTTTATGGCAAAAAGGTATGCATTCTTCTTATTATCGGGCAAAAAGGCAGAAATTCCCCGTATTTTGGTGCAAAATTGCAGAAATTCCCCTAATTGTGGGGCAAAAAGGCAGAAATTCCCTATATGTTGAGGCAAAAAGACAGAAATTCTCCTTATTGTGGGTCAAAACTCAGAAATGCCACTTAATTTTTGGCATAATTCCAGAAATTTCACTTATTTTGGGGAAAAATTTCAGAAATTTCACTTATTTCAGAAAAAAAAAGCAGAAATTTTCTTATTTGGTAGCAAAAAGGCAGAAATTTCTTTTATTTTGGTACAAAATTGCAGAAATTTTCCTTAATTTGGGGCAAAATTGCAGAAATTTCACTTATTTTGGGGCAAAATTGCAGAAATTTCACTTATTTCAGGGAAAAAAGGCAGAAATTTTCCTTATTTTGGGGCAAAAAAGCAGAAATTTCTTATATTTTGTGGCAAAAATGCAGAAGTTCCCTTTATTTTGAGGTAAAATGGCTGAAATTCCCCTTATTTGGGGGCAAAAAGGCAGAAATATCCCTTATTTTGTTGCAAAATTGCAGAAATTTCACTTACTTCAGGGTAATAAGTAAGAATTTTTTCTTATTTTGGAACAAAAAAGACAGAAATTCCCTTTGTTTTGGGGGAGAAAGACAGAAATTCCACTTATTTAGAGTCAAAAACGCAGAAATTCCCCTTATTTTGGAGCAAAAATGAAGAAATTTCTTTTTTTAATGGCAAAAAGTTATGCATTCTTCTTATTTTCGGGCAAAAAGGCAGAAATTCCCCGTATTTTGGTGCAACATTGCAGACATTTCACTAATTGTGGTGCAAAAAGGCAGAAATTCCCTATATGTTAGGTCAAAAAGACAGAAATTCTCCTTATTTTAGGGCAAAATTCAGAAATTTAACTTATTTTGAGGCAAAATTTCAGAAATTTCATTTATTTCAGAAAAAAAGCAAAATTTTCTTATTTTGGGGCAAAAAGGCAGAAATTTCTTTTATTTTGGTACAAAATTTCAGAAATTTTTCTTAATTTGGGGCAAAAAGGCAGAAATTTCCCAAATTTTGGGCAAAAATGCAGAAATTCCCCTTATTTTGAGGTAAAAAGGCTGAAATTCCCCTTATTTGGGGTCAAAATGCAGAAATTTCTATTATTTTGGGGCAAAATTCCAGAAATTTCCCTTATTTTGGGGCAAAATTGCAGAAATTTCACTTATTTTGGGGCAAAATTGCAGAAAATTCACTTATTTCAGGGAAAAAAGGCAGAAATTTTCCTTATTTTTGGGCAAAAAAAAGAAATTCCTAATATTTTGTGGCAAAAATGCAGAAATTCCCCTTATTTTAAGGTAAAAAGGCTGATATTCCCCTTATTTGGGGGAAAAAAGGCAGAAATTTTTCTTATTTTGGGGCAAAAACGACAGAAATTCCCTTTGTTTTCGGGGAAAAAGACAGAAATTCCACATATTTAGAGGCAAAAAAGCAGAAATTTCCCTTATTTTGGAGCAAAATTGCAAAAATTTCCCTTTTTTATGGCAAAAAGGTATGCATTCTTCTTATTATCGGGCAAAAAGGCAGAAATTCCCCGTATTTTGGAGCAAAATTGCAGAAATTCCCCTAATTGTGGGGCAAAAAGGCAGAAATTCCCTATATGTTAGGGCAAAAAGACAGAAATTCTTCTTATTTTGGGGCAAAACTCAGAAATTCCACTTATTTTGGGGCAAAATTCCAGAAATTTCCATTATTTTGGGGCAAAATTGCAGAAATTTCACTTATTTTGGGGCAAAATTGCAGAAATTTCACTTATTTCAGGGAAAAAAGTCAGAAATTTTCCTTATTTTGGGGCAAAAAGGCAGAAATTCCTAATATTTTGTGGCAAAAAATCCAGAAATTCCCCTTATTTTGAGGTAAAAAGGCTGAAATTCCCCTTATTTGGGGGCAAATACGCAGAAATTTCCCTTATTTTGGGGCAAAATTGCAGAAATTTCACTTATTTCAGGGTAATAAGTCAGAAATTTTCTTTATTTTGGGGCTAAAAGGACAGAAATTTCCTTTGTTTTGAAAGAAAAAGACAGAAATTCTACTTATTTAGAGTCAAAAATGCAGAAATTCCTCTTATTTGGGGAAAAAATGAAGAAATTTCCCTTTTTTATGGCAAAAAGGTATGCATTCTTCTTATTTTTGGGCAAAAAGGCAGAAATTCCCCGTATTTTGGAGCAAAATTGCAGAAATTCCCCTAATTGTGGGGCAAAAAGGCAGAAATTCCCTATATGTTGGGGCAAAAAGACAGGAATTCTCCTTATTTTGGGTCAAAACTCAGAAATTCCACTTATTTTGGGGCAAAATTCCAGAAATTTCACTTATTTTGGGGCAAAATTGTAGAAATTTCACTTATTTTGGGGCAAAATTTCAGAAATTTCATTTATTTCAGAAAAAAAATAAGCAGAAATTTTCTTATTTGGAAGCAAAAAGGCAGAAATTTCTTTTATTTTGGTACAAAATGGCAGAAATTTCCCTTAATTTGGGGCAAAATTGCAGAAATTTCAATTATTTTGGGGCAAAATTGCAGAAATTTATCTTATTTCATGGAAAAAAGGCAGAAATTTTCCTTATTTTTGGGCAAAAAAGCAGAAATTCCTTATATTTTGTGGCAAAAATGCAGAAATTCTCCTTATTTTGTGGTAAAAAGGCTGATATTCCCCTTATTTGGGGGCAAAAAGGCAGAAATTTTCTTTATTTTGGGGCAAAAACGACAGAAATTCCCTTTGTTTTCGGGAAAAAAGACAGAAATTCCACATATTTAGAGGCAAAAAAGCAGAAATTTCCCTTATTTTGGAGCAAAATTGCAAAAATTTCCCTTTTTTATGGCAAAAAGGTATGCATTCTTCTTATTATCGGGCAAAAAGGCAGAAATTCCCCGTATTTTGGTGCAAAATTGCAGAAATTCCCCTAATTGTGGGGCAAAAAGGCAGAAATTCCCTATATGTTAGGGCAAAAAGACAGAAATTCTCCTTATTGTGGGTCAAAACTCAGAAATGCCACTTAATTTTTGGCATAATTCCAGAAATTTCACTTATTTTGGGGAAAAATTTCAGAAATTTCACTTATTTCAGAAAAAAAAAAGCAGAAATTTTCTTATTTGGTAGCAAAAAGGCAGAAATTTCTTTTATTTTGGTACAAAATTGCAGAAATTTTCCTTAATTTGGGGCAAAATTGCAGAAATTTCACTTATTTTGGGGCAAAATTGCAGAAATTTCACTTATTTCAGTGAAAAAAGGCAGAAATTTTTCTTATTTTGGGGCAAAAAGGCAGAAATTTCTTACATTTTGTGGCAAAAATGCAGAAGTTCCCTTTATTTTGAGGTAAAATGGCTGAAATTCCCCTTATTTGGGGGCAAAAAGGCAGAAATTTCCCTTATTTTGTTGCAAAATTGCAGAAATTTCACTTACTTCTGGGTAATAAGTAAGAATTTTTTCTTATTTTGGAACAAAAAAGACAGAAATTCCCTTTGTTTTGGGGGAGAAAGACAGAAATTCCACTTATTTAGAGTCAAAAACGCAGAAATTCCCCTTATTTTGGAGCAAAAATGAAGAAATTTCTCTTTTTAATGGCAAAAAGTTATGCATTCTTCTTATTTTCGGGCACAAAGGCAGAAATTCCCCGTATTTTGGTGCAACATTGCAGACATTTCACTAATTGTGGTGCAAAAAGGCAGAAATTCCCTATATGTTAGGTCAAAAAGACAGAAATTCTCCTTATTTTAGGGCAAAATTCAGAAATTTAACTTATTTTGAGGCAAAATTTCAGAAATTTCATTTATTTCAGAAAAAAAGCAAAATTTTCTTATTTTGGGGCAAAAACGCAGAAATTTCTTTTATTTTGGTACAAAATTTCAGAAATTTTTCTTAATTTGGGGCAAAAAGGCAGAAATTTCCCAAATTTTGGGAAAAAATGCAGAAATTCCCCTTATTTTGAGGTAAAAAGGCTGAAATTCCCCTTATTTGGGGTCAAAATGCAGAAATTTCTATTATTTTGGGGCAAAATTCCAGAAATTTCCCTTATTTTGGGGCAAAATTGCAGAAATTTCACTTATTTTGGGGCAAAATTGCAGAAAATTCACTTATTTCAGGGAAAAAAGGCAGAAATTTTCCTTATTTTTGGGCAAAAAAAAAGAAATTCCTAATATTTTGTGGCAAAAATGCAGAAATTCCCCTTATTTTAAGGTAAAAAGGCTGATATTCCCCTTATTTGGGGGAAAAAAGGCAGAAATTTTTCTTATTTTGGGGCAAAAACGACAGAAATTCCCTTTGTTTTCGGGGAAAAAGACAGAAATTCCACATATTTAGAGGCAAAAAAGCAGAAATTTCCCTTATTTTGGAGCAAAATTGCAAAAATTTCCCTTTTTTATGGCAAAAAGGTATGCATTCTTCTTATTATCGGGCAAAAAGGCAGAAATTCCCCGTATTTTGGAGCAAAATTGCAGAAATTCCCCTAATTGTGGGGCAAAAAGGCAGAAATTCCCTATATGTTAGGGCAAAAAGACAGAAATTCTTCTTATTTTGGGGCAAAACTCAGAAATTCCACTTATTTTGGGGCAAAATTCCAGAAATTTCCATTATTTTGGGGCAAAATTGCAGAAATTTCACTTATTTTGGGGCAAAATTGCAGAAATTTCACTTATTTCAGGGAAAAAAGTCAGAAATTTTCCTTATTTTGGGGCAAAAAGGCAGAAATTCCTAATATTTTGTGGCAAAAAATCCAGAAATTCCCCTTATTTTGAGGTAAAAAGGCTGAAATTCCCCTTATTTGGGGGCAAATACGCAGAAATTTCCCTTATTTTGGGGCAAAATTGCAGAAATTTCACTTATTTCAGGGTAATAAGTCAGAAATTTTCTTTATTTTGGGGCTAAAAGGACAGAAATTTCCTTTGTTTTGAAAGAAAAAGACAGAAATTCTACTTATTTAGAGTCAAAAATGCAGAAATTCCTCTTATTTGGGGAAAAAATGAAGAAATTTCCCTTTTTTATGGCAAAAAGGTATGCATTCTTCTTATTTTTGGGCAAAAAGGCAGAAATTCCCCGTATTTTGGAGCAAAATTGCAGAAATTCCCCTAATTGTGGGGCAAAAAGGCAGAAATTCCCTATATGTTGGGGCAAAAAGACAGGAATTCTCCTTATTTTGGGTCAAAACTCAGAAATTCCACTTATTTTGGGGCAAAATTCCAGAAATTTCACTTATTTTGGGGCAAAATTGTAGAAATTTCACTTATTTTGGGGCAAAATTTCAGAAATTTCATTTATTTCAGAAAAAAAATAAGCAGAAATTTTCTTATTTGGAAGCAAAAAGGCAGAAATTTCTTTTATTTTGGTACAAAATGGCAGAAATTTCCCTTAATTTGGGGCAAAATTGCAGAAATTTCAATTATTTTGGGGCAAAATTGCAGAAATTTATCTTATTTCATGGAAAAAAGGCAGAAATTTTCCTTATTTTTGGGCAAAAAAGCAGAAATTCCTTATATTTTGTGGCAAAAATGCAGAAATTCTCCTTATTTTGTGGTAAAAAGGCTGATATTCCCCTTATTTGGGGGCAAAAAGGCAGAAATTTTCTTTATTTTGGGGCAAAAACGACAGAAATTCCCTTTGTTTTCGGGAAAAAAGACAGAAATTCCACATATTTAGAGGCAAAAAAGCAGAAATTTCCCTTATTTTGGAGCAAAATTGCAAAAATTTCCCTTTTTTATGGCAAAAAGGTATGCATTCTTCTTATTATCGGGCAAAAAGGCAGAAATTCCCCGTATTTTGGTGCAAAATTGCAGAAATTCCCCTAATTGTGGGGCAAAAAGGCAGAAATTCCCTATATGTTAGGGCAAAAAGACAGAAATTCTCCTTATTGTGGGTCAAAACTCAGAAATGCCACTTAATTTTTGGCATAATTCCAGAAATTTCACTTATTTTGGGGAAAAATTTCAGAAATTTCACTTATTTCAGAAAAAAAAAAGCAGAAATTTTCTTATTTGGTAGCAAAAAGGCAGAAATTTCTTTTATTTTGGTACAAAATTGCAGAAATTTTCCTTAATTTGGGGCAAAATTGCAGAAATTTCACTTATTTTGGGGCAAAATTGCAGAAATTTCACTTATTTCAGTGAAAAAAGGCAGAAATTTTTCTTATTTTGGGGCAAAAAGGCAGAAATTTCTTACATTTTGTGGCAAAAATGCAGAAGTTCCCTTTATTTTGAGGTAAAATGGCTGAAATTCCCCTTATTTGGGGGCAAAAAGGCAGAAATTTCCCTTATTTTGTTGCAAAATTGCAGAAATTTCACTTACTTCTGGGTAATAAGTAAGAATTTTTTCTTATTTTGGAACAAAAAAGACAGAAATTCCCTTTGTTTTGGGGGAGAAAGACAGAAATTCCACTTATTTAGAGTCAAAAACGCAGAAATTCCCCTTATTTTGGAGCAAAAATGAAGAAATTTCTCTTTTTAATGGCAAAAAGTTATGCATTCTTCTTATTTTCGGGCACAAAGGCAGAAATTCCCCGTATTTTGGTGCAACATTGCAGACATTTCACTAATTGTGGTGCAAAAAGGCAGAAATTCCCTATATGTTAGGTCAAAAAGACAGAAATTCTCCTTATTTTAGGGCAAAATTCAGAAATTTAACTTATTTTGAGGCAAAATTTCAGAAATTTCATTTATTTCAGAAAAAAAGCAAAATTTTCTTATTTTGGGGCAAAAAGGCAGAAATTTCTTTTATTTTGGTACAAAATTTCAGAAATTTTTCTTAATTTGGGGCAAAAAGGCAGAAATTTCCCAAATTTTGGGAAAAAATGCAGAAATTCCCCTTATTTTGAGGTAAAAAGGCTGAAATTCCCCTTATTTGGGGTCAAAATGCAGAAATTTCTATTATTTTGGGGCAAAATTCCAGAAATTTCCCTTATTTTGGGGCAAAATTGCAGAAATTTCACTTATTTTGGGGCAAAATTGCAGAAAATTCACTTATTTCAGGGAAAAAAGGCAGAAATTTTCCTTATTTTTGGGCAAAAAAAAAGAAATTCCTAATATTTTGTGGCAAAAATGCAGAAATTCCCCTTATTTTAAGGTAAAAAGGCTGATATTCCCCTTATTTGGGGGAAAAAAGGCAGAAATTTTCCTTATTTTGGGGCAAAAACGACAGAAATTCCCTTTGTTTTCGGGGAAAAAGACAGAAATTCCACATATTTAGAGGCAAAAAAGCAGAAATTTCCCTTATTTTGGAGCAAAATTGCAAAAATTTCCCTTTTTTATGGCAAAAAGGTATGCATTCTTCTTATTATCGGGCAAAAAGGCAGAAATTCCCCGTATTTTGGAGCAAAATTGCAGAAATTCCCCTAATTGTGGGGCAAAAAGGCAGAAATTCCCTATATGTTAGGGCAAAAAGACAGAAATTCTTCTTATTTTGGGGCAAAACTCAGAAATTCCACTTATTTTGGGGCAAAATTCCAGAAATTTCCATTATTTTGGGGCAAAATTGCAGAAATTTCACTTATTTTGGGGCAAAATTGCAGAAATTTCACTTATTTCAGGGAAAAAAGGCAGAAATTTTCCTTATTTTGGGGCAAAAAGGCAGAAATTCCTAATATTTTGTGGCAAAAATCCAGAAATTCCCCTTATTTTGAGGTAAAAAGGCTGAAATTCCCCTTATTTGGGGGCAAATACACAGAAATTTCCCTTATTTTAGGGCAAAATTGCAGAAATTTCACTTATTTCAGGGTAATAAGTCAGAAATTTTCTTTATTTTGGGGCTAAAAGACAGAAATTTCCTTTGTTTTGAAAGAAAAAGACAGAAATTCTACTTATTTAGAGTCAAAAATGCAGAAATTCCTCTTATTTGGGGAAAAAATGAAGAAATTTCCCTTTTTTATGGCAAAAAGGTATGCATTCTTCTTATTTTTGGGCAAAAAGGCAGAAATTCCCCGTATTTTGGAGCAAAATTGCAGAAATTCCCCTAATTGTGGGGCAAAAAGGCAGAAATTCCCTATATGTTGGGGCAAAAAGACAGGAATTCTCCTTATTTTGGGTCAAAACTCAGAAATTCCACTTATTTTGGGGCAAAATTCCAGAAATTTCACTTATTTTGGGGCAAAATTGTAGAAATTTCACTTATTTTGGGGCAAAATTTCAGAAATTTCATTTATTTCAGAAAAAAATAAGCAGAAATTTTCTTATTTGGAAGCAAAAAGGCAGAAATTTCTTTTATTTTGGTACAAAATGGCAGAAATTTCCCTTAATTTGGGGCAAAATTGCAGAAATTTCACTTATTTTGGGGCAAAATTGCAGAAATTTCACTTATTTCATGGAAAAAAGGCAGAAATTTTCCTTATTTTGGGGCAAAAAAGCAGAAATTCCTTATATTTTGTGGCAAAAATGCAGAAGTTCCCTTTATTTTGAGGAAAAATGGCTGAAATTCCCCTTTTTTGGGGGCATAAAGGCATAAATTTCCCTTATTTTGTTGCAAAATTGCAGAAATTTCACTTACTTCAGGGTAATAAGTAAAAATTTTTTCTTATTTTGGAACAAAAAAGACAGAAATTCCCTTTGTTTTGGGGGAGAAAGACAGAAATTCCACTTATTTAGAGTCAAAAAGGCAGAAATTCCCCTTATTTTGGAGCAAAAATGAAGAAATTTTCCTTTTTTATGGCAAAAAGGTATGCATTCTTATTTTCGGGCAAAAAGGCAGAAATTCCCCGTATTTTGGAGCAAAATTGCAGACATTCCCCTAATTGTGGTGCAAAAAGGCATAAATTCCCTATATGTTGGGTCAAAAAGACAGAAATTCTCCTTATTTTAGGGCAAAATTCAGAAATTTAACTTATTTTGAGGCAAATTTGCAGAAATTTCATTTATTTCAGAAAAAAAGCAAAATTTTCTTATTTTGGGGCAAAAAGGCAGAAATTTCTTTTATTTTGGTACAAAATTGCAGAAATTTTTCTTAATTTGGGGCAAAAAGGCAGAAATTTCCCATATTTTGGGGCAAAAATGCAGAAATTCCCTTTATTTTGAGGTAAAAAGGCTGAAATTCCCCTTATTTGGGGTCAAAAAGCAGAAATTTCTCTTATTTTGGGGCAAAATTCCAGAAATTTCCCTTATTTTGGGGCAAAATTGCAGAAATTTCACTTATTTTGGGGCAAAATTGCAGAAAATTCACAAATTTCAGGGAAAAAAGGCAGAAATTTTCCTTATTTTTGGGCAAAAATCAGAAATTCCTAATATTTTGTGGCAAAAATGCAGAAATTCCCCTTATTTTGAGGTAAAAGGCTGATATTCCCCTTATTTGGGGGCAAAAAGGCAGAAATTTTCCTTATTTTGGGGCAAAAACGACAGAAATTCCCTTTGTTTTCGGGGAAAAAGACAGAAATTCCACATATTTAGAGGCAAAAAAGCAGAAATTTCCCTTATTTTGGAGCAAAATTGCAAAAATTTCCCTTTTTTATGGCAAAAAGGTATGCATTCTTCTTATTATCGGACAAAAAGGCAGAAATTCCCCGTATTTTGGAGCAAAATTGCAGAAATTCACCTAATTGTGGGGCAAAAAAGCATAAATTCCCTATATGTTAGGGCAAAAAGACAGAAATTCTTATTTTGGGGCAAAACTCAGAAATTCCACTTATTTTGGGGCAAAATTCCAGAAATTTCCATTATTTTGGGGCAAAATTGCAGAAATTTCACTTATTTTGGGGCAAAATTGCAGAAATTTCACCTATTTCAGTGAAAAAAGGCAGAAATTTTCTTTATTTTGGGGCAAAAAGGCAGAAATTCCTAATATTTTGTGGCAAAAATCCAGAAATTCCCCTTATTTTGAGGTAAAAAGGCTGAAATTCCCCTTATTTGGGGGCAAATACGCAGAAATTTCCCTTATTTTGTGGCAAAATTGCAGAAATTTCACTTATTTCAGGGTAATAAGTCAGAAATTTTCTTTATTTTGGGGCTAAAAGGACAGAAATTTCCTTTGTTTTGAAAGAAAAAGACAGAAATTCTACTTATTTAGAGTCAAAAATGCAGAAATTCCTCTTATTTGGGGAAAAAATGAAGAAATTTCCCTTTTTTATGGCAAAAAGGTATGCATTCTTCTTATTTTTGGGCAAAAAGGCAGAAATTCCCCGTATTTTGGAGCAAAATTGCAGAAATTCCCCTAATTGTGGGGCAAAAAGGCAGAAATTCCCTATATGTTGGGGCAAAAAGACAGGAATTCTCCTTATTTTGGGTCAAAACTCAGAAATTCCACTTATTTTGGGGCAAAATTCCAGAAATTTCACTTATTTTGGGGCAAAATTGTAGAAATTTCACTTATTTTGGGGCAAAATTTCAGAAATTTCATTTATTTCAGAAAAAAAATAAGCAGAAATTTTCTTATTTGGAAGCAAAAAGGCAGAAATTTCTTTTATTTTGGTACAAAATGGCAGAAATTTCCCTTAATTTGGGGCAAAATTGCAGAAATTTCACTTATTTTGGGGCAAAATTGCAGAAATTTCACTTATTTCATGGAAAAAAGGCAGAAATTTTCCTTATTTTGGGGAAAAAAAGCAGAAATTCCTTATATTTTGTGGCAAAAATGCAGAAGTTCCCTTTATTTTGAGGAAAAATGACTGAAATTCCCCTTTTTTGGGGGCATAAAGGCATAAATTTCCCTTATTTTGTTGCAAAATTGCAGAAATTTCACTTAATTCAGGGTAATAAGTAAAAATTTTTTCTTATTTTGAAACAAACAAGACAGAAATTCCCTTTGTTTTGGGGGAGAAAGACAGAAATTCCACTTATTTAGAGTCAAAAAGGCAGAAATTCCCCTTATTTTGGAGCAAAAATGAAGAAATTTTCCTTTTTTATGGCAAAAAGGTATGCATTCTTATTTTCGGGCAAAAAGGCAGAAATTCCCCGTATTTTGGAGCAAAATTGCAGACATTCCCCTAATTGTGGTGCAAAAAGGCATAAATTCCCTATATGTTGGGTCAAAAAGACAGAAATTCTCCTTATTTTAGGGCAAAATTCAGAAATTTAACTTATTTTGAGGCAAATTTGCAGAAATTTAATTTATTTCAGAAAAAAAGCAAAATTTTCTTATTTTGGGGCAAAAAGGCAGAAATTTCTTTTATTTTGGTACAAAATTGCAGAAATTTTTCTTAATTTGGGGCAAAAAGGCAGAAATTTCCCATATTTGGGGGCAAAAATGCAGAAATTCCCCTTATTTTGAGGTAAAAAGGCTGAAATTCCCCTTATTTGGGGTCAAAAAGCAGAAATTTCTCTTATTTTGGGGCAAAATTCCAGAAATTTCCCTTATTTTGGGGCAAAATTGCAGAAATTTCACTTATTTTGGGGCAAAATTGCAGAAAATTCACAAATTTCAGGGAAAAAAGGCAGAAATTTTCCTTATTTTTGGGCAAAAATCAGAAATTCCTAATATTTTGTGGCAAAAATGCAGAAATTCCCCTTATTTTGAGGTAAAAGGCTGATATTCCCCTTATTTGGGGGCAAAAAGGCAGAAATTTTCCTTATTTTGGGGCAAAAACGACAGAAATTCCCTTTGTTTTCGGGGAAAAAGACAGAAATTCCACATATTTAGAGGCAAAAAAGCAGAAATTTCCCTTATTTTGGAGCAAAATTGCAAAAATTTCCCTTTTTTATGGCAAAAAGTTATGCATTCTTCTTATTATCGGGCAAAAAGGCAGAAATTCCCCGTATTTTGGAGCAAAATTGCAGAAATTCCCCTAATTGTGGGGCAAAAAGGCAGAAATTCCCTATATGTTAGGGCAAAATACAGAAATTCTTATTTTGGGGCAAAACTCAGAAATTCCACTTATTTTGGGGCAAAATTGCAGAAATTTCACTTATTTCAGGGAAAAAAGGCAGAAATTTTCCGTATTTTGGGGCAAAAAAGCAGAAATTCCTAATATTTTGTGGCAAAAATCCAGAAATTCCCCTTATTTTGAGGTAAATAGGCTGAAATTCCTTTTATTTGGGGGCAAATACGCAGAAATTTCCCTTATTTTGGGGCAAAATTGCAGAAATTTCACTTATTTCAGGGTAATAAGTCAAAAATTTTCTTTATTTTGGGGCTAAAAGGACAGAAATTTCTTTTGTTTTGGGAGAAAAAGACAGAAATTCTACTTATTTAGAGTCAAAAATGCAGAAATTCCTCTTATTTGGGGAAAAAATGAAGAAATTTCCCTTTTTTATGGCAAAAAGGTATGCATTCTTATTATTTTTGGCAAAAAGGCAGAAATTCCCTGTATTTTGGAGCAAAATTGCAGAAATTCCCCTAATTGTGAGGCAAAAAGGCAGAAATTCCCTATATGTTGGGGCAAAAAGACAGAAATTCTCCTTATTTTGGGTCAAAACTCAGAAATTCCACTTATTTTGGGGCAAAATTCCAGAAATTTCACTTATTTTGAGGCAAAATTGTAGAAATTTCACTTATTTTGGGGCAAAATTTCAGAAATTTCATTTATTTCAAAAAAAAATAAGCAGAAATTTTCTTATTTGGAAGCAAAAATGCAGAAATTTCTTTTATTTTGGTACAAAATGGCAGAAATTTCCCTTAATTTGGGGCAAAATTGCAGAAATTTCACTTATTTTGTGGCAAAAATGCAGAAGTTCCCTTTATTTTGAGGTAAAATGGCTGAAATTCCCCTTATTTGGGGGCAAAAAGGCAAAAATTTCCCTTATTTTGTTGCAAAATTGCAGAAATTTCACTGACTTCAGGGTAATAAGTAAGAATTTTTTCTTATTTTGGAACAAAAAAGACAGAAATTCCCTTTGTTTTTGGGGAGAAAGACAGAAATTCCACTTATTTAGAGTCAAAAACGCAGAAATTTCCCTTAATTTGGGGCAAAATTGCAGAAATTTCACTTATTTTGGGGCAAAATTGCAGAAATTTCACTTATTTCATGGAAAAAAGGCAGAAATTTTCCTTATTTTGGGGCAAAAAAGCAGAAATTCCTTATATTTTGTTTCAAAAATGCAGAAGTTCCCTTTATTTTGAGGAAAAATGGCTGAAATTCCCCTTTTTTGGGGGCATAAAGGCAGAAATTTCCCTTATTTTGTTGCAAAATTGCAGAAATTTCACTTACTTCAGGGTAATAAGTAAAATTTTTTTCTTATTTTGGAACAAAAAAGACAGAAATTCCCTTTGTTTTGGGGGAGAAAGACAGAAATTCCACATATTTAGAGTCAAAAATGCAGAAATTCCCCTTATTTTGGAGCAAAAATGAAGAAATTTTCCTTTTTTATGGCAAAAAGGTATGCATTCTTATTTTCGGGCAAAAAGGCAGAAATTCCCCGTATTTTGGAGCAAAATTGCAGACATTCCCCTAATTGTGGTGCAAAAAGGCATAAATTCCCTATATGTTGGGTCAAAAAGACAGAAATTCTCCTTATTTTAGGGCAAAATTCAGAAATTTAACTTATTTTGAGGCAAAATTGCAGAAATTTCATTTATTTCAGAAAAAAAGCAAAATTTTCTTATTTTGGGGCAAAAAGGCAGAAATTTCTTTTATTTTGGTACAAAATTGCAGAAATCTTTCTTAATTTGGGGCAAAAAGGCAGAAATTTCCCATATTTTGGGGCAAAAATGCAGAAATTCCCCTTATTTTGAGGTAAAAAGGCTGAAATTCCCCTTATTTGGGGTCAAAAAGCAGAAATTTCTCTCATTTTGGGGCAAAATTCCAGAAATTTCCCTTATTTTGGGGCAAAATTGCAGAAATTTCACTTATTTTGGGGCAAAATTGCAGAAAATTCACTTATTTCAGGGAAAAAAGGCAGAAATTTTCCTTATTTTTGGGCAAAAATCAGAAATTCCTAATATTTTGTGGCAAAAATGCAGAAATTCCCCTTATTTTGAGGTAAAAGGCTGATATTCCCCTTATTTGGGGGCAAAAAGGCAGAAATTTTCCTTATTTTGGGGCAAAAACGACAGAAATTCCCTTTGTTTTCGGGGAAAAAGACAGAAATTCCACATAATTAGAGGCAAAAAAGCAGAAATTTCCCTTATTTTGGAGCAAAATTGCAAAATTTCCCTTTTTTATGGCAAAAAGGTATGCATTCTTCTTATTATCGGGCAAAAAGGCAGAAATTCCCCGTATTTTGGAGCAAAATTGCAGAAATTCCCCTAATTGTGGGGCAAAAAGGCAGAAATTCCCTATATGTTAGGGCAAAATACAGAAATTCTTATTTTGAGGCAAAACTCAGAAATTCCACTTATTTTGGGGCAAAATTGCAGAAATTTCACTTATTTCAGGGAAAAAAGGCAGAAATTTTCCGTATTTTGGGGCAAAAAAGCAGAAATTCCTAATATTTTGTGGCAAAAATCCAGAAATTCCCCTTATTTTGAGGTAAATAGGCTGAAATTCCTTTTATTTGGGGGCAAATACGCAGAAATTTCCCTTATTTTGGGGCAATATTGCAGAAATTTCACTTATTTCAGGGTAATAAGTCAAAAATTTTCTTTATTTTGGGGCTAAAAGACAGAAATTTCTTTTGTTTTGGGAGAAAAAGACAGAAATTCTACTTATTTAGAGTCAAAAATGCAGAAATTCCTCTTATTTGGGGAAAAAATGAAGAAATTTCCCTTTTTTATGGCAAAAAGGTATGCATTCTTATTATTTTTGGCAAAAAGGCAGAAATTCCCTGTATTTTGGAGCAAAATTGCAGAAATTCCCCTAATTGTGGGGCAAAAAGGCAGAAATTCCCTATATGTTGGGGCAAAAAGACAGAAATTCTCCTTATTTTGGGTCAAAACTCAGAAATTCCACTTATTTTGGGGCAAAATTCCAGAAATTTCACTTATTTTGGGGCAAAATTGTAGAAATTTCACTTATTTTGGGGCAAAATTTCAGAAATTTCATTTATTTCAAAAAAAAATAAGCAGAAATTTTCTTATTTGGAAGCAAAAATGCAGAAATTTCTTTTATTTTGGTACAAAATGGCAGAAATTTCCCTTAATTTGGGGCAAAATTGCAGAAATTTCACTTATTTTGTGGCAAAAATGCAGAAGTTCCCTTTATTTTGAGGTAAAATGGCTGAAATTCCCCTTATTTGGGGGCAAAAAGGCAAAAATTTCCCTTATTTTGTTGCAAAATTGCAGAAATTTCACTGACTTCAGGGTAATAAGTAAGAATTTTTTCTTATTTTGGAACAAAAAAGACAGAAATTCCCTTTGTTTTTGGGGAGAAAGACAGAAATTCCACTTATTTAGAGTCAAAAACGCAGAAATTTCCCTTAATTTGGGGCAAAATTGCAGAAATTTCACTTATTTTGGGGCAAAATTGCAGAAATTTCACTTATTTCATGGAAAAAAGGCAGAAATTTTCCTTATTTTGGGGCAAAAAAGCAGAAATTCCTTATATTTTGTTTCAAAAATGCAGAAGTTCCCTTTATTTTGAGGAAAAATGGCTGATATTCCCCTTTTTTGGGGGCATAAAGGCAGAAATTTCCCTTATTTTGTTGCAAAATTGCAGAAATTTCACTTACTTCAGGGTAATAAGTAAAATTTTTTTCTTATTTTGGAACAAAAAAGACAGAAATTCCCTTTGTTTTGGGGGAGAAAGACAGAAATTCCACATATTTAGAGTCAAAAATGCAGAAATTCCCCTTATTTTGGAGCAAAAATGAAGAAATTTTCCTTTTTTATGGCAAAAAGGTATGCATTCTTATTTTCGGGCAAACAGGCAGAAATTCCCCGTATTTTGGAGCAAAATTGCAGACATTCCCCTAATTGTGGTGCAAAAAGGCATAAATTCCCTATATGTTGGGTCAAAAAGACAGAAATTCTCCTTATTTTAGGGCAAAATTCAGAAATTTAACTTATTTTGAGGCAAAATTGCAGAAATTTCATTTATTTCAGAAAAAAAGCAAAATTTTCTTATTTTGGGGCCAAAAGGCAGAAATTTCTTTTATTTTGGTACAAAATTGCAGAAATCTTTCTTAATTTGGGGCAAAAAGGCAGAAATTTCCCATATTTTGGGGCAAAAATGCAGAAATTCCCCTTATTTTGAGGTAAAAAGGCTGAAATTCCCCTTATTTGGGGTCAAAAAGCAGAAATTTCTCTCATTTTGGGGCAAAATTCCAGAAATTTCCCTTATTTTGGGGCAAAATTGCAGAAATTTCACTTATTTTGGGGCAAAATTGCAGAAAATTCACTTATTTCAGGGAAAAAAGGCAGAAATTTTCCTTATTTTTGGGCAAAAATCAGAAATTCCTAATATTTTGTGGCAAAAATGCAGAAATTCCCCTTATTTTGAGGTAAAAGGCTGATATTCCCCTTATTTGGGGGCAAAAAGGCAGAAATTTTCCTTATTTTGGGGCAAAAACGACAGAAATTCCCTTTGTTTTCGGGGAAAAAGACAGAAATTCCACATATTTAGAGGCAAAAAAGCAGAAATTTCCCTTATTTTGGAGCAAAATTGCAAAATTTCCCTTTTTTATGGCAAAAAGGTATGCATTCTTCTTATTATCGGGCAAAAAGGCAGAAATTCCCCGTATTTTGGAGCAAAATTGCAGAAATTCCCCTAATTGTGGGGCAAAAAGGCAGAAATTCCCTATATGTTAGGGCAAAATACAGAAATTCTTATTTTGGGGCAAAACTCAGAAATTCCACTTATTTTGGGGCAAAATTGCAGAAATTTCACTTATTTCAGGGAAAAAAGGCAGAAATTTTCCGTATTTTGGGGCAAAAAAGCAGAAATTCCTAATATTTTGTGGCAAAAATCCAGAAATTCCCCTTATTTTGAGGTAAATAGGCTGAAATTCCTTTTATTTGGGGGCAAATACGCAGAAATTTCCCTTATTTTGGGGCAATATTGCAGAAATTTCACTTATTTCAGGGTAATAAGTCAAAAATTTTCTTTATTTTGGGGCTAAAAGGACAGAAATTTCTTTTGTTTTGGGAGAAAAAGACAGAAATTCTACTTATTTAGAGTCAAAAATGCAGAAATTCCTCTTATTTGGGGAAAAAATGAAGAAATTTCCCTTTTTTATGGCAAAAAGGTATGCATTCTTATTATTTTTGGCAAAAAGGCAGAAATTCCCTGTATTTTGGAGCAAAATTGCAGAAATTCCCCTAATTGTGGGGCAAAAAGGCAGAAATTCCCTATATGTTGGGGCAAAAAGACAGAAATTCTCCTTATTTTGGGTCAAAACTCAGAAATTCCACTTATTTTGGGGCAAAATTCCAGAAATTTCACTTATTTTGGGGCAAAATTGTAGAAATTTCACTTATTTTGGGGCAAAATTTCAGAAATTTCATTTATTTCAAAAAAAAATAAGCAGAAATTTTCTTATTTGGAAGCAAAAATGCAGAAATTTCTTTTATTTTGGTACAAAATGGCAGAAATTTCCCTTAATTTGGGGCAAAATTGCAGAAATTTAACTTATTTTGTGGCAAAAATGCAGAAGTTCCCTTTATTTTGAGGTAAAATGGCTGAAATTCCCCTTATTTGGGGGCAAAAAGGCAAAAATTTCCCTTATTTTGTTGCAAAATTGCAGAAATTTCACTGACTTCAGGGTAATAAGTAAGAATTTTTTCTTATTTTGGAACAAAAAAGACAGAAATTCCCTTTGTTTTTGGGGAGAAAGACAGAAATTCCACTTATTTAGAGTCAAAAACGCAGAAATTTCCCTTAATTTGGGGCAAAATTGCAGAAATTTCACTTATTTTGGGGCAAAATTGCAGAAATTTCACTTATTTCATGGAAAAAAGGCAGAAATTTCACTTATTTTGGGGCAAAAAGGCAGAAATTCCTTATATTTTGTGGCAAAAATGCAGAAGTTCCCTTTATTTTGAGGTAAAATGGCTGAAATTCCCCTTATTTGGGGGCAAAAAGGCAGAAATTTCCCTTATTTTGTTGCAAAATTGCAGAAATTTCACTGACTTCAGGGTAATAAGTAAGAATTTTTTCTTATTTTGGAACAAAAAAGACAGAAATTCCCTTTGTTTTTGGGGAGAAAGACAGAAATTCCACTTATTTAGAGTCAAAAACGCAGAAATTCCCCTTATTTTGGAGCAAAAATGAAGAAATTTCCCTTTTTAATGGAAAAAAGTTATGCATTCTTCTTATTTTCGGGCAAAAAGGCAGAAATTCCCCGTATTTTGGAGCAAAATTGCAGACATTCCCCTAATTGTGGTGCAAAAAGGCAGAAATTCCCTATATGTTGGGTCAAAAAGACAGAAATTCTCCTTATTTTAGGGGAAAATTCAGAAATTTAACTTATTTTGAGGCAAAATTGCAGAAATTTCATTTATTTCAGAAAAAAAGTAAAATTTTCTTATTTTGGGGCAAAAAGGCAGAAATTTTTTTTAATTTGATACAAAATTGCAGAAATTTTTCTTAATTTGGGGCAAAAAGGCAGAAATTTCCCATATTTGGGGGCAAAAATGCAGAAATTCCCCTTATTTTGAGGTAAAAAGGCTGAAATTCCCATTATTTGGGGTCAAAAAGCAGAAATTTGTCTTATTTTGGGGCAAAATTCCAGAAATTTCCCTTATTTTGGGGCAAAATTGCAGAAATTTCACTTATTTTGGGGCAAAATTGCAGAAAATTCACAAATTTCAGAGAAAAAAGGCAGAAATTTTCCTTATTTTTGGGCAAAAATCAGAAATTCCTAATATTTTGTGGCAAAAATGCAGAAATTCCCCTTATTTTGAGGTAAAAAGGCTGATATTCCCCTTATTTGGGGGCAAAAAGGCAGAAATTTTCCTTATTTTGGGGCAAGAACGACAGAAATTCCCTTTGTTTTCGGGGAAAAAAACAGAAATTCCACATATTTAGAGGCAAAAAAGCAGAAATTTCCCTTATTTTGGAGCAAAATTGCAAAAATTTCCCTTTTTTATGGCAAAAAGGTATGCATTCTTCTTATTATCGGGCAAAAAGGAAGAAATTCCCCGTATTTTCGAGCAAAATTGCAGAAATTCCCCTAATTCTGGGGCAAAAAGGCAGAAATTCCCTATATGTTAGGGCAAAAAGACAGAAATTCTCCTTATTTTGGGGCAAAACTCAGAAATTCCACTTATTTTGGGGCAAAATTCCAGAAATTTCCCTTATTTTGGGGCAAAATTGCAGAAATTTCACTTATTTTGGGGCAAAATTGCAGAAATGTCACTTATTTAAGAGAAAAAAAGCAGAAATTTTCCTTATTTTGGGGCAAAAATGCAGAAATTCCTAATATTTTGTGGTAAAAATGCAGAAATTCCCCTTATTTTGAGGTAAAAAGGCTGAAATCCCCCTTATTTGGGGGCAAAAAGGCAGAAATTTCCCTTATTTGGGGCAAAATTCCAGAAATTTCTCTTATTTCATGGTAATAAGTCAGAAATTTTCCTTATTTTGGGCAAAAAAGACAGAAATTCCATTTGTTTTGGGGGAAAAATACATAAATTCCACTTATTTAGAGACAAAAAAGCAGAAATTCCCCTTATTTTAGTGCAAAATTGCATAAATTTCACTTACTTCAGAGTAATAAGTCAGAAATTTTCCTTATTTTTGGGCAAAAAAGACAGAAATTACCTTTGTTTTGGGGGAAAAAGACAGAAATTCCACTTATTTAGAGGCAGAAAAGCAAAAATTCCCCTTATTTTGGAGCATAAATGAAGAAATTTCCCTTTTTTATGGCAAAAAGTTATGCATTCTACTTATTTTCGCGCAAAAAGGAAGAAATTACCAGTATTTTGGAGCAAAATTGGAGAAATTCCTCTAATTGTGGGGCAAAAAGGCAGAAATTCCCTATATGTTGGGGCAAAAAGACAGAAATTCTCCTTATTTTTGGTCAAAACTCAGAAATTCCACTTATTTTGGGGCAAAATTTCAGATATTTCACTTATTTTGGGGCAAAATTGCAGAAATTTCACTTATTTTGGGGCAAAATTGCAGAAATTTAACTTATTTCAGGGTAATAAGTCAGAAATTTTCCTTATTTTGGGGCAAAAAGACAGAAATTCTATTTGTATTGGGGGACAAATACAGAAATTCCACATATTTTGAGGCATAAAAGCAGAAATTCCCCTTATTTTGGAGATAAAATGAAGAAATTTTCCTTTTTTATGGCAAAAAGGTATGCATTCTTCTTATTTTCGGGCAAAAATCAGAAATTCCCTGTATTTTGGAGCAAAATTGCAGAAATTTCATTTATTTCAGAAAAATAACAAAATTTGCTTATTTTGGGGCAAAAAGGCAGAAATTTCTTTTATTTTGGTACAAAATTGCAGATATTTTTCTTAATTTGGGGCAAAAAGGCAGAAATTTCCCATATTTTGGGGCAAAAATGCAGAAATTCCCCTTATTTTGAGGTAAAAAGGCTGAAATTCCCCTTATTTGGGGTCAAAAAGCAGAAATTTCTCTCATTTTGGGGCAAAATTCCAGAAATTTCCCTTATTTTGGGGCAAAATTGCAGAAAATTCACTTATTTTGGGGCAAAATTGCAGAAAATTCACTTATTTCAGGGAAAAAAGGCAGAAATTTTCCTTATTTTTGGGCAAAAAATCAGAAATTCCTAATATTTTGTGGCAAAAATGCAGAAATTCCCCTTATTTTGAGGTAAAAAGGCTGATATTCCCCTTATTTGGGGGCAAAAAGGCAGAAATTTTCCTTATTTTGGGGCAAAAACGACAGAAATTCCCTTTGTTTTCGGGGAAAAAGACAGAAATTCCACATATTTAGAGGCAAAAAAGCAGAAATTTCCCTTATTTTGGAGCAAAATTGCGAAAATTTCCCTTTTTTATGGCAAAAAGGTATGCATTCTTCTTATTATCGGGCAAAAAGGCAGAAATTCCCCGTATTTTGGAGCAAAATTGCAGAAATTCCCCTAATTCTGGGGCAAAAAGGCAGAAATTCCCTATATGTTAAGGCAAAAAGACAGAAATTCTTTTTATTTTGGGGCAAAACTCAGAAATTCCACTTATTTTGGGGCAAAATTTCAGATATTTCACTTATTTTGGGGCAAAATTGCAGAAATTTCACTTATTTTGGGGCAAAATTGCAGAAATTTAACTTATTTCAGGGTAATAAGTCAGAAATTTTCCTTATTTTGGGGCAAAAAGACAGAAATTCTATTTGTATTGGGGGACAAAGACAGAAATTCCACATATTTTGAGGCATAAAAGCAGAAATTCCCCTTATTTTGGAGCAAAAATGAAGAAATTTTCCTTTTTTATGGCAAAAAGGTATGCATTCTTCTTATTTTCGGGCAAAAAGGCAGAAATTCCCCGTATTTTGGAGCAAAATTGCAGAAATTGCCCTAATTGTGGGGCAAAAAGTCAGAAATTCCCTATATGTTGAGGAAAAAGACAGAAATTCTTCTTATTTTGGATCAAAACTCAGAAATTCCAATTATTTTGAGGCAAAATTCCAGAAATTTCACTTATTTTGGGGCAAAATTGTAGAAATTTCACTTATTTTGGGGAAAAATTTCAGAAATTTCACTTATTTCAGAAAAAAATCAGAAATTTTCTAATTTTGAAGCAAAAAGGCAGAAATTTCTTTTATTTTGGTACAAAATTGCAGAAATTTCCTTTATTTTGGGGCAAAATTGCAGAAATTTCACATATTTTGGGGCAAAATTTCAGAAATTTCACTTATTTCAGGAAATAAAGGCAGAAATTTTCCTTATTTTGGGGCAAAAATGCAGAAATTCCTAATATTTTGTGGCAAAAATGCAGAAATGCCCCTTATTTTGAGTTAAAAAGGCTGAAATTCCCCTTATTTCGGGGCAAAAAGGCAGAAATTTCTTTTTTTGGGGGCAAAATTGTAGAAATTTCACTTACTTCAAGGTAATAAGTCAGAAATTTTCCTTATTTTGGAACAAAAAAGACAGAAATTCCCTTTGTTTTGGGGGAAAAATACAGAAATTCCACTTATTTAGAGTCAAAAAGGCAGAAATTCCTTTTATTTTGGAGCAAAAATGAAGAAATTTTTCTTTTTTATGGCAAAAAGGTATGCATTCTTATTTTCGGGCAAAAAGGCAGAAATTCCCCGTATTTTGGAGCAAAATTGCAGACATTCCCCTAATTGTGGTGCAAAAAGGCCAAAATTCCCTATATGTTGGGTCAAAAAGACAGAAATTCTCCTTATTTTAGGGCAAAATTCAGAAATTTAACTTATTTTGAGGCAAAATTGCAGAAATTTCATTTATTTCAGAAAAATAGCAAAATTTTCTTATTTTGGGGCAAAAAGGCAGAAATTTCTTTTATTTTGGTACAAAATTGCAGAAATTTTTCTTAATTTGGGGCAAAAAGGCAGAAATTTCCCATATTTTGGGGCAAAAAAGCAGAAATTCCCCTTATTTTGAGGTAAAAAGGCTGAAATTCCCCTTATTTGGGGTCAAAAAGCAGAAATTTCTCTCATTTTGGGGCAAAATTCCAGAAATTTCCCTTATTTTGGGGCAAAATTGCAGAAAATTCACTTACTTTGGGGCAAAATTGCAGAAAATTCACTTATTTCAGGGAAAAAAGGCAGAAATTTTCCTTATTTTTGGGCAAAAAAACAGAAATTCCTAATATTTTGTGGCAAAAATGCAGAAATTCCCCTTATTTTGAGGTAAAAAGCCTGATATTCCCCTTATTTGGGGGCAAAAAGGCAGAAATTTTCCTTATTTTGGGGCAAAAAAGAGAGAAATTCCCTTTGTTTTCGAGGAAAAAGACAGAAATTCCACATATTTAGAGGCAAAAAAGCAGAAATTTCCCTTATTTTGGAGAAAATTGCAAAAATTTCCCTTTTTTATGGCAAAAAGATATGCATTCTTCTTATTATCAGGCAAAAAGGCAGAAATTCCCCGTATTTTGGAGCAAAATTGCAGAAATTCCCCTAATTCTGGGGCAAAAAGGCAGAAATTCCCTATATGTTAGGGCAAAAAGACAGAAATTCTCCTTATTTTGGGGCAAAACTCAGAAATTCCACTTATTTTAAGGCAAAATTCCAGAAATTTCCCTTATTTTGGGGCAAAATTGCAGAAATTTCACTTATTTTGGGGCAAAATTGCAGAAATGTCACTTATTTAAGGGAAAAAAAGCAGAAATTTTCCTTATTTTGGGGCAAAAATGCAGAAATTCCTAATATTTTGTGGTAAAAATGCAGAAATTCCCCTTATTTTGAGGTAAAAAGGCTGAAATCCCCCTTATTTTTGGGCAAAAAGGCAGAAATTTCCCTTATTTTGGGCAAAATTCCAGAAATTTCTCTTATTTCATGGTAATAAGTCAGAAATTTTCCTTATTTTGGGCAAAAAAGACAGAAATTCCCTTTGTTTTGGGGGAAAAATACATAAATTCCACTTATTTAGAGACCAAAAAGCAGAAATTCCTCTTATTTTGGCGCAAAATTGCATAAATTTCACTTACTTCAGGGTAATAAGTCAGAAATTTTCCTTATTTTTGGGCAAAAAAGACAGAAATTACCTTTGTTTTGGGGGAAAAAGACAGAAATTCCACTTATTTAGAGGCAGAAAAGCAAAAATTCCCCTTATTTTGGAGCATAAATGAAGAAATTTCCTTTTTTTATGGCAAAAAGTTATGCATTCTACTTATTTTCGCGCCAAAAGGAAGAAATTACCCGTATTTTGGAGCAAAATTGCAGAAATTCCTCTAATTGTGGGGCAAAAAGGCAGAAATTCCCTATATGTGGGGCAAAAAGACAGAAATTCTCCTTATTTTTGGTCAAAACTCAGAAATTCCACTTATTTTGGGGCAAAATTTCAGATATTTCACTTATTTTGGGGCAAAATTGCAGAAATTTCACTTATTTTGGGGCAAAATTGCAGAAATTTTACTTATTTCAGGGTAATAAGTCAGAAATTTTCCTTATTTTGAGGCAAAAAGACAGAAATTCTATTTGTATTGGGGGACAAAGAAAGAAATTCCACATATTTTGAGGCATAAAAGCAGAAATTCCCCTTATTTTGGAGCAAAAATGAAGAAATTTTTCTTTTTTATGGCAAAAAGGTATGCATTCTTCTTATTTTCGAGCAAAAAGTCAGAAATTCCCTGTATTTTGGAGCAAAATTGCAGAAATTTCATTTATTTCAGAAAAAATAGCAAAATTTTCTTATTTTGGGGCAAAAAGGCAGAAATTTCTTTTATTTTGGTACAAAATTGCAGAAATTTTTCTTAATTTGGGGCAAAAAGGCAGAAATTTTTCATATTTTGGGGCAAAAATGCAGAAATTCCCCTTATTTTGAGGTAAAAAGGCTGAAATTCCCCTTATTTGGGCTCAAAAAGCAGAAATTTCTGTCATTTTGGGGCAAAATTCCAGAAATTTCCCTTATTTTGGGACAAAATTGCAGAAAATTCACTTATTTTGGGGCAAAATTGCAGAAAATTCACTTATTTCAGGGAAAAAAGGCAGAAATTTTCCTTATTTTTGGGCAAAAAACCAGAAATTCCTAATATTTTGTGGCAAAAATGCAGAAATTCCCCTTATTTTGAGGTAAAAAGGCTGATATTCCCCTACTTTGGGGGCAAAAAAGCAGAAATTTTCCTTATTTTGGGGCAAAAAAGACAGAAATTTCCTTTGTTTTCGGGGAAAAAGACAGAAATTCCACATATTTAGAGGCAAAAAAGCAGAAATTTCCCTTATTTTGGAGCAAAATTGCAAAAATTTCCCTTTTTTATGCAAAAAGGTATGCATTCTTCATATTATCGGGCAAAAAGGCAGAAATTCCCTATATGTTAGGGCAAAAAGACAGAAATTCACCTTATTTTGGGGCAAAACTCAGAAATTCCACTTATTTTGGGGCAAAATTCAAGAAATTTCCATTATTTTGGGGGAAAATTGAAGAAATTTCACTTATTTTAAGGCAAAATTGCAGAAATTTCACTTATTTCAGGGAAAAAGGCAGAAATTTTCCTTATTTTGGAACAAAAAGGCAGAAATTCCTAATATTTTGTGGCAAAAATCTAGAAATTCCCTTTATTTTGAGGTAAAAAGGCTGAAATTCCCCTTATTTGGGGGCAAAAACGCAGAAATTTCCCTTATTTTGGGGCAAAATTGCAGAAATTTCACTTATTTCAGGATAATAATTCAGAAATTTTCTTTATTTTGGGGCTAAAAGGACAGAAATTTCCTTTTTTTGGGGGGAAAAAGACAGAAATTTTACTTATTTAGAGTCAAAAATGCAGAAATTCTTCTTATTTGGGGAAAAAATGAAGAAATTTCCCTTTTTTATGGCAAAAAGGTATGCATTTTTCTTATTTTTGGGCAAAAAGGCAGAAATTCCCCGTATTTTGGAGCAAAATTGCAGAAATTTTCCTAATTGTGGAACAAAAAGGCAGAAATTCCCTATATGTTGGGGCAAAAAGACAGAAATTCTCCTTATTTTCGGGCAAAACTCAGAAGTTTACTTATTTTAGGGCAAAATTCCAGAAATTTCCCTTATTTTGGGGCAAAATTGCTGAAATTTCACATATTTTGGGGCAAAATTGCAGAAATTTCACTTATTTCAGAAAAAAAAAGCAGAAATTTTCTTAATTTGAGGCAAAAAGGCAGAAATTTCTTTTATTTTGGTACAAAATTGCAGAAATTTTTCTTATTTTGGAGCAAAAATGCAGAAATTTCCCATATTTTGGGGCAAAAATGCAGAAATTCTTCGTATTTTGAGGAAAAAGTCTGAAATTCTCCTTATTTGGGGGCAAAAAGGCAGAAATTTCCCTTATTTTGGGGCAAAATTGCAGAAATTTCACTTATTTCAGGGTAATAAGTCAGAAATTTTCCTTATTTGGGCAAAAAACACAGAAATTCCCTTTGTTTTGTGGGGAAAACACAGAAATTCCACTTTTTTAGAGGCAAAAAAGCAGAAATTTCTTTTATTTTTTAGCAAAAATGAAGAAATTTCCCTTTTTTGTGGCAAAAGGTATACATTCCCCTTATTTTCCGGCTAAAAAGCAGATATTTCCCGTATTTTGGAGCAAAATTGCAGAAATTCCCCTAATTGTGGGGCAAAAAGGCAGAAATTCCCTATATGTTACTGCAAAAAGACAGAAATTCTCCTTGTTTTGGGGAAAAACTCAAAAATTCCAATTATTTTGGGGCAAAATTCCAGAAATTTCCCTTATTTTGGGGAAAATTGTAGAAATTTCACTTATTTTTGGGCAAAATTCCAGAAATTTCACTTACTTATATGAAAAAAATCAGAAATTATTTTATTTTGGGGCAAAAAGGCAGAAATTTCTTATATTTTGGTAAAAAATTTCAGAAATTTTTTTTTTATTTTGGGGCAAAAAGGCAGAAATTTCCCATATTTTAGGGCAAAAATGCAGAAATTCCCCTTTTTTTGAGGTAAAAAGGATGAAATTCCCATATTTGGGGGCAAAAAGGCAGACATTTCCCTTATTTTGGGGCAAAATTGCAGAAATTTCACATATTTCAGGGAAAAAAGGCAGAAATTTTCCTTATTTTGGGGCAAAATTGCAGAAATTTCACTTATTTTGGGGGAAAATTGGAGAAATTTCACTTATGTCAGGGTAATAAGTCAAAATTTTTTTTTATTTTGGGGCAAAAAAGACAGAAATTCCCTTTGTTTTGGGGGAAAAAGACAGAAATTCCACTTATTTAGAGGCAAAAAGCAGAAATTCCCCTTATTTTGGAGCAAAAATGAAGAAATTTCTTTTTTTTATGGCAAAAAGGTATGCATTCTTCTTATTTTCGGGCAAAAACCAGAAATTTCCTGTATTTTGGAGCAAAATTGCAGAAATTCCTCTAATTGTGAGGCAAAAAGGCAGAAATTCCCTATATTTTGGGACATAAAGACAGAAATTCTCCTTATTTTGGGGCAAAACTCAGAAATTCCACTTATTTTAAGGCAAAATTCCAGAAATTTCCCTTATTTTGGGGCAAAATTGCAGAAATTTCACATATTTTGGGGCAAAATTGCAGAAATTTCACTTATTTAAGGGAAAAAAAGCAGAAATTTTCTTCTTGTGGGGCAAAAAGGCAAAAATTTCTTTTATTTTGGTACAAAATTGCAGAAAATTTTTTTATTTTGGGCAAAAAGGTAGAAATTTCCCATATTTTGGGGCAAAAATGAAGAAATTCCCCTTATTTTGAGGTAAAAAGGCTGAAATACCCGTTATTTGGGGGCAAAAAGAGAGAAATTTCCCTTATTTTGGGGAAAAATTGCAGAAATTTCACTTATTTCAGGGTAATAAGTCAGAAATTTTCCTTATTTTGGGGCAAAAATACAGAAATTCCCTTTGTTTTGGGGGATAAAGACAGAAATTCCACATATTTAGAGGCATAAAAGCAGAAATTTCCCTTATTTTAGAGCAAAAATGAAGAAATTTTCCTTTTTTATGGCAAAAAGTCATGCATTCTTCTTATTTTCGGGCTCTAGGGCAAAAATTCCCTGTATTTTGGAGCAAAATTGCAGAAATTCCCATAATTGTGGGGCAAAAAGACAGATATTCTTATTTTGGGTCAAAACTCAGAAATTCCACTTATTTTGGGGCAAAATTCCAGAAATTTCACTTATTTTGGGGCAAAATTGTAGAAATTTCACTTATTTTGTGGCAAAATTACAGAAATTTCACTTATTTCAGAAAAAAAAGCAGAAATTTTCTTATTTGGAAGCAAAAAGGCAGAAATTTCTTTTATTTTGGTACAAAATTGCAGAAATTTCACTTATTTTGGGGCAAAATTGCAGAAATATCACTTATTTTTGGGCACAATTGAAGAAATTTCACTTATTTCAGAAAAAAAGCAGAAATTTTCTTATTTGGAAGCCAAAAGGCAGAAATTCCCTATATGTTGGGGCAAAAAGACAGAAATTCTCCTTATTTTGGGGCAAAACTCAGAAATTTCACTTATTTTAGGGCAAAATTCCAGAAATTTCCTTTATTTTGGGGCAAAATTGCAGAAATTTCACTTATTTTGGGGCAAAATTGCAGAAATTTCACTTATTTCAAAAAAAAGCAGAAATTTTCTTATTTGGGGCAAAAAGGCAGAAATTTCTTTTATTTTGGTACAAAATTGCAGAAATTTTTCTTATTTTGGAGCAAAAATGCAGAAATTTCCCATATTTTGGGGCAAAAATGCAGAAATTCTTATTTTGAGGAAAAAGGCTGAAATTCCCCTTATTTGGGGGCAAAAAGGCAGAAATTTCCCTTATTTTGGGTCAAAATTGCTGAAATTTCACTTATTTCAGGGTAATAAGTCAGAATTTTTTTTATTTTGGGGCTAAAAGGACAGAAATTTCTTTTGTTTTGGGGGAAAGAGACAGAAATTCTACTTATTTAAAGGCAAAAAAGCAGAAATTCCCCTTATTTTGGAGCAAAAATGACGAAATTTCTCTATTTTTATGGCCAAAATGTATGCATTCTTTTTATTTTCGGGCAAAAAAGCAGAAATTCCCATTATTTTGGAGCAAAATTGCAGAAATTCCACTAATTGTGGGGCAAAAAGGCAGAAATTCCATATATATTAGTGCAAAAAGACAGATATTCTTCTTATTTTGAAGCAAAACTCAGAAATTCCACTTATTTTGGGGCAAAATTCCAGAAATTTTCTTTATTTTGGGGCAAAATTGCAGAAATTTCACTTATTTTGAAGCAAAATTGCAGAAATTTCACTTATTTCAGTGAAAAAAGGCAGAAATTTTTTTTTATTTTGGGGCAAAAAGGTAGAAATTCCTAATATTTTGTGGCAAAAATGCAGAAATTCCCCTTATTTTGAGGTAAAAATGCTGAAATTCCTTTTATTTGGGGGCAAAAAGGCTAATATTTCCATTATTTTGGGGCAAAATTGCAGAAATTTCACTTATTTCACAGTAATAAGTCAGAAATTTTCCTTATTTTGGGTCATAAAAGACAGAAATTCCCTTTGTTTTGGGGGGAAAAGACAGAAATTCCACTTATTTAGAGGCAAAAAGGCAGAAATTCCTAATATTTTGTGGCAAAAATGCAGAAATTCCCCTTATTTGGAGGTAAAAAGGCTGAAATTCCCTTTATTTGGGGGCAAAAAAGGCAGAAATTTCCCTTATTTTAGGGCAAAATTGCAGAAATTTCACTTATTTCAGGGTAATAAGTCAGAAATTTTCCTTATTTTGGGGCAAAAAAGACAGAAATTCCCTTTGTTTTGGGGGAAAAAGACAGAAATTCCACTTATTTAGATGCAAAAAAAGCAGAAATTCCCCTTATTTTGGAGCAAAAATGAAGAAATTTCCCTTTTTATGGCAAAAAGCTATGCATTCTTACTTTTGGGCAAAAAGGCAGAAATTCCCCATATTTTGGAGAGAAATTGCAGAAATTCCTCTTATTGTGGGGCAAAAAGGCAGAAATTCCCTATATGTTAGGGCAAAAAACAGAAATTCTCCTTATTTTGTGGCAAAACTCAGAACTTCCACTTATTTTGGGGCAAAATTCCAGAGATTTCCCTTATTTTGGGACAAAATTGCAAAAATTTCACTTATTTTGGGGCAAAATTGCAGGAATTTTACTTATTTCAGTGAAAAAAGGCAGAAATTTTTTTTATTTTGGGGCAAAAATGCAGAAATTCCTAATATTTTGTGGCAAAATTGCAGAAATTCCCCTTATTTTGAGGTAAAAAGGCTAAAATCCCCCTTATTTGGGGGCAAAAAGGCAGAAATTTCCCTTATTTGGGGCAAAATTTCAGAAATTTCCCTTATTTCATAGTAATAAGTCAGAAATTTTCCTTATTTTGCGCAAAAAAGACAGAAATTCCCTTTGTTTTGGGGGAAAAATACATAAATTCCACTTATTTAGAGACAAAAAAGCAGAAATTTCCCTTATTTTGGGGCAAAATTGCATAAATTTCACTTACTTCAGGGTAATAAGTCAGAAATTTTCCTTATTTTTGGGCAAAAAAGACAGAAATTACCTTTGTTTTGGGGGAAAAAGACAGAAATTCCAGTTATTTAGAGGCAGAAAAGCAGAAATTCCCTTTATTTTGGAGCAAAATTGCAAAAATTTCCCTTTTTTATGGCAAAAAGTTATGCATTCTACTTATTTTCGCGCAAAAAGGAAGAAATTACCCGTATTTTGGAGCAAAATTGCAGAAATTCCCCTAATTGTGGGGCAAAAAGGCAGAAATTCCCTATATGTTGAGGCAAAAAGACAGAAATTCTCCTTATTTTGGGTCAAAACTCAGAAATTCCAATTATTTTGAGGCAAAATTCCAGAAATTTCACTTATTTTGGGGCAAAATTGTAGAAATTTCACTTTTTTTGGGGAAAAATTTCAGAAATTTCACTTATTTCAGAAAAAAAGCAGAAATTTTCTAATTTTGAAGCAAAAAGGCAGAAATTTCTTTTATTTTGGTACAAAATTGCAGAAATTTCCTTTATTTTGGGGTAAAATTGCAGAAATTTCACTTATTTGGGGCAAAATTTCAGAAATTTCACTTATTTCTGAAAAAGAAGGCAGAAATTTTCCTTATTTTGGGGCAAAAAGGCAGAAATTCCTAATATTTTGTGGCAAAAATGCAGAAATTCCCCTTATTTTGAGGTAAAAAGGCTGAAATTCCCCTTATTTGGGGGCAAAAAGGCAGAAATTTCCCTTTTTTTGGGGCAAAATTGTAGAAATTTCACTTACTTCAGGGTAATAAGTCAGAAATTTTCCTTATTTTGGAACAAAAAAGACAGAAATTCCCTTTGTTTTGGGGGAAAAGACAGAAATTCCATTTATTTAGAGTCAAAAATGCAGAAATTCCCCTTATTTTGGAGCAAAAATGAAGAAATTTTTCTTTTTTATGGCAAAAAGGTATGCATTCTTATTTTCGGGCAAAAAGGCAGAAATTCCCCGTATTTAGGAGCAAAATTGCAGACATTCCCCTAATTGTGGTGCAAAAAGGCAGAAATTCCCTATATGTTGGGGCAAATAGACAGAAATTCTCCTTATTTTAGGGCAAAATTCAGAAATTTAAAATATTTTGAGGCAAAATTGCAGAAATTTCATTTATTTCAGAAAAATAGCAAAATTTTCTTATTTTGGGGCAAAAAGGCAGAAATTTCTTTTATTTTGGTACAAAATTGCAGAAATTTTTCTTAATTTGGGGCAAAAAGGCAGAAATTTCCCATATTTTGGGGCAAAAATGCAGAAATTCCCCTTATTTTGAGGTAAAAAGGCTGAAATTCCCCTCATTTGCGGTCAAAAAGCAGAAATTTCTCTTATTTTGGGCCAAAATTCAAGAAATTTCCCTTATTTTGGGGCAAAATTGCAGAAATTTCACTTATTTTGGGGCAAAATTGCAGACAATTCACTTATTTCAGGGAAAAAAGGCAGAAATTTTCCTTATTTTTGGGCAAAAAAACAGAAATTCCTAATATTTTGTGGCAAAAATGCAGAAATTCCCCTTATTTTGAGGTAAAAAGGCTGATATTCCCCTTCTTTGGGGGCAAAAATGCAGAAATTTTCCTTATTTTGGGGCAAAAAAGACAGAAATTCCCTTTGTTTTCGGGGAAAAAGACAGATTCCACATATTTAGAGGCAAAAAAGCAGAAATTTCCCTTATTTTGGAGCAAAATTGCAAAAATTTCCCTTTTTTATGGCAAAAAGGTATGCATTCTTCTTATTATCGAGCAAAAAGGCAAAATTCCCCGTATTTTGGAGCAAAATTGCAGAAATTCCCCTAATTGTGGGGCAAAAAGGCAGAAATTTCCTATATGTTAGGGTAAAAAGACAGAAATTCTCCTTATTTTGGGGCAAAACTCAGAAATTCCACTTATTTTGGGGCAAAATTCAAAAAATTTCCATTATTTTGGGGCAAAATTGAAGAAATTTCACTTATTTTGGGGCAAAATTGCAGAAATTTCACTTATTTCAGGAAAAAAAGGCAGAAATTTTCCTTATTTTTGGGAAAAAGGCAGAAATTCCTAATATTTTGTGGCAAAAATCTAGAAATTCCCCTTATTTTGAGGTAAAAACGCTGAAATTCCCCTTATTTGGGGGCAAAAGGCAGTAATTTCCCTTATTTTGGGGAAAAATTGCAGAAATTTCACTTATTTCAGGGTAATAAGTCAGAAATTTTCCTTATTTTGAAGCTAAAAGGACAGAAATTTCCTTTGTTTTGGGGGAAATAGACAGAAATTCTACTTATTTAGAGTCAAAAATGCAGAAATTCCTCTTATTTGGGGAAAAAATGAAGAAATTTCCCTTTTTTATGGCAAAAAGGTATGCATTCTTCTTATTTTTGGGCAAAAAGGCAGAAATTCCCCGTATTTTGGAGGAAAATTGCAGAAATTCCCCTAATTGTGGAACAAAAAGGCAGAAATTCCCTATATGTTGGTGCAAAAAGACAGAAATTCTCCTTATTTTCGGGCAAAACTCAGAAGTTTACTTATTATAGGGCAATATTCCAGAAATTTCCCTTATTTTGGGGGAAAATTGCTTTAATTTCACCTATTTTGGGGCAAAATTGCAGAAATTTCACTTATTTCAGAAAAAAAAGCAGAAATTTTCTTATTTTGAGGCAAAAAGGCAGAAATTTCATTTATTTTGGTACAAAATTGCAGAAAATTTTCTTATTTTGGAGCAAAAATGCAGAAATTTCCCATATTTTGGGGCAAAAATGCAGAAATTCTTCTTATTTTGAGGAAAAAGGCTGAAATTCCCCTTATTTGGGGGCAAAAAGGCAGAAATTTCCCTTATTTTGGGGCAAAATTGCAGAAATTTCACTTATTTCAGGGTAATAAGTCATAAATTTTCCTTATTTTGGGCAAAAAACACAGAAATTCCCTTTGTTTTGTGGGGAAAACACAGAAATTCCACTTTTTTAGAGGCAAAAAAGCAGAAATTCCTTTTATTTTTTAGCAAAAATGAAGAAATTTCCCTTTTTTATAGCAAAAGGTATACATTCCCCTTATTTTTAGGCTAAAAAGCAGAAATTCCCCATATTTGGAGCAAAATTGTAGAAATTCCCTTAATTGTGGGGCAAAAAGGAAGAAATTCCTTATATGTTTGTGCAAAAAGACAGAAATCCTCCTTATTTTCGGGCAAAACTCAGAAATTCCACTTATTTTGGGGCAAAATTGCTGAAATTTCACCTATTTTGGGGCAAAATTGCAAAAATTTCACTTATTTCAGAAAAAAAAAGCAGAAATTTTCTTATTTTGGGGCAAAAAGGCAGACATTTCATTTATTTTGGTACAAAATTGCAGAAATTTTTCTTATTTTGGAGCAAAAATGCAGAAATTTCCCATATTTTGGGGCAAAAATGCAGAAATTCTTCTTATTTTGAGGAAAAAGGCTAAAATTCCCCTTATTTGGTTGCAAAAAGGCAGAAATTTCCCTTATTTTGGGGCAAAATTGCAGAAATTTCACTTATTTCAGGGTAATAAGTCAGAAATTTTCCTTATTTTGGGTCATAAAAGACAGAAATTCCCTTTGTTTTGGGGGGAAAAGACAGAAATTCCACTTATTTAGAGGCAAAAAGGCAGAAATTCCTAATATTTTGTGGCAAAAAATGCAGAAATTCCCCTTATTTGGAGGTAAAAAGGCTGAAATTCCCTTTATTTGGGGGCAAAAAAGGCAGAAATTTCCCTTATTTTAGGGCAAAATTGCGGAAATTTCACTTATTTCAGGGTAATAAGTCAGAAATTTTCCTTATTTTGGGGCAAAAAAGACAGAAATTCCCTTTGTTTTGGGGGAAAAAGACAGAAATTCCACTTATTTAGATGCAAAAAAAGCAGAAATTCCCCTTATTTTGGAGCAAAATGAAGAAATTTCCCTTTTTATGGCAAAAAGCTATGCATTCTTACTTTTGGGCAAAAAGGCAGAAATTCCCCATATTTTGGAGAAAAATTGCAGAAATTCCTCTTATTGTGGGGCAAAAAGGCAGAAATTCCCTATATGTTAGGGCAAAAAACAGAAATTCTCCTTATTTTGGGGCAAAACTCAGAACTTCCACTTATTTTGGGGCAAAATTCCAGAGATTTCCCTTATTTTGGGACAAAATTGCAAAAATTTCACTTATTTTGGGGCAAAATTGCAGGAATTTTACTTATTTCAGTGAAAAAAGGCAGAAATTTTTTTTATTTTGGGGCAAAAATGCAGAAATTCCTAATATTTTGTGGCAAAATTGCAGAAATTCCCCTTATTTTGAGGTAAAAAGGCTGAAATCCCCCTTATTTGGGGGCAAAAAGGCAGAAATTTCCCTTATTTGGGGCAAAATTTCAGAAATTTCCCTTATTTCATAGTAATAAGTCAGAAATTTTCCTTATTTTGCGCAAAAAAGACAGAAATTCCCTTTGTTTTGGGGGAAAAATACATAAATTCCACTTATTTGAGACAAAAAAGCAGAAATTCCCCTTATTTTGGGGCAAAATTGCATAAATTTCACTTACTTCAGGGTAATAAGTCAGAAATTTTCCTTATTTTTGGGCAAAAAAGACAGAAATTACCTTTGTTTTGGGAGAAAAAGACAGAAATTCCAGTTATTTAGAGGCAGAAAAGCAGAAATTCCCTTTATTTTGGAGCAAAATTGCAAAAATTTCCCTTTTTTATGGCAAAAAGTTATGCATTCTACTTATTTTCGCGCAAAAAGGAAGAAATTACCCGTATTTTGGAGCAAAATTGCAGAAATTCCCCTAATTGTGGGGCAAAAAGGCAGAAATTCCCTATATGTTGGGGCAAAAAGACAGAAATTCTCCTTATTTTTGGTCAAAACTCAGAAATTCCACTTATTTTGGGGCAAAATTTCAGATATTTCACTTATTTTGGGGCAAAATTGCAGAAATTTCACTTATTTTGGGGCAAAATTGCAGAAATTTAACTTATTTCAGGGTAATAAGTCAGAAATTTTCCTTATTTTGGGGCAAAAAGACAGAAATTCTATTTGTATTAGGGGACAAAGACAGAAATTCTACATATTTAGAGGCATAAAAGCAGAAATTCCCCTTATTTTAGAGCAAAAATGAAGAAATTTCCCTTTTTTATGGCAAAAAGGTATGCATTCTTCTTATTTTCGGGCAAAAAGGCAGAAATTCCCCGTATTTTGGAGCAAAATTGCAGAAATTGCCCTAATTGTGGGGCAAAAAGGCAGAAATTCCCTATATGTTGAGGCAAAAAGACAGAAATTCTCCTTATTTTGGGTCAAAACTCAGAAATTCCAATTATTTTGAGGCAAAATTCCAGAAATTTCACTTATTTTGGGGCAAAATTGTAGAAATTTCACTTTTTTTGGGGAAAAATTTCAGAAATTTCACTTATTTCAGAAAAAAAGCAGAAATTTTCTAATTTTGAAGCAAAAAGGCAGAAATTTCTTTTATTTTGGTACAAAATTGCAGAAATTTCCTTTATTTTGGGGTAAAATTGCAGAAATTTCACTTATTTGGGGCAAAATTTCAGAAATTTCACTTATTTCTGAAAAAGAAGGCAGAAATTTTCCTTATTTTGGGGCAAAAAGGCAGAAATTCCTAATATTTTGTGGCAAAAATGCAGAAATTCCCCTTATTTTGAGGTAAAAAGGCTGAAATTCCCCTTATTTGGGGGCAAAAAGGCAGAAATTTCCCTTTTTTTGGGGCAAAATTGTAGAAATTTCACTTACTTCAGGGTAATAAGTCAGAAATTTTCCTTATTTTGGAACAAAAAAGACAGAAATTCCCTTTGTTTTGGGGGAAAAGACAGAAATTCCACTTATTTAGAGTCAAAAAGGCAGAAATTCCCCTTATTTTGGAGCAAAAATGAAGAAATTTTCCTTTTTTATGGCAAAAAGGTATGCATTCTTATTTTCGGGCAAAAAGGCAGAAATTCCCCGTATTTAGGAGCAAAATTGCAGACATTCCCCTAATTGTGGTGCAAAAAGGCAGAAATTCCCTATATGTTGGGGCAAATGGACAGAAATTCTCCTTATTTTAGGGCAAAATTCAAAAATTTAAAATATTTTGAGGCAAAATTGTAGAAATTTCATTTATTTCAGAAAAATAGCAAAATTTTCTTATTTTGGGGCAAAAAGGCAGAAATTTCTTTTATTTTGGTACAAAATTGCAGAAATTTTTCTTAATTTGGGGCAAAAAGGCAGAAATTTCCCATATTTTGGGGCAAAAATGCAGAAATTCCCCTTATTTTGAGGTAAAAAGGCTGAAATTCCCCTCATTTGGGGTCAAAAAGCAGAAATTTCTCTTATTTTGGGGCAAAATTCAAGAAATTTCCCTTATTTTGGGGCAAAATTGCAGAAATTTCACTTATTTTGGGGCAAAATTGCAGAAAATTCACTTATTTCAGGGAAAAAAGGCAGAAATTTTCCTTATTTTTGGGAAAAAAAACAGAAATTCCTAATATTTTGTGGCAAAAATGCAGAAATTCCCCTTATTTTGAGGTAAAAAGGCTGATATTCCCCTTCTTTGGGGGCAAAAAGGCAGAAATTTTCCTTATTTTGGGGCAAAAAAGACAGAAATTCCCTTTGTTTTCGGGGAAAAAGACATAAATTCCACATATTTAGAGGCGAAAAAGCAGAAATTTCCCTTATTTTGGAGCAAAATTGCAAAAATTTCCCTTTTTTATGGCAAAAAGGTATGCATTCTTCTTATTATCGAGCAAAAAGGCAGAAATTTCCGGTATTTTGGAGCAAAATTGCAGAAATTCCCCTAATTGTGGGGCAAAAAGGCAGAAATTTCCTATATGTTAGGGCAAAAAGACAGAAATTCTCTTTATTTTGGGGCAAAACTCAGAAATTCCACTTATTTTGGGGCAAAATTCAAGAAATTTCCATTATTTTGGGGCAAAATTGAAGAAATTTCACTTATTTTGGGGCAAAATTGCAGAAATTTCACTTATTTCAGGAAAAAAAGGCAGAAATTTTCCTTATTTTGGGAAAAAAGGCAGAAATTCCTAATATTTTGTGGCAAAAATCTAGAAATTCCCCTTATTTTGAGGTAAAAAGGCTGAAATTCCCCTTATTTGGGGGCAAAAAGGCAGTAATTTCCCTTATTTTGGGGCAAAATTGCAGAAATTTCACTTATTTCATGGTAATAAGTCAGAAATTTTCCTTATTTTGAAACTAAAAGGACAGAAATTTCCTTTGTTTTGGGGGAAAAAGACAGAAATTCTACTTATTTAGAGTCAAAAATGCAGAAATTCCTCTTATTTGGGGAAAAAATGAAGAAATTTCCCTTTTTTATGGCAAAAAGGTATGCATTCTTCTTATTTTTGGGCAAAAAGGCAGAAATTCCCCGTATTTTGGAGGAAAATTGCAGAAATTCCTCTAATTGTGGAACAAAAAGGCAGAAATTCCCTATATGTTGGTGCAAAAAGACAGAAATTCTCCTTATTTTCGGGCAAAACTCAGAAGTTTACTTATTTTAGGGCAAAATTCCAGAAATTTCCCTTATTTTGGGGGAAAATTGCTGAAATTTCACCTATTTTGGGGCAAAATTGCAGAAATTTCACTTATTTCAGAAAAAAAAGCAGAAATTTTCTTATTTTGGGGCAAAAAGGCAAAAATTTCATTTATTTTGGTACAAAATTGCAGAAATTTTTCTTATTTTGGAGCAAAAATGCAGAAATTTCCCATATTTTGGGGCAAAAATGCAGAAATTCTTCTTATTTTGAGGAAAAAGGCTGAAATTCCCCTTATTTGGGGGCAAAAAGGCAGAAATTTCCCTTATTTTGGGGCAAAATTGCAGAAATTTCACTTATTTCAGGGTAATAAGTCATAAATTTTCCTTATTTTGGGCAAAAAACCCAGAAATTCCCTTTGTTTTGTGGGGAAAACACAGAAATTCCACTTTTTTAGAGGCAAAAAAGCAGAAATTCCTTTTATTTTTTAGCAAAAATGAAGAAATTTCCCTTTTTTATAGCAAAAGGTATACATTCCCCTTATTTTTAGGCTAAAAAGCAGAAATTCCCCATATTTGGAGCATAATTGTAGAAATTCCCTTAATTGTGGGGCAAAAAGGAAGAAATTCCTTATATGTTTGTGCAAAAAGACAGAAATCCTCCTTATTTTCGGGCAAAACTCAGAAATTCCACTTATTTTGGGGCAAAATTGCTGAAATTTCAGCTATTTTGGGGCAAAATTGCAAAAATTTCACTTATTTCAGAAAAAAAAGCAGAAATTTTCTTATTTTGGGGCAAAAAGGCAGACATTTCATTTATTTTGGTACAAAATTGCAGAAATTTTTCTTATTTTGGAGCAAAAATGCAGAAATTTCCCATATTTTGGGGCAAAAATGCAGAAATTCTTCTTATTTTGAGGAAAAAGGCTGAAATTCCCCTTATTTGGGGTCAAAAAGGCAGAAATTTCCCTTATTTTGGGGCAAAATTGCAGAAATTTCACTTATTTAAGGGTAATAAGTCAGAAATTTTTCTTATTTTGGGGCAAAATTGCAGAAATTTCACTTATTTTGGGGCAAAATTGGAGAAATTTCACTTATGTCAGGGTAATAAGTCAGAAATTTTTTTTAATTTGGGGCAAAAAAGACAGAAATTCCCTTTGTTTTGGGGGAAAAAGACAGAAATTCCAATTATTTAGAGGCAAAAAAGCAGAAATTCCCCTTATTTTGGAGCAAAAATGAAGAAATTTTTCTTTTTTATGGCAAAAAGGTATGCATTCTTCTTATTTTCGGGCAAAAACCAGAAATTTCCTGTATTTTGGAGCAAAATTGCAGAAATTCCTCTAATTGTGGGGTAAAAAAGCAGAAATTCCCTATATTTTATGGCATAAAGACAGAAATTCTTCTTATTTTGGGGCAAAACTCAGAAATTCCACATATTTTAAGGCAAAATTCCAGAAATTTCTCTTATTTTGGGGCAAAATTGCAGAAATTTCACTTATTTTGGGGCAAAATTGCAGAAATTTCACTTATTTAAGGGAAAAAAAGCAGAAATTTTCTTCTTCTGGGGCAAAAAGGCAAAATTTTTTTTATTTTGGTACAAAATTGCAGAAAATTTTTTTATTTTGGGCAAAAAGGCAGAAATTTCCCATATTTTGGGGCAAAATGCAGAAATTCTTCTTATTTTGAGGTAAAAAGGCTGAAATTCCCGTTATTTGAGGGCAAAAAGGGAGAAATTTCCCTTATTTTGGGGAAAAATTGCAGAAATTTCACTTATTTCAGGGTAATAAGTCAAAAATTTTCCTTATTTTGAGGCAAAAATACAGAAATTTTCTTTTTTGGGGGGACAAAGACAGAAATTCCACATATTTAGAGGCATAAAAGCAAAAAATCTCTTTATTTTGGAGCAAAAATGAAGAAATTTTCCTTTTTTATGGCAAATAGTTATGCATTCTTCTTATTTTCGGGCAAAAAGGCAGAAATTTCCCTTATTTGGGGCAAAATTCCAGAAATTTCCCTTATTTCATGGTAATAAGTCAGAAATTTTCTTTATTTTGCGCAAAAAAGACAGAAATTCCCTTTGTTTTGGGGGAAAAATACATAAATTCCACTTATTTAGAGACAAAAAAGCAGAAATTCCCCTTATTTTGGGTCAAAATTGCATAAATTTCACTTACTTCAGGGTAATAAGTCAGAAGATTTCCTTATTTTTGGGCAAAAAAGACAGAAATTACTTTTGTTTTGGGAGAAAAAGACAGAAATTCCACTTATTTAGAGGCAAAAAAGCAAAAATTCCCTTTATTTTGGAGCAAAAATGAAGAAATTTTCCTTTTTTATGGCAAAAAGTTATGCATTCTTATTTTTGGGCAAAAAGGCAGAAATTCCTTGTATTTTGGAGCAAAATTGCAGAAATTCCCCTAATTGTGGGGCAAAAAGGCAGAAATTCCCTATATGTTGAGGCAAAAAGACAGAAATTCTCCTTATTTTGGGGAAAAACTCAGAAATTCCACTTATTTTGGGGCAAAATTCCAGAAATTTCACTTATTTTGGGGCAAAATTGTAGAAATTTCACTTATTTTAGGGCAAAATTGCAGAAATTTCACTTATTTTGGGGCAAAATTGCAGAAATTTAACTTATTTGGGTAATAAGTCACAAATTTTCCTTATTTTGGAGCAAAAAGACCGAAATTCTATTTGTATTGGGGGACAAAGACAGAAATTCCACATATTTAGAGGCATAAAAGCAGAAATTCCAATTATTTTAGAGCAAAAATGAAGAAATTTTCCTTTTTTATGGCAAAAAGGTATGCATTTTTCTTATTTTCGGGCAAAAAGGCAGAAATTCCCCGTATTTTGGAGCAAAATTGCAGAAATTGCCATAATTGTGGGGCAAAAAGGCAGAAATTCCCTATATGTTGAGGCAAAAAGACAGAAATTCTCCTTATTTTGGGTCAAAACTATGAAATTCCAATTATTTTGAGGCAAAATTCCAGAAATTTCACTTATTTTGGGGCAAAATTGTAGAAATTTCACTTATTTTGGGGAAAAATTTCAGAAATTTCACTTATTTCAGAAAAAAAGCAGAAATTTTCTTATTTGGAAGCAAAAAGGCAGAAATTTCTTTTATTTTGGTACAAAATTGCAGAAATTTCCCTTATTTTGGGGCAAAATTGCAGAAATTTCACTTATTTTGGGGCAAAATTTCAGAAATTTCACTTATTTCAGGAAAAAAAGGCAGAAATTTTCCTTATTTTGGGGCAAAATGGCAGAAATTCCTAATATTTTGTGGCAAAAATGCAGAAATTCCCCTTATTTTGAGGTAAAAAGGCTGAAATTCCCTTTATTTGGGGGCAAAAACGGCAGAAATTTCCCTTTTTTGGGGGCAAAATTGTAGAAATTTCACTTACTTCAGGGTAATAAGTCAGAAATTTTCCTTATTTTGGAACAAAAAAGACAGAAATTCCCTTTGTTTTGGGAAAAAAAGACAGAAATTCCACTTATTTAGAGTCAAAAAGGCAGAAATTCCTTTTATTTTGGAGCAAAAATGAAGAAATTTTCCTTTTTTATGTCAAAAAGGTATGCATTCTTATTTTCGGGCAAAAAGGCAGAAATTCCCCGTCTTTTGGAGCAAAATTGCAGAAATTCCCCTAATTGTGGGGCAAAAAGGCAGAAATTCCCTATATGTTGGGGCAAAAAGACAGAAATTCTCCTTATTTTGGGGTAAAACTCAGAAATTCCACTTATTTTGGGGCAAAATTCCAGAAATTTCACTTATTTTGGGGCAAAATTTTAGAAATTTCACTTATTTTGGGCCAAAATTTCAGAAATTTCACTTATTTTCAGAAAAAAAAAATAAAAATTTTTCTATTTGTAAGCAAAAATGCAGAAATTTCTTTTATTTTGGTACAAAATTGCAGAAATTTTTCTTATTTTGGGGCAAAAAGGCAGAAATTTCCCATATTTTGGGGCAAAAATTCAGAAATTCCCCTTATTTTGAGGTAAAAAGGCTAAAATTCCCCTTATTTGGGGGCAAAAAGGCAGAAATTCCACTTCTTTTGGGCCAAAATTGCGGAAATTTCACTTATTTCAGGGAAAAAAGGCAGAAATTTTCCTTCTTTTGGGGCAAAAAGGCAGAAATTCCTAATATTTTGTGGCAAAAATAAAGAAATTCACTTTATTTTGAGGTAAAAAGGGTGAAATTCCCCTTATTTGGGGGTAAAAAGGCCGAAATTTTCTTATTTTGGGGCAAAATTGCAGAAATTTAACTTATTTCAGGGTAATAAGTCAGAATTTTTTTTTATTTTGGGGCAAAAAAGACAGAAATTCCCTTTGTTTTGGAGGAAAAAGACCGAAATACCACTTATTTAGAGGCAAAAAAGCAGAAATTTTCCTTATTTTGGAGCAAAAATTAAGAAATTTCCCTTTTTTATGGCAAAAAGGCAAAAATTCCTTGTATTTTGGAGCAAAATTGCAGAAATTCCCCTAATTGTCAGGCAAAAAGTTAGAAATTCCATATATGTTGGGGCAAAAAGACAGAAATTCTCTTTATTTTGGGGCGAAACTCAGAAATTCCACTTATTTGGGGCAAAATTCCAGAAATTTACCTTATTTTAGGGCAAAATTGCAGAAATTTCACTTATTTTGGGGCAAAATTGCAGAAATTTCACTTATTTCAGGGAAAAAAAGCAGAAATTTTCCTTATTTTCGGGCAAAAAACAGAAATTCCTAATATTTTGTAGTAAAAATGCAGAAATTCCTCTTATTTTGAGGTAAAAAGGCTGAAATTCCCCTTATTTGGGGGCAAAAAGGCAGTAATTTCCCTTATTTTGGGGAAAAATTGCAGAAATTTCACTTATTTCAGGGTAATAAGTAAGAAATTTTCTTTATTTTGGAACAAAAAAAACAGAAATTCCCATTGTTTTAGGGGAAAAAGACAGATATTCCACTTATTTAGAGTCAAAAAGGCAGAAATACCCCTTATTTTGGAGCAAAAATGAAGATATTTCCCTTTTTTTATGGCAAAAAGGTATGCATTCATCTTATTTTCAGGCAAAAAGGCAGAATTTCCCTGTATTTTGAGCAACATTGCAGAAATTCCCCTAATTGTGGGGCAAAAAGGCAGAAATTCCCTATATGTTGGGGCAAAAAGACAGACATTCTTCTTATTTTGGGGCAAAACTCAGAAATTCCACTTATTTTGGGGCAAAATTCCAGAAATTTCCCATATTTTGGGGCAACATTGAAGAAATTTCACTTATTTTGGGGCAAAATTTCAGAAATTTCACTTATTTCAGGGAAAAAAAGCAGAAATTTTTTTTATTTTGGGGCAAAAAGGCAGAAATTTCCCATATTTTGAAGAAAAATGCAGAAATTCCCCTTATTTTGAGGTAAAAATGCTGAAATTCCCCTTATTTGGGTGCAAAAACGCAGAAATTTCTCTTATTTTGAGGCAAAATTGCAGAAATTTCACTTATTTCAGGGTAATAAATCAGAAATTTTCTTTATTTTGGGGCAAGAAAGACAGAAATTCTATTTGTTTTCGGGGAAAAAACAGAAATTCGAATTATTTAGAGGAAAAAAAAAAAAGAAATTCTTCTTATTTTGGAGCAAAAATGAAAAAATTTTACTTTTTTATGGCAAAAAGGTATGCATTCTTCTTATTTTCAGACAAAAAGGCAGAAATTCCCCGTATTTTGGAGCAAAATTGCAGAAATTCCTCTAATTGTGGGGCAAAAAGGAAGAAATTCCTTATATGTTGGGGCAAAAAGACAGAAATTCTCCTTATTTTGTGGCAAAACTCAGAAATTTCACTTATTTTGGGACAAAATTGCAGAAATTTCAGTTATTTCAGAAAAAAAAAGCAGAAATTTTCTTATTTTGGGCAAAAAGGCAGAAATTTCCCATATTTTGGGGCAAAAATGCAGAAATTCCCCTTATTATGGGGTAAAAAGTCTGAAATTCCCTTATTCGGGGGCAAAAAAAGGAGAAATTTCACTTATTTAAAGAAAAAAAGTCAGAAATTTTCCTTATTTTGGGGCAAAAAGACAGAAATTCCTTTTGTTTTAGAGAAAAAAGACAGAAATTCCACTTATTTAGAGGCAAAAAAGCAGAAATTCCCCTTATTTTGAGGTAAAAAGGCTGAAATTCCCCTTATTTGGAGGCAAAAAGGCAGAAATTTCCTTTATTTTGAGGCAAAATTTCAGAAATTTCACTTATTTCAAGGTAATAAGTCAAAAATTTTCCTTATTTTGGGGCAAAAAAGACAGAAATTCCCTTTGTTTTGGGGGAAAAAGACAGAAATTCCACTTATTTAGAGGCAAATGCAGAAATTCCCCTTATTTTGGAGCAAAAATGAAGAAATTTCCCTTTTTTATGGCAAAAAGGTATGCATTCTTCTTATTTTCGGACAAAAAGGCAGAAATTCCCCGTATTTTAGAGCAAAATTGCAGAAATTCCCCTAATTGTGGGGCAAAAAGGCAGAAATTCCCTATATGTTGGGGCAAAAGGACAGAAATTCTCCTTATTTTGTGGCAAAACTCAGAAATACCACTTATTTTGAGGCAAAATTCCAGAAATTTCCCTTATTTTGTGGAAAAATTGCAGAAATTTCACTTATTTTGGGCAAAATTGCAGAAATTTCACTTATTTCAAGGTAATAAGTCAGAAATTTTCCTTATTTTGGGGCAAAAAAGACAGAAATTCCCTTTGTTTTGGGGGAAAAAGACAGAAATTCTACTTATTTAGGGGCAAATGCAGAAATTCCCCTTATTTTGGAGCAAAAATGAAGAAATTTCCCTTTTTTATGGCAAAAAGGTATGCATTCTTCTTATTTTCGGACAAAAAGGCAGAAATTCCCCGTATTTTGGAGAAAAATTGCAGAAATTCCCCTAATTGTGGGGCAAAAAGGCAGAAATTCCCTATATGTTGGGGCAAAAGGACAGAAATTCTCCTTATTTTGTGGCAAAACTCAGAAATACCACTTATTTTGAGGCAAAATTCCAGAAATTTCCCTTATTTTGTGGAAAAATTGCAGAAATTTCACTTATTTTGGGCAAAATTGCAGAAATTTCACTTATTTCAGAAAAAAAGCAGAATTTTTTTTATTTTGGGGCAAAAAGGCAGAAATTTCTTTTATTTTGGTACAAAATTGAAGAAATTTTTCTTATTTTGGGGCAAAAACGCAGAAATTTCCCATATTTTGGGGCAAAACTGCAGAAATTTCCCATTTTGACGTAAAAAGGCTGAAATTCCCCTTATTTGGGGGCAAAAAGGGAGAAATTTTTCTTATTTTGAGGCAAAATTGCAGCAATTTCACTTATTTCAGGGTAATAAGTCAGAAATTTTCCTTATCTTGGGGCAAAAAATACAGAAATTCCCTTTGTTTTGGGGGGAAAAGACAGAAATTCCACTTATTTTGGGGCAAAATTCCAGAAATTTCACTTATTTTGGGGCAAAATTGTAGAAATTTCACTTATTTTGGGGCAAAATTTCAGAAATTTCACTTTTTTCAGAAAAAGAAGTAGAAATTTTTCTATTTGGAAGCAAAAAGGCAGAAATTTCTTTTATTTTGGTACAAAATTGCAGAAATTTTTCTTATTTTGGGGCAAAAAGGCAGAAATTTCCCATATTTTGGGGCAAAAATGCAGAAATTCCCCTTATTTTCAGGTAAAAAGGCTAAAATTCCCCTTATTTGGGCGCAAAAAGGCAGAAATTTCACTTATTTTGGGCCAAACTTGCGGAAATTTCACTTATTTCAGGGAAAAAAGGCAGAAATTTTCCTCATTTTGGGGCAAAAAGGCAGAAATTCCTAATATATTGTGGCAAAAATGCAGAAATTCCCTTTATTTTGAGGTAAAAAGGGTGAAATTCCCCTTATTTGGGGTTAAAAAGGCCGAAATTTTGCTTATTTTGGGGCAAAATTGCAGAAATTTCACTTATTTCAGGGTAATAAGTAAGAAATTTTCCATATTTTGGGGCAAAAAAGACAGAAATTCCCTTTGTTTTGGGAAAAAAAGACAGAAATACCACTTATTAAGAGGCAAAAAAGCAGAAATTTTCCTTATTTTGGAGCAAAAATGAAGAAATTTCCCTTTTTTATGGCAAAAAGGTATGCATTCTTCTTATTTTCGGGCAAAAAGGCAGAAATTCCCCGTATTTTGGAGCAAAATTGCAGAAATTCCCCTAATTGTCGGGCAAAAAGGTAGAAATTCCCTATATGTTGGGGCAAAAAGACAGAAATTCTCCTTATTTTGGGGCGAAACTCAAAAATTCCACTTATTTGGGGCAAAATTCCAGAAATTTACCTTATTTTAGAACAAAATTGCAGAAATTTCACTTATTTTGGGGCAAAATTGCAGAAATTTCACTTATTTCAGGGAAAAAAGGCAGAAATTTTCCTTATTTTGGGGCAAAAAGCAGAAATTCCTAATATTTTGTGGCAAAAATGCAGAAATTCCCCTTATTTTGAGGTAAAAAGGCTGAAATTACCCTTATTTGGGGGCAAAAAGGCAGTAATTTCCCTTATTTTGGGGCAAAATTGAAGAAATATCAGTTATTTCAGGGTAATAAGTAAGAAATTTTTTTTATTTTGGAAGAAAAAAGACAGAAATTCCCTTTGTTTTGGGGGAAAAAGACAGAAATTCCACTTATTTAGAGTCAAAAAGGCAGAAATTCCCCTTATTTTGAAGCAAAAATGAAGAAATTTTCCTTTTTTATGGCAAAAAGGTATGCATTCTTCTTATTTTCAGGCAAAAAGGCAGAAATTCCCTGTATTTTGAGCAACATTGCAGAAATTCCCCTAATTGTGGGCCAAAAAGGCAGAAATTCCCTATATGTTGGGGCAAAAAGACAGACATTCTTCTTATTTTGGGGCAAAACTCAGAAATTCCACTTATTTTGGGGCAAAATTCCAGAAATTTCCCATATTTTGGGGCCAAATTGCAGAAATTTCACTTATTTTGGGGCAAAATTTCAGAAATTTCACTTATTTCAGGGAAAAAAAGCAGAATTTTTTTTATTTTGGGGCAAAAAGGCAGAAATTTCCCATATTTTGAAGCAAAAATGCAGAAATTCCCCTTATTTTGAGGTAAAAAGGCTGAAATTCCCCTTATTTGGGTGCAAAAAGGCAGAAATTTCTCTTATTTAGAGGCAAAATTGCAGAAATTTCACTTATTTCAGGGTAATAAATCAGCAATTTTCTTTATTTTGGGGCAAAAAAGACAGAAATTCTATTTGTTTTGTGGGAAAAAACAGATATTTGAATTATTTAGAGAAAAAAAGCAGAAATTCTTCTTATTTTGGAGCAAAAATTAAAAAATTTCCGTTTTTTATGGCAAAAAGGTATGCATTCTTCTTATTTTCAGACAAAAAGGCAGAAATTCCCCGTATTTTGGAGCAAAATTGCAGAAATTCCTCTAATTGTGGGGCAAAAAGGCAGAAATTCCTTATATGTTGGGGCAAAAAGACAGAAATTCTCCTTATTTTGTGGCAAAACTCAGAAATTTCACTTATTTTGGGGCAAAATTACAGAAATTTCAGTTATTTCAGAAAAAAAAGCATAAATTTTCTTATTTTGGGGCAAAAAGGCAGAAATTTCTTTTATTTTGTAACAAAATTGCAGAAATTTTTCTTATTTTGGGGCAAAAAGGCAGAAATTTCCCAAATTTTGGGGCAAAAATGCAGAAATTCCCCTTATTTTGGGGTAAAAAATCTGAAATTCTCTTATTTGGGGGCAAAAAAGCAGAAATTTCACTTATTTAAAGAAAAAAAGTCAGAAATTTTCCTTATTTTGGGGCAAAAAGACAGAAATTTTTTTTGTTTTAGAGAAAAAAGACAGAAATTCCACTTATTTAGAGGGAAAAAAAGCAGAAATTCTCCTTATTTTGAGGTAAAAAGGCTGAAATTCCCCTTATTTGGGGGCAAAAAGGCAGAAATTTCCTTTATTTTGGGGCAAAATTGCAGAAATTTCACTTATTTCAGTGTAATAAGTCAGAAATTTTCCTTATTTTGGGGCAAAGAAGACAGAAATTCCCTTTGTTTTGGGGGAAAAAGACAGAAATTCAACTTATTTAGAGGCAAATGCAGAAATTCCCCTTATTTTGGAGCAAAAATTAAGAAATTTCCCTTTTTTATGGCAAAAAGGTATGCATTCTTCTTATTTTCAGACAAAAAGGCAGAAATTCCCCGTATTTTGGAGCAAAATTGCAGAAATTCCCCTAATTGTGGAGCAAAAAGGCAGAAATTCCCTATATGTTGGGGCAAAAGGACAGAAATTCTCCTTATTTTGTGGCAAAACTCAGAAATACCACTTATTTTGAGGCAAAATTCCAGAAATTTCCTTCATTTTGGGGCAAAATTGCAGAAATTTCACTTATTTCAGAAAAAAAAGCAGAATTTTTTTTATTTTAGGGGAAAAAGGCTGAAATTTCTTTTATTTTGGTACAAAATTGAAGAAAATTTTCTTATTTTGGGGCAAAAACGCAGAAAGTTCCCATATTTTGGGGCAAAAATGCAGAAATTTCCCTTTTTTTGAAGTAAAAAGGCTGAAATTTTCCTTAATTGGGGGCAAAAAGGGAGAAATTTTTCTTATTTTGAGGCAAAATACAGCAATTTCACTTATTTCAGGGTGATAAGTCAGAAATTTTCCTTATCTTGGGGCAAAAAATACAGAAATTCCCTTTGTTTTGGGGGAAAAAGACAGAAATTCCACTTATTTAGAGGCAAAAAAGCAGAAATTCCCCTTATTTTGAGATAAAAAGGCTGAACTTCCCCTTATTTGGGGGCAAAAAGGCAGAAATTTTCTTTATTTTGAGGCAAAATTGCAGAAATTTCACTTATTTCAGGGTAATAAGTCAGAAATTTTCCTTATTTTGGGGCAAAAAAGACAGAAATTCCCTTTGTTTTGGGGGAAAAAGACAGAAATTCCACTTATTTAGAGGCAAATGCAGAAATTTCCCTTATTTTGGAGCAAAAATGAAGAAATTTCCCTTTTTTATGGCAAAAAGGTATGCATTCTTCTTATTTTCGGACAAAAAGGCAGAAATTCCCCGTATTTTGGAGCAAAATTGCAGAAATTCCCCTAATTGTGGGGCAAAAAGGCAGAAATTCCCTATATGTTGGGGCAAAAGGACAGAAATTCTCCTTATTTTGTGGCAAAACTCAGAAATACCACTTATTTTGAGGCAAAATTCCAGAAATTTTTCTTATTTTGTGGAAAAATTGCAGAAATTTCATTTATTTTGGGGCAAAATTTTAGAAATTTCACTTATTTTGGGGCAAAATTTCAGAAATTTCACTTTTTTCAGAAAAAAAATTAGAAATTTTTCTATTTGGAAGCAAAAAGGCAGAAATTTCTTTTATTTTGGTACAAAATTGCAGAAATTTTTCTTATTTTGGGACAAAAAGGCAGAAATTTCCCATATTTTAGGGCAAAAATGCAGAAATTCCCCTTATTTTGAGGTAAAAAGGCTAAAATTCCCCTTATTTGGGGGCAAAAAGGCAGAAATTTCACTTATTTTGGGCCAAACTTGCGGAAATTTCACTTATTTCAGGGAAAAAAAGGCAGAAATTTTCCTTATTTTGGGGCAAAAAGGCAGAAATTCCTAATATTTTGTGGCAAAAATGCAGAAATTCCCTTTATTTTGAGGTAAAAATGGTGAAATTCCCCTTATTTGGGGGTAAAAATGCCGAAATTTCGCTTATTTTGGGGCAAAATTGCAGAAATTTCACTTATTTCAGGGTAATAAGTAAGAAATTTTCCATATTTTGGGGCAAAAAAGACAGAAATTCCCTTTGTTTTGGGGGAAAAAGACAGAAATACCACTTATTTAGAGGCAAAAAAGCAGAAATTTTCCTTATTTTGGAGCAAAAATGAAGAAATTTCCCTTTTTTATGGCAAAAAGGTATGCATTCTTCTTATTTTCGGGCAAAAAGGCAGAAATTCCCCGTATTTTGGAGCAAAATTGCAGAAATTCCCCTAATTGTCGGGCAAAAAGGTAGAAATTCCCTATATGTTGGGGCAAAAAGACAGAAATTCTCCTTATTTTGGGGCGAAACTCAGAAATTCCACTTATTTGGGGCAAAATTCCAGAAATTTACCTTATTTTAGAACAAAATTGCAGAAATTTCACTTATTTTGGGGCAAAATTGCAGAAATTTCACTTATTTCAGGGAAAAAAGGCAGAAATTTTCCTTATTTTGGGGCAAAAAGCAGAAATTCCTAATATTTGTGGCAAAAATGCAGAAATTCCCCTTATTTTGAGGTAAAAAGGCTGAAATTACCCTTATTTGGGGGCAAAAAGGCAGTAATTTCCCTTATTTTGAGGCAAAATTGAAGAAATTTCAGTTATTTCAGGGTAATAAGTAAGAAATTTTTTTTATTTTGGAAGAAAAAAGACAGAAATTCCTTTGTTTTGGGGGAAAAAGACAGAAATTCCACTTATTTAGAGTCAAAAAGGCAGAAATTCCCCTTATTTTGAAGCAAAAATGAAGAAATTTTTTTTTTTATGGCAAAAAGGTATGCATTCTTCTTATTTTCAGGCAAAAAGGCAGAAATTCCCTGTATTTTGAGCAACATTGCAGAAATTCCCCTAATTGTGGGGCAAAAAGGCAGAAATTCCCTATATGTTGGGGCAAAAAGACAGACATTCTTCTTATTTTGGGGCAAAACTGAGAAATTCCACTTATTTTGGGGCAAAATTCCAGAAATTTCCCATATTTTGGGGCCAAATTGCAGAAATTTCACTTATTTTGGGGCAAAATTTCAGAAATTTCACTTATTTCAGGGAAAAAAAGCAGAATTTTTTTTTATTTTGGGGCAAAAAGGCAGAAATTTTCCATATTTTGAAGCAAAAATGCAGAACTTCCCCTTATTTTAAGGTAAAAAGGCTGAAATTCCCCTTATTTGGGGGCAAAAAGGGAGAAATTTTTCTTATTTTGAGGCAAAATACAGCAATTTCACTTATTTCAGGGTGATAAGTCAGAAATTTTCCTTATCTTGGGGCAAAAAATACAGAAATTCCCTTTGTTTTGGGGGAAAAAGACAGAAATTCCACTTATTTAGAGGCAAAAAAGCAGAAATTCCCCTTATTTTGAGGTAAAAAGGCTGAAATTCCCCTTATTTGGGGGCAAAAACCAGAAATTTCCTTTATTTTGAGGCAAAATTGCAGAAATTTCACTTATTTCAGGGTAATAAGTCAGAAATTTTCCTTATTTTGGGGCAAAAAAGACAGAAATTCCCTTTGTTTTGGGGGAAAAATTCAGAAATTCCACTTATTTAGAGGCAAATGTAGAAATTCCCCTTATTTTGGAGCAAAAATGAAGAAATTTCCCTTTTTTATGGCAAAAAGGTATGCATTCTTCTTATTTTCGGACAAAAAGGCAGAAATTCCCCGTATTTTGGAGCAAAATTGCAGAAATTCCCCTAATTGTGGGGCAAAAAGGCAGAAATTCCCTATATGTTGGGGCAAAAGGACAGAAATTCTCCTTATTTTGTGGCAAAACTCAGAAATACCACTTATTTTAAGGCAAAATTCCAGAAATTTTTCTTATTTTGTGGAAAAATTGCAGAAATTTCACTTATTTTGGGCAAAATTGCAGAAATTTCACTTATTTCAGAAAAAAAGCAGAATTTTTTTTATTTTGGGGCAAAAAGGCAGAAATTTCTTTTATTTTGGTACAAAATTGAAGAAATTTTTCTTATTTTGGGGCAAAAACGCAGAAATTTCCCATATTTTGGGGCAAAACTGCAGAAATTTCCCTTTTTTTGACGTAAAAAGGCTGAAATTCCCCTTATTTGGGGGCAAAAAGGGAGAAATTTTTCTTATTTTGAGGCAAAATTGCAGCAATTTCACTTATTTCAGGGTAATAAGTCAGAAATTTTCCTTATCTTGGGGCAAAAAATACAGAGATTCCCTTTGTTTTGGGGGAAGAAGACAGAAATTCCACTTATTTTGGGGCAAATTCCAGAAATTTCACTTATTTTGGGGCAAAATTGTAGAAATTTCACTTATTTTGGGGCAAAATTTCAGAAATTTCACTTTTTTCAGAAAAAAAGTAGAAATTTTTCTATTTGGAAGCAAAAAGGCAGAAATTTCTTTTATTTTGGTACAAAATTGCAGAAATTTTTCTTATTTTGGGACAAAAAGGCAGAAATTTCCCATATTTTAGGGCAAAAATGCAGAAATTCCCCTTATTTTGAGGGAAAAAGGCTAAAATTCCCCTTATTTGGGGGCAAAAAGGCAGAAATTTCACTTATTTTGGGCAAACTTGCGGAAATTTCACTTATTTCAGGAAAAAAAAGGCAGAAATTTTCCTTATTTTGGGGAAAAAGGCAGAAATTCCTAATATTTTGTGGCAAAAATGCAGAAATTCCCTTTATTTTGAGGTAAAAATGTAGAAATTCCCCTTATTTGGGGGTAAAAATGCCGAAATTTCGCTTATTTTGGGGCAAAATTGCAGAAATTTCACTTATTTCAGGGTAATAAGTAAGAAATTTTCCATATTTTGGGGCAAAAAAGACAGAAATTCCCTTTGTTTTGGGGGAAAAAGACAGAAATACCACTTATTTAGAGGCAAAAAAGCAGAAATTTTCCTTATTTTGGAGCAAAAATGAAGAAATTTCCCTTTTTTATGGCAAAAAGGTATGCATTCTTCTTATTTTCGGGCAAAAAGCCAGAAATTCCCCGTATTTTGGAGCAAAATTGCAGAAATTCCCCTAATTGTCGGGCAAAAAGGTAGAAATTCCCTATATGTTGGGGCAAAAAGACAGAAATTCTCCTTATTTTGGGGCGAAACTCAGAAATTCCACTTATTTGGGGCAAAATTCCAGAAATTTACCTTATTTTAGAACAAAATTGCAGAAATTTCACTTATTTTGGGGCAAAATTGCAGAAATATCACTTATTTCAGGGAAAAAAGGCAGAAATTTTCCTTATTTTGGGGCAAAAAGCAGAAATTCCTAATATTTTGTGGCAAAAATGCAGAAATTCCCCTTATTTTGAGGTAAAAAGGCTGAAATTACCCTTATTTGGGGGCAAAAAGGCAGTAATTTCCCTTATTTTGAGGCAAAATTGAAGAAATTTCAGTTATTTCAGGGTAATAAGTAAGAAATTTTTTTTATTTTGGAAGAAAAAAGACAGAAATTCCTTTGTTTTGGGGGAAAAAGACAGAAATTCCACTTATTTAGAGTCAAAAAGGCAGAAATTCCCCTTATTTTGAAGCAAAAATGAAGAAATTTCTTTTTTTTATGGCAAAAAGGTATGCATTCTTCTTATTTTCAGGCAAAAAGGCAGAAATTCCCTGTATTTTGAGCAACATTGCAGAAATTCCCCTAATTGTGGGGCAAAAAGGCAGAAATTCCCTATATGTTGGGGCAAAAAGACAGACATTCTTCTTATTTTGGGGCAAAACTGAGAAATTCCACTTATTTTGGGGCAAAATTCCAGAAATTTCCCATATTTTGGGGCCAAATTGCAGAAATTTCACTTATTTTGGGGAAAAATTTCAGAAATTTCACTTATTTCAGGGAAAAAAGGCAGAATTTTTTTTTATTTTGGGGCAAAAAGGCAGAAATTTTCCATATTTTGAAGCAAAAATGCAGAACTTCCCCTTATTTTGAGGTAAAAAGGCTGAAATTCCCCTTATTTGGGGGCAAAAAGGGAGAAATTTTTCTTATTTTGAGGCAAAATACAGCAATTTCACTTATTTCAGGGTGATAAGTCAGAAATTTTCCTTATCTTGGGGCAAAAAATACAGAAATTCCCTTTGTTTTGGGGGAAAAAGACAGAAATTCCACTTATTTAGAGGCAAAAAAGCAGAAATTCCCCTTATTTTGAGGTAAAAGGCTGAAATTCCCCTTATTTGGGGGCAAAAACCAGAAATTTCCTTTATTTTGAGGCAAAATTGCAGAAATTTCACTTATTTCAGGGTAATAAGTCAGAAATTTTCCTTATTTTGGGGCAAAAAAGACAGAAATTCCCTTTGTTTTGGGGGGAAAAGTCAGAAATTCCACTTATTTAGAGGCAAATGCAGAAATTCCCCTTATTTTGGAGCAAAAATGAAGAAATTTCCCTTTTTTATGGCAAAAAGGTATGCATTCTTCTTATTTTCGGACAAAAAGGCAGAAATTCCCCGTATTTTGGAGCAAAATTGCAGAAATTCCCCTAATTGTGGGGCAAAAAGGCAGAAATTCCCTATATGTTGGGGCAAAAGGACAGAAATTCTCCTTATTTTGTGGCAAAACTCAGAAATACCACTTATTTTAAGGCAAAATTCCAGAAATTTTTCTTATTTTGTGGAAAAATTGCAGAAATTTCACTTATTTTGGGCAAAATTGCAGAAATTTCACTTATTTCAGAAAAAAAGCAGAATTTTTTTTATTTTGGGGCAAAAACGCAGATATTTCCCATATTTTGGGGCAAAACTGCAGAAATTTCCCTTTTTTTGACGTAAAAAGGCTGAAATTCCCCTTATTTGGGGGCAAAAAGGGAGAAATTTTTCTTATTTTGAGGCAAAATTGCAGCAATTTCACTTATTTCAGGGTAATAAGTCAGAAATTTTCCTTATCTTGGGGCAAAAAATACAGAGATTCCCTTTGTTTTGGGGGAAAAAGACAGAAATTCCACTTATTTTGGGGCAAAATTCTAGAAATTTCACTTATTTTGGGGCAAAATTGTAGAAATTTCACTTATTTTGGGGCAAAATTTCAGAAATTTCACTTTTTTCAGAAAAAAAGTAGAAATTTTTCTATTTGGAAGCAAAAAGGCAGAAATTTCTTTTATTTTGGTACAAAATTGCAGAAATTTTTCTTATTTTGGGACAAAAAGGCAGAAATTTCCCATATTTTAGGGCAAAAATGCAGAAATTCCCCTTATTTTGAGGTAAAAAGGCTAAAATTCCCCTTATTTGGGGGCAAAAAGGCAGAAATTTCACTTATTTTGGGCAAACTTGCGGAAATTTCACTTATTTCAGGAAAAAAAAGGAAGAAATTTTCCTTATTTTGGGGAAAAAGGCAGAAATTCCTAATATTTTGTGGCAAAAATGCAGAAATTCCCTTTATTTTGAGGTAAAAAGGGTGAAATTCCCCTTATTTGGGGGTAAAAATGCCGAAATTTCGCTTATTTTGGGGCAAAATTGCAGAAATTTCACTTATTTCAGGGTAATAAGTAAGAAATTTTCCATATTTTGGGGCAAAAAAGACAGAAATTCCCTTTGTTTTGGGGAAAAAAGACAGAAATACCACTTATTTAGAGGCAAAAAAGCAGAAATTTTCTTTATTTTGGAGCAAAAATGAAGAAATTTCCCTTTTTTATGGCAAAAAGGTATGCATTCTTCTTATTTTCGGGCAAAAAGGCAGAAATTCCCCGTATTTTGGAGCAAAATTGCAGAAATTCCCCTAATTGTCGGGCAAAAAGGTAGAAATTCCCTATATGTTGGGGCAAAAAGACAGAAATTCTCCTTATTTTGGGGCGAAACTCAGAAATTCCACTTATTTGGGGCAAAATTCCAGAAATTTACCTTATTTTAGAACAAAATTGCAGAAATTTCACTTATTTTGGGGCAAAATTGCAGAAATTTCACTTATTTCAGGGAAAAAAGGCAAAAATTTTCCTTATTTTGGGGCAAAAAGCAGAAATTCCCAATATTTTGTGGCAAAAATGCAGAAATTCCCCTTATTTTGAGGTAAAAAGGCTGAAATTACCCTTATTTGGGGGCAAAAAGGCAGTAATTTCCCTTATTTTGGGGCAAAATTGAAGAGATTTCAATTATTTCAGGGTAATAAGTAAGAAATTTTTTTTTATTTTGGAAGAAAAAAGACAGAAATTCCCTTTGTTTTGGGGGAAAAAGACAGAAATTCCACTTATTTAGAGTCAAAAAGGCAGAAATTCCCATTATTTTGAAGCAAAAATGAAGAAATTTCCCTTTTTTATGGCAAAAAGGTATGCATTCTTCTTATTTTCAGGCAAAAAGGCAGAAATTCCCTGTATTTTGAGCAACATTGCAGAAATTCCCCTAATTGTGGGGCAAAAAGGCAGAAATTCCCTATATGTTGGGGCAAAAAGACAGACATTCTTCTTATTTGGGGGCAAAACTGAGTAATTCCACTTATTTTGGGGCAAAATTCCAGAAATTTCCCATATTTTGGGGCCAAATTGCAGAAATTTCACTTATTTTGGGGCAAAATTTCAGAAATTTCACTTATTTCAGTGAAAAAAAGCAGAAATTTTTTTATTTTGGGGCAAAAAGGCAGAAATTTCCCATATTTTGAAGCAAAAATGCAGAAATTCCCCTTATTTTGAGGTAAAAAGGCTGAAATTCCCCTTATTTGGGGGCAAAAAGGCAGAAATTTCCTTTATTTTGAGGCAAAATTGCAGAAATTTCACTTATTTCAGGGTAATAAGTCAGAAATTTTCCTTATTTTGGGGCAAAAAAGACAGAAATTCCCTTTGTTTTGGGGGAAAAAGACAGAAATTCCACTTATTTAGAGGCAAATGCAGAAATTCCCCTTATTTTGGAGCAAAAATGAAGAAATTTCCATTTTTTATGGCAAAAAGTATGCATTCTTCTTATTTTCGGACAAAAAGGCAGAAATTCCCCGTATTTTGGAGCAAAATTGCAGAAATTCCCCTAATTGTGGGGCAAAAAGGCAGAAATTCCCTATATGTTGGGGCAAAAGGACAGAAATTCTCCTTATTTTGTGGCAAAACTCAGAAATACCACTTATTTTGAGGCAAAATTCCAGAAATTTTTCTTATTTTGTGGAAAAATTGCAGAAATTTCACTTATTTTGGGCAAAATTGCAGAAATTTCACTTATTTCAGAAAAAAAGCAGAATTTTTTTTATTTTGGGGCAAAAAGGCAGAAATTTCTTTTATTTTGGTACAAAATTGAAGAAATTTTTCTTATTTTGGGGCAAAAACGCAGAAATTTCCCATATTTTGGGGCAAAACTGCAGAAATTTCCCATTTTGACGTAAAAAGGCTGAAATTCCCCTTATTTGGGGGCAAAAAGGGAGAAATTTTTCTTATTTTGAGGCAAAATTGCAGCAATTTCACTTATTTCAGGGTAATAAGTCAGAAATTTTCCTTATCTTGGGGCAAAAAATACAGAGATTCCCTTTGTTTTGGGGGAAAAAGACAGAAATTCCACTTATTTTGGGGCAAAATTCCAGAAATTTCACTTATTTTGGGGCAAAATTGTAGAAATTTCACTTATTTTGGGGCAAAATTTCAGAAATTTCACTTTTTTCAGAAAAAAAGTAGAAATTTTTCTATTTGGAAGCAAAAAGGCAGAAATTTCTTTTATTTTGGTACAAAATTGCAGAAATTTTTCTTATTTTGGGACAAAAAGGCAGAAATTTCGCATATTTTAGGGCAAAAATGCAGAAATTCCCCTTATTTTGAGGGAAAAAGGCTAAAATTCCCCTTATTTGGGGGCAAAAAGGCAGAAATTTCACTTATTTTGGGCAAACTTGCGGAAATTTCACTTATTTCAGGAAAAAAAAGGCAGAAATTTTCCTTATTTTGGGGTAAAAAGGCAGAAATTCCTAATATTTTGTGGCAAAAATGCAGAAATTCCCTTTATTTTGAGGTAAAAAGGGTGAAATTCCCCTTATTTGAGGGTAAAAATGCCGAAATTTCGCTTATTTTGGGGCAAAATTGCAGAAATTTCACTTATTTCAGGGTAATAAGTAAGAAATTTTCCATATTTTGGGGCAAAAAAGACAGAAATTCCCTTTGTTTTGGGGGAAAAAGACAGAAATACCACTTATTTAGAGGCAAAAAAGCAGAAATTTTCCTTATTTTGGAGCAAAAATGAAGAAATTTCCCTTTTTTATGGCAAAAAGGTATGCATTCTTCTTATTTTCGGGCAAAAAGGCAGAAATTCCCCGTATTTTGGAGCAAAATTGCAGAAATTCCCCTAATTGTCGGGCAAAAAGGTAGAAATTCCCTATATGTTGGGGCAAAAAGACAGAAATTCTCCTTATTTTGGGGCGAAACTCAGAAATTCCACTTATTTGGGGCAAAATTCCAGAAATTTACCTTATTTTAGAACAAAATTGCAGAAATTTCACTTATTTTGGGGCAAAATTGCAGAAATTTCACTTATTTCAGGGAAAAAAGGCAGAAATTTTCCTTATTTTGGGGCAAAAAGCAGAAATTCCTAATATTTTGTGGCAAAAATGCAGAAATTCCCCTTATTTTGAGGTAAAAAGGCTGAAATTACCCTTATTTGGGGGCAAAAAGGCAGTAATTTCCCTTATTTTGGGGCAAAATTGAAGAAATTTCAGTTATTTCAGGGTAATAAGTAAGAAATTTTTTTTATTTTGGAAGAAAAAAGACAGAAATTCCCTTTGTTTTGGGGGAAAAAGACAGAAATTCCACTTATTTAGAGTCAAAAAGGCAGAAATTCCTCTTATTTTGAAGCAAAAATGAAGAAATTTCCCTTTTTTATGGCAAAAAGGTATGCATTCTTCTTATTTTCAGGCAAAAAGGCAGAAATTCCCTGTATTTTGAGCAACATTGCAGAAATTCCCCTAATTGTGGGGCAAAAAGGCAGAAATTCCCTATATGTTGGGGCAAAAAGACAGACATTCTTCTTATTTTGGGGCAAAACTGAGAAATTCCACTTATTTTGGGGCAAAATTCCAGAAATTTCCCATATTTTGGGGCCAAATTGCAGAAATTTCACTTATTTTGGGGCAAAATTTCAGAAATTTCACTTATTTCAGGGAAAAAAAGCAAAAATTTTTTTTATTTTGGGGCAAAAAGGCAGAAATTTCCCATATTTTGAAGCAAAAATGCAGAAATTCCCCTTATTTTGAGGTAAAAAGGCTGAAATTCCCCTTATTTGGGGGCAAAAAGGCAGAAATTTCCTTTATTTTGAGGCAAAATTGCAGAAATTTCACTTATTTCAGGGTAATAAGTCAGAAATTTTCCTTATTTTGGGGCAAAGAAGACAGAAATTCCCTTTGTTTTTGGGGAAAAAGACAGAAATTCCACTTATTTAGAGGCAAATGCAGAAATTCCCCTTATTTTGGAGCAAAAATGAAGAAATTTCCCTTTTTTATGGCAAAAAGGTATGCATTCTTCTTATTTTCGGACAAAAAGGCAGAAATTCCCCGTATTTTGGAGCAAAATTGCAGAAATTCCCCTAATTGTGGGGCAAAAAGGCAGAAATTCCCTATATGTTGGGGCAAAAGGACAGAAATTCTCCTTATTTTGTGGCAAAACTCAGAAATACCACTTATTTTGAGGCAAAATTCCAGAAATTCCCTTATTTTGTGGAAAAATTGCAGAAATTTCACTTATTTTGGGCAAAATTGCAGAAATTTCACTTATTTCAGAAAAAAAGCAGAATTTTTTTTATTTTGGGGCAAAAAGGCAGAAATTTCTTTTATTTTGGTACAAAATTGAAGAAATTTTTCTTATTTTGGGGCAAAAACGCAGAAATTTCCCATATTTTGGGGCAAAACTGCAGAAATTTCCCTTTTTTTGACGTAAAAAGGCTGAAATTCCCCTTATTTGGGGGCAAAAAGGGAGAAATTTTTCTTATTTTGAGGCAAAATTGCAGCAATTTCACTTATTTCAGGGTAATAAGTCAGAAATTTTCCTTATCTTGGGGCAAAAAATACAGAGATTCCCTTTGTTTTGGGGGAAAAAGACAGAAATTCCACTTATTTTGGGGCAAAATTCCAGAAATTTCACTTATTTTGGGGCAAATTTGTAGAAATTTCACTTATTTTGGGGCAAAATTTCAGAAATTTCACTTTTTTCAGAAAAAAAAGTAGAAATTTTTCTATTTGGAAGCAAAAAGGCAGAAATTTCTTTTATTTTGGTACAAAATTGCAGAAATTTTTCTTATTTTGGGGCAAAAAGGCAGAAATTTCCCATATTTTAGGGCAAAAATGCAGAAATTCCCCTTATTTTGAGGTAAAAGCTAAAATTCCACTTATTTGGGGGCAAAAAGGCAGATTTTACTTATTTTGGGCCAAACTTGCGGAAATTTCACTTATTTCAGGAAAAAAAAGGCAGAAATTTTCCTTAATTTGGGGCAAAAAGGCAGAAATTCCTAATATTTTGTGGCAAAAATGCAGAAATTCCCTTTATTTTGAGGTAAAAATGGTGAAATTCCCCTTATTTGGGGGTAAAAATGCCGAAATTTCGCTTATTTTGGGGCAAAATTGCAGAAATTTCACTTATTTCAGGGTAATAAGTAAGAAATTTTCCATATTTTGGGGCAAAAAAGACAGAAATTCCCTTTGTTTTGGGGGAAAAAGACAGAAATACCACTTATTTAGAGGCAAAAAAGCAGAAATTTTCCTTATTTTGGAGCAAAAATGAAGAAATTTCCCTTTTTTATAGCAAAAGGTATACATTCCCCTTATTTTTAGGCTAAAAAGCAGAAATTCCCCATATTTGGAGCATAATTGTAGAAATTCCCTTAATTGTGGGGCAAAAAGGAAGAAATTCCTTATATGTTTGTGCAAAAAGACAGAAATCCTCCTTATTTTCGGGCAAAACTCAGAAATTCCACTTATTTTGGGGCAAAATTGCTGAAATTTCAGCTATTTTGGGGCAAAATTGCAAAAATTTCACTTATTTCAGAAAAAAAAAGCAGAAATTTTCTTATTTTGGGGCAAAAAGGCAGACATTTCATTTATTTTGGTACAAAATTGCAGAAATTTTTCTTATTTTGGAGCAAAAATGCAGAAATTTCCCATATTTTGGGGCAAAAATGCAGAAATTCTTCTTATTTTGAGGAAAAAGGCTGAAATTCCCCTTATTTGGGGTCAAAAAGGCAGAAATTTCCCTTATTTTGGGGCAAAATTGCAGAAATTTCACTTATTTAAGGGTAATAAGTCAGAAATTTTTCTTATTTTGGGGCAAAATTGCAGAAATTTCACTTATTTTGGGGCAAAATTGGAGAAATTTCACTTATGTCAGGGTAATAAGTCAGAAATTTTTTTTAATTTGGGGCAAAAAAGACAGAAATTCCCTTTGTTTTGGGGGAAAAAGACAGAAATTCCAATTATTTAGAGGCAAAAAAGCAGAAATTCCCCTTATTTTGGAGCAAAAATGAAGAAACTTTTCTTTTTTATGGCAAAAAGGTATGCATTCTTCTTATTTTCGGGCAAAAACCAGAAATTTCCTGTATTTTGGAGCAAAATTGCAGAAATTCCTCTAATTGTGGGGTAAAAAGGCAGAAATTCCCTATATTTTATGGCATAAAGACAGAAATTCTTCTTATTTTGGGGCAAAACTCAGAAATTCCACATATTTTAAGGCAAAATTCCAGAAATTTCTCTTATTTTGGGGCAAAATTGCAGAAATTTCACTTATTTTGGGGCAAAATTGCAGAAATTTCACTTATTTAAGGGAAAAAAAGCAGAAATTTTCTTCTTCTGGGGCAAAAAGGCAAAATTTTTTTTATTTTGGTACAAAATTGCAGAAAATTTTTTTATTTTGGGCAAAAAGGCAGAAATTTCCCATATTTTGGGGCAAAATGCAGAAATTCTTCTTATTTTGAGGTAAAAAGGCTGAAATTCCCGTTATTTGAGGGCAAAAAGGGAGAAATTTCCCTTATTTTGGGGAAAAATTGCAGAAATTTCACTTATTTCAGGGTAATAAGTCAAAAATTTTCCTTATTTTGAGGCAAAAATACAGAAATTTTCTTTTTTGGGGGGACAAAGACAGAAATTCCACATATTTAGAGGCATAAAAGCAAAAAATCTCTTTATTTTGGAGCAAAAATGAAGAAATTTTCCTTTTTTATGGCAAATAGTTATGCATTCTTCTTATTTTCGGGCAAAAAGGCAGAAATTTCCCTTATTTGGGGCAAAATTCCAGAAATTTCCCTTATTTCATGGTAATAAGTCAGAAATTTTCTTTATTTTGCGCAAAAAAGACAGAAATTCCCTTTGTTTTGGGGGAAAAATACATAAATTCCACTTATTTAGAGACAAAAAAGCAGAAATTCCCCTTATTTTGGGTCAAAATTGCATAAATTTCACTTACTTCAGGGTAATAAGTCAGAAGATTTCCTTATTTTTGGGCAAAAAAGACAGAAATTACCTTTGTTTTGGGAGAAAAAGACAGAAATTCCACTTATTTAGAGGCAAAAAAGCAAAAATTCCCTTTATTTTGGAGCAAAAATGAAGAAATTTTCCTTTTTTATGGCAAAAAGTTATGCATTCTTATTTTTGGGCAAAAAGGCAGAAATTCCTTGTATTTTGGAGCAAAATTGCAGAAATTCCCCTAATTGTGGGGCAAAAAGGCAGAAATTCCCTATATGTTGAGGCAAAAAGACAGAAATTCTCCTTATTTTGGGGAAAAACTCAGAAATTCCACTTATTTTGGGGCAAAATTCCAGAAATTTCACTTATTTTGGGGCAAAATTGTAGAAATTTCACTTATTTTAGGGCAAAATTGCAGAAATTTCACTTATTTTGGGGCAAAATTGCAGAAATTTAACTTATTTGGGTAATAAGTCACAAATTTTCCTTATTTTGGAGCAAAAAGACCGAAATTCTATTTGTATTGGGGGACAAAGACAGAAATTCCACATATTTAGAGGCATAAAAGCAGAAATTCCAATTATTTTAGAGCAAAAATGAAGAAATTTTCCTTTTTTATGGCAAAAAGGTATGCATTCTTCTTATTTTCGGGCAAAAAGGCAGAAATTCCCCGTATTTTGGAGCAAAATTGCAGAAATTGCCATAATTGTGGGGCAAAAAGGCAGAAATTCCCTATATGTTGAGGCAAAAAGACAGAAATTCTCCTTATTTTGGGTCAAAACTATGAAATTCCAATTATTTTGAGGCTAAATTCCAGAAATTTCACTTATTTTGGGGCAAAATTGTAGAAATTTCACTTATTTTGGGGAAAAATTTCAGAAATTTCACTTATTTCAGAAAAAAAGCAGAAATTTTCTTATTTGGAAGCAAAAAGGCAGAAATTTCTTTTATTTTGGTACAAAATTGCAGAAATTTCCCTTATTTTGGGGCAAAATTGCAGAAATTTCACTTATTTTAGGGCAAAATTTCAGAAATTTCACTTATTTCAGGAAAAAAAGGCAGAAATTTTCCTTATTTTGGGGCAAAAAGGCAGAAATTCCTAATATTTTGTGGCAAAAATGCAGAAATTCCCCTTATTTTGAGGTAAAAAGGCTGAAATTCCCTTTATTTGGGGGCAAAAACGGCAGAAATTTCCCTTTTTTGGGGGCAAAATTGTAGAAATTTCACTTACTTCAGGGTAATAAGTCAGAAATTTTCCTTATTTTGGAACAAAAAAGACAGAAATTCCCTTTGTTTTGGGAAAAAAAGACAGAAATTCCACTTATTTAGAGTCAAAAAGGCAGAAATTCCTTTTATTTTGGAGCAAAAATGAAGAAATTTTCCTTTTTTATGTCAAAAAGGTATGCACTCTTATTTTCGGGCAAAAAGGCAGAAATTCCCCGTCTTTTGGAGCAAAATTGCAGAAATTCCCCTAATTGTGGGGCAAAAAGGCAGAAATTCCCTATATGTTGGGGCAAAAAGACAGAAATTCTCCTTATTTTGGGGTAAAACTCAGAAATTCCACTTATTTTGGGGCAAAATTCCAGAAATTTCACTTATTTTGGGGCAAAATTTTAGAAATTTCACTTATTTTGGGCCAAAATTTCAGAAATTTCACTTATTTTCAGAAAAAAAAATAAAAATTTTTCTATTTGTAAGCAAAAATGCAGAAATTTCTTTTATTTTGGTACAAAATTGCAGAAATTTTTCTTATTTTGGGGCAAAAAGGCAGAAATTTCCCATATTTTGGGGCAAAAATTCAGAAATTCCCCTTATTTTGAGGTAAAAAGGCTAAAATTCCCCTTATTTGGGGGCAAAAAGGCAGAAATTCCACTTCTTTTGGGCCAAAATTGCGGAAATTTCACTTATTTCAGGGAAAAAAGGCAGAAATTTTCCTTCTTTTGGGGCAAAAAGGCAGAAATTCCTAATATTTTGTGGCAAAAATAAAGAAATTCACTTTATTTTGAGGTAAAAATGGTGAAATTCCCCTTATTTGGGGGTAAAAAGGCCGAAATTTTCTTATTTTGGGGCAAAATTGCAGAAATTTCACTTATTTCAGGGTAATAAGTCAGAAATTTTTTTTATTTTGGGGCAAAAAAGACAGAAATTCCCTTTGTTTTGGAGGAAAAAGACCGAAATACCACTTATTTAGAGGCAAAAAAGCAGAAATTTTCCTTATTTTGGAGCAAAAATTAAGAAATTTCCCTTTTTTATGGCAAAAAGGCAAAAATTCCTTGTATTTTGGAGCAAAATTGCAGAAATTCCCCTAATTGTCAGGCAAAAAGTTAGAAATTCCATATATGTTGGGGCAAAAAGACAGAAATTCTCTTTATTTTGGGGCGAAACTCAGAAATTCCACTTATTTGGGGCAAAATTCCAGAAATTTACCTTATTTTAGGGCAAAATTGCAGAAATTTCACTTATTTTGGGGCAAAATTGCAGAAATTTCACTTATTTCAGGGAAAAAAAGCAGAAATTTTCCTTATTTTCGGGCAAAAAACAGAAATTCCTAATATTTTGTAGTAAAAATGCAGAAATTCCTCTTATTTTGAGGTAAAAAGGCTGAAATTCCCTTTATTTGGGGGCAAAAAGGCAGTAATTTCCCTTATTTTGGGGAAAAATTGCAGAAATTTCACTTATTTCAGGGTAATAAGTAAGAAATTTTCTTTATTTTGGAACAAAAAAAACAGAAATTCCCATTGTTTTAGGGGAAAAAGACAGATATTCCACTTATTTAGAGTCAAAAAGGCAGAAATACCCCTTATTTTGGAGCAAAAATGAAGATATTTCCCTTTTTTTATGGCAAAAAGGTATGCATTCATCTTATTTTCAGGCAAAAAGGCAGAATTTCCCTGTATTTTGAGCAACATTGCAGAAATTCCCCTAATTGTGGGGCAAAAAGGCAGAAATTCCCTATATGTTGGGGCAAAAAGACAGACATTCTTCTTATTTTGGGGCAAAACTCAGAAATTCCACTTATTTTGGGGCAAAATTCCAGAAATTTCCCATATTTTGGGGCAACATTGAAGAAATTTCACTTATTTTGGGGCAAAATTTCAGAAATTTCACTTATTTCAGGGAAAAAAAGCAGAAATTTTTTTATTTTGGGGCAAAAAGGCAGAAATTTCCCATATTTTGAAGAAAAATGCAGAAATTCCCCTTATTTTGAGGTAAAAATGCTGAAATTCCCCTTATTTGGGTGCAAAAACGCAGAAATTTCTCTTATTTTGAGGCAAAATTGCAGAAATTTCACTTATTTCAGGGTAATAAATCAGAAATTTTCTTTATTTTGGGGCAAGAAAGACAGAAATTCTATTTGTTTTCGGGGAAAAAACAGAAATTCGAATTATTTAGAGGAAAAAAAAAAGAAATTCTTCTTATTTTGGAGCAAAAATGAAAAAATTTTACTTTTTTATGGCAAAAAGGTATGCATTCTTCTTATTTTCAGACAAAAAGGCAGAAATTCCCCGTATTTTGGAGCAAAATTGCAGAAATTCCTCTAATTGTGGGGCAAAAAGGAAGAAATTCCTTATATGTTGGGGCAAAAAGACAGAAATTCTCCTTATTTTGTGGCAAAACTCAGAAATTTCACTTATTTTGGGACAAAATTGCAGAAATTTCAGTTATTTCAGAAAAAAAAGCAGAAATTTTCTTATTTTGGGCAAAAAGGCAGAAATTTCCCATATTTTGGGGCAAAAATGCAGAAATTCCCCTTATTATGGGGTAAAAAGTCTGAAATTCCCTTATTCGGGGGCAAAAAAAGCAGAAATTTCAATTATTTAAAGAAAAAAAGTCAGAAATTTTCCTTATTTTGGGGCAAAAAGACAGAAATTCCTTTTGTTTTAGAGAAAAAAGACAGAAATTCCACTTATTTAGAGGCAAAAAAGCAGAAATTCCCCTTATTTTGAGGTAAAAAGGCTGAAATTCCCCTTATTTGGAGGCAAAAAGGCAGAAATTTCCTTTATTTTGAGGCAAAATTGCAGAAATTTCACTTATTTCAAGGTAATAAGTCAAAAATTTTCCTTATTTTGGGGCAAAAAAGACAGAAATTCCCTTTGTTTTGGGGGAAAAAGACAGAAATTCCACTTATTTAGAGGCAAATGCAGAAATTCCCCTTATTTTGGAGCAAAAATGAAGAAATTTCCCTTTTTTATGGCAAAAAGGTATGCATTCTTCTTATTTTCGGACAAAAAGGCAGAAATTCCCCGTATTTTAGAGCAAAATTGCAGAAATTCCCCTAATTGTGGGGCAAAAAGGCAGAAATTCCCTATATGTTGGGGCAAAAGGACAGAAATTCTCCTTATTTTGTGGCAAAACTCAGAAATACCACTTATTTTGAGGCAAAATTCCAGAAATTTCCCTTATTTTGTGGAAAAATTGCAGAAATTTCACTTATTTTGGGCAAAATTGCTGAAATTTCACTTATTTCAAGGTAATAAGTCAGAAATTTTCCTTATTTTGGGGCAAAAAAGACAGAAATTCCCTTTGTTTTGGGGGAAAAAGACAGAAATTCTACTTATTTAGGGGCAAATGCAGAAATTCCCCTTATTTTGGAGCAAAAATGAAGAAATTTCCCTTTTTTATGGCAAAAAGGTATGCATTCTTCTTATTTTCGGACAAAAAGGCAGAAATTCCCCGTATTTTGGAGCAAAATTGCAGAAATTCCCCTAATTGTGGGGCAAAAAGGCAGAAATTCCCTATATGTTGGGGCAAAAGGACAGAAATTCTCCTTATTTTGTGGCAAAACTCAGAAATACCACTTATTTTGAGGCAAAATTCCAGAAATTTCCCTTATTTTGTGGAAAAATTGCAGAAATTTCACTTATTTTGGGCAAAATTGCAGAAATTTCACTTATTTCAGAAAAAAAGCAGAATTTTTTTTATTTTGGGGCAAAAAGGCAGAAATTTCTTTTATTTTGGTACAAAATTGAAGAAATTTTTCTTATTTTGGGGCAAAAACGCAGAAATTTCCCATATTTTGGGGCAAAACTGCAGAAATTTCCCATTTTGACGTAAAAAGGCTGAAATTCCCCTTATTTGGGGGCAAAAAGGGAGAAATTTTTCTTATTTTGAGGCAAAATTGCAGCAATTTCACTTATTTCAGGGTAATAAGTCAGAAATTTTCCTTATCTTGGGGCAAAAAATACAGAAATTCCCTTTGTTTTGGGGGGAAAAGACAGAAATTCCACTTATTTTGGGGCAAAATTCCAGAAATTTCACTTATTTTGGGGCAAAATTGTAGAAATTTCACTTATTTTGGGGCAAAATTTCAGAAATTTCACTTTTTTCAGAAAAAGAAGTAGAAATTTTTCTATTTGGAAGCAAAAAGGCAGAAATTTCTTTTATTTTGGTACAAAATTGCAGAAATTTTTCTTATTTTGGGGCAAAAAGGCAGAAATTTCCCATATTTTGGGGCAAAAATGCAGAAATTCCCCTTATTTTCAGGTAAAAAGGCTAAAATTCCCCTTATTTGGGCGCAAAAAGGCAGAAATTTCACTTATTTTGGGCCAAACTTGCGGAAATTTCACTTATTTCAGGGAAAAAAGGCAGAAATTTTCCTCATTTTGGGGCAAAAAGGCAGAAATTCCTAATATATTGTGGCAAAAATGCAGAAATTCCCTTTATTTTGAGGTAAAAAGGGTGAAATTCCCCTTATTTGGGGTTAAAAAGGCCGAAATTTTGTTTATTTTGGGGCAAAATTGCAGAAATTTCACTTATTTCAGGGTAATAAGTAAGAAATTTTCCATATTTTGGGGCAAAAAAGACAGAAATTCCGTTTGTTTTGGGAAAAAAAGACAGAAATACCACTTATTAAGAGGCAAAAAAGCAGAAATTTTCCTTATTTTGGAGCAAAAATGAAGAAATTTCCCTTTTTTATGGCAAAAAGGTATGCATTCTTCTTATTTTCGGGCAAAAAGGCAGAAATTCCCCGTATTTTGGAGCAAAATTGCAGAAATTCCCCTAATTGTCGGGCAAAAAGGTAGAAATTCCCTATATGTTGGGGCAAAAAGACAGAAATTCTCCTTATTTTGGGGCGAAACTCAAAAATTCCACTTATTTGGGGCAAAATTCCAGAAATTTACCTTATTTTAGAACAAAATTGCAGAAATTTCACATATTTTGGGGCAAAATTGCAGAAATTTCACTTATTTCAGGGAAAAAAGGCAGAAATTTTCCTTATTTTGGGGCAAAAAGCAGAAATTCCTAATATTTTGTGGCAAAAATGCAGAAATTCCCCTTATTTTGAGGTAAAAAGGCTGAAATTACCCTTATTTGGGGGCAAAAAGGCAGTAATTTCCCTTATTTTGGGGCAAAATTGAAGAAATTTCAGTTATTTCAGGGTAATAAGTAAGAAATTTTTTTTATTTTGGAAGAAAAAAGACAGAAATTCCCTTTGTTTTGGGGGAAAAAGACAGAAATTCCACTTATTTAGAGTCAAAAAGGCAGAAATTCCCCTTATTTTGAAGCAAAAATGAAGAAATTTCCCTTTTTTATGGCAAAAAGGTATGCATTCTTCTTATTTTCAGGCAAAAAGGCAGAAATTCCCTGTATTTTGAGCAACATTGCAGAAATTCCCCTAATTGTGGGCCAAAAAGGCAGAAATTCCCTATATGTTGGGGCAAAAAGACAGACATTCTTCTTATTTTGGGGCAAAACTCAGAAATTCCACTTATTTTGGGGCAAAATTCCAGAAATTTCCCATATTTTGGGGCCAAATTGCAGAAATTTCACTTATTTTGGGGCAAAATTTCAGAAATTTCACTTATTTCAGGGAAAAAAAGCAGAATTTTTTTTATTTTGGGGCAAAAAGGCAGAAATTTCCCATATTTTGAAGCAAAAATGCAGAAATTCCCCTTATTTTGAGGTAAAAAGGCTGAAATTCCCCTTATTTGGGTGCAAAAAGGCAGAAATTTCTCTTATTTAGAGGCAAAATTGCAGAAATTTCACTTATTTCAGGGTAATAAATCAGCAATTTTCTTTATTTTGGGGCAAAAAAGACAGAAATTCTATTTGTTTTGTGGGAAAAAACAGATATTTGAATTATTTAGAGAAAAAAAGCAGAAATTCTTCTTATTTTGGAGCAAAAATGAAAAAATTTCCGTTTTTTATGGCAAAAAGGTATGCATTCTTCTTATTTTCAGACAAAAAGGCAGAAATTCCCCGTATTTTGGAGCAAAATTGCAGAAATTCCTCTAATTGTGGGGCAAAAAGGCAGAAATTCCTTATATGTTGGGGCAAAAAGACAGAAATTCTCCTTATTTTGTGGCAAAACTCAGAAATTTCACTTATTTTGGGGCAAAATTACAGAAATTTCAGTTATTTCAGAAAAAAAAGCATAAATTTTCTTATTTTGGGGCAAAAAGGCAGAAATTTCTTTTATTTTGTAACAAAATTGCAGAAATTTTTCTTATTTTGGGGCAAAAAGGCAGAAATTTCCCAAATTTTGGGGCAAAAATGCAGAAATTCTCCTTATTTTGGGGTAAAAAATCTGAAATTCTCTTATTTGGGGGCAAAAAAGCAGAAATTTCACTTATTTAAAGAAAAAAAGTCAGAAATTTCCCTTATTTTGGGGCAAAAAGACAGAAATTTTTTTTGTTTTAGAGAAAAAAGACAGAAATTCCACTTATTTAGAGGGAAAAAAAGCAGAAATTCTCCTTATTTTGAGGTAAAAAGGCTGAAATTCCCCTTATTTGGGGGCAAAAAGGCAGAAATTTCCTTTATTTTGGGGCAAAATTGCAGAAATTTCACTTATTTCAGTGTAATAAGTCAGAAATTTTCCTTATTTTGGGGCAAAGAAGACAGAAATTCCCTTTGTTTTGGGGGAAAAAGACAGAAATTCAACTTATTTAGAGGCAAATGCAGAAATTCCCCTTATTTTGGAGCAAAAATTAAGAAATTTCCCTTTTTTATGGCAAAAAGGTATGCATTCTTCTTATTTTCAGACAAAAAGGCAGAAATTCCCCGTATTTTGGAGCAAAATTGCAGAAATTCCCCTAATTGTGGAGCAAAAAGGCAGAAATTCCCTATATGTTGGGGCAAAAGGACAGAAATTCTCCTTATTTTGTGGCAAAACTCAGAAATACCACTTATTTTGAGGCAAAATTCCAGAAATTTCCTTCATTTTGGGGCAAAATTGCAGAAATTTCACTTATTTCAGAAAAAAAAGCAGAATTTTTTTTATTTTAGGGGAAAAAGGCTGAAATTTCTTTTATTTTGGTACAAAATTGAAGAAAATTTTCTTATTTTGGGGCAAAAACGCAGAAAGTTCCCATATTTTGGGGCAAAAATGCAGAAATTTCCCTTTTTTTGAAGTAAAAAGGCTGAAATTTTCCTTAATTGGGGGCAAAAAGGGAGAAATTTTTATTATTTTGAGGCAAAATACAGCAATTTCACTTATTTCAGGGTGATAAGTCAGAAATTTTCCTTATCTTGGGGCAAAAAATACAGAAATTCCCTTTGTTTTGGGGGAAAAAGACAGAAATTCCACTTATTTAGAGGCAAAAAAGCAGAAATTCCCCTTATTTTGAGATAAAAAGGCTGAACTTCCCCTTATTTGGGGGCAAAAAGGCAGAAATTTTCTTTATTTTGAGGCAAAATTGCAGAAATTTCACTTATTTCAGGGTAATAAGTCAGAAATTTTCCTTATTTTGGGGCAAAAAAGACAGAAATTCCCTTTGTTTTGGGGGAAAAAGACAGAAATTCCACTTATTTAGAGGCAAATGCAGAAATTTCCCTTATTTTGGAGCAAAAATGAAGAAATTTCCCTTTTTTATGGCAAAAAGGTATGCATTCTTCTTATTTTCGGACAAAAAGGCAGAAATTCCCCGTATTTTGGAGCAAAATTGCAGAAATTCCCCTAATTGTGGGGCAAAAAGGCAGAAATTCCCTATATGTTGGGGCAAAAGGACAGAAATTCTCCTTATTTTGTGGCAAAACTCAGAAATACCACTTATTTTGAGGCAAAATTCCAGAAATTTTTCTTATTTTGTGGAAAAATTGCAGAAATTTCATTTATTTTGGGGCAAAATTTTAGAAATTTCACTTATTTTGGGGCAAAATTTCAGAAATTTCACTTTTTTCAGAAAAAAAATTAGAAATTTTTCTATTTGGAAGCAAAAAGGCAGAAATTTCTTTTATTTTGGTACAAAATTGCAGAAATTTTTCTTATTTTGGGACAAAAAGGCAGAAATTTCCCATATTTTAGGGCAAAAATGCAGAAATTCCCCTTATTTTGAGGTAAAAAGGCTAAAATTCCCCTTATTTGGGGGCAAAAAGGCAGAAATTTCACTTATTTTGGGCCAAACTTGCGGAAATTTCACTTATTTCAGGGAAAAAAAGGCAGAAATTTTCCTTATTTTGGGGCAAAAAGGCAGAAATTCCTAATATTTTGTGGCAAAAATGCAGAAATTCCCTTTATTTTGAGGTAAAAATGGTGAAATTCCCCTTATTTGGGGGTAAAAATGCCGAAATTTCGCTTATTTTGGGGCAAAATTGCAGAAATTTCACTTATTTCAGGGTAATAAGTAAGAAATTTTCCATATTTTGGGGCAAAAAAGACAGAAATTCCCTTTGTTTTGGGGGAAAAAGACAGAAATACCACTTATTTAGAGGCAAAAAAGCAGAAATTTTCCTTATTTTGGAGCAAAAATGAAGAAATTTCCCTTTTTTATGGCAAAAAGGTATGCATTCTTCTTATTTTCGGGCAAAAAGGCAGAAATTCCCCGTATTTTGGAGCAAAATTGCAGAAATTCCCCTAATTGTCGGGCAAAAAGGTAGAAATTCCCTATATGTTGGGGCAAAAAGACAGAAATTCTCCTTATTTTGGGGCGAAACTCAGAAATTCCACTTATTTGGGGCAAAATTCCAGAAATTTACCTTATTTTAGAACAAAATTGCAGAAATTTCACTTATTTTGGGGCAAAATTGCAGAAATTTCACTTATTTCAGGGAAAAAAGGCAGAAATTTTCCTTATTTTGGGGCAAAAAGCAGAAATTCCTAATATTTTGTGGCAAAAATGCAGAAATTCCCCTTATTTTGAGGTAAAAAGGCTGAAATTACCCTTATTTGGGGGCAAAAAGGCAGTAATTTCCCTTATTTTGAGGCAAAATTGAAGAAATTTCAGTTATTTCAGGGTAATAAGTAAGAAATTTTTTTTATTTTGGAAGAAAAAAGACAGAAATTCCTTTGTTTTGGGGGGAAAAGACAGAAATTCCACTTATTTAGAGTCAAAAAGGCAGAAATTCCCCTTATTTTGAAGCAAAAATGAAGAAATTTTTTTTTTATGGCAAAAAGGTATGCATTCTTCTTATTTTCAGGCAAAAAGGCAGAAATTCCCTGTATTTTGAGCAACATTGCAGAAATTCCCCTAATTGTGGGGCAAAAAGGCAGAAATTCCCTATATGTTGGGGCAAAAAGACAGACATTCTTCTTATTTTGGGGCAAAACTGAGAAATTCCACTTATTTTGGGGCAAAATTCCAGAAATTTCCCATATTTTGGGGCCAAATTGCAGAAATTTCACTTATTTTGGGGCAAAATTTCAGAAATTTCACTTATTTCAGGGAAAAAAAGCAGAATTTTTTTTTATTTTGGGGCAAAAAGGCAGAAATTTTCCATATTTTGAAGCAAAAATGCAGAACTTCCCCTTATTTTAAGGTAAAAAGGCTGAAATTCCCCTTATTTGGGGGCAAAAAGGGAGAAATTTTTCTTATTTTGAGGCAAAATACAGCAATTTCACTTATTTCAGGGTGATAAGTCAGAAATTTTCCTTATCTTGGGGCAAAAAATACAGAAATTCCCTTTGTTTTGGGGGAAAAAGACAGAAATTCCACTTATTTAGAGGCAAAAAAGCAGAAATTCCCCTTATTTTGAGGTAAAAAGGCTGAAATTCCCTTTATTTGGGGGCAAAAACCAGAAATTTCCTTTATTTTGAGGCAAAATTGCAGAAATTTCACTTATTTCAGGGTAATAAGTCAGAAATTTTCCTTATTTTGGGGCAAAAAAGACAGAAATTCCCTTTGTTTTGGCGGAAAAATTCAGAAATTCCACTTATTTAGAGGCAAATGCAGAAATTCCCCTTATTTTGGAGCAAAAATGAAGAAATTTCCCTTTTTTATGGCAAAAAGGTATGCATTCTTCTTATTTTCGGACATAAAGGCAGAAATTCCCCGTATTTTGGAGCAAAATTGCAGAAATTCCCCTAATTGTGGGGCAAAAAGGCAGAAATTCCCTATATGTTGGGGCAAAAGGACAGAAATTCTCCTTATTTTGTGGCAAAACTCAGAAATACCACTTATTTTAAGGCAAAATTCCAGAAATTTTTCTTATTTTGTGGAAAAATTGCAGAAATTTCACTTATTTTGGGCAAAATTGCAGAAATTTCACTTATTTCAGAAAAAAAGCAGAATTTTTTTTATTTTGGGGCAAAAAGGCAGAAATTTCTTTTATTTTGGTACAAAATTGAAGAAATTTTTCTTATTTTGGGGCAAAAACGCAGAAATTTCCCATATTTTGGGGCAAAACTGCAGAAATTTCCCTTTTTTTGACGTAAAAAGGCTGAAATTCCCCTTATTTGGGGGCAAAAAGGGAGAAATTTTTCTTATTTTGAGGCAAAATTGCAGCAATTTCACTTATTTCAGGGTAATAAGTCAGAAATTTTCCTTATCTTGGGGCAAAAAATACAGAGATTCCCTTTGTTTTGGGGGAAAAAGACAGAAATTCCACTTATTTTGGGGCAAATTCCAGAAATTTCACTTATTTTGGGGCAAAATTGTAGAAATTTCACTTATTTTGGGGCAAAATTTCAGAAATTTCACTTTTTTCAGAAAAAAAGTAGAAATTTTTCTATTTGGAAGCAAAAAGGCAGAAATTTCTTTTATTTTGGTACAAAATTGCAGAAATTTTTCTTATTTTGGGACAAAAAGGCAGAAATTTCGCATATTTTAGGGCAAAAATGCAGAAATTCCCCTTATTTTGAGGGAAAAAGGCTAAAATTCCCCTTATTTGGGGGCAAAAAGGCAGAAATTTCACTTATTTTGGGCAAACTTGCGGAAATTTCACTTATTTCAGGAAAAAAAAGGCAGAAATTTTCCTTATTTTGGGGTAAAAAGGCAGAAATTCCTAATATTTTGTGGCAAAAATGCAGAAATTCCCTTTATTTTGAGGTAAAAAGGGTGAAATTCCCCTTATTTGAGGGTAAAAATGCCGAAATTTCGCTTATTTTGGGGCAAAATTGCAGAAATTTCACTTATTTCAGGGTAATAAGTAAGAAATTTTCCATATTTTGGGGCAAAAAAGACAGAAATTCCCTTTGTTTTGGGGGAAAAAGACAGAAATACCACTTATTTAGAGGCAAAAAAGCAGAAATTTTCCTTATTTTGGAGCAAAAATGAAGAAATTTCCCTTTTTTATGGCAAAAAGGTATGCATTCTTCTTATTTTCGGGCAAAAAGGCAGAAATTCCCCGTATTTTGGAGCAAAATTGCAGAAATTCCCCTAATTGTCGGGCAAAAAGGTAGAAATTCCCTATATGTTGGGGCAAAAAGACAGAAATTCTCCTTATTTTGGGGCGAAACTCAGAAATTCCACTTATTTGGGGCAAAATTCCAGAAATTTACCTTATTTTAGAACAAAATTGCAGAAATTTCACTTATTTTGGGGCAAAATTGCAGAAATTTCACTTATTTCAGGGAAAAAAGGCAGAAATTTTCCTTATTTTGGGGCAAAAAGCAGAAATTCCTAATATTTTGTGGCAAAAATGCAGAAATTCCCCTTATTTTGAGGTAAAAAGGCTGAAATTACCCTTATTTGGGGGCAAAAAGGCAGTAATTTCCCTTATTTTGAGGCAAAATTGAAGAAATTTCAGTTATTTCAGGGTAATAAGTAAGAAATTTTTTTTATTTTGGAAGAAAAAAGACAGAAATTCCTTTGTTTTGGGGGAAAAAGACAGAAATTCCACTTATTTAGAGTCAAAAAGGCAGAAATTCCCCTTATTTTGAAGCAAAAATGAAGAAATTTCCCTTTTTTATGGCAAAAAGGTATGCATTCTTCTTATTTTCAGGCAAAAAGGCAGAAATTCCCTGTATTTTGAGCAACATTGCAGAAATTCCCCTAATTGTGGGGCAAAAAGGCAGAAATTCCCTATATGTTGGGGCAAAAAGACAGACATTCTTCTTATTTTGGGGCAAAACTGAGAAATTCCACTTATTTTGGGGCAAAATTCCAGAAATTTCCCATATTTTGGGGCCAAATTGCAGAAATTTCACTTATTTTGGGGCAAAATTTCAGAAATTTCACTTATTTCAGGGAAAAAAAGCAGAATTTTTTTTTATTTTGGGGCAAAAAGGCAGAAATTTTCCATATTTTGAAGCAAAAATGCAGAACTTCCCCTTATTTTGAGGTAAAAAGGCTGAAATTCCCCTTATTTGGGGGCAAAAAGGGAGAAATTTTTCTTATTTTGAGGCAAAATACAGCAATTTCACTTATTTCAGGGTGATAAGTCAGAAATTTTCCTTATCTTGGGGCAAAAAATACAGAAATTCCCTTTGTTTTGGGGGAAAAAGACAGAAATTCCACTTATTTAGAGGCAAAAAAGCAGAAATTCCCCTTATTTTGAGGTAAAAGGCTGAAATTCCCCTTATTTGGGGGCAAAAACCAGAAATTTCCTTTATTTTGAGGCAAAATTGCAGAAATTTCACTTATTTCAGGGTAATAAGTCAGAAATTTTCCTTATTTTGGGGCAAAAAAGACAGAAATTCACTTTGTTTTGGGGGAAAAAGTCAGAAATTCCACTTATTTAGAGGCAAATGCAGAAATTCCCCTTATTTTGGAGCAAAAATGAAGAAATTTCCCTTTTTTATGGCAAAAAGGTATGCATTCTTCTTATTTTCGGACAAAAAGGCAGAAATTCCCCGTATTTTGGAGCAAAATTGCAGAAATTCCCCTAATTGTGGGGCAAAAAGGCAGAAATTCCCTATATGTTGGGGCAAAAGGACAGAAATTCTCCTTATTTTGTGGCAAAACTCAGAAATACCACTTATTTTAAGGCAAAATTCCAGAAATTTTTCTTATTTTGTGGAAAAATTGCAGAAATTTCACTTATTTTGGGCAAAATTGCAGAAATTTCACTTATTTCAGAAAAAAAGCAGAATTTTTTTTATTTTGGGGCAAAAACGCAGATATTTCCCATATTTTGGGGCAAAACTGCAGAAATTTCCCTTTTTTTGACGTAAAAAGGCTGAAATTCCCCTTATTTGGGGGCAAAAAGGGAGAAATTTTTCTTATTTTGAGGCAAAATTGCAGCAATTTCACTTATTTCAGGGTAATAAGTCAGAAATTTTCCTTATCTTGGGGCAAAAAATACAGAGATTCCCTTTGTTTTGGGGGAAAAAGACAGAAATTCCACTTATTTTGGGGCAAAATTCTAGAAATTTCACTTATTTTGGGGCAAAATTGTAGAAATTTCACTTATTTTGGGGCAAAATTTCAGAAATTTCACTTTTTTCAGAAAAAAAGTAGAAATTTTTCTATTTGGAAGCAAAAAGGCAGAAATTTCTTTTATTTTGGTACAAAATTGCAGAAATTTTTCTTATTTTGGGACAAAAAGGCAGAAATTTCCCATATTTTAGGGCAAAAATGCAGAAATTCCCCTTATTTTGAGGTAAAAAGGCTAAAATTCCCCTTATTTGGGGGCAAAAAGGCAGAAATTTCACTTATTTTGGGCAAACTTGCGGAAATTTCACTTATTTCAGGAAAAAAAAAGGAAGAAATTTTCCTTATTTTGGGGAAAAAGGCAGAAATTCCTAATATTTTGTGGCAAAAATGCAGAAATTCCCTTTATTTTGAGGTAAAAAGGGTGAAATTCCCCTTATTTCGGGGTAAAAATGCCGAAATTTCGCTTATTTTGGGGCAAAATTGCAGAAATTTCACTTATTTCAGGGTAATAAGTAAGAAATTTTCCATATTTTGGGGCAAAAAAGACAGAAATTCCCTTTGTTTTGGGGAAAAAAGACAGAAATACCACTTATTTAGAGGCAAAAAAGCAGAAATTTTCTTTATTTTGGAGCAAAAATGAAGAAATTTCCCTTTTTTATGGCAAAAAGGTATGCATTCTTCTTATTTTCGGGCAAAAAGGCAGAAATTCCCCGTATTTTGGAGCAAAATTGCAGAAATTCCCCTAATTGTCGGGCAAAAAGGTAGAAATTCCCTATATGTTGGGGCAAAAAGACAGAAATTCTCCTTATTTTGGGGCGAAACTCAGAAATTCCACTTATTTGGGGCAAAATTCCAGAAATTTACCTTATTTTAGAACAAAATTGCAGAAATTTCACTTATTTTGGGGCAAAATTGCAGAAATTTCACTTATTTCAGGGAAAAAAGGCAAAAATTTTCCTTATTTTGGGGCAAAAAGCAGAAATTCCCAATATTTTGTGGCAAAAATGCAGAAATTCCCCTTATTTTGAGGTAAAAAGGCTGAAATTACCCTTATTTGGGGGCAAAAAGGCAGTAATTTCCCTTATTTTGGGGCAAAATTGAAGAAATTTCAGTTATTTCAGGGTAATAAGTAAGAAATTTTTTTTATTTTGGAAGAAAAAAGACAGAAATTCCCTTTGTTTTGGGGGAAAAAGACAGAAATTCCACTTATTTAGAGTCAAAAAGGCAGAAATTCCCCTTATTTTGAAGCAAAAATGAAGAAATTTCCCTTTTTTATGGCAAAAAGGTATGCATTCTTCTTATTTTCAGGCAAAAAGGCAGAAATTCCCTGTATTTTGAGCAACATTGCAGAAATTCCCCTAATTGTGGGGCAAAAAGGCAGAAATTCCCTATATGTTGGGGCAAAAAGACAGACATTCTTATTTTGGGGCAAAACTGAGAAATTCCACTTATTTTGGGGCAAAATTCCAGAAATTTCCCATATTTTGGGGCCAAATTGCAGAAATTTCACTTATTTTGGGGCAAAATTTCAGAAATTTCACTTATTTCAGGGAAAAAAAGCAAAAATTTTTTTTATTTTGGGGCAAAAAGGCAGAAATTTCCCATATTTTGAAGCAAAAATGCAGAAATTCCCCTTATTTTGAGGTAAAAAGGCTGAAATTCCCCTTATTTGGGGGCAAAAAGGCAGAAATTTCCTTTATTTTGAGGCAAAATTGCAGAAATTTCACTTATTTCAGGGTAATAAGTCAGAAATTTTCCTTATTTTGGGGCAAAGAAGACAGAAATTCCCTTTGTTTTTGGGGAAAAAGACAGAAATTCCACTTATTTAGAGGCAAATGCAGAAATTCCCCTTATTTTGGAGCAAAAATGAAGAAATTTCCCTTTTTTATGGCAAAAAGGTATGCATTCTTCTTATTTTCGGACAAAAAGGCAGAAATTCCCCGTATTTTGGAGCAAAATTGCAGAAATTCCCCTAATTGTGGGGCAAAAAGGCAGAAATTCCCTATATGTGGGGCAAAAGGACAGAAATTCTCCTTATTTTGTGGCAAAACTCAGAAATACCACTTATTTTGAGGCAAAATTCCAGAAATTCCCTTATTTTGTGGAAAAATTGCAGAAATTTCACTTATTTTGGGCAAAATTGCAGAAATTTCACTTATTTCAGAAAAAAAGCAGAATTTTTTTTATTTTGGGGCAAAAAGGCAGAAATTTCTTTTATTTTGGTACAAAATTGAAGAAATTTTTCTTATTTTGGGGCAAAAACGCAGAAATTTCCCATATTTTGGGGCAAAACTGCAGAAATTTCCCTTTTTTTGACGTAAAAAGGCTGAAATTCCCCTTATTTGGGGGCAAAAAGGGAGAAATTTTTCTTATTTTGAGGCAAAATTGCAGCAATTTCACTTATTTCAGGGTAATAAGTCAGAAATTTTCCTTATCTTGGGGCAAAAAATACAGAGATTCCCTTTGTTTTGGGGGAAAAAGACAGAAATTCCACTTATTTTGGGGCAAAATTCCAGAAATTTCACTTATTTTGGGGCAAATTTGTAGAAATTTCACTTATTTTGGGGCAAAATTTCAGAAATTTCACTTTTTTCAGAAAAAAAAGTAGAAATTTTTCTATTTGGAAGCAAAAAGGCAGAAATTTCTTTTATTTTGGTACAAAATTGCAGAAATTTTTCTTATTTTGGGGCAAAAAGGCAGAAATTTCCCATATTTTAGGGCAAAAATGCAGAAATTCCCCTTATTTTGAGGTAAAAGCTAAAATTCCACTTATTTGGGGGCAAAAAGGCAGATTTCACTTATTTTGGGCCAAACTTGCGGAAATTTCACTTATTTCAGGAAAAAAAAGGCAGAAATTTTCCTTAATTTGGGGCAAAAAGGCAGAAATTCCTAATATTTTGTGGCAAAAATGCAGAAATTCCCTTTATTTTGAGGTAAAAATGGTGAAATTCCCCTTATTTGGGGGTAAAAATGCCGAAATTTCGCTTATTTTGGGGCAAAATTGCAGAAATTTCACTTATTTCAGGGTAATAAGTAAGAAATTTTCCATATTTTGGGGCAAAAAAGACAGAAATTCCCTTTGTTTTGGGGGAAAAAGACAGAAATACCACTTATTTAGAGGCAAAAAAGCAGAAATTTTCCTTATTTTGGAGCAAAAATGAAGAAATTTCCCTTTTTTATGGCAAAAAGGTATGCATTCTTCTTATTTTCGGGCAAAAAGGCAGAAATTCCCCGTATTTTGGAGCAAAATTGCAGAAATTCCCCTAATTGTCGGGCAAAAAGGTAGAAATTCCCTATATGTTGGGGCAAAAAGACAGAAATTCTCCTTATTTTGGGGCGAAACTCAGAAATTCCACTTATTTGGGGCAAAATTCCAGAAATTTACCTTATTTTAGAACAAAATTGCAGAAATTTCACTTATTTTGGGGCAAAATTGCAGAAATTTCACTTATTTCAGGGAAAAAAGGCAGAAATTTTCCTTATTTTGGGGCAAAAAGCAGAAATTCCTAATATTTTGTGGCAAAAATGCAGAAATTCCCCTTATTTTGAGGTAAAAAGGCTGAAATTACCCTTATTTGGGGGCAAAAAGGCAGTAATTTCCCTTATTTTGGGGCAAAATTGAAGAAATTTCAGTTATTTCAGGGTAATAAGTAAGAAATTTTTTTTATTTTGGAAGAAAAAAGACAGAAATTCCCTTTGTTTTGGGGGAAAAAGACAGAAATTCCACTTATTTAGAGTCAAAAAGGCAGAAATTCCCCTTATTTTGAAGCAAAAATGAAGAAATTTCCCTTTTTTATGGCAAAAAGGTATGCATTCTTCTTATTTTCAGGCAAAAAGGCAGAAATTCCCTGTATTTTGAGCAACATTGCAGAAATTCCCCTAATTGTGGGGCAAAAAGGCAGAAATTCTCTATATGTTGGAGCAAAAAGACAGACATTCTTCTCATTTTGGGGCAAAACTGAGAAATTCCACTTATTTTGGGGCAATATTCCAGAAATTTCCCATATTTTGGGGCCAAATTGCAGAAATTTCACTTATTTTGGGGCAAAATTTCAGAAATTTCACTTATTTCAGGGAAAAAAAGCAGAATTTTTTTTTTTATTTTGGGGCAAAAAGGCAGAAATTTCTCATATTTTGAAGCAAAAATGCAGAAATTCCCCTTATTTTGAGGTAAAAAGGCTGAAATTCCCCTTATTTGGGGGCAAAAAGGCAGAAATTTCCTTTATTTTGAGGCAAAATTGCAGAAATTTCACTTATTTCAGGGTAATAAGTCAGAAATTTTCCTTATTTTGGGGCAAAGAAGACAGAAATTCCCTTTGTTTTGGGGGAAAAAGACAGAAATTCCACTTATTTAGAGGCAAATGCAGAAATTCCCCTTATTTTGGAGCAAAAATGAAGAAATTTCCCTTCTTTATGGCAAAAAGGTATGCATTCTTCTTATTTTCGGACAAAAAGGCAGAAATTCCCCGTATTTTGGAGCAAAATTGCAGAAATTCCCCTAATTGTGGGGCAAAAAGGCAGAAATTCCCTATATGTTGGGGCAAAAGGTCAGAAATTCTCCTTATTTTGTGGCAAAACTCAGAAATACCACTTATTTTGAGGCAAAATTCCAGAAATTCCTTTATTTTGGGGAAAAATTGCAGAAATTTCACTTATTTTGGGCAAAATTGCAGAAATTTCACTTATTTCAGAAAAAAAGCAGAATTTTTTTTATTTTGGGGCAAAAAGGCAGAAATTTCTTTTATTTTGGTACAAAATTGAAGAAATTTTTCTTATTTTGGGGCAAAAACGCAGAAATTTCCCATATTTTGGGGCAAAACTGCAGAAATTTCCCTTTTTTTGACGTAAAAAGGCTGAAATTCCCCTTATTTGGGGGCAAAAAGGGAGAAATTTTTCTTATTTTGAGGCAAAATTGCAGCAATTTCACTTATTTCAGGGTAATAAGTCAGAAATTTTCCTTATCTTGGGGCAAAAAATACAGAAATTCCCTTTGTTTTGGGGGAAAAAGACAGAAATTCCACTTATTTTGGGGCAAAATTCCAGAAATTTCACTTATTTTGGGGCAAATTTGTAGAAATTTCACTTATTTTGGGGCAAAATTTCAGAAATTTCACTTCTTTCAGAAAAAAAAGTAGAAATTTTTCTATTTGGAAGCAAAAAGGCAGAAATTTCTTTTATTTTGGTACAAAATTGCAGAAATTTTTCTTATTTTGGGGCAAAAAGGCAGAAATTTCCCATATTTTAGGGCAAAAATGCAGAAATTCCCCTTATTTTGAGGTAAAAGCTAAAATTCCACTTATTTGGGGGCAAAAAGGCAGAAATTTCACTTATTTTGGGCCAAACTTGCGGAAATTTCACTTATTTCAGGGAAAAAAAGGCAGAAATTTTCCTTAATTTGGGGCAAAAAGGCAGAAATTCCTAATATTTTGTTGCAAAATGCAGAAATTCCCTTTATTTTGAGGTAAAAAGGGTGAAATTCCCCTTATTTGGGGGTAAAAATGCCGAAATTTCGCTTATTTTGGTGCAAAATTGCAGAAATTTCACTTATTTCAGGGTAATAAGTAAGAAATTTTCCATATTTTGGGGCAAAAAAGACAGAAAATCCCTTTGTTTTGGGGGAAAAAGACAGAAATACCACTTATTTAGAGGCAAAAAAGCAGAAATTTTCCTTATTTTGGAGCAAAAATGAAGAAATTTCCCTTTTTTATGGCAAAAAGGTATGCATTCTTCTTATTTTCGGGCAAAAAGGCAGAAATTCCCCGTATTTTGGAGCAAAATTTCAGAAATTCCCCTAATTGTCGGGCAAAAAGGTAGAAATTCCCTATATGTTGGGGCAAAAAGACAGAAATTCTCCTTATTTTGGGGCGAAACTCAGAAATTCCACTTATTTGGGGCAAAATTCCAGAAATTTACCTTATTTTAGAACAAAATTGCAGAAATTTCACTTATTTTGGGGCAAAATTGCAGAAATTTCACTTATTTCAGGGAAAAAGGGCAGAAATTTTCCTTATTTTGGGGCAAAAAGCAGAAATTCCTAATATTTTGTGGCAAAAATGCAGAAATTCCCCTTATTTTGAGGTAAAAAGGCTGAAATTACCCTTATTTGGGGGCAAAAGGCAGTAATTTCCCTTATTTTGGGGCAAAATTGAAGAAATTTCAGTTATTTCAGGGTAATAAGTAAGAAATTTTTTTTTATTTTGGAAGAAAAAAGACAGAAATTCCCTTTGTTTTGGGGGAAAAAGACAGAAATTCCACTTATTTAGAGTCAAAAAGGCAGAAATTCCCCTTATTTTGAAGCAAAAATGAAGAAATTTCCCTTTTTTATGGCAAAAAGGTATGCATTCTTCTTATTTTCAGGCAAAAAGGCAGAAATTCCCTGTATTTTGAGCAACATTGCAGAAATTCCCCTAATTGTGGGGCAAAAAGGCAGAAATTCCCTATATGTTGGAGCAAAAAGACAGACATTCTTCTTATTTGGGGGCAAAACTGAGTAATTCCACTTATTTTGGGGCAAAATTCCAGAAATTTCCCATATTTTGGGGCCAAATTGCAGAAATTTCACTTATTTTGGGGCAAAATTTCAGAAATTTCACTTATTTTAGGGAAAAAAAGCAGAAATTTTTTTATTTTGGGGCAAAAATGCAGAAATTTCCCATATTTTGAAGCAAAAATGCAGAAATTCCCCTTATTTTGAGGTAAAAAGGCTGAAATTCCCCTTATTTGGGGGCAAAAAGGCAGAAATTTCCTTTATTTTGAGGCAAAATTGCAGAAATTTCACTTATTTCAGGGTAATAAGTCAGAAATTTTCCTTATTTTGGGGCAAAAAAGACAGAAATTCTTTTTGTTTTGGGGGAAAAAGACAGGAATTCCACTTACTTAGAGGCAAATGCAGAAATTCCCCTTATTTTGGAGCAAAAATTAAGAAATTTCCCTTTTTTATGGCAAAAAGGTATGCATTCTTCTTATTTTCGGACAAAAAGGCAGAAATTCCCCGTATTTTGGAGCAAAATTGCCGAAATTCCCCTAATTGTGGGGCAAAAAGGCAGAAATTCCCTATATGTTGGGGCAAAAGGACAGAAATTCTCCTTATTTTGTGGCTAAACTCAGAAATACCACTTATTTTGAGGCAAAATTCCAGAAATTTCCCTTATTTTGTGGAAAAATTGCAGAAATTTTACTTATTTTGGGCAAAATTGCAGAAATTTCACTTATTTCAGAAAAAAAGCAGAATTTTTTTTATTTTGGGGCAAAAAGGCAGAAATTTCTTTTATTTTGGTACAAAATTGAAGAAATTTTTCTTATTTTGGGGCAAAAACGCAGAAATTTCCAATATTTTGGGGCAAAACTGCAGAAATTTCCTTTTTTTTGACGTAAAAAGGCTGAAATTCCCCTTATTTGGGGGCAAAAAGGGAGAAATTTTTCTTATTTTGAGGCAAAATTGCAGCAATTTCACTTATTTCAGGGTAATAAGTCAGAAATTTTCCTTATTTTGGGGCAAAAAAGACAGAAATTCTTTTTGTTTTGGGGGAAAAAGACAGGAATTCCACTTACTTAGAGGCAAATGCAGAAATTCCCCTTATTTTGGAGCAAAAATGAAGAAATTTCCCTTTTTTATGGCAAAAAGGTATGCATTCTTCTTATTTTCGGACAAAAAGGCAGAAATTCCCCGTATTTTGGAGCAAAATTTCAGAAATTCCCCTAATTGTGGGGCAAAAAGGCAGAAATTCCCTATATGTTGGGGCAAAAGGACAGAAATTCTCCTTATTTTGTGGCTAAACTCAGAAATACCACTTATTTTGAGGCAAAATTCCAGAAATTTCCCTTATTTTCTGGAAAAATTGCAGAAATTTTACTTATTTTGGGCAAAATTGCAGAAATTTCACTTATTTCAGAAAAAAAGCAGAATTTTTTTTATTTTGGGGCAAAAAGGCAGAAATTTCTTTTATTTTGGTACAAAATTGAAGAAATTTTTCTTATTTTGGGGCAAAAACGCAGAAATTTCCAATATTTTGGGGCAAAACTGCAGAAATTTCCCTTTTTTTGACGTAAAAAGGCTGAAATTCCCCTTATTTGGGGGCAAAAAGGGAGAAATTTTTCTTATTTTGAGGCAAAATTGCAGCAATTTCACTTATTTCAGGGTAATAAGTCAGAAATTTTCCTTATCTTGGGGCAAAAAATACAGAAATTCCCTTTGTTTTGGGGGAAAAAGACAGAAATTCCACTTATTTTGGGGCAAAATTCCAGAAATTTCACTTATTTTGGGGCAAATTTGTAGAAATTTCACTTATTTTGGGGCAAAATTTCAGAAATTTCACTTCTTTCAGAAAAAAAAGTAGAAATTTTTCTATTTGGAAGCAAAAAGGCAGAAATTTCTTTTATTTTGGTACAAAATTGCAGAAATTTTTCTTATTTTGGGGCAAAAAGGCAGAAATTTCCCATATTTTAGGGCAAAAATGCAGAAATTCCCCTTATTTTGAGGTAAAAGCTAAAATTCCACTTATTTGGGGGCAAAAAGGCAGAAATTTCACTTATTTTGGGCCAAACTTGCGGAAATTTCACTTATTTCAGGGAAAAAAAGGCAGAAATTTTCCTTAATTTGGGGCAAAAAGGCAGAAATTCCTAATATTTTGTTGCAAAAATGCAGAAATTCCCTTTATTTTGAGGTAAAAAGGGTGAAATTCCCCTTATTTGGGGGTAAAAATGCCGAAATTTCGCTTATTTTGGGGCAAAATTGCAGAAATTTCACTTATTTCAGGGTAATAAGTAAGAAATTTTCCATATTTTGGGGCAAAAAAGACAGAAATTCCCTTTGTTTTGGGGGAAAAAGACAGAAATACCACTTATTTAGAGGCAAAAAAGCAGAAATTTTCCTTATTTTGGAGCAAAAATGAAGAAATTTCCCTTTTTTATGGCAAAAAGGTATGCATTCTTCTTATTTTCGGGCAAAAAGGCAGAAATTCCCCGTATTTTGGAGCAAAATTGCAGAAATTCCCCTAATTGTCGGGCAAAAAGGTAGAAATTCCCTATATGTTGGGGCAAAAAGACAGAAATTCTCCTTATTTTGGGGCGAAACTCAGAAATTCCACTTATTTGGGGCAAAATTCCAGAAATTTACTTTATTTTAGAACAAAATTGCAGAAATTTCACTTATTTTGGGGCAAAATTGCAGAAATTTCACTTATTTCAGGGAAAAAAGGCAGAAATTTTCCTTATTTTGGGGCAAAAAGCAGAAATTCCTAATATTTTGTGGCAAAAATGCAGAAATTCCCCTTATTTTGAGGTAAAAAGGCTGAAATTACCCTTATTTGGGGGCAAAAAGGCAGTAATTTCCCTTTTTTTTGGGCAAAATTGAAGAAATTTCAGTTATTTCAGGGTAATAAGTAAGAAATTTTTTTTTGGAAGAAAAAAGACAGAAATTCCCTTTGTTTTGGGGGAAAAAGACAGAAATTCCACTTATTTAGAGTCAAAAAGGCAGAAATTCCCCTTATTTTGAAGCAAAAATGAAGAAATTTCCCTTTTTTATGGCAAAAAGGTATGCATTCTTCTTATTTTCAGGCAAAAAGGCAGAAATTCCCTGTGTTTTGAGCAACATTGCAGAAATTCCCCTAATTGTGGGGTAAAAAGGCAGAAATTCCCTATATGTTGGGGCAAAAAGACAGACATTCTTCTTATTTTGGGGCAAAACTGAGTAATTCCACTTATTTTGGGGTAAAATTCCAGAAATTTCCCATATTTGGGGCCAAATTGCAGAAATTTCACTTATTTTGGGGCAAAATTTCAGAAATTTCACTTATTTCAGGGAAAAAAAGCAGAAATTTTTTTATTTTGGGGCAAAAATGCAGAAATTTCCCATATTTTGAAGCAAAAATGCAGAAATTCCCCTTATTTTGAGGTAAAAAGGCTGAAATTCCCCTTATTTGGGGGCAAAAAGGCAGAAATTTCCTTTATTTTGAGGCAAAATTGCAGAAATTTCACTTATTTCAGGGTAATAAGTCAGAAATTTTCCTTATTTTGGGGCAAAGAAGACAGAAATTCCCTTTGTTTTGGGGGAAAAAGACAGAAATTCCACTTATTTAGAGGCAAATGCAGAAATTCCCCTTATTTTGGAGCAAAAATGAAGAAATTTCCCTTTTTTATGGCAAAAAGGTATGCATTCTTCTTATTTTCGGACAAAAAGGCAGAAATTCCCCGTATTTTGGAGCAAAATTGCAGAAATTCCCCTAATTGTGGGGCAAAAAGGCAGAAATTCCCTATATGTTGGGGCAAAAGGTCAGAAATTCTCCTTATTTTGTGGCAAAACTCAGAAATACCACTTATTTTGAGGCAAAATTCCAGAAATTCCTTTATTTTGTGGAAAAATTGCAGAAATTTCACTTATTTTGGGCAAAATTGCAGAAATTTCACTTATTTCAGAAAAAAAGCAGAATTTTTTTTATTTTGGGGCAAAAAGGCAGAAATTTCTTTTATTTTGGTACAAAATTGAAGAAATTTTTCTTATTTTGGGGCAAAAACGCAGAAATTTCCCATATTTTGGGGCAAAACTGCAGAAATTTCCCTTTTTTTGACGTAAAAAGGCTGAAATTCCCCTTATTTGGGGGCAAAAAGGGAGAAATTTTTCTTATTTTGAGGCAAAATTGCAGCAATTTCACTTATTTCAGGGTAATAAGTCAGAAATTTTCCTTATCTTGGGGCAAAAAATACAGAAATTCCCTTTGTTTTGGGGGAAAAAGACAGAAATTCCACTTATTTTGGGGCAAAATTCCAGAAATTTCACTTATTTTGGGGCAAATTTGTAGAAATTTCACTTATTTTGGGGCAAAATTTCAGAAATTTCACTTCTTTCAGAAAAAAAAGTAGAAATTTTTCTATTTGGAAGCAAAAAGGCAGAAATTTCTTTTATTTTGGTACAAAATTGCAGAAATTTTTCTTATTTTGGGGCAAAAAGGCAGAAATTTCTTATATTTTAGGGCAAAAATGCAGAAATTCCCCTTATTTTGAGGTAAAAGCTAAAATTCCACTTATTTGGGGGCAAAAAGGCAGAAATTTCACTTATTTTGGGCCAAACTTGCGGAAATTTCACTTATTTCAGGGAAAAAAAGGCAGAAATTTTCCTTAATTTGGGGCAAAAAGGCAGAAATTCCTAATATTTTGTTGCAAAATGCAGAAATTCCCTTTATTTTGAGGTAAAAAGGGTGAAATTCCCCTTATTTGGGGGTAAAAATGCCGAAATTTCGCTTATTTTGGTGCAAAATTGCAGAAATTTCACTTATTTCAGGGTAATAAGTAAGAAATTTTCCATATTTTGGGGCAAAAAAGACAGAAAATCCCTTTGTTTTGGGGGAAAAAGACAGAAATACCACTTATTTAGAGGCAAAAAAGCAGAAATTTTCCTTATTTTGGAGCAAAAATGAAGAAATTTCCCTTTTTTATGGCAAAAAGGTATGCATTCTTCTTATTTTCGGGCAAAAAGGCAGAAATTCCCCGTATTTTGGAGCAAAATTTCAGAAATTCCCCTAATTGTCGGGCAAAAAGGTAGAAATTCCCTATATGTTGGGGCAAAAAGACAGAAATTCTCCTTATTTTGGGGCGAAACTCAGAAATTCCACTTATTTGGGGCAAAATTCCAGAAATTTACCTTATTTTAGAACAAAATTGCAGAAATTTCACTTATTTTGGGGCAAAATTGCAGAAATTTCACTTATTTCAGGGAAAAAAGGCAGAAATTTTCCTTATTTTGGGGCAAAAAGCAGAAATTCCTAATATTTTGTGGCAAAAATGCAGAAATTCCCCTTATTTTGAGGTAAAAAGGCTGAAATTACCCTTATTTGGGGGCAAAAGGCAGTAATTTCCCTTATTTTGGGGCAAAATTGAAGAAATTTCAGTTATTTCAGGGTAATAAGTAAGAAATTTTTTTTATTTTGGAAGAAAAAAGACAGAAATTCCCTTTGTTTTGGGGGAAAAAGACAGAAATTCCACTTATTTAGAGTCAAAAAGGCAGAAATTCCCCTTATTTTGAAGCAAAAATGAAGAAATTTCCCTTTTTTATGGCAAAAAGGTATGCATTCTTCTTATTTTCAGGCAAAAAGGCAGAAATTCCCTGTATTTTGAGCAACATTGCAGAAATTCCCCTAATTGTGGGGCAAAAAGGCAGAAATTCCCTATATGTTGGGGCAAAAAGACAGACATTCTTCTTATTTGGGGGCAAAACTGAGTAATTCCACTTATTTTGGGGCAAAATTCCAGAAATTTCCCATATTTTGGGGCCAAATTGCAGAAATTTCACTTATTTTGGGGCAAAATTTCAGAAATTTCACTTATTTTAGGGAAAAAAAGCAGAAATTTTTTTATTTTGGGGCAAAAATGCAGAAATTTCCCATATTTTGAAGCAAAAATGCAGAAATTCCCCTTATTTTGAGGTAAAAAGGCTGAAATTCCCCTTATTTGGGGGCAAAAAGGCAGAAATTTCCTTTATTTTGAGGCAAAATTGCAGAAATTTCACTTATTTCAGGGTAATAAGTCAGAAATTTTCCTTATTTTGGGGCAAAAAAGACAGAAATTCTTTTTGTTTTGGGGGAAAAAGACAGGAATTCCACTTACTTAGAGGCAAATGCAGAAATTCCCCTTATTTTGGAGCAAAAATTAAGAAATTTCCCTTTTTTATGGCAAAAAGGTATGCATTCTTCTTATTTTCGGACAAAAAGGCAGAAATTCCCCGTATTTTGGAGCAAAATTGCAGAAATTCCCCTAATTGTGGGGCAAAAAGGCAGAAATTCCCTATATGTTGGGGCAAAAGGACAGAAATTTTCCTTATTTTGTGGCAAAACTCAGAAATACCACTTATTTTGAGGCAAAATTCCAGAAATTTCCCTTATTTTGTGGAAAAATTGCAGAAATTTTACTTATTTTGGGCAAAATTGCAGAAATTTCACTTATTTCAGAAAAAAAGCAGAATTTTTTTTATTTTGGGGCAAAAAGGCAGAAATTTCTTTTATTTTGGTACAAAATTGAAGAAATTTTTCTTATTTTGGGGCAAAAACGCAGAAATTTCCAATATTTTGGGGCAAAACTGCAGAAATTTCCTTTTTTTTGACGTAAAAAGGCTGAAATTCCCCTTATTTGGGGGCAAAAAGGGAGAAATTTTTCTTATTTTGAGGCAAAATTGCAGCAATTTCACTTATTTCAGGGTAATAAGTCAGAAATTTTCCTTATTTTGGGGCAAAAAAGACAGAAATTCTTTTTGTTTTGGGGGAAAAAGACAGGAATTCCACTTACTTAGAGGCAAATGCAGAAATTCCCCTTATTTTGGAGCAAAAATGAAGAAATTTCCCTTTTTTATGGCAAAAAGGTATGCATTCTTCTTATTTTCGGACAAAAAGGCAGAAATTCCCCGTATTTTGGAGCAAAATTGCAGAAATTCCCCTAATTGTGGGGCAAAAAGGCAGAAATTCCCTATATGTTGGGGCAAAAGGTCAGAAATTCTCCTTATTTTGTGGCAAAACTCAGAAATACCACTTATTTTGAGGCAAAATTCCAGAAATTCCTTTATTTTGTGGAAAAATTGCAGAAATTTCTCTTATTTTGGGCAAAATTGCAGAAATTTCACTTATTTCAGAAAAAAAGCAGAATTTTTTTTATTTTGGGGCAAAAAGGCAGAAATTTCTTTTATTTTGGTACAAAATTGAAGAAATTTTTCTTATTTTGGGGCAAAAACGCAGAAATTTCCCATATTTTGGGGCAAAACTGCAGAAATTTCCCTTTTTTTGACGTAAAAAGGCTGAAATTCCCCTTATTTGGGGGCAAAAAGGGAGAAATTTTTCTTATTTTGAGGCAAAATTGCAGCAATTTCACTTATTTCAGGGTAATAAGTCAGAAATTTTCCTTATCTTGGGGCAAAAAATACAGAAATTCCCTTTGTTTTGGGGGAAAAAGACAGAAATTCCACTTATTTTGGGGCAAAATTCCAGAAATTTCACTTATTTTGGGGCAAATTTGTAGAAATTTCACTTATTTTGGGGCAAAATTTCAGAAATTTCACTTCTTTCAGAAAAAAAAGTAGAAATTTTTCTATTTGGAAGCAAAAAGGCAGAAATTTCTTTTATTTTGGTACAAAATTGCAGAAATTTTTCTTATTTTGGGGCAAAAAGGCAGAAATTTCCCATATTTTAGGGCAAAAATGCAGAAATTCCCCTTATTTTGAGGTAAAAGCTAAAATTCCACTTATTTGGGGGCAAAAAGGCAGAAATTTCACTTATTTTGGGCCAAACTTGCGGAAATTTCACTTATTTCAGGGAAAAAAAGGCAGAAATTTTCCTTAATTTGGGGCAAAAAGGCAGAAATTCCTAATATTTTGTTGCAAAATGCAGAAATTCCCTTTATTTTGAGGTAAAAAGGGTGAAATTCCCCTTATTTGGGGGTAAAAATGCCGAAATTTCGCTTATTTTGGTGCAAAATTGCAGAAATTTCACTTATTTCAGGGTAATAAGTAAGAAATTTTCCATATTTTGGGGCAAAAAAGACAGAAAATCCCTTTGTTTTGGGGGAAAAAGACAGAAATACCACTTATTTAGAGGCAAAAAAGCAGAAATTTTCCTTATTTTGGAGCAAAAATGAAGAAATTTCCCTTTTTTATGGCAAAAAGGTATGCATTCTTCTTATTTTCGGGCAAAAAGGCAGAAATTCCCCGTATGTTGGAGCAAAATTGCAGAAATTCCCCTAATTGTCGGGCAAAAAGGTAGAAATTCCCTATATGTTGGGGCAAAAAGACAGAAATTCTCCTTATTTTGGGGCGAAACTCAGAAATTCCACTTATTTGGGGCAAAATTCCAGAAATTTACCTTATTTTAGAACAAAATTGCAGAAATTTCACTTATTTTGGGGCAAAATTGCAGAAATTTCACTTATTTCAGGGAAAAAAGGCAGAAATTTTCCTTATTTTGGGGCAAAAAGCAGAAATTCCTAATATTTTGTGGCAAAAATGCAGAAATTCCCCTTATTTTGAGGTAAAAAGGCTGAAATTACCCTTATTTGGGGGCAAAAGGCAGTAATTTCCCTTATTTTGGGGCAAAATTGAAGAAATTTCAGTTATTTCAGGGTAATAAGTAAGAAATTTTTTTTATTTTGGAAGAAAAAAGACAGAAATTCCCTTTGTTTTGGGGGAAAAAGACAGAAATTCCACTTATTTAGAGTCAAAAAGGCAGAAATTCCCCTTATTTTGAAGCAAAAATGAAGAAATTTCCCTTTTTTATGGCAAAAAGGTATGCATTCTTCTTATTTTCAGGCAAAAAGGCAGAAATTCCCTGTATTTTGAGCAACATTGCAGAAATTCCCCTAATTGTGGGGCAAAAAGGCAGAAATTCCCTATATGTTGGGGCAAAAAGACAGACATTCTTCTTATTTGGGGGCAAAACTGAGTAATTCCACTTATTTTGGGGCAAAATTCCAGAAATTTCCCATATTTTGGGGCCAAATTGCAGAAATTTCACTTATTTTGGGGCAAAATTTCAGAAATTTCACTTATTTTAGGGAAAAAAAGCAGAAATTTTTTTATTTTGGGGCAAAAATGCAGAAATTTCCCATATTTTGAAGCAAAAATGCAGAAATTCCCCTTATTTTGAGGTAAAAAGGCTGAAATTCCCCTTATTTGGGGGCAAAAAGGCAGAAATTTCCTTTATTTTGAGGCAAAATTGCAGAAATTTCACTTATTTCAGGGTAATAAGTCAGAAATTTTCCTTATTTTGGGGCAAAAAAGACAGAAATTCTTTTTGTTTTGGGGGAAAAAGACAGGAATTCCACTTACTTAGAGGCAAATGCAGAAATTCCCCTTATTTTGGAGCAAAAATGAAGAAATTTCCCTTCTTTATGGCAAAAAGGTATGCATTCTTCTTATTTTCGGACAAAAAGGCAGAAATTCCCCGTATTTTGGAGCAAAATTGCAGAAATTCCCCTAATTGTGGGGCAAAAAGGCAGAAATTCCCTATATGTTGGGGCAAAAGGACAGAAATTCTCCTTATTTTGTGGCTAAACTCAGAAATACCACTTATTTTGAGGCAAAATTCCAGAAATTTCCCTTATTTTGTGGAAAAATTGCAGAAATTTTACTTATTTTGGGCAAAATTGCAGAAATTTCACTTATTTCAGAAAAAAAGCAGAATTTTTTTTATTTTGGGGCAAAAAGGCAGAAATTTCTTTTATTTTGGTACAAAATTGAAGAAATTTTTCTTATTTTGGGGCAAAAACGCAGAAATTTCCAATATTTTGGGGCAAAACTGCAGAAATTTCCTTTTTTTTGACGTAAAAAGGCTGAAATTCCCCTTATTTGGGGGCAAAAAGGGAGAAATTTTTCTTATTTTGAGGCAAAATTGCAGCAATTTCACTTATTTCAGGGTAATAAGTCAGAAATTTTCCTTATTTTGGGGCAAAAAAGACAGAAATTCTTTTTGTTTTGGGGGAAAAAGACAGGAATTCCACTTACTTAGAGGCAAATGCAGAAATTCCCCTTATTTTGGAGCAAAAATGAAGAAATTTCCCTTTTTTATGGCAAAAAGGTATGCATTCTTCTTATTTTCGGACAAAAAGGCAGAAATTCCCCGTATTTTGGAGCAAAATTGCAGAAATTCCCCTAATTGTGGGGCAAAAAGGCAGAAATTCCCTATATGTTGGGGCAAAAGGTCAGAAATTCTCCTTATTTTGTGGCAAAACTCAGAAATACCACTTATTTTGAGGCAAAATTCCAGAAATTCCTTTATTTTGTGGAAAAATTGCAGAAATTTCTCTTATTTTGGGCAAAATTGCAGAAATTTCACTTATTTCAGAAAAAAAGCAGAATTTTTTTTATTTTGGGGCAAAAAGGCAGAAATTTCTTTTATTTTGGTACAAAATTGAAGAAATTTTTCTTATTTTGGGGCAAAAACGCAGAAATTTCCCATATTTTGGGGCAAAACTGCAGAAATTTCCCTTTTTTTGACGTAAAAAGGCTGAAATTCCCCTTATTTGGGGGCAAAAAGGGAGAAATTTTTCTTATTTTGAGGCAAAATTGCAGCAATTTCACTTATTTCAGGGTAATAAGTCAGAAATTTTCCTTATCTTGGGGCAAAAAATACAGAAATTCCCTTTGTTTTGGGGGAAAAAGACAGAAATTCCACTTATTTTGGGGCAAAATTCCAGAAATTTCACTTATTTTGGGGCAAATTTGTAGAAATTTCACTTATTTTGGGGCAAAATTTCAGAAATTTCACTTCTTTCAGAAAAAAAAGTAGAAATTTTTCTATTTGGAAGCAAAAAGGCAGAAATTTCTTTTATTTTGGTACAAAATTGCAGAAATTTTTCTTATTTTGGGGCAAAAAGGCAGAAATTTCCCATATTTTAGGGCAAAAATGCAGAAATTCCCCTTATTTTGAGGTAAAAGCTAAAATTCCACTTATTTGGGGGCAAAAAGGCAGAAATTTCACTTATTTTGGGCCAAACTTGCGGAAATTTCACTTATTTCAGGGAAAAAAAGGCAGAAATTTTCCTTAATTTGGGGCAAAAAGGCAGAAATTCCTAATATTTTGTTGCAAAATGCAGAAATTCCCTTTATTTTGAGGTAAAAAGGGTGAAATTCCCCTTATTTGGGGGTAAAAATGCCGAAATTTCGCTTATTTTGGTGCAAAATTGCAGAAATTTCACTTATTTCAGGGTAATAAGTAAGAAATTTTCCATATTTTGGGGCAAAAAAGACAGAAAATCCCTTTGTTTTGGGGGAAAAAGACAGAAATACCACTTATTTAGAGGCAAAAAAGCAGAAATTTTCCTTATTTTGGAGCAAAAATGAAGAAATTTCCCTTTTTTATGGCAAAAAGGTATGCATTCTTCTTATTTTCGGGCAAAAAGGCAGAAATTCCCCGTATGTTGGAGCAAAATTGCAGAAATTCCCCTAATTGTCGGGCAAAAAGGTAGAAATTCCCTATATGTTGGGGCAAAAAGACAGAAATTCTCCTTATTTTGGGGCGAAACTCAGAAATTCCACTTATTTGGGGCAAAATTCCAGAAATTTACCTTATTTTAGAACAAAATTGCAGAAATTTCACTTATTTTGGGGCAAAATTGCAGAAATTTCACTTATTTCAGGGAAAAAAGGCAGAAATTTTCCTTATTTTGGGGCAAAAAGCAGAAATTCCTAATATTTTGTGGCAAAAATGCAGAAATTCCCCTTATTTTGAGGTAAAAAGGCTGAAATTACCCTTATTTGGGGGCCAAAGGCAGTAATTTCCCTTATTTTGGGGCAAAATTGAAGAAATTTCAGTTATTTCAGGGTAATAAGTAAGAAATTTTTTTTATTTTGGAAGAAAAAAGACAGAAATTCCCTTTGTTTTGGGGGAAAAAGACAGAAATTCCACTTATTTAGAGTCAAAAAGGCAGAAATTCCCCTTATTTTGAAGCAAAAATGAAGAAATTTCCCTTTTTTATGGCAAAAAGGTATGCATTCTTCTTATTTTCAGGCAAAAAGGCAGAAATTCCCTGTATTTTGAGCAACATTGCAGAAATTCCCCTAATTGTGGGGCAAAAAGGCAGAAATTCCCTATATGTTGGGGCAAAAAGACAGACATTCTTCTTATTTGGGGGCAAAACTGAGTAATTCCACTTATTTTGGGGCAAAATTCCAGAAATTTCCCATATTTTGGGGCCAAATTGCAGAAATTTCACTTATTTTGGGGCAAAATTTCAGAAATTTCACTTATTTTAGGGAAAAAAAGCAGAAATTTTTTTATTTTGGGGCAAAAATGCAGAAATTTCCCATATTTTGAAGCAAAAATGCAGAAATTCCCCTTATTTTGAGGTAAAAAGGCTGAAATTCCCCTTATTTGGGGGCAAAAAGGCAGAAATTTCCTTTATTTTGAGGCAAAATTGCAGAAATTTCACTTATTTCAGGGTAATAAGTCAGAAATTTTCCTTATTTTGGGGCAAAAAAGACAGAAATTCTTTTTGTTTTTGGGGAAAAAGACAGGAATTCCACTTACTTAGAGGCAAATGCAGAAATTCCCCTTATTTTGGAGCAAAAATGAAGAAATTTCCCTTCTTTATGGCAAAAAGGTATGCATTCTTCTTATTTTCGGACAAAAAGGCAGAAATTCCCCGTATTTTGGAGCAAAATTGCAGAAATTCCCCTAATTGTGGGGCAAAAAGGCAGAAATTCCCTATATGTTGGGGCAAAAGGACAGAAATTCTCCTTATTTTGTGGCTAAACTCAGAAATACCACTTATTTTGAGGCAAAATTCCAGAAATTTCCCTTATTTTGTGGAAAAATTGCAGAAATTTTACTTATTTTGGGCAAAATTGCAGAAATTTCACTTATTTCAGAAAAAAAGCAGAATTTTTTTTATTTTGGGGCAAAAAGGCAGAAATTTCTTTTATTTTGGTACAAAATTGAAGAAATTTTTCTTATTTTGGGGCAAAAACGCAGAAATTTCCAATATTTTGGGGCAAAACTGCAGAAATTTCCTTTTTTTTGACGTAAAAAGGCTGAAATTCCCCTTATTTGGGGGCAAAAAGGGAGAAATTTTTCTTATTTTGAGGCAAAATTGCAGCAATTTCACTTATTTCGGGGTAATAAGTCAGAAATTTTCCTTATTTTGGGGCAAAAAAGACAGAAATTCTTTTTGTTTTGGGGGAAAAAGACAGGAATTCCACTTACTTAGAGGCAAATGCAGAAATTCCCCTTATTTTGGAGCAAAAATGAAGAAATTTCCCTTTTTTATGGCAAAAAGGTATGCATTCTTCTTATTTTCGGACAAAAAGGCAGAAATTCCCCGTATTTTGGAGCAAAATTTCAGAAATTCCCCTAATTGTGGGGCAAAAAGGCAGAAATTCCCTATATGTTGGGGCAAAAGGACAGAAATTCTCCTTATTTTGTGGCTAAACTCAGAAATACCACTTATTTTGAGGCAAAATTCCAGAAATTTCCCTTATTTTCTGGAAAAATTGCAGAAATTTTACTTATTTTGGGCAAAATTGCAGAAATTTCACTTATTTCAGAAAAAAAGCAGAATTTTTTTTATTTTGGGGCAAAAAGGCAGAAATTTCTTTTATTTTGGTACAAAATTGAAGAAATTTTTCTTATTTTGGGGCAAAAACGCAGAAATTTCCAATATTTTGGGGCAAAACTGCAGAAATTTCCCTTTTTTTGACGTAAAAAGGCTGAAATTCCCCTTATTTGGGGGCAAAAAGGGAGAAATTTTTCTTATTTTGAGGCAAAATTGCAGCAATTTCACTTATTTCAGGGTAATAAGTCAGAAATTTTCCTTATCTTGGGGCAAAAAATACAGAAATTCCCTTTGTTTTGGGGGAAAAAGACAGAAATTCCACTTATTTTGGGGCAAAATTCCAGAAATTTCACTTATTTTGGGGCAAATTTGTAGAAATTTCACTTATTTTGGGGCAAAATTTCAGAAATTTCACTTCTTTCAGAAAAAAAAGTAGAAATTTTTCTATTTGGAAGCAAAAAGGCAGAAATTTCTTTTATTTTGGTACAAAATTGCAGAAATTTTTCTTATTTTGGGGCAAAAAGGCAGAAATTTCCCATATTTTAGGGCAAAAATGCAGAAATTCCCCTTATTTTGAGGTAAAAGCTAAAATTCCACTTATTTGGGGGCAAAAAGGCAGAAATTTCACTTATTTTGGGCCAAACTTGCGGAAATTTCACTTATTTCAGGGAAAAAAAGGCAGAAATTTTCCTTAATTTGGGGCAAAAAGGCAGAAATTCCTAATATTTTGTTGCAAAAATGCAGAAATTCCCTTTATTTTGAGGTAAAAAGGGTGAAATTCCCCTTATTTGGGGGTAAAAATGCCGAAATTTCGCTTATTTTGGGGCAAAATTGCAGAAATTTCACTTATTTCAGGGTAATAAGTAAGAAATTTTCCATATTTTGGGGCAAAAAAGACAGAAATTCCCTTTGTTTTGGGGGAAAAAGACAGAAATACCACTTATTTAGAGGCAAAAAAGCAGAAATTTTCCTTATTTTGGAGCAAAAATGAAGAAATTTCCCTTTTTTATGGCAAAAAGGTATGCATTCTTCTTATTTTCGGGCAAAAAGGCAGAAATTCCCCGTATTTTGGAGCAAAATTGCAGAAATTCCCCTAATTGTCGGGCAAAAAGGTAGAAATTCCCTATATGTTGGGGCAAAAAGACAGAAATTCTCCTTATTTTGGGGCGAAACTCAGAAATTCCACTTATTTGGGGCAAAATTCCAGAAATTTACTTTATTTTAGAACAAAATTGCAGAAATTTCACTTATTTTGGGGCAAAATTGCAGAAATTTCACTTATTTCAGGGAAAAAAGGCAGAAATTTTCCTTATTTTGGGGCAAAAAGCAGAAATTCCTAATATTTTGTGGCAAAAATGCAGAAATTCCCCTTATTTTGAGGTAAAAAGGCTGAAATTACCCTTATTTGGGGGCAAAAAGGCAGTAATTTCCCTTTTTTTGGGCAAAATTGAAGAAATTTCAGTTATTTCAGGGTAATAAGTAAGAAATTTTTTTTTGGAAGAAAAAAGACAGAAATTCCCTTTGTTTTGGGGGAAAAAGACAGAAATTCCACTTATTTAGAGTCAAAAAGGCAGAAATTCCCCTTATTTTGAAGCAAAAATGAAGAAATTTCCCTTTTTTATGGCAAAAAGGTATGCATTCTTCTTATTTTCAGGCAAAAAGGCAGAAATTCCCTGTATTTTGAGCAACATTGCAGAAATTCCCCTAATTGTGGGGTAAAAAGGCAGAAATTCCCTATATGTTGGGGCAAAAAGACAGACATTCTTCTTATTTTGGGGCAAAACTGAGTAATTCCACTTATTTTGGGGTAAAATTCCAGAAATTTCCCATATTTGGGGCCAAATTGCAGAAATTTCACTTATTTTGGGGCAAAATTTCAGAAATTTCACTTATTTCAGGGAAAAAAAGCAGAAATTTTTTTATTTTGGGGCAAAAATGCAGAAATTTCCCATATTTTGAAGCAAAAATGCAGAAATTCCCCTTATTTTGAGGTAAAAAGGCTGAAATTCCCCTTATTTGGGGGCAAAAAGGCAGAAATTTCCTTTATTTTGAGGCAAAATTGCAGAAATTTCACTTATTTCAGGGTAATAAGTCAGAAATTTTCCTTATTTTGGGGCAAAGAAGACAGAAATTCCCTTTGTTTTGGGGGAAAAAGACAGAAATTCCACTTATTTAGAGGCAAATGCAGAAATTCCCCTTATTTTGGAGCAAAAATGAAGAAATTTCCCTTTTTTATGGCAAAAAGGTATGCATTCTTCTTATTTTCGGACAAAAAGGCAGAAATTCCCCGTATTTTGGAGCAAAATTGCAGAAATTCCCCTAATTGTGGGGCAAAAAGGCAGAAATTCCCTATATGTTGGGGCAAAAGGTCAGAAATTCTCCTTATTTTGTGGCAAAACTCAGAAATACCACTTATTTTGAGGCAAAATTCCAGAAATTCCTTTATTTTGTGGAAAAATTGCAGAAATTTCACTTATTTTGGGCAAAATTGCAGAAATTTCACTTATTTCAGAAAAAAAGCAGAATTTTTTTTATTTTGGGGCAAAAAGGCAGAAATTTCTTTTATTTTGGTACAAAATTGAAGAAATTTTTCTTATTTTGGGGCAAAAACGCAGAAATTTCCCATATTTTGGGGCAAAACTGCAGAAATTTCCCTTTTTTTGACGTAAAAAGGCTGAAATTCCCCTTATTTGGGGGCAAAAAGGGAGAAATTTTTCTTATTTTGAGGCAAAATTGCAGCAATTTCACTTATTTCAGGGTAATAAGTCAGAAATTTTCCTTATCTTGGGGCAAAAAATACAGAAATTCCCTTTGTTTTGGGGGAAAAAGACAGAAATTCCACTTATTTTGGGGCAAAATTCCAGAAATTTCACTTATTTTGGGGCAAATTTGTAGAAATTTCACTTATTTTGGGGCAAAATTTCAGAAATTTCACTTCTTTCAGAAAAAAAAGTAGAAATTTTTCTATTTGGAAGCAAAAAGGCAGAAATTTCTTTTATTTTGGTACAAAATTGCAGAAATTTTTCTTATTTTGGGGCAAAAAGGCAGAAATTTCCCATATTTTAGGGCAAAAATGCAGAAATTCCCCTTATTTTGAGGTAAAAGCTAAAATTCCACTTATTTGGGGGCAAAAAGGCAGAAATTTCACTTATTTTGGGCCAAACTTGCGGAAATTTCACTTATTTCAGGGAAAAAAAGGCAGAAATTTTCCTTAATTTGGGGCAAAAAGGCAGAAATTCCTAATATTTTGTTGCAAAATGCAGAAATTCCCTTTATTTTGAGGTAAAAAGGGTGAAATTCCCCTTATTTGGGGGTAAAAATGCCGAAATTTCGCTTATTTTGGTGCAAAATTGCAGAAATTTCACTTATTTCAGGGTAATAAGTAAGAAATTTTCCATATTTTGGGGCAAAAAAGACAGAAAATCCCTTTGTTTTGGGGGAAAAAGACAGAAATACCACTTATTTAGAGGCAAAAAAGCAGAAATTTTCCTTATTTTGGAGCAAAAATGAAGAAATTTCCCTTTTTTATGGCAAAAAGGTATGCATTCTTCTTATTTTCGGGCAAAAAGGCAGAAATTCCCCGTATTTTGGAGCAAAATTTCAGAAATTCCCCTAATTGTCGGGCAAAAAGGTAGAAATTCCCTATATGTTGGGGCAAAAAGACAGAAATTCTCCTTATTTTGGGGCGAAACTCAGAAATTCCACTTATTTGGGGCAAAATTCCAGAAATTTACCTTATTTTAGAACAAAATTGCAGAAATTTCACTTATTTTGGGGCAAAATTGCAGAAATTTCACTTATTTCAGGGAAAAAAGGCAGAAATTTTCCTTATTTTGGGGCAAAAAGCAGAAATTCCTAATATTTTGTGGCAAAAATGCAGAAATTCCCCTTATTTTGAGGTAAAAAGGCTGAAATTACCCTTATTTGGGGGCAAAAGGCAGTAATTTCCCTTATTTTGGGGCAAAATTGAAGAAATTTCAGTTATTTCAGGGTAATAAGTAAGAAATTTTTTTTATTTTGGAAGAAAAAAGACAGAAATTCCCTTTGTTTTGGGGGAAAAAGACAGAAATTCCACTTATTTAGAGTCAAAAAGGCAGAAATTCCCCTTATTTTGAAGCAAAAATGAAGAAATTTCCCTTTTTTATGGCAAAAAGGTATGCATTCTTCTTATTTTCAGGCAAAAAGGCAGAAATTCCCTGTATTTTGAGCAACATTGCAGAAATTCCCCTAATTGTGGGGCAAAAAGGCAGAAATTCCCTATATGTTGGGGCAAAAAGACAGACATTCTTCTTATTTGGGGGCAAAACTGAGTAATTCCACTTATTTTGGGGCAAAATTCCAGAAATTTCCCATATTTTGGGGCCAAATTGCAGAAATTTCACTTATTTTGGGGCAAAATTTCAGAAATTTCACTTATTTTAGGGAAAAAAAGCAGAAATTTTTTTATTTTGGGGCAAAAATGCAGAAATTTCCCATATTTTGAAGCAAAAATGCAGAAATTCCCCTTATTTTGAGGTAAAAAGGCTGAAATTCCCCTTATTTGGGGGCAAAAAGGCAGAAATTTCCTTTATTTTGAGGCAAAATTGCAGAAATTTCACTTATTTCAGGGTAATAAGTCAGAAATTTTCCTTATTTTGGGGCAAAAAAGACAGAAATTCTTTTTGTTTTGGGGGAAAAAGACAGGAATTCCACTTACTTAGAGGCAAATGCAGAAATTCCCCTTATTTTGGAGCAAAAATTAAGAAATTTCCCTTTTTTATGGCAAAAAGGTATGCATTCTTCTTATTTTCGGACAAAAAGGCAGAAATTCCCCGTATTTTGGAGCAAAATTGCAGAAATTCCCCTAATTGTGGGGCAAAAAGGCAGAAATTCCCTATATGTTGGGGCAAAAGGACAGAAATTCTCCTTATTTTGTGGCTAAACTCAGAAATACCACTTATTTTGAGGCAAAATTCCAGAAATTTCCCTTATTTTGTGGAAAAATTGCAGAAATTTTACTTATTTTGGGCAAAATTGCAGAAATTTCACTTATTTCAGAAAAAAAGCAGAATTTTTTTTATTTTGGGGCAAAAAGGCAGAAATTTCTTTTATTTTGGTACAAAATTGAAGAAATTTTTCTTATTTTGGGGCAAAAACGCAGAAATTTCCAATATTTTGGGGCAAAACTGCAGAAATTTCCTTTTTTTTGACGTAAAAAGGCTGAAATTCCCCTTATTTGGGGGCAAAAAGGGAGAAATTTTTCTTATTTTGAGGCAAAATTGCAGCAATTTCACTTATTTCAGGGTAATAAGTCAGAAATTTTCCTTATTTTGGGGCAAAAAAGACAGAAATTCTTTTTGTTTTGGGGGAAAAAGACAGGAATTCCACTTACTTAGAGGCAAATGCAGAAATTCCCCTTATTTTGGAGCAAAAATGAAGAAATTTCCCTTTTTTATGGCAAAAAGGTATGCATTCTTCTTATTTTCGGACAAAAAGGCAGAAATTCCCCGTATTTTGGAGCAAAATTGCAGAAATTCCCCTAATTGTGGGGCAAAAAGGCAGAAATTCCCTATATGTTGGGGCAAAAGGTCAGAAATTCTCCTTATTTTGTGGCAAAACTCAGAAATACCACTTATTTTGAGGCAAAATTCCAGAAATTCCTTTATTTTGTGGAAAAATTGCAGAAATTTCTCTTATTTTGGGCAAAATTGCAGAAATTTCACTTATTTCAGAAAAAAAGCAGAATTTTTTTTATTTTGGGGCAAAAAGGCAGAAATTTCTTTTATTTTGGTACAAAATTGAAGAAATTTTTCTTATTTTGGGGCAAAAACGCAGAAATTTCCCATATTTTGGGGCAAAACTGCAGAAATTTCCCTTTTTTTGACGTAAAAAGGCTGAAATTCCCCTTATTTGGGGGCAAAAAGGGAGAAATTTTTCTTATTTTGAGGCAAAATTGCAGCAATTTCACTTATTTCAGGGTAATAAGTCAGAAATTTTCCTTATCTTGGGGCAAAAAATACAGAAATTCCCTTTGTTTTGGGGGAAAAAGACAGAAATTCCACTTATTTTGGGGCAAAATTCCAGAAATTTCACTTATTTTGGGGCAAATTTGTAGAAATTTCACTTATTTTGGGGCAAAATTTCAGAAATTTCACTTCTTTCAGAAAAAAAAGTAGAAATTTTTCTATTTGGAAGCAAAAAGGCAGAAATTTCTTTTATTTTGGTACAAAATTGCAGAAATTTTTCTTATTTTGGGGCAAAAAGGCAGAAATTTCCCATATTTTAGGGCAAAAATGCAGAAATTCCCCTTATTTTGAGGTAAAAGCTAAAATTCCACTTATTTGGGGGCAAAAAGGCAGAAATTTCACTTATTTTGGGCCAAACTTGCGGAAATTTCACTTATTTCAGGGAAAAAAAGGCAGAAATTTTCCTTAATTTGGGGCAAAAAGGCAGAAATTCCTAATATTTTGTTGCAAAATGCAGAAATTCCCTTTATTTTGAGGTAAAAAGGGTGAAATTCCCCTTATTTGGGGGTAAAAATGCCGAAATTTCGCTTATTTTGGTGCAAAATTGCAGAAATTTCACTTATTTCAGGGTAATAAGTAAGAAATTTTCCATATTTTGGGGCAAAAAAGACAGAAAATCCCTTTGTTTTGGGGGAAAAAGACAGAAATACCACTTATTTAGAGGCAAAAAAGCAGAAATTTTCCTTATTTTGGAGCAAAAATGAAGAAATTTCCCTTTTTTATGGCAAAAAGGTATGCATTCTTCTTATTTTCGGGCAAAAAGGCAGAAATTCCCCGTATGTTGGAGCAAAATTGCAGAAATTCCCCTAATTGTCGGGCAAAAAGGTAGAAATTCCCTATATGTTGGGGCAAAAAGACAGAAATTCTCCTTATTTTGGGGCGAAACTCAGAAATTCCACTTATTTGGGGCAAAATTCCAGAAATTTACCTTATTTTAGAACAAAATTGCAGAAATTTCACTTATTTTGGGGCAAAATTGCAGAAATTTCACTTATTTCAGGGAAAAAAGGCAGAAATTTTCCTTATTTTGGGGCAAAAAGCAGAAATTCCTAATATTTTGTGGCAAAAATGCAGAAATTCCCCTTATTTTGAGGTAAAAAGGCTGAAATTACCCTTATTTGGGGGCAAAAGGCAGTAATTTCCCTTATTTTGGGGCAAAATTGAAGAAATTTCAGTTATTTCAGGGTAATAAGTAAGAAATTTTTTTTATTTTGGAAGAAAAAAGACAGAAATTCCCTTTGTTTTGGGGGAAAAAGACAGAAATTCCACTTATTTAGAGTCAAAAAGGCAGAAATTCCCCTTATTTTGAAGCAAAAATGAAGAAATTTCCCTTTTTTATGGCAAAAAGGTATGCATTCTTCTTATTTTCAGGCAAAAAGGCAGAAATTCCCTGTATTTTGAGCAACATTGCAGAAATTCCCCTAATTGTGGGGCAAAAAGGCAGAAATTCCCTATATGTTGGGGCAAAAAGACAGACATTCTTCTTATTTGGGGGCAAAACTGAGTAATTCCACTTATTTTGGGGCAAAATTCCAGAAATTTCCCATATTTTGGGGCCAAATTGCAGAAATTTCACTTATTTTGGGGCAAAATTTCAGAAATTTCACTTATTTTAGGGAAAAAAAGCAGAAATTTTTTTATTTTGGGGCAAAAATGCAGAAATTTCCCATATTTTGAAGCAAAAATGCAGAAATTCCCCTTATTTTGAGGTAAAAAGGCTGAAATTCCCCTTATTTGGGGGCAAAAAGGCAGAAATTTCCTTTATTTTGAGGCAAAATTGCAGAAATTTCACTTATTTCAGGGTAATAAGTCAGAAATTTTCCTTATTTTGGGGCAAAAAAGACAGAAATTCTTTTTGTTTTTGGGGAAAAAGACAGGAATTCCACTTACTTAGAGGCAAATGCAGAAATTCCCCTTATTTTGGAGCAAAAATGAAGAAATTTCCCTTCTTTATGGCAAAAAGGTATGCATTCTTCTTATTTTCGGACAAAAAGGCAGAAATTCCCCGTATTTTGGAGCAAAATTGCAGAAATTCCCCTAATTGTGGGGCAAAAAGGCAGAAATTCCCTATATGTTGGGGCAAAAGGACAGAAATTCTCCTTATTTTGTGGCTAAACTCAGAAATACCACTTATTTTGAGGCAAAATTCCAGAAATTTCCCTTATTTTGTGGAAAAATTGCAGAAATTTTACTTATTTTGGGCAAAATTGCAGAAATTTCACTTATTTCAGAAAAAAAGCAGAATTTTTTTTATTTTGGGGCAAAAAGGCAGAAATTTCTTTTATTTTGGTACAAAATTGAAGAAATTTTTCTTATTTTGGGGCAAAAACGCAGAAATTTCCAATATTTTGGGGCAAAACTGCAGAAATTTCCTTTTTTTTGACGTAAAAAGGCTGAAATTCCCCTTATTTGGGGGCAAAAAGGGAGAAATTTTTCTTATTTTGAGGCAAAATTGCAGCAATTTCACTTATTTCGGGGTAATAAGTCAGAAATTTTCCTTATTTTGGGGCAAAAAAGACAGAAATTCTTTTTGTTTTGGGGGAAAAAGACAGGAATTCCACTTACTTAGAGGCAAATGCAGAAATTCCCCTTATTTTGGAGCAAAAATGAAGAAATTTCCCTTTTTTATGGCAAAAAGGTATGCATTCTTCTTATTTTCGGACAAAAAGGCAGAAATTCCCCGTATTTTGGAGCAAAATTGCAGAAATTCCCCTAATTGTGGGGCAAAAAGGCAGAAATTCTCTATATGTTGGGGCAAAAGGACAGAAATTCTCCTTATTTTGTGGCTAAACTCAGAAATACCACTTATTTTGAGGCAAAATTCCAGAAATTTCCCTTATTTTGTGGAAAAATTGCAGAAATTTTACTTATTTTGGGCAAAATTGCAGAAATTTCACTTATTTCAGAAAAAAAGCAGAATTTTTTTTATTTTGGGGCAAAAAGGCAGAAATTTCTTTTATTTTGGTACAAAATTGAAGAAATTTTTCTTATTTTGGAGCAAAAACGCAGAAATTTCCAATATTTTGGGGCAAAACTGCAGAAATTTCCCTTTTTTTGACGTAAAAAGGCTGAAATTCCCCTTATTTGGGGGCAAAAAGGGAGAAATTTTTCTTATTTTGAGGCAAAATTGCAGCAATTTCACTTATTTCAGGGTAATAAGTCAGAAATTTTCCTTATCTTGGGGCAAAAAATACAGAAATTCCCTTTGTTTTGGGGGAAAAAGACAGAAATTCCACTTATTTTGGGACAAAATTCCAGAAATTTCACTTATTTTGGGGCAAATTTGTAGAAATTTCACTTATTTTGGGGCAAAATTTCAGAAATTTCACTTCTTTTAGAAAAAAAAGTAGAAATTTTTCTATTTGGAAGCAAAAAAGGCAGAAATTTCTTTTATTTTGGTACAAAATTGCAGAAATTTTTCTTATTTTGGGGCAAAAAGGCAGAAATTTCCCATATTTTAGGGCAAAAATGCAGAAATTCCCCTTATTTTGAGGTAAAAGCTAAAATTCCACTTATTTGTGGGCAAAAAGGCAGAAATTTCACTTATTTTGGGCCAAACTTGCGGAAATTTCACTTATTTCAGGGAAAAAAAGGCAGAAATTTTCCTTAATTTGGGGTAAAAAGGCAGAAATTCCTAATATTTTGTTGCAAAAATGCAGAAATTCCCTTTATTTTGAGGTAAAAAGGGTGAAATTCCCCTTATTTGGGGGTAAAAATGCCGAAATTTCGCTTATTTTGGGGCAAAATTGCAGAAATTTCACTTATTTCAGGGTAATAAGTAAAAAATTTTCCATATTTTGGGGCAAAAAAGACAGAAATTCCCTTTGTTTTGGGGGAAAAAGACAGAAATACCACTTATTTAGAGGCAAAAAAGCAGAAATTTTCCTTATTTTGGAGCAAAAATGAAGAAATTTGCCTTTTTTATGGCAAAAAGGTATGCATTCTTCTTATTTTCGGGCAAAAAGGCAGAAATTCCCCGTATTTTGGAGCAAAATTGCAGAAATTCCCCTAATTGTCGGGCAAAAAGGTAGAAATTCCCTATATGTTGGGGCAAAAAGACAGAAATTCTCCTTATTTTGGGGCGAAACTCAGAAATTCCACTTATTTGGGGCAAAATTCCAGAAATTTACCTTATTTTAGAACAAAATTGCAGAAATTTCACTTATTTTGGGGCAAAATTGCAGAAATTTCACTTATTTCAGGGAAAAAAAGCAGAAATTTTCCTTATTTTGGGGCAAAAAGCAAAAATTCCTAATATTTTGTGGCAAAAATGCAGAAATTCCCCTTATTTTGAGGTAAAAAGGCTGAAATTACCCTTATTTGGGGGCAAAAAGGCAGTAATTTCCCTTATTTTGGGGCAAAATTGAAGAAATTTCAGTTATTTCAGGGTAATAAGTAAGAAATTTTTTTTTATTTTGGAAGAAAAAAGACAGAAATTCCCTTTGTTTTGGGGGAAAAATACAGAAATTCCACTAATTTAGAGTCAAAAAGGCAGAAATTCCCCTTATTTTGAAGCAAAAATGAAGAAATTTCCCTTTTTATGGCAAAAAGTTATGCATTCTTCTTATTTTCAGGCAAAAAGGCAGAAATTCCCTGTATTTTGAGCAACATTGCAGAAATTCCCCTAATTGTGGGGCTAAAAGGCAGAAATTCCCTATATGTTGGGGCAAAAAGACAGACATTCTTCTTATTTGGGGGCAAAACTGAGTAATTCCACTTATTTTGGGGCAAAATTCCAGAAATTTCCCATATTTTGGGGCCAAATTGCAGAAATTTCACTTATTTTGGGGCAAAATTTCAGAAATTTCACTTATTTTAGGGAAAAAAAGCAGAAATTTTTTTATTTTGGGGCAAAAATGCAGAAATTTCCCATATTTTGAAGCAAAAATGCAGAAATTCCCCTTATTTTGAGGTAAAAAGGCTGAAATTCCCCTTATTTGGGGGCAAAAAGGCAGAAATTTCCTTTATTTTGAGGCAAAATTGCAGAAATTTCACTTATTTCAGGGTAATAAGTCAGAAATTTTCCTTATTTTGGGGCAAAAAAGACAGAAATTCTTTTTGTTTTGGGGGAAAAAGACAGGAATTCCACTTACTTAGAGGCAAATGCAGAAATTCCCCTTATTTTGGAGCAAAAATGAAGAAATTTCCCTTCTTTATGGCAAAAAGGTATGCATTCTTCTTATTTTCGGACAAAAAGGCAGAAATTCCCCGTATTTTGGAGCAAAATTGCAGAAATTCCCCTAATTGTGGGGCAAAAAGGCAGAAATTCCCTATATGTTGGGGCAAAAGGACAGAAATTCTCCTTATTTTGTGGCTAAACTCAGAAATACCACTTATTTTGAGGCAAAATTCCAGAAATTTCCCTTATTTTGTGGAAAAATTGCAGAAATTTTACTTATTTTGGGCAAAATTGCAGAAATTTCACTTATTTCAGAAAAAAAGCAGAATTTTTTTTATTTTGGGGCAAAAAGGCAGAAATTTCTTTTATTTTGGTACAAAATTGAAGAAATTTTTCTTATTTTGGGGCAAAAACGCAGAAATTTCCAATATTTTGGGGCAAAACTGCAGAAATTTCCTTTTTTTTGACGTAAAAAGGCTGAAATTCCCCTTATTTGGGGGCAAAAAGGGAGAAATTTTTCTTATTTTGAGGCAAAATTGCAGCAATTTCACTTATTTCGGGGTAATAAGTCAGAAATTTTCCTTATTTTGGGGCAAAAAAGACAGAAATTCTTTTTGTTTTGGGGGAAAAAGACAGGAATTCCACTTACTTAGAGGCAAATGCAGAAATTCCCCTTATTTTGGAGCAAAAATGAAGAAATTTCCCTTTTTTATGGCAAAAAGGTATGCATTCTTCTTATTTTCGGACAAAAAGGCAGAAATTCCCCGTATTTTGGAGCAAAATTGCAGAAATTCCCCTAATTGTGGGGCAAAAAGGCAGAAATTCCCTATATGTTGGGGCAAAAGGACAGAAATTCTCCTTATTTTGTGGCTAAACTCAGAAATACCACTTATTTTGAGGCAAAATTCCAGAAATTTACCTTATTTTCTGGAAAAATTGCAGAAATTTTACTTATTTTGGGCAAAATTGCAGAAATTTCACTTATTTCAGAAAAAAAGCAGAATTTTTTTTATTTTGGGGCAAAAAGGCAGAAATTTCTTTTATTTTGGTACAAAATTGAAGAAATTTTTCTTATTTTGGGGCAAAAACGCAGAAATTTCCAATATTTTGGGGCAAAACTGCAGAAATTTCCCTTTTTTTGACGTAAAAAGGCTGAAATTCCCCTTATTTGGGGGCAAAAAGGGAGAAATTTTTCTTATTTTGAGGCAAAATTGCAGCAATTTCACTTATTTCAGGGTAATAAGTCAGAAATTTTCCTTATCTTGGGGCAAAAAATACAGAAATTCCCTTTGTTTTGGGGGAAAAAGACAGAAATTCCACTTATTTTGGGACAAAATTCCAGAAATTTCACTTATTTTGGGGCAAATTTGTAGAAATTTCACTTATTTTGGGGCAAAATTTCAGAAATTTCACTTCTTTCAGAAAAAAAAGTAGAAATTTTTCTATTTGGAAGCAAAAAGGCAGAAATTTCTTTTATTTTGGTACAAAATTGCAGAAATTTTTCTTATTTTGGGGCAAAAAGGCAGAAATTTCCCATATTTTAGGGCAAAAATGCAGAAATTCCCCTTATTTTGAGGTAAAAGCTAAAATTCCACTTATTTGGGGGCAAAAAGGCAGAAATTTCACTTATTTTGGGCCAAACTTGCGGAAATTTCACTTATTTCAGGGAAAAAAAGGCAGAAATTTTCCTTAATTTGGGGCAAAAAGGCAGAAATTCCTAATATTTTGTTGCAAAAATGCAGAAATTCCCTTTATTTTGAGGTAAAAAGGGTGAAATTCCCCTTATTTGGGGGTAAAAATGCCGAAATTTCGCTTATTTTGGGGCAAAATTGCAGAAATTTCACTTATTTCAGGGTAATAAGTAAGAAATTTTCCATATTTTGGGGCAAAAAAGACAGAAATTCCCTTTGTTTTGGGGGAAAAAGACAGAAATACCACTTATTTAGAGGCAAAAAAGCAGAAATTTTCCTTATTTTGGAGCAAAAATGAAGAAATTTCCCTTTTTTATGGCAAAAAGGTATGCATTCTTCTTATTTTCGGGCAAAAAGGCAGAAATTCCCCGTATTTTGGAGCAAAATTGCAGAAATTCCCCTAATTGTCGGGCAAAAAGGTAGAAATTCCCTATATGTTGGGGCAAAAAGACAGAAATTCTCCTTATTTTGGGGCGAAACTCAGAAATTCCACTTATTTGGGGCAAAATTCCAGAAATTTACCTTATTTTAGAACAAAATTGCAGAAATTTCACTTATTTTGGGGCAAAATTGCAGAAATTTCACTTATTTCAGGGAAAAAAGGCAGAAATTTTCCTTATTTTGGGGCAAAAAGCAGAAATTCCTAATATTTTGTGGCAAAAATGCAGAAATTCCCCTTATTTTGAGGTAAAAAGGCTGAAATTACCCTTATTTGGGGGCAAAAAGGCAGTAATTTCCCTTTTTTTTTGGGCAAAATTGAAGAAATTTCAGTTATTTCAGGGTAATAAGTAAGAAATTTTTTTTTGGAAGAAAAAAGACAGAAATTCCCTTTGTTTTGGGGGAAAAAGACAGAAATTCCACTTATTTAGAGTCAAAAAGGCAGAAATTCCCCTTATTTTGAAGCAAAAATGAAGAAATTTCCCTTTTTTATGGCAAAAAGGTATGCATTCTTCTTATTTTCAGGCAAAAAGGCAGAAATTCCCTGTATTTTGAGCAACATTGCAGAAATTCCCCTAATTGTGGGGTAAAAAGGCAGAAATTCCCTATATGTTGGGGCAAAAAGACAGACATTCTTCTTATTTTGGGGCAAAACTGAGTAATTCCACTTATTTTGGGGTAAAATTCCAGAAATTTCCCATATTTGGGGCCAAATTGCAGAAATTTCACTTATTTTGGGGCAAAATTTCAGAAATTTCACTTATTTCAGGGAAAAAAAGCAGAAATTTTTTTATTTTGGGGCAAAAATGCAGAAATTTCCCATATTTTGAAGCAAAAATGCAGAAATTCCCCTTATTTTGAGGTAAAAAGGCTGAAATTCCCCTTATTTGGGGGCAAAAAGGCAGAAATTTCCTTTATTTTGAGGCAAAATTGCAGAAATTTCACTTATTTCAGGGTAATAAGTCAGAAATTTTCCTTATTTTGGGGCAAAGAAGACAGAAATTCCCTTTGTTTTGGGGGAAAAAGACAGAAATTCCACTTATTTAGAGGCAAATGCAGAAATTCCCCTTATTTTGGAGCAAAAATGAAGAAATTTCCCTTTTTTATGGCAAAAAGGTATGCATTCTTCTTATTTTCGGACAAAAAGGCAGAAATTCCCCGTATTTTGGAGCAAAATTGCAGAAATTCCCCTAATTGTGGGGCAAAAAGGCAGAAATTCCCTATATGTTGGGGCAAAAGGTCAGAAATTCTCCTTATTTTGTGGCAAAACTCAGAAATACCACTTATTTTGAGGCAAAATTCCAGAAATTCCTTTATTTTGTGGAAAAATTGCAGAAATTTCACTTATTTTGGGCAAAATTGCAGAAATTTCACTTATTTCAGAAAAAAAGCAGAATTTTTTTTATTTTGGGGCAAAAAGGCAGAAATTTCTTTTATTTTGGTACAAAATTGAAGAAATTTTTCTTATTTTGGGGCAAAAACGCAGAAATTTCCCATATTTTGGGGCAAAACTGCAGAAATTTCCCTTTTTTTGACGTAAAAAGGCTGAAATTCCCCTTATTTGGGGGCAAAAAGGGAGAAATTTTTCTTATTTTGAGGCAAAATTGCAGCAATTTCACTTATTTCAGGGTAATAAGTCAGAAATTTTCCTTATCTTGGGGCAAAAAATACAGAAATTCCCTTTGTTTTGGGGGAAAAAGACAGAAATTCCACTTATTTTGGGGCAAAATTCCAGAAATTTCACTTATTTTGGGGCAAATTTGTAGAAATTTCACTTATTTTGGGGCAAAATTTCAGAAATTTCACTTCTTTCAGAAAAAAAAGTAGAAATTTTTCTATTTGGAAGCAAAAAGGCAGAAATTTCTTTTATTTTGGTACAAAATTGCAGAAATTTTTCTTATTTTGGGGCAAAAAGGCAGAAATTTCCCATATTTTAGGGCAAAAATGCAGAAATTCCCCTTATTTTGAGGTAAAAGCTAAAATTCCACTTATTTGGGGGCAAAAAGGCAGAAATTTCACTTATTTTGGGCCAAACTTGCGGAAATTTCACTTATTTCAGGGAAAAAAAGGCAGAAATTTTCCTTAATTTGGGGCAAAAAGGCAGAAATTCCTAATATTTTGTTGCAAAATGCAGAAATTCCCTTTATTTTGAGGTAAAAAGGGTGAAATTCCCCTTATTTGGGGGTAAAAATGCCGAAATTTCGCTTATTTTGGTGCAAAATTGCAGAAATTTCACTTATTTCAGGGTAATAAGTAAGAAATTTTCCATATTTTGGGGCAAAAAAGACAGAAAATCCCTTTGTTTTGGGGGAAAAAGACAGAAATACCACTTATTTAGAGGCAAAAAAGCAGAAATTTTCCTTATTTTGGAGCAAAAATGAAGAAATTTCCCTTTTTTATGGCAAAAAGGTATGCATTCTTCTTATTTTCGGGCAAAAAGGCAGAAATTCCCCGTATGTTGGAGCAAAATTGCAGAAATTCCCCTAATTGTCGGGCAAAAAGGTAGAAATTCCCTATATGTTGGGGCAAAAAGACAGAAATTCTCCTTATTTTGGGGCGAAACTCAGAAATTCCACTTATTTGGGGCAAAATTCCAGAAATTTACCTTATTTTAGAACAAAATTGCAGAAATTTCACTTATTTTGGGGCAAAATTGCAGAAATTTCACTTATTTCAGGGAAAAAAGGCAGAAATTTTCCTTATTTTGGGGCAAAAAGCAGAAATTCCTAATATTTTGTGGCAAAAATGCAGAAATTCCCCTTATTTTGAGGTAAAAAGGCTGAAATTACCCTTATTTGGGGGCAAAAGGCAGTAATTTCCCTTATTTTGGGGCAAAATTGAAGAAATTTCAGTTATTTCAGGGTAATAAGTAAGAAATTTTTTTTATTTTGGAAGAAAAAAGACAGAAATTCCCTTTGTTTTGGGGGAAAAAGACAGAAATTCCACTTATTTAGAGTCAAAAAGGCAGAAATTCCCCTTATTTTGAAGCAAAAATGAAGAAATTTCCCTTTTTTATGGCAAAAAGGTATGCATTCTTCTTATTTTCAGGCAAAAAGGCAGAAATTCCCTGTATTTTGAGCAACATTGCAGAAATTCCCCTAATTGTGGGGCAAAAAGGCAGAAATTCCCTATATGTTGGGGCAAAAAGACAGACATTCTTCTTATTTGGGGGCAAAACTGAGTAATTCCACTTATTTTGGGGCAAAATTCCAGAAATTTCCCATATTTTGGGGCCAAATTGCAGAAATTTCACTTATTTTGGGGCAAAATTTCAGAAATTTCACTTATTTTAGGGAAAAAAAGCAGAAATTTTTTTTATTTTGGGGCAAAAATGCAGAAATTTCCCATATTTTGAAGCAAAAATGCAGAAATTCCCCTTATTTTGAGGTAAAAAGGCTGAAATTCCCCTTATTTGGGGGTAAAAATGCCGAAATTTCGCTTATTTTGGTGCAAAATTGCAGAAATTTCACTTATTTCAGGGTAATAAGTAAGAAATTTTCCATATTTTGGGGCAAAAAAGACAGAAAATCCCTTTGTTTTGGGGGAAAAAGACAGAAATACCACTTATTTAGAGGCAAAAAAGCAGAAATTTTCCTTATTTTGGAGCAAAAATGAAGAAATTTCCCTTTTTTATGGCAAAAAGGTATGCATTCTTCTTATTTTCGGGCAAAAAGGCAGAAATTCCCCGTATGTTGGAGCAAAATTGCAGAAATTCCCCTAATTGTCGGGCAAAAAGGTAGAAATTCCCTATATGTTGGGGCAAAAAGACAGAAATTCTCCTTATTTTGGGGCGAAACTCAGAAATTCCACTTATTTGGGGCAAAATTCCAGAAATTTACCTTATTTTAGAACAAAATTGCAGAAATTTCACTTATTTTGGGGCAAAATTGCAGAAATTTCACTTATTTCAGGGAAAAAAGGCAGAAATTTTCCTTATTTTGGGGCAAAAAGCAGAAATTCCTAATATTTTGTGGCAAAAATGCAGAAATTCCCCTTATTTTGAGGTAAAAAGGCTGAAATTACCCTTATTTGGGGGCAAAAGGCAGTAATTTCCCTTATTTTGGGGCAAAATTGAAGAAATTTCAGTTATTTCAGGGTAATAAGTAAGAAATTTTTTTTATTTTGGAAGAAAAAAGACAGAAATTCCCTTTGTTTTGGGGGAAAAAGACAGAAATTCCACTTATTTAGAGTCAAAAAGGCAGAAATTCCCCTTATTTTGAAGCAAAAATGAAGAAATTTCCCTTTTTTATGGCAAAAAGGTATGCATTCTTCTTATTTTCAGGCAAAAAGGCAGAAATTCCCTGTATTTTGAGCAACATTGCAGAAATTCCCCTAATTGTGGGGCAAAAAGGCAGAAATTCCCTATATGTTGGGGCAAAAAGACAGACATTCTTCTTATTTGGGGGCAAAACTGAGTAATTCCACTTATTTTGGGGCAAAATTCCAGAAATTTCCCATATTTTGGGGCCAAATTGCAGAAATTTCACTTATTTTGGGGCAAAATTTCAGAAATTTCACTTATTTTAGGGAAAAAAAGCAGAAATTTTTTTTATTTTGGGGCAAAAATGCAGAAATTTCCCATATTTTGAAGCAAAAATGCAGAAATTCCCCTTATTTTGAGGTAAAAAGGCTGAAATTCCCCTTATTTGGGGGCAAAAAGGCAGAAATTTCCTTTATTTTGAGGCAAAATTGCAGAAATTTCACTTATTTCAGGGTAATAAGTCAGAAATTTTCCTTATTTTGGGGCAAAAAAGACAGAAATTCTTTTTGTTTTGGGGGAAAAAGACAGGAATTCCACTTACTTAGAGGCAAATGCAGAAATTCCCCTTATTTTGGAGCAAAAATTAAGAAATTTCCCTTTTTTATGGCAAAAAGGTATGCATTCTTCTTATTTTCGGACAAAAAGGCAGAAATTCCCCGTATTTTGGAGCAAAATTGCAGAAATTCCCCTAATTGTGGGGCAAAAAGGCAGAAATTCCCTATATGTTGGGGCAAAAGGACAGAAATTCTCCTTATTTTGTGGCTAAACTCAGAAATACCACTTATTTTGAGGCAAAATTCCAGAAATTTCCCTTATTTTGTGGAAAAATTGCAGAAATTTTACTTATTTTGGGCAAAATTGCAGAAATTTCACTTATTTCAGAAAAAAAGCAGAATTTTTTTTATTTTGGGGCAAAAAGGCAGAAATTTCTTTTATTTTGGTACAAAATTGAAGAAATTTTTCTTATTTTGGGGCAAAAACGCAGAAATTTCCAATATTTTGGGGCAAAACTGCAGAAATTTCCTTTTTTTTGACGTAAAAAGGCTGAAATTCCCCTTATTTGGGGGCAAAAAGGCAGAAAATTTTCTTATTTTGAGGCAAAATTGCAGCAATTTCACTTATTTCAGGGTAATAAGTCAGAAATTTTCCTTATTTTGGGGCAAAAAAGACAGAAATTCTTTTTGTTTTGGGGGAAAAAGACAGGAATTCCACTTACTTAGAGGCAAATGCAGAAATTCCCCTTATTTTGGAGCAAAAATGAAGAAATTTCCCTTTTTTATGGCAAAAAGGTATGCATTCTTCTTATTTTCGGACAAAAAGGCAGAAATTCCCCGTATTTTGGAGCAAAATTGCAGAAATTCCCCTAATTGTGGGGCAAAAAGGCAGAAATTCCCTATATGTTGGGGCAAAAGGTCAGAAATTCTCCTTATTTTGTGGCAAAACTCAGAAATACCACTTATTTTGAGGCAAAATTCCAGAAATTCCTTTATTTTGTGGAAAAATTGCAGAAATTTCACTTATTTTGGGCAAAATTGCAGAAATTTCACTTATTTCAGAAAAAAAGCAGAATTTTTTTTATTTTGGGGCAAAAAGGCAGAAATTTCTTTTATTTTGGTACAAAATTGAAGAAATTTTTCTTATTTTGGGGCAAAAACGCAGAAATTTCCCATATTTTGGGGCAAAACTGCAGAAATTTCCCTTTTTTTGACGTAAAAAGGCTGAAATTCCCCTTATTTGGGGGCAAAAAGGGAGAAATTTTTCTTATTTTGAGGCAAAATTGCAGCAATTTCACTTATTTCAGGGTAATAAGTCAGAAATTTTCCTTATCTTGGGGCAAAAAATACAGAAATTCCCTTTGTTTTGGGGGAAAAAGACAGAAATTCCACTTATTTTGGGGCAAAATTCCAGAAATTTCACTTATTTTGGGGCAAATTTGTAGAAATTTCACTTATTTTGGGGCAAAATTTCAGAAATTTCACTTCTTTCAGAAAAAAAAGTAGAAATTTTTCTATTTGGAAGCAAAAAGGCAGAAATTTCTTTTATTTTGGTACAAAATTGCAGAAATTTTTCTTATTTTGGGGCAAAAAGGCAGAAATTTCCCATATTTTAGGGCAAAAATGCAGAAATTCCCCTTATTTTGAGGTAAAAGCTAAAATTCCACTTATTTGGGGGCAAAAAGGCAGAAATTTCACTTATTTTGGGCCAAACTTGCGGAAATTTCACTTATTTCAGGGAAAAAAAGGCAGAAATTTTCCTTAATTTGGGGCAAAAAGGCAGAAATTCCTAATATTTTGTTGCAAAATGCAGAAATTCCCTTTATTTTGAGGTAAAAAGGGTGAAATTCCCCTTATTTGGGGGTAAAAATGCCGAAATTTCGCTTATTTTGGTGCAAAATTGCAGAAATTTCACTTATTTCAGGGTAATAAGTAAGAAATTTTCCATATTTTGGGGCAAAAAAGACAGAAAATCCCTTTGTTTTGGGGGAAAAAGACAGAAATACCACTTATTTAGAGGCAAAAAAGCAGAAATTTTCCTTATTTTGGAGCAAAAATGAAGAAATTTCCCTTTTTTATGGCAAAAAGGTATGCATTCTTCTTATTTTCGGGCAAAAAGGCAGAAATTCCCCGTATGTTGGAGCAAAATTGCAGAAATTCCCCTAATTGTCGGGCAAAAAGGTAGAAATTCCCTATATGTTGGGGCAAAAAGACAGAAATTCTCCTTATTTTGGGGCGAAACTCAGAAATTCCACTTATTTGGGGCAAAATTCTAGAAATTTACCTTATTTTAGAACAAAATTGCAGAAATTTCACTTATTTTGGGGCAAAATTGCAGAAATTTCACTTATTTCAGGGAAAAAAGGCAGAAATTTTCCTTATTTTGGGGCAAAAAGCAGAAATTCCTAATATTTTGTGGCAAAAATGCAGAAATTCCCCTTATTTTGAGGTAAAAAGGCTGAAATTACCCTTATTTGGGGGCAAAAGGCAGTAATTTCCCTTATTTTGGGGCAAAATTGAAGAAATTTCAGTTATTTCAGGGTAATAAGTAAGAAATTTTTTTTATTTTGGAAGAAAAAAGACAGAAATTCCCTTTGTTTTGGGGGAAAAAGACAGAAATTCCACTTATTTAGAGTCAAAAAGGCAGAAATTCCCCTTATTTTGAAGCAAAAATGAAGAAATTTCCCTTTTTTATGGCAAAAAGGTATGCATTCTTCTTATTTTCAGGCAAAAAGGCAGAAATTCCCTGTATTTTGAGCAACATTGCAGAAATTCCCCTAATTGTGGGGCAAAAAGGCAGAAATTCCCTATATGTTGGGGCAAAAAGACAGACATTCTTCTTATTTGGGGGCAAAACTGAGTAATTCCACTTATTTTGGGGCAAAATTCCAGAAATTTCCCATATTTTGGGGCCAAATTGCAGAAATTTCACTTATTTTGGGGCAAAATTTCAGAAATTTCACTTATTTTAGGGAAAAAAAGCAGAAATTTTTTTATTTTGGGGCAAAAATGCAGAAATTTCCCATATTTTGAAGCAAAAATGCAGAAATTCCCCTTATTTTGAGGTAAAAAGGCTGAAATTCCCCTTATTTGGGGGCAAAAAGGCAGAAATTTCCTTTATTTTGAGGCAAAATTGCAGAAATTTCACTTATTTCAGGGTAATAAGTCAGAAATTTTCCTTATTTTGGGGCAAAAAAGACAGAAATTCTTTTTGTTTTGGGGGAAAAAGACAGGAATTCCACTTACTTAGAGGCAAATGCAGAAATTCCCCTTATTTTGGAGCAAAAATTAAGAAATTTCCCTTTTTTATGGCAAAAAGGTATGCATTCTTCTTATTTTCGGACAAAAAGGCAGAAATTCCCCGTATTTTGGAGCAAAATTGCAGAAATTCCCCTAATTGTGGGGCAAAAAGGCAGAAATTCCCTATATGTTGGGGCAAAAGGACAGAAATTCTCCTTATTTTGTGGCTAAACTCAGAAATACCACTTATTTTGAGGCAAAATTCCAGAAATTTCCCTTATTTTGTGGAAAAATTGCAGAAATTTTACTTATTTTGGGCAAAATTGCAGAAATTTCACTTATTTCAGAAAAAAAGCAGAATTTTTTTTATTTTGGGGCAAAAAGGCAGAAATTTCTTTTATTTTGGTACAAAATTGAAGAAATTTTTCTTATTTTGGGGCAAAAACGCAGAAATTTCCAATATTTTGGGGCAAAACTGCAGAAATTTCCTTTTTTTTGACGTAAAAAGGCTGAAATTCCCCTTATTTGGGGGCAAAAAGGGAGAAATTTTTCTTATTTTGAGGCAAAATTGCAGCAATTTCACTTATTTCGGGGTAATAAGTCAGAAATTTTCCTTATTTTGGGGCAAAAAAGACAGAAATTCTTTTTGTTTTGGGGGAAAAAGACAGGAATTCCACTTACTTAGAGGCAAATGCAGAAATTCCCCTTATTTTGGAGCAAAAATGAAGAAATTTCCCTTTTTTATGGCAAAAAGGTATGCATTCTTCTTATTTTCGGACAAAAAGGCAGAAATTCCCCGTATTTTGGAGCAAAATTGCAGAAATTCCCCTAATTGTGGGGCAAAAAGGCAGAAATTCTCTATATGTTGGGGCAAAAGGACAGAAATTCTCCTTATTTTGTGGCTAAACTCAGAAATACCACTTATTTTGAGGCAAAATTCCAGAAATTTCCCTTATTTTGTGGAAAAATTGCAGAAATTTTACTTATTTTGGGCAAAATTGCAGAAATTTCACTTATTTCAGAAAAAAAGCAGAATTTTTTTTATTTTGGGGCAAAAAGGCAGAAATTTCTTTTATTTTGGTACAAAATTGAAGAAATTTTTCTTATTTTGGAGCAAAAACGCAGAAATTTCCAATATTTTGGGGCAAAACTGCAGAAATTTCCCTTTTTTTGACGTAAAAAGGCTGAAATTCCCCTTATTTGGGGGCAAAAAGGGAGAAATTTTTCTTATTTTGAGGCAAAATTGCAGCAATTTCACTTATTTCAGGGTAATAAGTCAGAAATTTTCCTTATCTTGGGGCAAAAAATACAGAAATTCCCTTTGTTTTGGGGGAAAAAGACAGAAATTCCACTTATTTTGGGACAAAATTCCAGAAATTTCACTTATTTTGGGGCAAATTTGTAGAAATTTCACTTATTTTGGGGCAAAATTTCAGAAATTTCACTTCTTTTAGAAAAAAAAGTAGAAATTTTTCTATTTGGAAGCAAAAAAGGCAGAAATTTCTTTTATTTTGGTACAAAATTGCAGAAATTTTTCTTATTTTGGGGCAAAAAGGCAGAAATTTCCCATATTTTAGGGCAAAAATGCAGAAATTCCCCTTATTTTGAGGTAAAAGCTAAAATTCCACTTATTTGTGGGCAAAAAGGCAGAAATTTCACTTATTTTGGGCCAAACTTGCGGAAATTTCACTTATTTCAGGGAAAAAAGGCAGAAATTTTCCTTAATTTGGGGTAAAAAGGCAGAAATTCCTAATATTTTGTTGCAAAAATGCAGAAATTCCCTTTATTTTGAGGTAAAAAGGGTGAAATTCCCCTTATTTGGGGGTAAAAATGCCGAAATTTCGCTTATTTTGGGGCAAAATTGCAGAAATTTCACTTATTTCAGGGTAATAAGTAAAAAATTTTCCATATTTTGGGGCAAAAAAGACAGAAATTCCCTTTGTTTTGGGGGAAAAAGACAGAAATACCACTTATTTAGAGGCAAAAAAGCAGAAATTTTCCTTATTTTGGAGCAAAAATGAAGAAATTTCCCTTTTTTATGGCAAAAAGGTATGCATTCTTCTTATTTTCGGGCAAAAAGGCAGAAATTCCCCGTATTTTGGAGCAAAATTGCAGAAATTCCCCTAATTGTCGGGCAAAAAGGTAGAAATTCCCTATATGTTGGGGCAAAAAGACAGAAATTCTCCTTATTTTGGGGCGAAACTCAGAAATTCCACTTATTTGGGGCAAAATTCCAGAAATTTACCTTATTTTAGAACAAAATTGCAGAAATTTCACTTATTTTGGGGCAAAATTGCAGAAATTTCACTTATTTCAGGGAAAAAAGGCAGAAATTTTCCTTATTTTGGGGCAAAAAGCAAAAATTCCTAATATTTTGTGGCAAAAATGCAGAAATTCCCCTTATTTTGAGGTAAAAAGGCTGAAATTACCCTTATTTGGGGGCAAAAAGGCAGTAATTTCCCTTATTTTGGGGCAAAATTGAAGAAATTTCAGTTATTTCAGGGTAATAAGTAAGAAATTTTTTTTTATTTTGGAAGAAAAAAGACAGAAATTCCCTTTGTTTTGGGGGAAAAATACAGAAATTCCACTAATTTAGAGTCAAAAAGGCAGAAATTCCCCTTATTTTGAAGCAAAAATGAAGAAATTTCCCTTTTTATGGCAAAAAGTTATGCATTCTTCTTATTTTCAGGCAAAAAGGCAGAAATTCCCTGTATTTTGAGCAACATTGCAGAAATTCCCCTAATTGTGGGGCTAAAAGGCAGAAATTCCCTATATGTTGGGGCAAAAAGACAGACATTCTTCTTATTTGGGGGCAAAACTGAGTAATTCCACTTATTTTGGGGCAAAATTCCAGAAATTTCCCATATTTTGGGGCCAAATTGCAGAAATTTCACTTATTTTGGGGCAAAATTTCAGAAATTTCACTTATTTCAGGGAAAAAAAGCAGAAATTTTTTTATTTTGGGGCAAAAATGCAGAAATTTCCCATATTTTGAAGCAAAAATGCAGAAATTCCCCTTATTTTGAGGTAAAAAGGCTGAAATTCCCCTTATTTGGGGGCAAAAAGGCAGAAATTTCCTTTATTTTGAGGCAAAATTGCAGAAATTTCACTTATTTCAGGGTAATAAGTCAGAAATTTTCCTTATTTTGGGGCAAAAAAGACAGAAATTCCCTTTGTTTTGGGGGAAAAAGACAGAAATTCCACTTATTTAGAGGCAAATGCAGAAATTCCCCTTATTTTGGAGCAAAAATGAAGAAATTTCCCTTTTTTATGGCAAAAAGGTATGCATTCTTCTTATTTTCGGACAAAAAGGCAGAAATTCCCCGTATTTTGGAGCAAAATTGCAGAAATTCCCCTAATTGTGGGGCAAAAAGGCAGAAATTCTCTATATGTTGGGGCAAAAGGACAGAAATTCTCCTTATTTTGTGGCTAAACTCAGAAATACCACTTATTTTGAGGCAAAATTCCAGAAATTTCCCTTATTTTGTGGAAAAATTGCAGAAATTTTACTTATTTTGGGCAAAATTGCAGAAATTTCACTTATTTCAGAAAAAAAGCAGAATTTTTTTTATTTTGGGGCAAAAAGGCAGAAATTTCTTTTATTTTGGTACAAAATTGAAGAAATTTTTCTTATTTTGGAGCAAAAACGCAGAAATTTCCAATATTTTGGGGCAAAACTGCAGAAATTTCCCTTTTTTTGACGTAAAAAGGCTGAAATTCCCCTTATTTGGGGGCAAAAAGGGAGAAATTTTTCTTATTTTGAGGCAAAATTGCAGCAATTTCACTTATTTCAGGGTAATAAGTCAGAAATTTTCCTTATCTTGGGGCAAAAAATACAGAAATTCCCTTTGTTTTGGGGGAAAAAGACAGAAATTCCACTTATTTTGGGACAAAATTCCAGAAATTTCACTTATTTTGGGGCAAATTTGTAGAAATTTCACTTATTTTGGGGCAAAATTTCAGAAATTTCACTTCTTTTAGAAAAAAAAGTAGAAATTTTTCTATTTGGAAGCAAAAAAGGCAGAAATTTCTTTTATTTTGGTACAAAATTGCAGAAATTTTTCTTATTTTGGGGCAAAAAGGCAGAAATTTCCCATATTTTAGGGCAAAAATGCAGAAATTCCCCTTATTTTGAGGTAAAAGCTAAAATTCCACTTATTTGTGGGCAAAAAGGCAGAAATTTCACTTATTTTGGGCCAAACTTGCGGAAATTTCACTTATTTCAGGGAAAAAAAGGCAGAAATTTTCCTTAATTTGGGGTAAAAAGGCAGAAATTCCTAATATTTTGTTGCAAAAATGCAGAAATTCCCTTTATTTTGAGGTAAAAAGGGTGAAATTCCCCTTATTTGGGGGTAAAAATGCCGAAATTTCGCTTATTTTGGGGCAAAATTGCAGAAATTTCACTTATTTCAGGGTAATAAGTAAAAAATTTTCCATATTTTGGGGCAAAAAAGACAGAAATTCCCTTTGTTTTGGGGGAAAAAGACAGAAATACCACTTATTTAGAGGCAAAAAAGCAGAAATTTTCCTTATTTTGGAGCAAAAATGAAGAAATTTCTTTTTTTTATGGCAAAAAGGTATGCATTCTTCTTATTTTCGGGCAAAAAGGCAGAAATTCCCCGTATTTTGGAGCAAAATTGCAGAAATTCCCCTAATTGTCGGGCAAAAAGGTAGAAATTCCCTATATGTTGGGGCAAAAAGACAGAAATTCTCCTTATTTTGGGGCGAAACTCAGAAATTCCACTTATTTGGGGCAAAATTCCAGAAATTTACCTTATTTTAGAACAAAATTGCAGAAATTTCACTTATTTTGGGGCAAAATTGCAGAAATTTCACTTATTTCAGGGAAAAAAGGCAGAAATTTTCCTTATTTTGGGGCAAAAAGCAAAAATTCCTAATATTTTGTGGCAAAAATGCAGAAATTCCCCTTATTTTGAGGTAAAAAGGCTGAAATTACCCTTATTTGGGGGCAAAAAGGCAGTAATTTCCCTTATTTTGGGGCAAAATTGAAGAAATTTCAGTTATTTCAGGGTAATAAGTAAGAAATTTTTTTTTATTTTGGAAGAAAAAAGACAGAAATTCCCTTTGTTTTGGGGGAAAAATACAGAAATTCCACTAATTTAGAGTCAAAAAGGCAGAAATTCCCCTTATTTTGAAGCAAAAATGAAGAAATTTCCCTTTTTATGGCAAAAAGTTATGCATTCTTCTTATTTTCAGGCAAAAAGGCAGAAATTCCCTGTATTTTGAGCAACATTGCAGAAATTCCCCTAATTGTGGGGCTAAAAGGCAGAAATTCCCTATATGTTGGGGCAAAAAGACAGACATTCTTCTTATTTGGGGGCAAAACTGAGTAATTCCACTTATTTTGGGGCAAAATTCCAGAAATTTCCCATATTTTGGGGCCAAATTGCAGAAATTTCACTTATTTTGGGGCAAAATTTCAGAAATTTCACTTATTTCAGGGAAAAAAAGCAGAAATTTTTTTATTTTGGGGCAAAAATGCAGAAATTTCCCATATTTTGAAGCAAAAATGCAGAAATTCCCCTTATTTTGAGGTAAAAAGGCTGAAATTCCCCTTATTTGGGGGCAAAAAGGCAGAAATTTCCTTTATTTTGAGGCAAAATTGCAGAAATTTCACTTATTTCAGGGTAATAAGTCAGAAATTTTCCTTATTTTGGGGCAAAAAAGACAGAAATTCCCTTTGTTTTGGGGGAAAAAGACAGAAATTCCACTTATTTAGAGGCAAATGCAGAAATTCCCCTTATTTTGGAGCAAAAATGAAGAAATTTCCCTTTTTTATGGCAAAAAGGTATGCATTCTTCTTATTTTCGGACAAAAAGGCAGAAATTCCCCGTATTTTGGAGCAAAATTGCAGAAATTCCCCTAATTGTGGGGCAAAAAGGCAGAAATTCCCTATATGTTGGGGCAAAAGGACAGAAATTCTCCTTATTTTGTGGCTAAACTCAGAAATACCACTTATTTTGAGGCAAAATTCCAGAAATTTACCTTATTTTGTGGAAAAATTGCAGAAATTTTACTTATATTGGGAAAATTGCAGAAATTTCACTTATTTCAGAAAAAAAGCAGAATTTTTTTTATTTTGGGGCAAAAAGGCAGAAATTTCTTTTATTTTGGTACAAAATTGAAGAAATTTTTCTTATTTTGGGGCAAAAACGCAGAAATTTCCCATATTTTGGGGCAAAACTGCAGAAATTTCCCTTTTTTTGACGTAAAAAGGCTGAAATTCCCCTTATTTGGGGGCAAAAAGGGAGAAATTTTTCTTATTTTGAGGCAAAATTGCAGCAATTTCACTTATTTCAGGGTAATAAGTCAGAAATTTTCCTTATCTTGGGGCAAAAAATACAGAAATTCCCTTTGTTTTGGGGGAAAAAGACAGAAATTCCACTTATTTTGGGGAAAAATTCCAGAAATTTCACTTATTTTGGGGCAAATTTGTAGAAATTTCACTTATTTTGGGGCAAAATTTCAGAAATTTCACTTTTTTCAGAAAAAAAAGTAGAAATTTTTCTATTTGGAAGCAAAAAGGCAGAAATTTCTTTTATTTTGGTACAAAATTGCAGAAATTTTTCTTATTTTGGGGCAAAAAGGCAGAAATTTCCCATATTTTATGGCAAAAATGCAGAAATTCCCCTTATTTTGAGGTAAAAAGGCTAAAATTCCCCTTATTTGGGGGCAAAAAGGCAGAAATTTCACTTATTTTGGGCCAAACTTGCGGAAATTTCACTTATTTCAGGGAAAAAAAGGCAGAAATTTTCCTTAATTTGGGGCAAAAAGGCAGAAATTCCTAATATTTTGTGGCAAAAATGCAGAAATTCCCTTTATTTTGAGGTAAAAAGGGTGAAATTCCCCTTATTTGGGGGTAAAAATGCCGAAATTTCGCTTATTTTGGAGCAAAATTGCAGAAATTTCACTTATTTCAGGGTAATAACTAAGAAATTTTCCATATTTTGTGGCAAAAAAGACAGAAATTCCCTTTGTTTTGGGGGAAAAAGACAGAAATACCACTTATTTAGAGGCAAAAAGCAGAAATTTTCTTTATTATGGAGCAAAAATGAAGAAATTTCCCTTTTTTATGGCAAAAAGGTATGCATTCTTTTTATTTTCGGGCAAAAAGGCAGAAATTCCCCGTATTTTGGAGCAAAATTGCAGAAATTCCCCTAATTGTCGGGCAAAAAGGTAGAAATTCCCTATATGTTGGGGCAAAAAGACAGAAATTCTCCTTCTTTTGGGGCGAAACTCAGAAATTCCACTTATTTGGGGCAAAATTCCAGAAATTTACCTTATTTTAGAACAAAATTGCAGAAATTTCACTTATTTTGGGGCAAAATTGCAGAAATTTCACTTATTTCAGGGAAAAAAGGCAGAAATTTTCCTTATTTTGGGGCAAAAAGCAGAAATTCCTAATATTTTGTGGCAAAAATGCAGAAATTCCCCTTATTTTGAGGTAAAAAGGCTGAAATTACCCTTATTTGGGGGCAAAAAGGCAGTAATTTCCCTTATTTTGGGGCAAAATTGAAGAAATTTCAGTTATTTCAGGGTAATAAGTAAGAAATTTTTTTTATTTTGGAAGAAAAAAGACAGAAATTCCCTTTGTTTTGGGGGAAAAAGACAGAAATTCCACTTATTTAGAGTCAAAAAGGCAGAAATTCCCCTTATTTTGAAGCAAAAATGAAGAAATTTCCCTTTTTTATGGCAAAAAGGTATGCATTCTTCTTATTTTCAGGCAAAAAGGCAGAAATTCCATGTATTTTGAGCAACATTGCAGAAATTCCCCTAATTGTGGGGTAAAAAGCAGAAATTCCCTATATGTTGGGGCAAAAAGACAGACATTCTTCTTATTTTGGGGCAAAACTGAGTAATTCCACTTATTTTGGGGCAAAATTCCAGAAATTTCCCATATTTGGGGCCAAATTGCAGAAATTTCACTTATTTTGGGGCAAAATTTCAGAAATTTCACTTATTTCAGGGAAAAAAAGCAGAAATTTTTTTATTTTGGGGCAAAAATGCAGAAATTTCCCATATTTTGAAGCAAAAATGCAGAAATTCCCCTTATTTTGAGGTAAAAAGGCTGAAATTCCCCTTATTTGGGGGCAAAAAGGCAGAAATTTCCTTTATTTTGAGGCAAAATTGCAGAAATTTCACTTATTTCAGGGTAATAAGTCAGAAATTTTCCTTATTTTGGGGCAAAAAAGACAGAAATTCCCTTTGTTTTGGGGGAAAAAGACAGAAATTCCACTTATTTAGAGGCAAATGCAGAAATTCCCCTTATTTTGGAGCAAAAATGAAGAAATTTCCCTTTTTTATGGCAAAAAGGTATGCATTCTTCTTATTTTCGGACAAAAAGGCAGAAATTCCCCGTATTTTGGAGCAAAATTGCAGAAATTCCCCTAATTGTGGGGCAAAAAGGCAGAAATTCCCTATATGTTGTGGCAAAAGGACAGAAATTCTCCTTATTTTGTGGCAAAACTCAGAAATACCACTTATTTTGAGGCAAAATTCCAGAAATTCCCTTATTTTGTGGAAAAATTGCAGAAATTTCACTTATTTTGGGCAAAATTGCAGAAATTTCACTTATTTCAGAAAAAAAAGCAGAATTTTTTTTATTTTGGGGCAAAAAGGCAGAAATTTCTTTTATTTTGGTACAAAATTGACGAAATTTTTCTTATTTTGGGGCAAAAACGCAGAAATTTCCCATATTTTGGGGCAAAACTGCAGAAATTTCCCTTTTTTTGACGTAAAAAGGCTGAAATTCCCCTTATTTGGGGGCAAAAAGGGAGAAATTTTTCTTATTTTGAGGCAAAATTGCAGCAATTTCACTTATTTGAGGGTAATAAGTCAGAAATTTTCCTTATCTTGGGGCAAAAAATACAGAAATTCCCTTTGTTTTGGGGGAAAAAGACAGAAATTCCACTTATTTTGGGGCAAAATTCCAGAAATTTCACTTATTTTGGGGCAAATTTGTAGAAATTTCACTTATTTTGGGGCAAAATTTCAGAAATTTCACTTTTTTCAGAAAAAAAAGTAGAAATTTTTCTATTTGGAAGCAAAAAGGCAAAAATTTCTTTTATTTTGGTACAAAATTGCAGAAATTTTTCTTATTTTGGGGCAAAAAGGCAGAAATTTCCCATATTTTATGGCAAAAATGCAGAAATTCCCCTTATTTTGAGGTAAAAGCTAAAATTCCACTTATTTGTGGGCAAAAAGGCAGAAATTTCATTTATTTTGGGCCAAACTTGCGGAAATTTCACTTATTTCAGTGAAAAAAAGGCAGAAATTTTCCTTAATTTGGGGCAAAAAGGCAGAAATTCCTAATATTTTGTGGCAAAAATGCAGAAATTCCCTTTATTTTGAGGGAAAAAGGGTGAAATTCCCCTTATTTGGGGGTAAAAATGCTGAAATTTCGCTTATTTTGGGGCAAAATTGCAGAAATTTCACTTATTTCAGGGTAATAAGTAAGAAATTTTCCATATTTTGGGGCAAAAAAGACAGAAATTCCCTTTGTTTTGGGGGAAAAAGACAGAAATACCACTTATTTAGAGGCAAAAAAGCAGAAATTTTCCTTATTTTGGAGCAAAAATAAAGAAATTTCCCCTTTTTATGGCAAAAAGGTATGCATTCTTCTTATTTTCGGGCAAAAAGGCAGAAATTCCCCGTATTTTGGAGCAAAATTGCAGAAATTCCCCTAATTGTCGGGCAAAAAGGTAGAAATTCCCTATATGTTGGGGCAAAAAGACAGAAATTCTCCTTATTTTGGGGCGAAACTCAGAAATTCCACTTATTTGGGGCAAAATTCCAGAAATTTACCTTATTTTAGAACAAAATTGCAGAAATTTCACTTATTTTGGGGCAAATTTGCAGAAATTTCACTTATTTCAGGGAAAAAAGGCAGAAATTTTCCTTATTTTGGGGCAAAAAGCAGAAATTCCTAATATTTTGTGGCAAAAATGCAGAAATTCCCCTTATTTTGAGGTAAAAAGGCTGAAATTACCCTTATTTGGGGGCAAAAAGGCAGTAATTTCCCTTATTTTGGAGCAAAATTTAAGAAATTTCAGTTATTTCAGGGTAATAAGTAAGAAATTTTTTTTATTTTGGAAGAAAAAAGACAGAAATTCCCTTTGTTTTGGGGGAAAAAGACAGAAATTCCACTTATTTAGAGTCAAAAAGGCAGAAATTCCCCTTATTTTGAAGCAAAAATGAAGAAATTTCCCTTTTTTATGGCAAAAAGGTATGCATTCTTCTTATTTTCAGGCAAAAAGGCAGAAATTCCCTGTATTTTTAGCAACATTGCAGAAATTCCCCTAATTGTGGGGAAAAAAGGCTGAAATTCCCTATATGTTGGGGCAAAAAGACAGACATTCTTCTTATTTTGGGGCAAAACTGAGTAATTCCACTTATTTTGGGGCAAAATTCCAGAAATTTCCCATATTTGGGGCCAAATTGCAGAAATTTCACTTATTTTGGGGCAAAATTTCAGAAATTTCACTTATTTCAGGGAAAAAAAGCAGAAATTTTTTTATTTTGGGGCAAAAAGGCAGAAATTTCCCATATTTTGAAGCAAAAATGCAGAAATTCCCCTTATTTTGAGGTAAAAAGGCTGAAATTCCCCTTATTTGGGGGCAAAAAGGCAGAAATTTCCTTTATTTTGAGGCAAAATTGCAGAAATTTCACTTATTTCAGGGTAATAAGTCAGAAATTTTCCTTATTTTGGGGCAAAAAAGACAGAAATTCCCTTTGTTTTGGGGGAAAAAGACAGAAATTCCACTTATTTAGAGGCAAATGCAGAAATTCCCCTTATTTTGGAGCAAAAATGAAGAAATTTCCCTTTTTTATGGCAAAAAGGTATGCATTCTTCTTATTTTCGGACAAAAAGGCAGAAATTCCCCGTATTTTGGAGCAAAATTGCAGAAATTCCCCTAATTGTGGGGCAAAAAGGCAGAAATTCCCTATATGTTGTGGCAAAAGGACAGAAATTCTCCTTATTTTGTGGCAAAACTCAGAAATACCACTTATTTTGAGGCAAAATTCCAGAAATTCCCTTATTTTGTGGAAAAATTGCAGAAATTTCACTTATTTTGGGCAAAATTGCAGAAATTTCACTTATTTCAGAAAAAAAAGCAGAATTTTTTTTATTTTGGGGCAAAAAGGCAGAAATTTCTTTTATTTTGGTACAAAATTGACGAAATTTTTCTTATTTTGGGGCAAAAACGCAGAAATTTCCCATATTTTGGGGCAAAACTGCAGAAATTTCCCTTTTTTTGACGTAAAAAGGCTGAAATTCCCCTTATTTGGGGGCAAAAAGGGAGAAATTTTTCTTATTTTGAGGCAAAATTGCAGCAATTTCACTTATTTGAGGGTAATAAGTCAGAAATTTTCCTTATCTTGGGGCAAAAAATACAGAAATTCCCTTTGTTTTGGGGGAAAAAGACAGAAATTCCACTTATTTTGGGGCAAAATTCCAGAAATTTCACTTATTTTGGGGCAAATTTGTAGAAATTTCACTTATTTTGGGGCAAAATTTCAGAAATTTCACTTTTTTCAGAAAAAAAAGTAGAAATTTTTCTATTTGGAAGCAAAAAGGCAAAAATTTCTTTTATTTTGGTACAAAATTGCAGAAATTTTTCTTATTTTGGGGCAAAAAGGCAGAAATTTCCCATATTTTATGGCAAAAATGCAGAAATTCCCCTTATTTTGAGGTAAAAGCTAAAATTCCACTTATTTGTGGGCAAAAAGGCAGAAATTTCATTTATTTTGGGCCAAACTTGCGGAAATTTCACTTATTTCAGTGAAAAAAAGGCAGAAATTTTCCTTAATTTGGGGCAAAAAGGCAGAAATTCCTAATATTTTGTGGCAAAAATGCAGAAATTCCCTTTATTTTGAGGGAAAAAGGGTGAAATTCCCCTTATTTGGGGGTAAAAATGCTGAAATTTCGCTTATTTTGGGGCAAAATTGCAGAAATTTCACTTATTTCAGGGTAATAAGTAAGAAATTTTCCATATTTTGGGGCAAAAAAGACAGAAATTCCCTTTGTTTTGGGGGAAAAAGACAGAAATACCACTTATTTAGAGGCAAAAAAGCAGAAATTTTCCTTATTTTGGAGCAAAAATAAAGAAATTTCCCCTTTTTATGGCAAAAAGGTATGCATTCTTCTTATTTTCGGGCAAAAAGGCAGAAATTCCCCGTATTTTGGAGCAAAATTGCAGAAATTCCCCTAATTGTCGGGCAAAAAGGTAGAAATTCCCTATATGTTGGGGCAAAAAGACAGAAATTCTCCTTATTTTGGGGCGAAACTCAGAAATTCCACTTATTTGGGGCAAAATTCCAGAAATTTACCTTATTTTAGAACAAAATTGCAGAAATTTCACTTATTTTGGGACAAATTTGCAGAAATTTCACTTATTTCAGGGAAAAAAGGCAGAAATTTTCCTTATTTTGGGGCAAAAAGCAGAAATTCCTAATATTTTGTGGCAAAAATGCAGAAATTCCCCTTATTTTGAGGTAAAAAGGCTGAAATTACCCTTATTTGGGGGCAAAAAGGCAGTAATTTCCCTTATTTTGGAGCAAAATTTAAGAAATTTCAGTTATTTCAGGGTAATAAGTAAGAAATTTTTTTTATTTTGGAAGAAAAAAGACAGAAATTCCCTTTGTTTTGGGGGAAAAAGACAGAAATTCCACTTATTTAGAGTCAAAAAGGCAGAAATTCCCCTTATTTTGAAGCAAAAATGAAGAAATTTCCCTTTTTTATGGCAAAAAGGTATGCATTCTTCTTATTTTCAGGCAAAAAGGCAGAAATTCCCTGTATTTTTAGCAACATTGCAGAAATTCCCCTAATTGTGGGGAAAAAAGGCTGAAATTCCCTATATGTTGGGGCAAAAAGACAGACATTCTTCTTATTTTGGGGCAAAACTGAGTAATTCCACTTATTTTGGGGCAAAATTCCAGAAATTTCCCATATTTGGGGCCAAATTGCAGAAATTTCACTTATTTTGGGGCAAAATTTCAGAAATTTCACTTATTTCAGGGAAAAAAAGCAGAAATTTTTTTATTTTGGGGCAAAAAGGCAGAAATTTCCCATATTTTGAAGCAAAAATGCAGAAATTCCCCTTATTTTGAGGTAAAAAGGCTGAAATTCCCCTTATTTGGGGGCAAAAAGGCAGAAATTTCCTTTATTTTGAGGCAAAATTGCAGAAATTTCACTTATTTCAGGGTAATAAGTCAGAAATTTTCCTTATTTTGGGGCAAAAAAGACAGAAATTCCCTTTGTTTTGGGGGAAAAAGACAGAAATTCCACTTATTTAGAGGCAAATGCAGAAATTCCCCTTATTTTGGAGCAAAAATGAAGAAATTTCCCTTTTTTATGGCAAAAAGGTATGCATTCTTCTTATTTTCAGGCAAAAAGGCAGAAATTCCCTGTATTTTGGAGCAAAATTGGAGAAATTCCCCTAATTGTGGGGCAAAAAGGCAGAAATTCCCTATATGTTGGGGCAAAAGTACAGAAATTCTCCTTATTTTGTGGCAAAACTCAGAAATACCACTTATTTTGAGGCAAAATTCCAGAAATTCCCTTATTTTGTGGAAAAATTGCAGAAATTTCACTTATTTTGGGCAAAATTGCAGAAATTTCACTTATTTCAGAAAAAAAGCAGAATTTTTTTTATTTTGGGGCAAAAAGGCAGAAATTTCTTTTATTTTGGTACAAAATTGACGAAATTTTTCTTACTTTGGGGCAAAAACGCAGAAATTTCCCATATTTTGGGGCAAAACTGCAGAAATTTCCCTTTTTTTGACGTAAAAAGGCTGAAATTCCCCTTATTTGGGGGCAAAAAGGGAGAAATTTTTCTTATTTTGAGGCAAAATTGCAGCAATTTCACTTATTTCAGGGTAATAAGTCAGAAATTTTCATTATCTTGGGGAAAAAATACAGAAATTCCCTTTGTTTTGGGGGAAAAAGACAGAAATTCCACTTATTTTGGGGCAAAATTCCAGAAATTTCACTTATTTTGGGGCAAAATTGTAGAAATTTCACTTATTTTGTGGCAAAATTTCAGAAATTTCACTTTTTTCAGAAAAAAAAGTAGAAATTTTTCTATTTGGAAGCAAAAAGGCAGAAATTTCTTTTATTTTGGTACAAAATTGCAGAAATTTTTCTTATTTTGAGGCAAAAAGGCAGAAATTTCCCATATTTTATGGCAAAAATGCAGAAATTCCCCTTATTTTGCGGTAAAAAGGCTAAAATTCCCCTTATTTGGGGGCAAAAAGGCAGAAATTTCACTTATTTTGGGCCAAACTTGCGGAAATTTCACTTATTTCAGGGAAAAAAAGGCAGAAATTTTCCTTAATTTGGGGCAAAAAGGCAGAAATTCCTAATATTTTGTGGCAAAAATGCAGAAATTCCCTTTATTTTGAGGTAAAAAGGGTGAAATTCCCCTTATTTGGGGGTAAAAATGCCGAAATTTCGCTTATTTTGGGGCAAAATTGCAGAAATTTCACTTATTTCAGGGTAATAAGTAAGAAATTTTCCATATTTTGGGGCAAAAAAGACAGAAATTCCCTTTGTTTTGGGGGAAAAAGACAGAAATACCACTTATTTAGAGGCAAAAAAGCAGAAATTTTCCTTATTTTGGAGCAAAAATGAAGAAATTTCCCTTTTTTATGGCAAAAAGTTATGCATTCTTCTTATTTTCGGGCAAAAAGGCAGAAATTCCCCGTATTTTGGAGCAAAATTGCAGAAATTCCCCTAATTGTCGGGCAAAAAGGTAAAAATTCCCTATATGTCGGGGCAAAAAGACAGAAATTCTCCTTATTTTGGGGCGAAACTCAGAAATTCCACTTATTTGGGGCAAAATTCCAGAAATTTACCTTATTTTAGAACAAAATTGCAGAAATTTCACTTATTTTGGGGCAAAATTGCAGAAATTTCACTTATTTCAGGGAAAAAAGGCAGAAATTTTCCTTATTTTGGGGCAAAAAGCAGAAATTCCTAATATTTTGTGGCAAAAATGCAGAAATTCCCCTTATTTTGAGGTAAAAAGGCTGAAATTACCCTTATTTGGGGGCAAAAAGGCAGTAATTTCCCTTATTTTGGGGCAAAATTGAAGAAATTTCAGTTATTTCAGGGTAATAAGTAAGAAATTTTTTTTATTTTGGAAGAAAAAAGACAGAAATTCCCTTTGTTTTGGGGGAAAAAGACAGAAATTCCACTTATTTAGAGTCAAAAAGGCAGAAATTCCCCTTATTTTGAAGCAAAAATGAAGAAATTTCCCTTTTTTATGGCAAAAAGGTATGCATTCTTCTTATTTTCAGGCAAAAAGGCAGAAATTCCCTGTATTTTGAGCAACATTGCAGAAATTCCCCTAATTGTGGGGCAAAAAGGCAGAAATTCCCTATATGTTGGGGCAAAAAGACAGACATTCTTCTTATTTTGGGGCAAAACTGAGAAATTCCACTTATTTTGGGGCAAAATTCCAGAAATTTCCCATATTTTGGGGCCAAATTGCAGAAATTTCACTTATTTTGGGCCAAAATTTCAGAAATTTCACTTATTTCAGAAATAAAATGCAGAAATTTTTTTATTTTGGGGCAAAAAGGCAGAAATTTCCCATATTTTGAAGCAAAAATGCAGAAATTCCCCTTATTTTGAGGTAAAAAGGCTGAAATTCCCCTTATTTGGGGGCAAAAAGGCAGAAATTTCCTTTATTTTGAGGCAAAATTGCAGAAATTTCACTTATTTCAGGGTAATAAGTCAGAAATTTTCCTTATTTTGGGGCAAAAAAGACAGAAATTCCCTTTGTTTTGGGGGAAAAAGACAGAAATTCCACTTATTTAGAGGCAAATGCAGAAATTCCCCTTATTTTGGAGCAAAAATTAAGAAATTTCCCTTTTTTATGGCAAAAAGGTATGCATTCTTCTTATTTTCGGATAAAAAGGCAGAAATTCCCCGTATTTTGGAGCAAAATTGCAGAAATTCCGCTAATTGTGGGGCAAAAAGGCAGAAATTCCCTATATGTTGGGGCAAAAGGACAGAAATTCTCCTTATTTTGTGGCAAAACTCAGAAATACCACTTATTTTGAGGCAAAATTCCAGAAATTTCCCTTATTTTGTGGAAAAATTGCAGAAATTTCACTTATTTTGGGCAAAATTGCAGAAATTTCACTTTTTTCAGAAAAAAGCAGAATTTTTTTAATTTTGGGGCAAAAAGGCAGAAATTTCTTTTATTTTGGTACAAAATTGAAGAAATTTTTCTTATTTTGGGGCAAAAACGCAGAAATTTCCCATATTTTGCGGCAAAACTGCAGAAATTTCCCTTTTTTTGACGTAAAAAGGCTGAAATTCCCCTTATTTGGGGGCAAAAAGGGAGAAATTTTTCTTATATTGGGGCAAAATTGCAGCAATTTCACTTATTTCAGGGTAATAAGTCAGAAATTTTCCTTATCTTGGGGCAAAAAATACAGAAATTCCCTTTGTTTGGGGGGAAAAAGACAGAAATTCCACTTATTTTGGGGCAAAATTCCAGAAATTTCACTTATTTTGGGGCAAAATTGTAAAAATTTCACTTATTTTGGGGCAAAATTTCAGAAATTTCACTTTTTTCAGAAAAAAAAGTAGAAATTTTTCTATTTGGAAGCAAAAAGGCAGAAATTTCTTTTATTTTGGTACAAAATTGCAGAAATTTTTCTTATTTTGGGGCAAAAAGGAAGAAATTTCCCATATTTTAGGGCAAAAATGCCGAAATTCTCTTTATTTTGAGGTAAAAAGGCTAAAATTCCCCTTATTTGGGGGCAAAAAGGCAGAAATTTCACTTATTTTGGCCAAACTTGTGGAAATTTCACTTATTTCAGGGAAAAAAAGGCAGAAATTTTCCTTATTTTGGGGCAAAAAGGCAGAAATTCCTAATATTTTGTGGCAAAAATGCAGAAATTCTCTTTATTTTGAGGTAAAAAGGGTGAAATTCCCCTTATTTGGGGGTAAAAATGCCGAAATTTCGCTTATTTTGGGGCAAAATTGCAGAAATTTCACTTATTTCAGGGTAATAAGTAAGAAATTTTCCATATTTTGGGGCAAAAAAGACAGAAATTCCCTTTGTTTTGGGGGAAAAAGACAGAAATACCACTTATTTAGAGGCAAAAAAGCAGAATTTTTTTTTTATTTTGGAGCAAAAATGAAGAAATTTCCCTTTTTTATGGCAAAAAGGTATGCATTCTTCTTATTTTCGGGCAAAAAGGCAGAAATTCCCCGTATTTTGGAGCAAAATTGCAGAAATTCTCCTAATTGTCGGGCAAAAAGGTAGAAATTCCCTATATGTTGGGGCAAAAAGACAGAAATTCTCCTTATTTTGGGGCGAAACTCAGAAATTCCACTTATTTGGGGAAAAATTCCAGAAATTTACCTTATTTTAGAACAAAATTGCAGAAATTTCACTTATTTTGGGGCAAAATTGCAGAAATTTCACTTATTTCAGGGAAAAAAGGCAGAAATTTTCTTATTTTGGGGCAAAAAGCAGAAATTCCTAATATTTTGTGGCAAAAATGCAGAAATTCCCCTTATTTTGAGGTAAAAAGGCTGAAATTACCCTTATTTGGGGGCAAAAAGGCAGTAATTTCCCTTATTTTGGGGCAAAATTGAAGAAATTTCAGTTATTTCAGGGTAATAAGTAAGAAATTTTTTTTATTTTGGAAGAAAAAAGACAGAAATTCCCTTTGTTTTGGGGGAAAAAGACAGAAATTCCACTTATTTAGAGTCAAAAAGGCAGAAATTCCCCTTATTTTGAAGCAAAAATGAAGAAATTTCCCTTTTTTATGGCAAAAAGGTATGCATTCTTCTTATTTTCAGGCAAAAAGGCAGAAATTCCCTGTATTTTGAGCAACATTGCAGAAATTCCCCTAATTGTGGGGTAAAAAGGCAGAAATTCCCTATATGTTGGGGCAAAAAGACAGACATTCTTCTTATTTTTGGGCAAAACTGAGTAATTCCACTTATTTTGGGGCAAAATTCCAGAAATTTCCCATATTTGGGGCCAAATTGCAGAAATTTCACTTATTTTGGGGCAAAATTTCAGAAATTTCACTTATTTCAGGGAAAAAAAGCAGAAATTTTTTTATTTTGGGGCAAAAATGCAGAAATTTCCCATATTTTGAAGCAAAAATGCAGAAATTCCCCTTATTTTGAGGTAAAAAGGCTGAAATTCCCCTTATTTCGGGGCAAAAAGGCAGAAATTTCCTTTATTTTGAGGCAAAATTGCAGAAATTTCACTTATTTCAGGGTAATAAGTCAGAAATTTTCCTTATTTTGGGGCAAAAAAGACAGAAATTCCCTTTGTTTTGGGGGAAAAAGACAGAAATTCCACTTATTTAGAGGCAAATGCAGAAATTCCCCTTATTTTGGAGCAAAAATGAAGAAATTTCCCTTTTTTATGGCAAAAAGGTATGCATTCTTCTTATTTTCGGACAAAAAGGCAGAAATTCCCCGTATTTTGGAGCAAAATTGCAGAAATTCCCCTAATTGTGGGGCAAAAAGGCAGAAATTCCCTATATGTTGGGGCAAAAGGACAGAAATTCTCCTTATTTTGTGGCAAAACTCAGAAATACCACTTATTTTGAGGCAAAATTCCAGAAATTCCCTTATTTTGTGGAAAAATTGCAGAAATTTCACTTATTTTGGGCAAAATTGCAGAAATTTCACTTATTTCAGAAAAAAAAGCAGAATTTTTTTTATTTTGTGGCAAAAAGGCAGAAATTTCTTTTATTTTGGTACAAAATTGACGAAATTTTTCTTATTTTGGGGCAAAAACGCAGAAATTTCCCATATTTTGGGGCAAAACTGCAGAAATTTCCCTTTTTTTGACGTAAAAAGGCTGAAATTCCCCTTATTTGGGGGCAAAAAGGGAGAAATTTTTCTTATTTTGAGGCAAAATTGCAGCAATTTCACTTATTTCAGGGTAATAAGTCAGAAATTTTCCTTATCTTGGGGCAAAAAATACAGAAATTCCCTTTGTTTTGGGGGAAAAAGACAGAAATTCCACTTATTTTGGGGCAAAATTCCAGAAATTTCACTTATTTTGGGGCAAATTTGTAGAAATTTCACTTATTTTGGGGCAAAATTTCAGAAATTTCACTTTTTTCAGAAAAAAAAGTAGAAATTTTTCTATTTGGAAGCAAAAAGGCAAAAATTTCTTTTATTTTGGTACAAAATTGCAGAAATTTTTCTTATTTTGGGGCAAAAAGGCAGAAATTTCCCATATTTTATGGCAAAAATGCAGAAATTCCCCTTATTTTGAGGTAAAAGCTAAAATTCCACTTATTTGGGGGCAAAAAGGCAGAAATTTCACTTATTTTGGGCCAAACTTGCGGAAATTTCACTTATTTCAGTGAAAAAAAGGCAGAAATTTTCCTTAATTTGGGGCAAAAAGGCAGAAATTCCTAATATTTTGTGGCAAAAATGCAGAAATTCCCTTTATTTTGAGGTAAAAAGGGTGAAATTCCCCTTATTTGGGGGTAAAAATGCTGAAATTTCGCTTATTTTGGGGCAAAATTGCAGAAATTTCACTTATTTCAGGGTAATAAGTAAGAAATTTTCCATATTTTGGGGCAAAAAAGACAGAAATTCCCTTTGTTTTGGGGGAAAAAGACAGAAATACCACTTATTTAGAGGCAAAAAAGCAGAAATTTTCCTTATTTTGGAGCAAAAATGAAGAAATTTCCCTTTTTTATGGCAAAAAGTTATGCATTCTTCTTATTTTCGGGCAAAAAGGCAGAAATTCCCCGTATTTTGGAGCAAAATTGCAGAAATTCCCCTAATTGTCGGGCAAAAAGGTAAAAATTCCCTATATGTCGGGGCAAAAAGACAGAAATTCTCCTTATTTTGGGGCGAAACTCAGAAATTCCACTTATTTGGGGCAAAATTCCAGAAATTTACCTTATTTTAGAACAAAATTGCAGAAATTTCACTTATTTTGGGGCAAAATTGCAGAAATTTCACTTATTTCAGGGAAAAAAGGCAGAAATTTTCCTTATTTTGGGGCAAAAAGCAGAAATTCCTAATATTTTGTGGCAAAAATGCAGAAATTCCCCTTATTTTGAGGTAAAAAGGCTGAAATTACCCTTATTTGGGGGCAAAAAGGCAGTAATTTCCCTTATTTTGGGGCAAAATTGAAGAAATTTCAGTTATTTCAGGGTAATAAGTAAGAAATTTTTTTTATTTTGGAAGAAAAAAGACAGAAATTCCCTTTGTTTTGGGGGAAAAAGACAGAAATTCCACTTATTTAGAGTCAAAAAGGCAGAAATTCCCCTTATTTTGAAGCAAAAATGAAGAAATTTCCCTTTTTTATGGCAAAAAGGTATGCATTCTTCTTATTTTCAGGCAAAAAGGCAGAAATTCCCTGTATTTTGAGCAACATTGCAGAAATTCCCCTAATTGTGGGGCAAAAAGGCAGAAATTCCCTATATGTTGGGGCAAAAAGACAGACATTCTTCTTATTTTGGGGCAAAACTGAGAAATTCCACTTATTTTGGGGCAAAATTCCAGAAATTTCCCATATTTTGGGGCCAAATTGCAGAAATTTCACTTATTTTGGGCCAAAATTTCAGAAATTTCACTTATTTCAGAAATAAAATGCAGAAATTTTTTTATTTTGGGGCAAAAAGGCAGAAATTTCCCATATTTTGAAGCAAAAATGCAGAAATTCCCCTTATTTTGAGGTAAAAAGGCTGAAATTCCCCTTATTTGGGGGCAAAAAGGCAGAAATTTCCTTTATTTTGAGGCAAAATTGCAGAAATTTCACTTATTTCAGGGTAATAAGTCAGAAATTTTCCTTATTTTGGGGCAAAAAAGACAGAAATTCCCTTTGTTTTGGGGGAAAAAGACAGAAATTCCACTTATTTAGAGGCAAATGCAGAAATTCCCCTTATTTTGGAGCAAAAATTAAGAAATTTCCCTTTTTTATGGCAAAAAGGTATGCATTCTTCTTATTTTCGGATAAAAAGGCAGAAATTCCCCGTATTTTGGAGCAAAATTGCAGAAATTCCGCTAATTGTGGGGCAAAAAGGCAGAAATTCCCTATATGTTGGGGCAAAAGGACAGAAATTCTCCTTATTTTGTGGCAAAACTCAGAAATACCACTTATTTTGAGGCAAAATTCCAGAAATTTCCCTTATTTTGTGGAAAAATTGCAGAAATTTCACTTATTTTGGGCAAAATTGCAGAAATTTCACTTTTTTCAGAAAAAAGCAGAATTTTTTTTATTTTGGGGCAAAAAGGCAGAAATTTCTTTTATTTTGGTACAAAATTGAAGAAATTTTTCTTATTTTGGGGCAAAAACGCAGAAATTTCCCATATTTTGCGGCAAAACTGCAGAAATTTCCCTTTTTTTGACGTAAAAAGGCTGAAATTCCCCTTATTTGGGGGCAAAAAGGGAGAAATTTTTCTTATATTGGGGCAAAATTGCAGCAATTTCACTTATTTCAGGGTAATAAGTCAGAAATTTTCCTTATCTTGGGGCAAAAAATACAGAAATTCCCTTTGTTTTGGGGGAAAAAGACAGAAATTCCACTTATTTTGGGGCAAAATTCCAGAAATTTCACTTATTTTGGGGCAAAATTGTAAAAATTTCACTTATTTTGGGGCAAAATTTCAGAAATTTCACTTTTTTCAGAAAAAAAAGTAGAAATTTTTCTATTTGGAAGCAAAAAGGCAGAAATTTCTTTTATTTTGGTACAAAATTGCAGAAATTTTTCTTATTTTGGGGCAAAAAGGCAGAAATTTCCCATATTTTAGGGCAAAAATGCCGAAATTCTCTTTATTTTGAGGTAAAAAGGCTAAAATTCCCCTTTTTGGGGGCAAAAAGGCAGAAATTTCACTTATTTTGGCCAAACTTGCGGAAATTTCACTTATTTCAGGGAAAAAAAGCAGAAATTTTCCTTATTTTGGGGCAAAAAGGCAGAAATTCCTAATATTTTGTGGCAAAAATGCAGAAATTCCCTTTATTTTGAGGTAAAAAGGGTGAAATTCCCCTTATTTGGGGGTAAAAATGCCGAAATTTCGCTTTTTATGGGGCAAAATTGCAGAAATTTCACTTATTTCAGGGTAATAAGTAAGAAATTTTCCATATTTTGGGGCAAAAAAGACAGAAATTCCCTTTGTTTTGGGGGAAAAAGACAGAAATACCACTTATTTAGAGGCAAAAAAGCAGAAATTTTCCTTATTTTGGAGCAAAAATGAAGAAATTTCCCTTTTTTATGGCAAAAAGGTATGCATTCTTCTTATTTTCGGGCAAAAAGGCAGAAATTCCCCGTATTTTGGAGCAAAATTGCAGAAATTCCCCTAATTGTCGGGCAAAAAGGTAAAAATTCCCTATATGTCGGGGCAAAAAGACAGAAATTCTCCTTATTTTGGGGCGAAACTCAGAAATTCCACTTATTTGGGGCAAAATTCCAGAAATTTACCTTATTTTAGAACAAAATTGCAGAAATTTCACTTATTTTGGGGCAAAATTGCAGAAATTTCACTTATTTCAGGGAAAAAAGGCAGAAATTTTCCTTATTTTGGGGCAAAAAGCAGAGATTCCTAATATTTTGTGGCAAAAATGCAAAAATTCCCCTTATTTTGAGGTAAAAAGGCTGAAATTACCCTTATTTGGGGGCAAAAAGGCAGTAATTTCCCTTATTTTGGGGCAAAATTGAAGAAATTTCAGTTATTTCAGGGTAATAAGTAAGAAATTTTTTTTATTTTGGAAGAAAAAAGACAGAAATTCCCCTTGTTTTGGGGAAAAAGACAGAAATTCCACTTATTTAGGGTCAAAAAGGCAGAAATTCCCCTTATTTTGAAGCAAAAATGAAGAAATTTCCCTTTTTTATGGCAAAAAGGTATGCATTCTTCTTATTTTCAGGCAAAAAGGCAGAAATTCCCTGTATTTTGAGCAACATTGCAGAAATTCCTCTAATTGTGGGGCAAAAAGGCAGAAATTCCCTATATGTTTGAGCAAAAAGACAGACATTCTTCTTATTTTGGGGCAAAACTGAGAAATTCCACTTATTTTGGGGCAAAATTCCAGAAATTTCCCATATTTTGGGGCCAAATTGCAGAAATTTCACTTATTTTGGGGCAAAATTTCAGAAATTTCACTTATTTCAGGGAAAAAAAGCAGAAATTTTTTTATTTTGGGGCAAAAAGGCAGAAATTTCCCATATTTTTAAGCAAAAATGCAGAAATTCCCCTTATTTTGGGGTAAAAAGGCTGAAATTCCCCTATTTGGGGGCAAAAAGGCAGAAATTTCCTTTATTTTGAGGCAAAATTGCAGAAATTTCACTTATTTCAGGGTAATAAGTCAGAAATTTTCCTTATTTTGGGGCAAAAAAGACAGAAATTCCCTTTGTTTTGGGGGAAAAAGACAGAAATTCCACTTATTTAGAGGCAAATGCAGAAATTCCCCTTATTTTGGAGCAAAAATTAAGAAATTTCCCTTTTTTATGGCAAAAAGGTATGCATTCTTCTTATTTTCGGACAAAAAGGCAGAAATTCCCTGTATTTTGGAGCAAAATTGCAGAAATTCCGCTAATTGTGGGGCAAAAAGGCAGAAATTCCCTATATGTTGGGGCAAAAGGACAGAAATTCTCCTTATTTTGTGGCAAAACTCAGAAATACCACTTATTTTGAGGCAAAATTCCAGAAATTTCCCTTATTTTGTGAAAAAATTGCAGAAATTTCACTTATTTTGGGCAAAATTGCAGAAATTTCACTTATTTCAGAAAAAAAGCAGAATTTTTTTATTTTGGGGCAAAAAGGCAGAAATTTCTTTTATTTTGGTACAAAATTGAAGAAATTTTTCTTATTTTGGGGCAAAAACGCAGAAATTTCCCATATTTTGGGGCAAAACTGCAGAAATTTCCCTTTTTTTGACGTAAAAAGGCTGAAATTCCCCTTATTTGGGGGCAAAAAGGGAGAAATTTTTCTTATTTTGAGGCAAAATTGCAGCAATTTCACTTATTTCATGGTAATAAGTCAGAAATTTTCCTTATCTTGGTGCAAAAAATACAGAAATTCCCTTTGTTTTAGGGGAAAAAGACAGAAATTCCACTTATTTTGGGGCAAAATTCCAGAAATTTCACTTATTTTGGGGCAAAATTGTAGAAATTTCACTTATTTTGGGGCAAAATTTCAGAAATTTCACTTTTTTCAGAAAAAAAAGTAGAAATTTTTCTATTTGGAAGCAAAAAGGCAGAAATTTCTTTTATTTTGGTACAAAATTGCAGAAATTTTTCTTATTTTGGGGCAAAAAGGCAGAAATTTCCCATATTTTAGGGCAAAAATGCAGAAATTCTCCTTATTTTGAGGTAAAAAGGCTAAAATTCCCCTTATTTGGGGGCAAAAAGGCAGAAATTTCACTTATTTTGGCCAAACTTGTGGAAATTTCACTTATTTCAGGGAAAAAAAGGCAGAAATTTTCCTTATTTTGGGGCAAAAAGGCAGAAATTCCTAATATTTTGTGGCAAAAATGCAGAAATTCTCTTTATTTTGAGGTAAAAAGGGTGAAATTCCCCTTATTTGGGGGTAAAAATGCCGAAATTTCGCTTATTTTGGGGCAAAATTGCAGAAATTTCACTTATTTCAGGGTAATAAGTAAGAAATTTTCCATATTTTGGGGCAAAAAAGACAGAAATTCCCTTTGTTTTGGGGGAAAAAGACAGAAATACCACTTATTTAGAGGCAAAAAAGCAGAATTTTTTTTTATTTTGGAGCAAAAATGAAGAAATTTCCCTTTTTTATGGCAAAAAGGTATGCATTCTTCTTATTTTCGGGCAAAAAGGCAGAAATTCCCCGTATTTTGGAGCAAAATTGCAGAAATTCTCCTAATTGTCGGGCAAAAAGGTAGAAATTCCCTATATGTTGGGGCAAAAAGACAGAAATTCTCCTTATTTTGGGGCGAAACTCAGAAATTCCACTTATTTGGGGAAAAATTCCAGAAATTTACCTTATTTTAGAACAAAATTGCAGAAATTTCACTTATTTTGGGGCAAAATTGCAGAAATTTCACTTATTTCAGGGAAAAAAGGCAGAAATTTTCCTTATTTTGGGGCAAAAAGCAGAAATTCCTAATATTTTGTGGCAAAAATGCAGAAATTCCCCTTATTTTGAGGTAAAAAGGCTGAAATTACCCTTATTTGGGGGCAAAAAGGCAGTAATTTCCCTTATTTTGGGGCAAAATTGAAGAAATTTCAGTTATTTCAGGGTAATAAGTAAGAAATTTTTTTTATTTTGGAAGAAAAAAGACAGAAATTCCCTTTGTTTTGGGGGAAAAAGACAGAAATTCCACTTATTTAGAGTCAAAAAGGCAGAAATTCCCCTTATTTTGAAGCAAAAATGAAGAAATTTCCCTTTTTTATGGCAAAAAGGTATGCATTCTTCTTATTTTCAGGCAAAAAGGCAGAAATTCCCTGTATTTTGAGCAACATTGCAGAAATTCCCCTAATTGTGGGGTAAAAAGGCAGAAATTCCCTATATGTTGGGGCAAAAAGACAGACATTCTTCTTATTTTTGGGCAAAACTGAGTAATTCCACTTATTTTGGGGCAAAATTCCAGAAATTTCCCATATTTGGGGCCAAATTGCAGAAATTTCACTTATTTTGGGGCAAAATTTCAGAAATTTCACTTATTTCAGGGAAAAAAAGCAGAAATTTTTTTATTTTGGGGCAAAAATGCAGAAATTTCCCATATTTTGAAGCAAAAATGCAGAAATTCCCCTTATTTTGAGGTAAAAAGGCTGAAATTCCCCTTATTTGGGGGCAAAAAGGCAGAAATTTCCTTTATTTTGAGGCAAAATTGCAGAAATTTCACTTATTTCAGGGTAATAAGTCAGAAATTTTCCTTATTTTGGGGCAAAAAAGACAGAAATTCCCTTTGTTTTGGGGGAAAAAGACAGAAATTCCACTTATTTAGAGGCAAATGCAGAAATTCCCCTTATTTTGGAGCAAAAATGAAGAAATTTCCCTTTTTTATGGCAAAAAGGTATGCATTCTTCTTATTTTCGGACAAAAAGGCAGAAATTCCCCGTATTTTGGAGCAAAATTGCAGAAATTCCCCTAATTGTGGGGCAAAAAGGCAGAAATTCCCTATATGTTGGGGCAAAAGGACAGAAATTCTCCTTATTTTGTGGCAAAACTCAGAAATACCACTTATTTTGAGGCAAAATTCCAGAAATTCCCTTATTTTGTGGAAAAATTGCAGAAATTTCACTTATTTTGGGCAAAATTGCAGAAATTTCACTTATTTCAGAAAAAAAAGCAGAATTTTTTTTATTTTGTGGCAAAAAGGCAGAAATTTCTTTTATTTTGGTACAAAATTGACGAAATTTTTCTTATTTTGGGGCAAAAACGCAGAAATTTCCCATATTTTGGGGCAAAACTGCAGAAATTTCCCTTTTTTTGACGTAAAAAGGCTGAAATTCCCCTTATTTGGGGGCAAAAAGGGAGAAATTTTTCTTATTTTGAGGCAAAATTGCAGCAATTTCACTTATTTCAGGGTAATAAGTCAGAAATTTTCCTTATCTTGGGGCAAAAAATACAGAAATTCCCTTTGTTTTGGGGGAAAAAGACAGAAATTCCACTTATTTAGAGGCAAAAAAGCAGAAATTCCCCTTATTTTGAAGCAAAAATGAAGATTTCCCTTTTTTGTGGCAAAAGGTATACATTCCCCTTATTTTCGGGCTAAAAAGCAAAAATTCCCCGTATTTTGGAGCAAAATTCTAGAAATTCCCCTAATTGTGGGGCAAAAAGGCAGAAATTCCCTATATGTTAGGGCACAAAGACAGAAATTCTCGTTATTTTGGGGCAAAACTAAGAAATTCCACTTATTTTGGGGCAAAATTTCAGAGATGTCCCTTATTTTGGGGCAAAATTGCAGAGATTTCACTTATTTCAGGTAAAAAAGGCAGAAATTTTCCTTATTTTGGGGCAAAAAGGCAGTAATTCCTAATATTTTGTTGCAAAAATGCAGAAATTCTCCTTATTTTGAGGTAGAAGGGTGAAATTCCTCTTATTTGGGGGCAAAAGGGCAGAAATTTCCCTTATTTTGGGGAAAATTGCAGAAATTTCACTTATTTCAGGGTAATAAGTCAGAAAATTTCTTTATTTTGTTGCAAAAAAGACAGAAATTTTCTTTGTTTTTGGGGAAAAAGAAAGAAACTCCACATATTTAGAGGCAAAAAGCAGAAATTCCCCTTATTTTGGAGCAAAATTACAGAAATTTCCCTTTTTTATGGCAAAAAGGTATGCATTCTTCTTATTTTCTGGCAAAAAGGCAGAAATTCTCTGTATTTTGGAACAAAATTGCAGAAATTAACCTAATTGTGGGGCAAAAAGGCAGAAATTCCCTATATGTTGGGGCAAAAAGACAGAAATTCTCCTTATTTTGGGGCAAAACTCAGAAATTCCACATATTTTGTGGCAAAATTCCAGAAATTTCCCTTATTTTGGGGCATAATTGCAGAAATTGCACTTATTTTGGGACAAAATTGGAGAAATTTCACTTATTTCAGAGAAAAAAGGCAGAAATTTTCCTTATTTTGGGGCAAAAAGGCAGAAATTTCCCATATTTTGGTACAAAATTGCAGAAATTTTTTCCTATTTTTGGCAAAAAGGCAAAAATTTCCCATATTTTGGGGAAAAAAAATGCAGAAATTCCCCTTATTTTGAGGTAAAATGCTGAAATTCCCCTTATTTGGGGTTAAAAAACAGAAATTTCTCTAATTTTGGGGCAAAATTGCAGAAACTTCACTTATTTCAGGGTAATAAGTCAGAAATTTTCCTTATTTTGGGGCAAAAAAGACAGAAATTCCCTTTGTTTTGGGGGAAACTGACAGAAATTCCACTTATTTAGAGGCATAAAAGCAAAAATTCCCCTAATTTTAGACAAAAATGAAGAAAATTCCCTTTTTTATGGCAAAAAGGTATGCATTATTATTATTTTCGGACAAAAAAGGCAGAAATTCCCCATATTTTAGAGCAAAATTGCCAAAATTCCCCTAATTGTGGCGCAAAAATGCAGTAATTCCCTATATGTTGGGGCAAAAAGACAGAAATTCTCCTTATTTTAGGGCAAAACTCAGAAATTTAAATTATTTTGGGGCAAAATTGCAGAAATTTCACTTATTTCAGAAAAAAAAAGCAGAAATTTTCTTATTTTGGGGCCATAAGGCAGAAATTTCTTTTATTTTTTTACAAAATGCAGAATTTTTTTTATTTTGGGGCAAAAAGGCAGAAATTTCCCATATTTTGGGGTAAAAATGCAGAAATTTCTCTTATTTTGAGGTAAAAGGCTGAAATTCCCGTTATTTGGGGGCAAAAAGGCAGAAATTTCTCTTATTTTGGGGAAAAATTGCAGAAATTTCACTTATTTCAGGGTAATAAGTTAGAAATTTAACTTATTTTGTAGCCAAAAAACAGAAATAACTTTTGTTTTTGGGGGAAAAAGACAGAAATTCCACTTTTTTAGAGGCAAAAAAGCAGAAATTCCCCTTATTTTGGAGCAAAAATGAAGAAATTTCAGTTATTAAGGGCAAAAAGGTATGCATTCTTCTTATTTTTGGGCAAAAATGCAGAAATTCCCCTTATTTTAGAGCAAAATTGCAGAAATTTCCCAAATTGTGGGGCAAAAATGCAGAAATTCCCAATATGTTGAGGCAAAAATACAGAAATTCCCTTTGTTTTGGGGAAAAAAGACAGAAATTCCACTTATTATGGGGCAAAATTCCAGAAATTTCACTTATTTTGGGGCAAAATTGTAGAAATTTCACTTATTTTGGGGCAAAATTTCAGAAATTTCACTTTTTTCAGAAAAAAAAGTAGAAATTTTTTTATTTGGAAGCAAAATGCCAGAAATTTCTTTTATTTTGGTACAAAATTGCAGAAATTTTTCTTAGTTTGGGGCAAAAAGGCAGAAATTTCCCATATTTTGGGGCAAAAATGCAGAAATTCCCCTTATTTTGAGGTAAAAAGGCTAAAATTCCCCTTATTTGGGGGCAAAAAGGCAGAAATTTCAATTATTTTGGGCCAAAATTGCAGAAATTTCACTTATTTCAGGGAAAAAAGGCAGAAATTTTCCTTATTTTGGGGCAAAAATTCAGAAATTCCTAATATTTTGTGTCAAAAATGCAGAAATTCCCTTTATTTTGAGGTAGAAACGGTGAAATTCCCCTTATTTGGGGGTAAAAAGGCCGAAATTTTCCTTATTTTGGGGCAAAATTGCAGAAATTTCACTTATTTCAGGGTAATAAGTAAGAAATTTTCCATATTTTGGGGCAAAAAAGACAGAAATTCCCTCTGTTTTGGGGGAAAAAAACAGAAATTACACTTATTTAGAGGCAAAAAAGCAGAAATTTTCCTTATTTTGGAGCAAAAATGAAGAAATTTCCCTTTTTTTATGGCAAAAAGGTATGCATTCTTCTTATTTTCGGGCAAAAAGGCAGAAATTCCCCGTATTTTGGAGCAAAATTGCAGAAATTCCCCTAATTGTCGGGCAAAAAGGTAGAAATTCCCTATATGTTGGAGCAAAAAGACAGAAATTCTCCTTATTTTGGGGCAAAACTCAGAAATTCCATGTATTTGGGGCAAAATTCCAGAAATTTACCTTATTTTCGGGCAAAATTGCAGAAATTTCACTTCTTTTGGGGCAAAATTGCAAAAATTTCACTTATTTCAGTAAAAAAAGGTAGAAATTTTTTTTATTTTGGAGCAAAAAACAGAAATTCCTAATATTTTGTGGCAAAAATGCAGAAATTCCCCTTATTTTGAGGTAAAAAGGCTGAAATTCCCCTTATTTGGGGGCAAAAAGGCAGTAATTTCCCTTATTTTGGGGCAAAATTGCAGAAATTTCACTTATTTCAGGGTAATAAGTAAGAAATTTTCCTTATTTTGGAACAAAAAAGACAGAAATTCCCTTTGTTTTGGGAAAAAAAGACAGAAATTCCACTTATTTAGAGTCAAAAAGGCAGAAATTCCCCTTATTTTGGAGCAAAAATGAAGAAATTTCCCTTTTTTATGGCAAAAAGGTATGCATTTTTCTTATTTTCAGGCAAAAAGGCAGAAATTCCCCGTATTTTGAGCAACATTGCAGAAATTCCCCTAATTGTGTGGCAAAAAGGCAGAAATTCCCTATATGTTTGGGCAAAAAGACAGACATTCTTCTTATTTTGTAGCAAAACTATGAAATTCCACTTATTTGGGGGCAAAATTTCAGAAATTTCCATATTTTGGGGCCAAATTGCAGAAATTTCACTTATTTTGGGGCAAAATTTCAGAAATTTCACTTATTTCAAGGAAAAAAAGCAAAAATTTTCTTATTTTGGGGCAAAAAGGCAGAAATTTCCCATATTTTGAAGCAAAAATGCAGAAATTTTCCGTATTTTGAGGTAAAAAGGCTGAAATTCCCCTTATTTGGGGGCAAAAAGGCAGAAATTTCTCTTATTTTGAGGCAAAATTGCCGAAATTTCATTACTTCAGGGTAATAAATCAGAAATTTTCTTTATTTTGGGGCAAAAAATAAAGAAATTCCCTTTGTTTTGGGGGAAAAAACAGAAATTCGAATTATTTAGAGTAAGAAAGCATAAATTCTTCTTATTTTAGAGCAAAAATGAAAAAATTTCCTTTTTTTATGGCAAAAAGGTATGCATTCTTCTTATTTTCAGACAAAAAGGCAGAAATTCCTCGTATTTTGGAGCAAAATTGCAGAAATTCCCCTTATTGTGGGGCAAAAAGGCAGAAATTTATTATATGTTTGGCCAAAAAAACAGAAATTCTCCTTATTTTATGGCAAAACTCAGAAATTTCACTTATTTTCGGGTAAAATTGCAGAAATTTCAGTTATTTCAGAAAAAAAAAGCAGAAATTTTCTTATTTTGGGGCAAAAAGGCAGAAATTTCTTTTATTTTGGTACAAAATTGCAGAAATTGTTCTTATTTTGGGGCAAAAAGGTAGAAATTTCTTTTATTTTGGTGCAAAAATGCAGAAATTCCTTTTATTTTGGTGTAAAAAGTCTGAAATTCCCTTATTTGGAGGCAAAAAAGCAGAAATTTCACTTATTTTGGGGCAAAATTGCAGAAATTTCACTTATTTCAGGGAAAAAAGTCAGAAATTTTCCTTATTTTGGGCCAAAGAGACAGAAATTCCTTTTGTTTTGGGGAAAAAAGACAGAAATTCCACTTATTTAGAGGCAAAAAAGCAGAAAATCTTCTCATTTTGAAGCAAAAATGAAGAAATTTCCCTTTTATATGGCAAAAAGGTATGAATTCTACTTATTTTCGGGCAAAAAGGCAGAAATTCCCCGTATTTTGGAGCAAAATTGAAGAAATTCCCCTAATTGTGGGGCAACAAGGCAGAAATTCCCTATATGTTGGGGCAAAAAGGCAGAAATTCTCCTTATTTTGGGGCAAAACTCAGAAATACCACTTATTTTGGGGCAAAATTCCAGAAATTTCCCTTATTTTGGGGAAAAATTGCAGAAATTTCACTTATTTTGGGCAAAATTGCAGAAATTTCACTTATTTCAGAAAAAAAGCAGAAATTTTTTATTTTGGGGCAAAAGGCAGAAATTTCTTTTATTTTGGTACAAAATTGAAGAAATTTTTTTTATTTTGGGGCAAAAACGCAGAAATTTCCCATATTTTGGGGCAAAAATGCAGAAATTTCCCTTATTTTGACGTAAAAAGGATGAAATTCCCATTATTTGGGGGCAAAGAGAGAGAAACTTTTTTTATTTTGAGGCAAAATTGCAGCAACTTCACTTATTTCAGGGTAATAAGTCAGAAATTTTCCTTATTTTGGGGCAAAAAATACAGAAATTTCCTTTGTTTTGGGGGAAAAAGACAGTAATTCCACTTATTTAGAGGCAAAAAGGAAAAATTTTCCTTATTTTGGAGCAAAAATGAAGAAATTTCCCTTTTTTATGGCAAAAAGGTATGCATTCTTCTTATTTTCGGGCAAAAAGGCAGAAATGCCCCGTATTTTGGAGCAAAATTGCAGAAATTCCCCTAATTGTCGGGCAAAAAGGTAGAAATTCCCTATATGTTGGGGCAAAAAGACAGAAATTCTCCTTATTTTGGGGCAAAACACAGAAATTCCACTTATTTTGGGGCAAAATTCCAGAAATTTACCTTATTTTATGGCAAAATTGCAGAAATTTCACATATTTTGGGGCAAAATTGCAGAAATTTCACTTATTTCAGGGAAAAAAGGCAGAAATTTTCCTTATTTTGGGGCAAAAAACAGAAATTCCTACTACTTTGTGGCAAAAATGCAGAAATTCCCTTTATTTTGAGGTAAAAAGGCTGAAATTTCCCTTATTTGGGGGCAAAAAGGCAGTAATTTCCCTTATTTTAGGGCAAAATTGCAGAAATTTCACTTATTTCAGGGTAATAAGTAAGAAATTTTCCTTATTTTGGAACAAAAAAGACAGAAATTCCCTTTGTTTTAGGGGAAAAAGACAGAAATTCCTCTTATTTAGAGTCAAAAAGGCAGAAATTCCCTTTATTTTGGAGCAAAAATGAAGAAATTTCCCTTTTTTATGGCAAAAAGGTATGCATTCTTCTTATTTTCAGACAAAAAGGCAGAAATTCCCCGTATTTTGAGCAACATTGCAGAAATTCCCCTAATTGTGGGGCAAAAAGGCAGAAATTCCCTATATGTTGGGGCAAAAAGACAGACATTCTTCTTATTTTGGGGCAAAACTGAGAAATTCCACTTATTTTGGGGCAAAATTCCAGAAATTTCCCATATTTTGGGGCCAAATTGCAGAAATTTCACTTATTTCAAGGAAAAAAAGCAAAAATTTTCTTATTTTGGGGCAAAAAGGCAGAAATTTCCCATATTTTGAAGCAAAAATGCAGAAATTCCCCTTATTTTGAGGTAAAAAGGCTGAAATTCCCCTTATTTGGGGGCAAAAGGCAGAAATTTCTCTTATTTTGAGGCAAAATTGCAGAAATTTCACTTATTTCAGGGTAAGAAATCAGAAATTTTTTTTTATTTTGTGGCAAAAAAGACAGAAATTCTCTTTGTTTTGGGGGAAAAAACAGAAATCCGAATTATTTAGAGAAAAAAAGCAGAAATTCTTCTTATTTTGGAGCAAAAATGAAAAAATTTCTCTTTTTTAGGGCAAAAAGGTATGCATTCTTCTTATTTTCAGACAAAAAGGCAGAAATTCCCCGTATTTTGGTGCAAAATTGCAGAAATTTTCCTAATTGTGGGGCAAAAAAGCAGAAATTCCTTATGTTGGGGCAAAAAAACAGAAATTCTCTTTATTTTGTGGCAAAACTCAGATATTTCACTTATTTTGGGGCAAAATTGCAAAAATTTCAGTTATTTTAGAAAAAAAAAGCAGAAATTTTCTTATTTTGGGGCAAAAATGCAGAAATTTCTTTTATTTTGGTACAAAATTGCAGAAATTTTCCTTATTTTGGGGCAAAAAAAAGAAATTTCCCATATTTTGGGGCAAAAATGCAGAAATTCCTCTTATTTTGGGGTAAAAACTCTGAAATTCCCTTATTTGGGGGCAAAAAATCAGAAATTTAACTTATTTTGGGTCAAAATTGCAAAAATTTCACTTATTTCAGGGAAAAAAGTCAGAAATTTTCCTTATATTGGGGCAAAAAGACAGAAATTCCTTTTGTTTTTGGGAAAAAAGACAGAAATTCCACTTATTTAGAGGCAAAAAAGCAGAAATTCCCATTTTGGAGCAAAAATGAAGAAATTTCCCTTTTTATGGCAAAAAGGTATGCATTTTTCTTATTTACGGGCAAAAAGGCAGAAATTCCCCGTATTTTGGAGCAAAATTGCAGAAATTCCCCTAATTGTGGGGCAAAAAGGCAGAAATTCCCTCTATGTTGGGTCAAAAAGACAGAAATTCTCCTTATTTTGGGGCAAAACTCAGAAATACCACTTATTTTGGGGCAAAATTCCAGAAATTTCCCTTATTTTGGGGCAAAATTGCAGAAATTTCACTTATTTTGGAGCAAAAATGAAGAAATTTCACTAATTTCAGAATAAAACAGAAATTTTTTTATTTTGGGGCAAAAAGGCAGAAATTTCTTGTATTTTGGTACAAAATTGAAGAAATTTTTCTTATTTTGGGGCAAAAACGCAGAAATTTCCCATATTTTGGGGCAAAAATGCAGAAATTTCCCTTATTTTGACGTAAAAAGACTGAAATTCCCCTTATTTGGCGGCAAAAAGGGAGAAATTTTTCTTATTTTGAGGCAAAATTTCAGCAATTTCACTTATTTAAGGGTAATAAATCAGTAATTTTCCTTATCTTGGGGCAAAAAATACAGAAATTCTTTTTGTTTTGGGGGAAAAAGACCGAAATTCCACTTATTTAGAGGCAAAAAAGAAGAAATTCCCTTATTTTGGAGCAAAAATGAAGAAATTTCATTTTTTTGTGGCAAAAGGTATACATTCCCCTAATTTTCGGGCTAAAAAGCAGAAATTCCCCGTATTTTGGAGCAAAATTCTAGAAATTCCCCTAATTGTGGGGCAAAAAGGCAGAAATTCCCTATATGTTAGGGCAAAAAGACAGAAATTCTCCATATTTTGGTGCAAAACTCAGAAATTCCACTTATTTTGGGGCAAAATTCCAGAGATTTCCCTTATTTTGGGACAAAATTGCAGAAATTTCACTTATTTTGGGGCAAAATTGCAGAAATTTCATTTATTTCAGGGAAAAAAGGCAGAAATTTTCCTTATTTTGGGGCAAAAAGGCAGAAATTCCTAATATTTTGTTGCAAAAATGCAGAAATTCCCCTTATTTTGAGGTAAAAGGGAGAAATTCCCCTTATTTGGGGGCAAAAAGACTGAAATTTCCCTTATTTTGTGGCAAAATTGCAGAAATTTCCCTTATTTCAGAGTAATAAGTCAGAAAATTTCCTTATTTTGTTGCAAAAAAGACAGAGATTCCTTTTGTTTTGGGGGAAAAAGAGAGAAATTCGACATATGTATAGGCAAAAAGCAGAAATTCCCCTTATTTTGGAGCAAAATTACAGAAATTTCCCTTTTTTATCGCAAAAAGGTATGCATTCTTCTTATTTTCGGGCAAAAAGGCAGAAATTCCCTATATGTTGGGGCAAAAACACAGAAATTCTTTTTATTTTGGGGCAAAACTCAGAAATTCCACTTATTTTGGGGCAAAATTCCAGAAATTTCCCTTATTTTGGGGCAAAATTGCAGAAATTTCACTTATTTTGGGACAAAATTGGAGAAATTTCACTTATTTCAGGGAAAAAAGGCAGAAATTTTCCTTATTTTGGGGCAAAAAGGCAGAAATTTCCCATATTTTGGTACAAAATTGCAGAAATTTTTCTTATTTTGGGCAAAAAGTCAGAAATTTCCCATATTTTGGGGCAAAAATGCAGAAATTTCCTTTATTTTGAGGTAAAAAGGCTGAAATTCCCCTTATTTGAGGGTAAAAAAGCAGAAATTTCCCTTATTTTTGGGCAAATTTGTAGAAATTTCACTTATTTCAGGGTAATAAGTCAGAAATTTTCCTTATTTTGGGGCAAAAAAGACAGAAATACCCTTTGTTTTGGGGGAAAAAGACAGAAATTCCACTTATTTAGAGGCATAAAAGCAGAAATTCCCCTCATTTTGGACAAAAATGAAGAAATTTCCCTTTTTTATGACAAAAAGTTATGCATTCTTATTATTTTCGGACAAAAAAGGCAGAAATTCCCCGTATTTTGGAGCAAAATTGCAGAAATTCCCCAAATTGTGGGGCAAAAATGCAGTAATTCCCTATATGTTGGGGCAAAAAGACAGAAATTCTCCTTATTTTAGGGCAAAACTCAGAAATTTAACTTATTTTGGGGCAAAATTGCAGAAATTTCACTTATTTCAGAAAAAAAAGCAGAAATTTTCTTATTTTGGGGCCAAAAGCCTGAAATTTCTTTTATTTTGTAACAAAATTGCAGAATTTTTTTTTATTTTGGGGCAAAAATGCAGAAATTTCCCATATTTTGGGGCAATAATGCAGAAATTTCTCTTATTTTGAAGTAAAAGGCTGAAATTCCCCTTATTTGGGGGCAAAAAGGCAGAAATTTCTCTTATTTGGGGCAAAATTGCAGAAATTTCACTTATTTCAGGGTAATAAGTCAGAAATTTTTCTTATTTTGGGGCCAAAAAACAGAAATAAACTTTGTTTTGGGGGAAAAAGACAGAAATTCCACTTTTTTAGAGGCAAAAAAGCAGAAATTCCCTTTATTTTGGAGCAAAAATAAAGAAATTTCACCTTTTAAAGGCAAAAAGGTATGCATTCTTCTTATTTTTGGGCAAAAAGGCAGAAATTCCCCTTATTTTGGAGCAAAATTGCAGAAATTTTCCAAATTGTGGGGCAAAAATGCAGAAATTCTCCTTATTTTGGGGGAAAACACAGAAATTCCACTTATTTTGGAGCAAAATTCCAGAAATTTCACTTATTTTTGGGCAAAAAGGCTGAAATTTCTTTCATTTTGTTACAAAATTTTAGAAATTTTTCTTATTTTGTAGCAAAAATCAGAAATTTCCCATATTATGGGGCAAAAATGCAGAAATTCCCCTTATTTTGAGATAAAAAGGCTGAAATTCCCCTTAATTGGGGGCAAACAGGCAGAAATTTCCTTATTTTGTGACAAAATTGCAAAAATTTCACTTATTTAAGGGTAATAAGTCAGAAATTTTCCTTATTTTGGGACAAAAGGCAGAAATTCCTAATATTTTGTGGCAAAAATGCAGAAATTCCCCTTATTTTGAGATAAAAAGGCTGAAATTCCCCTTATTTGGGGGCAAAAAGGCAGAAATTTCCATTATTTTGGGGCAAAATTGCAGAAATTTCACTTATTTTAGGGTAATAAGTCAGAAATTTTCCTTAGTTTGGGCAAAATAGACAGAAATTCCCTTTGCTTTGGGAAAAAAATACATAAATTCCACTAATTTAGAGGCAAAAAAGCAGAAATTACCCTTATTTTGGGGCAAAATTGCAGAAATTTCACTTACTTCAGGGTAATAAGTCAGAAATTTTTTTTATTTTGGGGCAAAAAATACAAAAATTACCTTTGTTTTGGGGGAAAAAGACAGAAATTCCACTTATTAAGAGGCAAAAAAGCAGAAATTCCCTTTATTTTGGAGGAAAAATGAAGAAATTTCCCTTTTTTATGGCAAAAAGTTATGTATTCTTCTTTTTTCGGGCAAAAGGCAGAAATTCCCCGTACTTTGGAGCAAATTTGCAGAAATTCCCCTAATTGTGGGGCAAAAAGGCAGAAATTCCCTATATGTTGGGGCAAAAAGACAGAAATTCTCCTTATTTTGGGGTAGAACTCAGAAATTCCACTTATTTTGGGGCAGAATTCCAGAGATTTCCCTTATTTTCGGGCAAAATTGCAGAAATTTCTTTTATTTTGGTACAAAATTTCAGAAATTTTTCTTATTTTGGAGCAAAAAAGCAGAAATTTCCCATATTTTGGGGCAAAAATGCAGAAATTCCTTTTATTTTGAGGAAAAAGGCTGAAATTCCCCTAAATTGGGGGCAAAAAGTCAGAAATTTCCTTATTTTAGGGCAAAATTGCAAAAATTTCACTTATTACAGGGTAATAAGTAAGAAATTTTCCTTATTTTGGGGCAAAAAGGCAGAAATTCCTAATATTTTGTCGCAAAAATGCAGAAATTCCCCTTATTTTGAGGTAAAATGGCTGAAATTAACTTTATTTGGGGGCCAAAAGGCAGAAATTTCTTTTATTTTGTTACAAAATTGCAGAATTTTTTTTATTTTGGGGCAAAAAGGCAGAAATTTCCCATATTTTGGGGCAAAAATGCAGTAATTTCTCTTATTTTGAGGTAAAAGGCTGAAATTCCCCTTATTTGGGGGCAAAAAGGCAGAAATTTCTCTTATTTTGGGGCAAAATTGCAGAAATTTCACTTATTTTAGGGTAATAAGTCAGAAATTTTCCTTATTTTGGGGCCAAAAATCAGAAATAACCTTTGTTTTGGGGGAAAAAGACAGTAATTCCACTTTTTTAGAGGCAAAAAAGCAGAAATTCCCCTTAATTTGGAGCAAAAATGAAGAAATTTCACTTATTAAGGGCAAAAAGGTCTGCATTCTTCTTATTTTTGGGCAAAAAAGCAGAAAGTCCCCTTATTTTGGAGCAAAATTGCAGAAATTTCCCAAATTGTGGGGCAAAAATGCAGAAATTCCCAATATGTTGGGGCAAAAATACAGAAATTCTCCTTATTTTGGGGCAAAACTCAGAAATTCCACTTATTTTGGGGCATAATTCCAATAATTTCCCTTATTTTGGGGCAATATTGCAGAAATTCACTTATTTTGGGCAAAATTGCAGAAAATTCACTTATTTCAGAAAAAAAGCAGAAATTTTTTTATTTTGGGGCAAAATTGCAGAAATTTCACTTATTTCAGGGTAATAAGTCAGAAATTTTCCTTATTTTGGGGCAAAAAGGCAGAAATTCCTAATATTTTGTGGCACAAATGCAAAAATTCCCCTTATTTTGAGGTAAAAATGCTGAAATTCCCCTTATTTGGGTGCAAAAAGGCAGAAATTTCCATTATTTTGGGCCACAATTGCAGAAATTTCACTTATTTCAGGGTAATAAGTCAGGAATTTTCCTTATTTTGGGGCAAAAAAGAAAGAAATTCCCTTTGTTTTGGGGGAAAAAGACAGAAATTCCACTTATTTAGATGCAAAAAAGGAGAAATTCCCCTTATTTTGGAGCAATAATGAAGAAATTTCACTTTTTTATGGCAAAAAGCTATGCATTCTTCTTATTTTTGGGCAAAAAGGCAGAAATTCTCCATATTTTGGAGCAAAATTGCAGAAATTCCCCTAATTGTGGGGCAAAAATGCAGAAATTCACTATATGTTAAGGCAAAAAGACAGAAATTCTCTTTATTTTGGGGCAAAACTCAGAAATTCCTCTTATTTTGGAGCGAAATTCCAGAAATTTCACTTATTTTGGTGCAAAAAGGCAGAAATTTCTATTATTTTGGTACAAAATTGTAGAAATATTTCTTATTTTGTAGCAAAAAGGCAGAAATTTCCCATATTTTAGGGCAAAAATGCAGAAATTCCTCTTATTTTGAGGAAAAAGCCTGAAATTCCCCTTAATTGGGGGCAAACAGGCAGAAATTTCCTTATTTTGTGGCAAAATTGCAAAAATTTCACTTACTTCAGGGTAATAAGTCAGAAATTTTTCTTATTTTGGGGCAAAAAGGCAGAAATTCCTAATATTTTGTGGCAAAATGCAGAAATTCCCCTTATTTTGAGATAAAAAGGCTGAAATTCCCCTTATTTGGGGGCAAAAAGGCAGAAATTTCCATTATTTTGGGGCAAAATTGCAGAAATTTCACTTATTTTAGGGTAATAAGTCAGAAATTTTCCTTATTTTGGGCAAAAAAGACAGAATTTCCCTTTGTTTTGGAGGAAAATACATGAATTCCACTTATTTAGAGGCAAAAAAGCAGAAATTCTCCTTATTATGGGGCAAAATTGCAGAAATTTCACTTACTTCAGGGTAATAAGTCAGAAATTTTCCTTATTTTGTGGCAAAAAATACAGAAATTACCTTTGTTTTCGGGGAAAAAGACAGAAATTCCACTTATTTAGAGGCAAAAAAGCAGAAATTCCCCTTATTTTGGAGCAAAAATGAAGAAATTTCCCTTTTTTATGGCAAAAAGTTATGCATTCTTCTTATTTTCAGGAAAAAAGGCAGAAATTCCCCGTATTTTGGAGCAAAATTGCAGAAATTCCCCTATTGTGGGGCAAAAAGTCAGAAATTCCCTATATGTTGGGGCAAAAAGACAGAAATTCTCCTAATTTTGGGGCAGAACTCAGAAATTCCACTTATTTTGGGGCAAAATTCTAAAGATTTCCCTTATTTTTGGGCAAAATTGCAGAAATTTCACTTATTTAAAAAAAAAGCAGAAATTTTCTTATTTTGGGGCAAGAAGGCAGAAATTTCTTTTATTTTGGTAAAAAATTGCAGAAATTTTTCTTATTTTGGAGCAAAAAAGCAGAAATTTCCCATATTTTGGGGCAAAAATGCCGAAATTCCCCTTATTTTGATGAAAAAGGCTGAAATTCCCCTTAATTGGAAGCAAAAAGTCAGAAATTTCCTTATTTTGGGGCAAAATTGCAAAAATTTCACTTAATTCAGGGTAATAAGTAAGAAATTTTCCTTATTTTGGGGCAAAAAGGCAGAAATTCCTAATATTTTGTGGCACAAATGCAAAAATTCCCCTTATTTTGAGGTAAAAAGGCTGAAATTCCCATTATTTGGGGGCAAAAAAGCAGAAATTTCCCTTATTTTGGGGCAAAATTGCAGAAATTTCACTTATTTCAGGATAATAAGTCAGAAATTTTCCTTATTTTGGGCAAAAAAGACAGAAATTCCCTTTGTTTTGGGGGAAAAATACATAAATTCCACTTATTTAGAGGCAAAAAAGCAGAAATTCCCCTTATTTAGGAGCAAAAATGAAGAAATTTCCCTTTTTTATGGCAAAAAGGTATGCATTCTTCTTATTTTCAGGCAAAAAAGCAGAAATTCCCCGTATTTTGGAGCAAAATTGCAGGAATTCCCCTAATTGTGGGGCAAAAAGGCAGAAATTCCCTATATGTTAAGGCAAAAAAACAGAAATTCTCTTTATTTTGGGACAAAACTCAGAAATTCCTCTTATTTTGGAGCAAAATTCCAGAAATTTCACTTATTTTGGGGCAAAAAGGCAGTAATTTCTATTATTTTGGTACAAAATTGTAGAAATTTTTCTTATTTTGCAGGAAAAAAAGCAGAAATTTCCCATATTTTGGGGCAAAATTGCAGATATTTCACTTATTTCAGGGTAATAAGTCAGAAATTTTTCTTATTTTGGGGCAAAAAGGCAGAAATTCCTAATATTTTGTGGCAAAAATGCAGAAATGTTACTTATTTTGAGGTAAAAAGGCTGAAATTCCCCTTATTTGAAGGTAAAAAGGCAGAAATTTCCCAAATTTTGGGGCAAAATTGCAGAAATTTTACTTATTTCAGGGTAATAAATCAGAAATTTCCCTTATTTTGGGGCAAAAAAGACAGAAATTCCTTTTGTTTTGGAAGAAAAAACAGAAATTCCAATTATTTAGAGGAAAAAAGCAGAAATTCCTCTTATTTTGGAGCAAAAATGAAAAAATTTCACTTTTTTATGGCAAAAAGGTATGCATTCTTATTTTCGGACAAAAAGGCAGAAATTCCTCGTATTATAGAGCAAAATTGCATAAATTCCCCTAATTGTGGGGCAAAAAGGCAGAAATTCCTTATATGTTGGGGCAAAATAACAGAAATTCTCTTTATTTTGTAGCAAATCTCAGAAATTTCACTTATTTTGGGGCAAAATTGCAGAAATTTCAGTTATTTCAGAAAAAAAAGCAGAAATTTTCTTATTTTAAGGCAAAAAGGAAGAAATTTCTTTTATTTTGGTACAAAATTGCAGAATTTTTTCTTATTTTGGGGCAAAAAGGCAGAAATTTCCCATATTTTGGGGCAAAAATGCAGAAATTCCCCTTATTTTGGAGCAAAAATGAAGAAATTTCTCTTTTTTATGGCAAAAAGGTATGCATTCTACTTATTTTCGGGCAACAAGGCAGAAATTCCCTATATGTTGCGGCAAAAATACAGAAATTCTCATTATTTTGGGGCAAAACTCAAAAATTCACATATTTGGGGGCAAAATTCCATAAATTTCCCTTATTTTGGGACAAAATTGCAGAAATTTCACTTATTTGGGGGCAAAATTTTAGAAATTTCCAATATTTCAGGGAAAAAAGGCAGTAATTTTCTTTATTTTGAAGCAAAAAGGCTGTAATTCCTAATATTTTGTGGCAAAAATGCAGAAATTCCTTTTACTTTTAGGTAAAAAGGCTGAAATTTCCCATATTTGGGGGCAAAAAAACAGAAATTTCCCTTATTTTGGGGCAAAATTGCAGAAATTTCACTTATTTCAGGGTAATAAGTCAGAAATTTTTTTAATTTTGGGGCAAAAAAGACAGAAGTTCCCTTTGTTTTGGGGCAAAAAGACAGAAATTCTACTTATTTAGAGGCAAAAAAGCAGAAATTTTCCTTATTTTGGAGCAAAAATGAAGAAATTTCCCTTTTTTATGGAAAAAAGGTATGCATTCTTCTTATTTTCGGACAAAAAGGCAGAAATTCCCCATATTTTGGAGCAAAATTGCAGAAATTCCCCTAATTGTGGGTCAAAAAGGCAGAAATTTCCTATATGTTGGGGCAAAAAGACAGAAATTCTCCTTATTTTGGGGCAAAACTCAGAAATTCCACTTATTTTGGGGCAAAATTCCAGAAATTTCCCTTATTTTGGGGCAAAATTGCAGAAATTTCACTTATTTTGTGACAAAATTGGAGAAATTTCACTTATTTCAGGGAAAAAAGGCAGAAATTTTCTTTATTTTGGGGCAAAAGGGCTGAAATTCCTAATATTTTGTGGCAAAATGCAGAAATTCCCCTTACTTTTAGGTAAAAAGGCTGAAATTCTCCATATTTGGGGGAAAAGGGCAGAAATTTCCCTTATTTTGGGGCAAAATTGCAGAAATTTCACTTATTTCAGGGTAATAAGTCAGAAATTTGTTTTATTTAGGGCAAAAAAGACAAAAATTCCCTTTGTTTTGGGGGAAAAAGACAGAAATTACACTTATTTAGAGGCAAAAAAGCAGAAATTCCCTTTATTTTGAAGCAAAAATGAAGAAATTTCCATTTTTTATGGCAAAAAGTTATGCATTCTTCTTATTTTCGGACAAAAAGGCAGAAATTCCCCGTATTTTGGAGCAAAATTGCAGAAATTCCTTTAAAGGTGGGGCAAAAAGGCAGAAATTCCCTATATGTTGGGGCAAAAGGACAGAAATTCTCCTTATTTTGGGGCAAAACTCAGAAATACCACTTATTTTGGAGCAAAATTCCAGAAATTTCCCTTATTTTGGAACAAAATTGCAGAAATTTCACTTATTTTGGGCAAAATTGAAGAAATTTCACTTATTTTAGAAAAAATGCAGAAATTTTCTTATTTTGGGGCAAAAAGGCAGAATTTTTTTTTATTTTGGTACAAAATTGCCGAAATTTTTCTTATTTTGGGGCTAAAACGCAGAAATTTCCCATATTTTGGGGCAAAAATGCAGAAATTTCCCTTATTTTGAGGTAAATAGGCTGAAATTCCCCTTATTTGGGGGTAAAAAGGCAGCAAAAATTGCAGCAATTTTACTTATTTAAGGGTAATAAGTCAGAAATTTTCCTTATTTTGAGGCCAAAGAACAGAAATTCCCTTTGTTTGGGGGGAAAAGACAAAAATTCCACTTTTTTAGAGGCAAAAAAGCAGAAATTCCCCTTATTTTGGAGCAAAAATGAAGAAATATCACTTTTTAAGGGCAAAAAGGTATGCATTCTTCTTATTTTTGGGCAAAAAGGCCAAAATCCCCCTTATTTTGGAGCAAAATTGCAGAAATTTCCCAAATTGTGGGACAGAAAGGCAGAAATTCCCAATAAGTTGGGGCAAAAAGACAGAAATTCTCCTTATTTTAGGGCCAAACTCAGAAATTCCACTTATTTTGGAGCAAAGTTCCAGAAATTTCACTTATTTTGGGGCAAAATTGCAGAAATTACACTTATTTTGTGGCAAAATTGCAGAAATTTCACTTATTTCAAAAAAAATGAAATTTTCTTAATTTAGGGCAAAAAGGCAGAATTTTTTTTATTTTGGTACAAAATTGCAGAAATTTTTCTTATTTTGGAGTAAAAAGGCAGAAATTTCCTATATTTTGGGGCAAAAATGCAGAAATTCCCCTTATTTTGAGGAAAAAAGGCTGAAATTCCCCTTAATTGGGGGCAAAAAGGCAGAAATTTCCTTATTTTATGGCAAAATTGAAAAATTTCACTTATTTCAGGGTAATAAGTCAGAAATTTTCTTTATTTTGGGGCAAAAAGACAGAAAATTCCCTTTGTTTTTGGGGAAAAAGGCAGAAATTCCACTTTTTGAGAGGCAAAAAACCAGAACTTCTTTTTATTTTGGAGCAAAAATGAAGAAATTTCTCTTTTTTGTGGCAAAAGGTATACATTCCCCTTATTTTCAGGCTAAAAAGCAGAAATCCTTTGTATTTTGGAGCAAAATTGCAGAAATTCCCCTAATTGTGGGGCAAAAAGGCAGAAATTCCCTATATGTTAGGGCAAAAAACAGAAATTCTCCTTATTTTGGGGCAAAACTCAGAAATTCCACTTGTTTTGGGGCAAAATTCCAGAAATTTCCCATATTTTGGGGCAAAATTGCAGAAATTTCACTTATTTTGGGACAAAATTGGAGAAATTTCACTTATTTCAGGGAAAAAAGGCAGAAATTTTCCTTATTTTGGGGCAAAAAGACAGAAACTTCCCATATTTTGGTACAAAATTGCAGAAATTTTTCTTATTTTGGGCAAAAAGACAGAAATTTCCCATATTTTGGGGCAAAAATGCAGAAATTCCCCTTATTTTGAGGTAAAAAGGCTGAAATTCTCTTTATTTGGGGGTAAAAAGGCAGAAATTTGCCTTATTTTGAGGCAAAATTGCAGAAATTTCACTTATTTCAGGGTAATAAGTCAGAAATTTTCCTTATTTTGAAGCAAAAAAGACAGAAAATCCTTTTGTTTTGGGGGAAAAAGACAGAAATTCCACTTATTTAGAGGCATAAAAGCAGAAATTCCCCTCATTTTGGAGCAAAAATGAAGAAATTTCCCTTTTTTATGGCAAAAAGGTATGCATTCTTATTATTTTCGGAGAAAAAAAGGCAGAAATTCCTCGTATTTTGGAGCAAAATTGCAGAAATTCCACTAATTGTGGGGCAAAAAGGCAGAAATTCCCTATATGTTGGGGCAAAAAACAGAAATTCTCCTAATTTTAGGGCAAAACGCAGAAATTTAACGTATTTTGGGGCAAAATTGCAGAAATTTCACTTATTTCAGAACAAAAAGCAGAAATTTTTTTATTTTGAGGCCAAAAGGCAGAAATTTCTTTTATTTTGTTACAAAATTGCAGAATTTTTTCTTATTTTGGGGCAAAAAGGCAGAAATTTCCCATATTTTGGGGCAAAAATGCAGAAATTTCTCTTATTTTGAGGTAAAAGGCTGAAATTCCCCTAATTTGGGGGAAAAAAGGCAGAAATTTCTCTTATTTTGGGGCAAAATTGCAAAAATTTCACTTATTTCAGGGTAATAAGTCAGAAATTTTCCTTATTTTGGGGCCAAAAAACAGAAATTCCCTTTGTTTTGGGAGGTAAAGAAAGAAATTCCACTTTTTTAGAGGCAAAAAGCAGAAATTCCCCTTATTTTGGAGCAAAAATGAAGAAATATCAATTTTAAGGACAAAAAGGTATGCATTCTTCTTATTTTTGGGCAAAAAGGCCAAAATTCCCCTTATTTTGGAGCAAAATTGGAGAAATTTCCCAAATTGTGGGACAGAAAGGCAGAAATTCCCTATATGTTGGGGCAAAAAGACAGAAATTCTCCTTATTAGGGCAAAACTCAGAAATTCCACTTATTTTGGAGCAAAATTCCAGAAATTTCACTTATTTTGAAGCAAAATTGCAGAAATTACACTTATTTTGTGGCAAAATTGCAAAAATTTCACTTATTTCAAAAAAAAATAAAATTTTCTTATTTTGGGGCAAAAAGGCAGAATTTTTTTTATTTTGGTACAAAATTGCAGAAATTTTTCTTATTTTGGAATAAAAAGGCAGAAATTTCCTATATTTTGGGGCAAAAATGCAGAAATTCTTCTTATTTTGAGGAAAAAGGCTGAAATTCCCCTTAATTGGGGGCAAAAAGGCAGAAATTTCCTTATTTTGGGACAAAATTGAAAAATTTCACTTATTTCAGGGTAATAAGTCAGAAATTTTCTTTATTTTGGGGCAAAAAGACAGAAATTCCCTTTGTTTTGGGGGAACAAGACAGAAATTCCACATTTTAGAGGCAAAAAGCAGAAATTCCCCTTATTTTGGAGCAAAAATGAAGAAATTTCTCTCTTTTGTGGCAAAAGGTATACATTCCTCTTATTTTCAGGCTAAAAAGCAGAAATTCTTTGTATTTTGGAGCAAAATTGCAGAAATTCCCCTAATTGTGGGGCAAAAAGGCAGAAATTCCATATATGTTAGGGCAGAAAACAGAAATTCTCTTTATTTTGGGGCAAAACTCAGAAATTCCATTTATTTTGGGGCAAAATTCCAGAAATTTCCCATATTTTGGGGCAAAATTGCAGAAATTTCACTTATTTTTGGGAAAAATTGCAGAAATTTCACTTATTTCAGGGAAAAAAGGCAGAAATTTTCCTTATTTTGGGGCAAAACACAGAAATTCCTAATATTTTGTGGCCAAAATGCAGAAATTCCCCTTATTTTGAGGTAAAAAGGCTGAAATTACCCTTATTTGGGGGCAAAAAGGCAGAAATTTCCCTTATTTTGGGGCAAAATTGCAGAAATTTCACTTATTTCAGAATATTAAGTCAGAAATTTTCCTTATTTTGGTGCAAAAAAGACAGAAATTCCCTTTGTTTTGGGGGAAAAAGACAGAAATTCCACATATTTCGAGGCAAAAAAGCAGAAATTCCTTTTATTTTGGAGCAAAATTACAGAAATTTCCCTTTTTTATGGCAAAAAGGTATGCATTCTTCTTATTTTCGGGCAAAAAGGCAGAAATTCCCTGTATTCTGGAGCAAAATTGCAGAAATTAACCTAATTGTGGGGCAAAAAGGCAGAAATTCCCTATATGTTGGGGCAAAAAGACAGAAATTTTCCTTATTTTGGGGCAAAACTCAGAAATTCCACTTATTTTGGGGCAAAATTCCAGAAATTTCCTTTATTTTGGGGCAAAATTGCAGAAATTTCACTTATTTTGGGGCAAAATTGGAGAAATTTCACTTATTTCAGGGAAAAAAAGCAGAAATTTTCTTATTTTGGGGCATAAAGGCAGAAATTTCCCATATTGTGGTACAAAATTGCCGAAATTTTTCTTATTTTGGGCAAAAAGGCAGAAATTTCCCATATTTTGGGGGAAAATTCAGAAATTCTCTCATTTTGAGGTAAAAAGGCTGAAATTCCCCTTATTTGGAGGTAAAAAGGCAGAAATTTCTCTTATTTTGGGGCAAAATTGCAGAAATTTCACTTATTTTAGGGCAAAAAGTCAGAAATTTGCCTTATTTTGTGGCAAAAAGCAGAAATTCCCCTAATTTTGGGGCCAAAAACAGAAATTCCCCTTATTTTGGGGTAAAATTGCAGAAATTTCAAATATTTAAGTGCAAAAAGGCAGAAATTCCACTTAATTTTAGGCAATAAGGCAGAAATTTTCTGTATTTTGGAGCAAAATCTAAGAAATTCCCTTTATATTGGTGCAAAAATGGAGAAATTCCCATTATTTTGGTGTAATAAGGAAGAAATTCCCTGTGTTTGGAAGCAAAATTGCACAAATTCCCCTAATTTTGAGGGAAAATGCAGAAATTCAAATTATTTTGGGGCAAAAAGACAGAAATTCTCCTTATTTCAGGGCATAACGTCAGAAATTCCCCTTATTTTGGGGCAAAATTGCAGAAATATCCCTTATTTTGTGGCAAAATTGCAAAAATTTTTCTTATTTTGGGCAAAATTGCAGAAATTTCACTTATTTCAGGGAAAGAAGGCAGGACTTTCTCTTATTTTGGGGCAAAAAGGCAGAAATTTCTGTTATTTTGGTACAAAATTGCAGAAATTTTCTTTATTTTGGGGCTAAAATGCAGAAATTCCCCTTATTTTGTGGCAAAAATGCAGAAATTTCCCTTATTTTGGGGCAAAATTGCAGAAATTCCCTTTATTTTGGTGCAATAAGGCAGAAATTCCCCATATTTTGAAGCAAAATTGCACAAATTCCCCAAATTTTGAGAGAAAATGCAGAAATTCACATTATTTTGGGGCAAAAAGAAAGAAATTCTCCTTATTTCACGGCAAAAAGTCAGAAATTCCCCTTATTTTGGGGCAAAATTGCAGAAATTTCCCTTATTTTGTGGAAAAATTGCAGAAATTTTTCTTATTATGGGCAAAATTGCAGAAATTTCACTTATTTCAGGGAAAGAAGGCAGGAATTTCTTTTATTTTGGGGCAAAAAGGCAGAAATTTCTTTTATTTTGGTACAAAATTGAAGAAATTTTCTTTATTTTGAGGCAAAAATGCAGAAATTCCCCATATTTTGGGGCAAAAATGCAGATATTCCCCTTATTATGAGGTAAAAAGGCTGAAATTCCTTTTATTTTGGGGCAAAAAGACAGAAATTTCCCTTATTTTGTGGCTGAAAGGCAGAAATTTCCCTTATTTTGGGGCAAAATTGCAGAAATTTCCTTTATTTTCAGGGAAAATTTTAGAAATTTCTTTTATTTTGGTACAGAATTGCAGAAATTTTTCTTATTTTGTGGCAAAAAGGCTGAAATTCCTCATATTTTGGTGCAAAAAAGCTGAAATTCCCCCTATATTGAGGTAAAAAGGCTGAAATTCCTTTTATTTGAGGGTAAAAAGGCAGAAATTTCCCTTATTTTGGGGCAAAATTGCAGAAATTTCACTTATTTCAGGGTAATAAGTCAGAAGTTTTCCTTATTTTGGGGCAAAAAAGACAGAAATTCCCTTTGTTTTGGGGGAAAAAGACAGAAATTCCACTTATTTAGAGGCATAAAAGCAGAAATTCCCCTCATTTTGGAGCATAAATGAAGAAATTTCCATTTTTTTTGGCAAAATGGTATGCATTCTTATTATTTTCGGACAAAAAATGCAGAAATTCCCCGTATTTTGCAGCAAAATTGCAGAAATTCCCCTAATTGTGCGGCAAAAAGGCAGAAATTCCCTATATGTAGTGGCAAAAAGACAGAAATTCTCCTTATTTTAGGGCAAAACTCAGAAATTTAACTTATTTTGGGGCAAAATTGCAGAAATTTCACTTATTTCAGAAAAAAAAGCAGAAATTTTCTTATTTAGGGGCCAAAAGTCAGAAATTTCTTTTATTTTGTAACAAAATTGCAGAATTTTTTCTTATTTTGGGGCAAAAAGAAGGAAATTTCCCATATTTTGGGGCAAAAATTCAGAAATTTCTCTTATTTTGAGGTAAAAGGCTGAAATTCCCCTTATTTGAGGGCAAAATTCAGAAATTTCTCTTATTTTGGGGCAAAATTGCTGAAATTTCACTTATTTCAGGGTAATAAGTCAGAAATTTTCCTTATTTTGGGGCCAAAAAACAGAAATTCCCTTTGTTTTGGGGGAAAAAGACAGAAATTTTACTTTTTTAGAGGCAAAAAAGCAGAAATTCCCCTTATTTTAGAGCAAAAATGAAGAAATTTCACTTTTTAAGGGCATAAAGGTATGCATTCTTCTTATTTTTAGGCAAAAAGGACGAAATTCTCTTTATTTTGGAGCAAAATTGCAGAAATTTCCCAATTTGTGGGACAAAAAGGCAGAAATTCACTAAATGTTGGGGCAAAAAGACAGAAATTTCTCTTATTTTAGGGCAAAACTCAGAAATTCCACTTATTTTGGAGCAAAATTCCAGAAATTTCACTTATTTTGGGGCAAAATTGCAGAAATTACATTTATTTTGGGGCAAAATTGCAGAAATTTCACTTATTTCAAAAAAAATGAAATTTTCTTATTTTGGGGCAAAAAGGCAGAAATTTTTTTTATTTTGGTACAAAATTGCAGAACTTTTTCTTATTTTGGAGTAAAAAAGCAGAAATTTCCCATATTTTGTGGCAAAAATGCAGAAATTCCCCTTTTTGAGGAAAAAGGCTGAAATTCCCCTTAATTGGTGGCAAAAAGGCAGAAATTTCCTTATTTTGGGGCAAAATTGCAAAAATATCACTAATTTCAGGGTAATAAGTCAGAAATTTTCCTTATTTTGGGGCAAAAAGACAGAAATACCCTTTGTTTTTGGGGAAAAAAGGAAGAAATTCCACTTTTATAGAGGCAAAAAAGCAGAAATTTCTTTTATTTTGGAGCAAAAATGAAGAAATTTCTCTTTTTTGTGGCAAAAGGTATACATTCCCCTTATTTTCAGGCTAAAAAGCAGAAATTCTTTGTATTTTGGAGCAAAATTGCAGAAATTCCCCTAATTGTGGGGCAAAAAGGCAGAAATTCCCTATATGTTAGGGCAAAAAACAGAAATTCTTCTTATTTTGGGGCAAAACTCAGAAATTCCACTTATTTTGGGGCAAAATTCCAGAAATTTCCCTTATTTTGGGACAAAATTGCAGAAATATCACTTATTTTGGGGCAAAATTGCAGAAATTTCACTTATTTCAGTGAAAAAAATGCAGAAATTATCCTTATTTTGGGGCAAAAAGGCAGAAATTCCTAATATTTTGTGGCAAAAATGCAGAAATTCCTTTTATTTTGAGGTCAAAAGGGTGAAATTCCCCTTATTTGGGGGCAAAGAGGCAGAAATTTCCCTTATTTTGGGGAAAAATTGCAGAAATTTCACTTATTTCAGAATAATAAGTCAGAAATTTTCCTTATTTTCGGCAAAAAAGACAGAAATTCCCTTTGTTTTGGGGGTAAAATACATAAATTGCACTTATTTAGAGGCAAAAAAAGCAGAATTTCCCCTTATTTTGGGGCAAAATTGCAGAAATTTTACTTACTTCAGGGTAATAAGTCAGAAATTTTTTTATTTTGGGGCAAAAAAGACAGAAATTACCTTTGTTTTGGGGGAAAAGAACAGAAATTCCACTTATTTAGAGGCAAAAAAGCAGAAATTCCCCTTATTTTGGAGCAAAAATGAAGAAATTTCTCTTTTTCATGGCAAAAAGTTATGCATTCTTCTTATTTTCGGGCAAAAAGGCAGAAATTCCCCTAATTGTGGGGCAAAAAGGCAGAAATTCCCTATATGTTGGGGCAAAAAGACAGAAATTCTCCTTATTTGGGGGAAAAACTCAGAAATTCCACTTATTTTGGGGCAAAATTCCAGAGATTTCCTTTATTTTGGGGCAAAATTGCAGAAATTTCACTTATTTTGGGGCAAAATTGCAGAAATTTCACTTATTTCAGGAAAAAAGGCAGAAATTTTCCTTATTTTGGGGCAAAAAGGCAGAAATTCCTATTATTTTGTGGCAAAAATGCAGAAATTCCCCTTATTTTGAGGTAAAAGTGTGAAATTCCCCTTATTTGTGGGCAAAAAGGCAGAAATTTCCCTTATGTTGGGGCAAAATTGCAGAAATTTCACTTATTTCAGAAAAAAAGGCAGAAATTTTCCTTATTTTGGGGCAAAAAGGCAGAAATTCCTATTATTTTGTGGCAAAAATGCAGAAATTCCCCTTATTTTGAGGTAAAAGTGTGAAATTCCCCTTATTTGTGGGCAAAAAGGCAGAAATTTCCCTTATGTTGGGGCAAAATTGCAGAAATTTCACTTATTTCAGGGTAATAAGTCAGAAAATTTCCTTATTTTGGTGCAAAAAAGACAGAAATTCCTTTTGTTTTGGGGGAAAAAGACAGAAATTGCACATATTTAGAGGCAAAAAAGCAGAAATTCCTCTTATTTTGGAGCAAAATTACAGAAATTTGACTTTTTTATGGCAAAAAGGTATGCATTCTTCTTATTTTCGGGCAAAAATGCAGAAATTCCCCGTATTTTGGAGCAAAATTGCAGAAATTAACCTGATTGTGGGACAAAAAGGCAGAAATTCCCTATATGTTGGGGCAAAAAGACAGAAATTCTCCTTATTTTTGGGGCAAAACTCAGAAATTCCACTTATTTTGGGGCAAAATTTCAGAAATTTTTTTTATTTTGCGGAAAAATTGCAGAAATTTCATTTATTTTGGGGCAAAATTGGAGAAATTTCACTTATTTCAGGGAAAAAAGCAGAAATTTTCATATTTTGGGGCAAAAAGACAGAAAATTCCCATATTTTGGTACACAATTGCAGAAATTTTTCTTATTTTGGGCAAAAAGGCATAAATTTCTAATATTTTGAGGCAAAAATGCAGAAATTCTCCTTATTTTGAGGTAAAAAGGCTGAAATTCCCCTTATTTGGAGGTAAAAAGGCAGAAATTTCTCTTATTTTGGGGCAAAATTGCAGAAATTTCACTTATTTTAGGGCAAAAAGTCAGAAATTTGCCTTATTTTGTGGAAAAAAGCAGAAATTCCCCTAATTTTGGGGCCAAAAACAGAAATTCCCCTTATTTTGGGGTAAAATTGCAGAAATTTCAAATATTTCAGTGCAAAAAGGCAGAAATTCCACTTAATTTTAGGCAATATGGCAGAAATTTTCTGTATTTTGGAGCAAAATCTCAGAAATTCCCCTTATATTGGTGCAAAAATGGAGAAATTCCCATTATTTTGGTGTAATAAGGAAGAAATTCCCTGTGTTTGGAAGCAAAATTGCACAAATTCCCCTAATTTTGAGGGAAAATGCAGAAATTCAAATTATTTTGGGGCAAAAAGACAGAAATTCTACTTATTTCAGGGCATAACGTCAGAAATTCCCCTTATTTTGGGGCAAAATTGCAGAAATATCCCTTATTTTGTGGCAAAATTGCAGAAATTTTTTTTATTCTGGGCAAAATTGCAGAAATTTCACTTATTTCAGGGAAAGAAGGCAAGAATTTTTCTTATTTTGGGGCAAAAAGGCAGAAATTTCTTTTATTTTGGTACAAAATTGCAGAAATTTTCTTTATTTTGGGGCAAAAATGCAGAAATTCCCCTTATTTTGTGGCAAAAATGCAGAAATTTCCCTTATTTTGGGGCAAAATTGCAGAAATTCCCTTTATTTTGGTGCAATAAGGCAGAAATTCCCCATATTTTGAAGCAAAATTGCACAAATTCCCCAAATTTTGAGAGAAAATTCAGAAATTCACATTATTTTGGGGCAAAAATAAGAAATTCTCCTTATTTCACGGCAAAAAGTCAGAAATTCCCCTTATTTTGGGGCAAAATTGCAGAAATTTCCCTTATTTTGTGGAAAAATTGCAGAAATTTTTCTTATTATGGGCAAAATTGCAGAAATTTCACTTATTTCAGGGAAAGAAGGCAGGAATTTCTTTTATTTTGGGGCAAAAAGGCAGAAATTTCTTTTATTTTGGTACAAAATTGAAGAAATTTTCTTTATTTTGAGGCAAAAATGCAGAAATTCCCCATATTTTGGGGCAAAAAGGCAGAGATTTTCCTTATTATGAGGTAAAAAGGCTGAAATTCCTTTTATTTTGGGGCAAAAAGACAGAAATTTCCCTTATTTTGTGGCTGAAAGGCAGAAATTTCCCTTATTTTGGGGCAAAATTGCAGAAATTTCCTTTATTTTCGGGCAAAATTTTAGAAATTTCTTTTATTTTGGTACAGAATTGCAGAAATTTTTCTTATTTTGTGGCAAAAAGGCAGAAATTCCTCATATTTTGGTGCAAAAAAGCTGAAATTCCCCTTATTTTGAGGTAAAATGCTAAAATTCCCCATATTATCGTGCAAAAAGGCAGAAATTCCCTACATTTTGGGGCAAAAAGGCACAAATTTCCCTTATTTTCGGGCAAAATTGCACAAATTTCATTTATTTCTGGGCAAAAAGTCAGAAATTCCTTTTATTTTGGGGCAAAAAGCAGAAATTTCTTTTATTTTGGTACAAAGTTGAAGAAATTTTTCTTATTTTAGAACAAAAAGGCAGAAATTCCCCATATTTTGGGGCAAAAGGCAGAAATTCCCCTTATTTTGAGGTAAAAAGGCTGAAATTCCCCTTGTTTTGGGGCAAAAAGGCAGAAATTCCCTTTGTTTTGTGGCAAAAAGGCAGAAAGTCTTTTTAATTGGGGCAGAAAAGCAGAAACTTTCCTTATTTGGGTGCAATAATGCAGAAATTCCCCATATTTTGTGGCAAAAATGCAGAAATTCCCCTTATTTGGAGGTAAAATCCTGAAATTCCCCTTATTTTGGGCAAAAGGCAGAAATTCCCCTTATTTTGGGGCAATATTGCAGAAATTTCACTTATTATAGGGCAAAAAGTCAGAAATTTGCCTTATTTTGTGGCAAAAAGCAGAAATTCCCCTAATTTTGGGGCCAAAAACAGAAATTCCCCTTATTTTGGGGTAAAATTGCAGAAATTTCAAATATTTCAGTGCAAAAAGGCAGAAATTCCACTTAATTTTAGGCAATAAGGCAGAAATTTTCTGTATTTTGGAGCAAAATCTCAGAAATTCCCCTTATATTGGTGCAAAAATGCAGAAATTCCCATTATTTTGGTGTAATAAGGCAGAAATTCCCCGTGTTTTGAAGCAAAATTGCACAAATTCCTCTAATTTTGAGGGAAAATGCAGAAATTCAAATTATTTTGGGGCAAAAAGACAGAAATTCTCCTTATTTCATAGCATAACCTCAGAAATTCCCCTTATTTTGGGGCAAAATTGCAGAAATATCCCTTATTTTGTGGCAAAATTGTAGAAATTTTTCTTATTTTGGGGAAAATTGCAGAAATTTCACTTATTTCAGGGAAAGAAGTTAGGAATTTCTCTTATTTTGGGGTAAAAGGGCAGAAATTTCTTTTATTTTGGTACAAAATTGCAGAAATTTTCTTTATTTTGGGGCAAAAATGCAGAAATTCCCCTGATTTTGTGGCAAAAAGGCAAAAATTTCCCTTATTTTGGGGCAAAATTGCAGAAATTTCACTTATTTCAAGGCAAAATTAAAAAATTTTTTTTATTTTGGGGCAAAAAGACAGAAATTCCGTTTATTTTTGGGTAAAAAGGCAGAAATTTCACTTATTTTGAGGTAAAAAGGCAGAAATTACTCTTATTTTGGGGTTAAAATGAAGAAATTTCCCCTTTTTGTGGCAAAAGGTATACATTCCCCTTATTTTCATGCCAAAAAGCAGAAATTCCCCGTATTTTGAAGTAAAGTTGCAGAAATTCTCCTAATTGTGAGGCAAAACGGCAGAAATTCCCTATATGTTGGGGCAAAAAGACAGAAATTCTCCTTATTTTGTGGCAAAACTCAGAAATTCCACTTATTTTGGGGCAAAATTCCAGAAATTTTCCTTATTTTAGGGCAAAAAGGCAGAAATTCCTAATATATTGTGGCAAAAATGCAGAAATTCCCCTTATTTTGAGGTAAAAAGGCTGAAATTCCTCTTATTTGGGGACAAAAAGGAAGAATTTTTCTTTATTTTGTGGCAAAATTTCAGAAATTTCACTTATTTCAGGGTAATAAGTCAGAAATTCCCCTTATTTTGGGGCAAAAAAGACAGAAATTCCCTTTTTGGGGGGTAAAAAAGACAGAAATTCCACTTATTTAGAGGCAAAAGGCAGAAGTTCCTCTTAATTTGGCGCAAAAATGAAGAAATTTCCATTTTTTATGGCAAAAAGGTATGCATTCTCCGTATTTTAGGGCAAAAAGGCAGAAATTCCCCTTATTTTGAAGCAAAATTGCAGAAATTCCCCTAATTTTGGGGCAAAAGGTAGACATTTCCTTTATTTTGGGGCAAAAATCAGAAATTCCCCTTATTTTGGCGCAAAATTCCAGAAATTTCCTTTAATTTGGGGCAAAATTGCAGAAATATTTCTTATTTTGGGGCAAAAAGGCAGAAATTCCTTATATTTTGGGGAAAAAAGGCAGAAATTCCCCTTATTTTGGGATAAAATTGCAGAAATTTCTCTTATTTGGGGGCAAAAAGGCAGAAAATCCTTTTAATTACGGGCAAAAAGGCAGAAATTCCCCTTATTTTGGGGCAAAATTGAAGAACTTTCCCTTATTTTGGGGCAAAATTGCAGAAATTTCCCTTATTTTAAGGCAAAATTTTAGAAATTTCTTTTATTTTGGTACAGAATTGCAGAAATTTTTCTTATATTGTGGCAAAAAGGCTAAAATTCCACATATTTTGGTGCAAAAAGGCTGAAATTCCCCTTATTTTGAGGTAAAATGCTGAAATTCCCCATATTTTGGGGCAAAAAGGGAGAAATTTCCTTCATTGGGGCAAAAAGGCACAAATTTTCCTTATTTTTGTGCAAAATTGCAGAAATTTCATTTATTTCAGGGCTAAAAGTCTGAAATTCCTTTTATTTTGGGACAAAAAGCAGAAATTTCTTTTATTTTGGTACAAAGTTGAAGAAATTTTTCATATTTTGGAATAAAAAGGAAGAAATTCCCCATATTTTGGGGTAAAAGGCAGAAATTCCCTTTATTTTGAGGTAAAAAGGATGAAATTCCCCTTATTTTAGGGCAAAAAGGCAAAATTTTCCTTTACTTTGAGGCAAAAAGGCAGAGATTCTTGTTAATTGGGGCAGAAAAGCAGAAATTTTCCTTATTTGAAGGCAATAAGGCAGTAATTCCCCATATTTTGTGGCAAAAAGGCAGAAATTCCCCTTATTTGGAGGTAAAATGCTGAAATTCCCCTTATTTTGGGCAAAAAGGCAGATATTCCCCTTATTTTGGGAAAAATTGCAGAATTTTCACTTATTTCAGGGCAAAAAGTCAGAAATTTGCCTTATTTTGTGGCAAAAAGCAGAAATTCCCCTAATTTTCGGGCCAAAAATAGAAATTCCTTTTATTTTGGGTTAAAATTGCAGAAATTTCAAATATTTCAGTGCAAAAAGGCAGAAATTCCACTTAATTTCGGGCAAAAAGGCAGAAATTTTCTGTATTTTGGAGCAAAATCTCAGAAATTCCCCTTATATTGGTGCAAAAATGCAGAAATTCCCTTTATTTTGGTGCAATAAGGCAGAAATTCCCCGTATTTTGAAGCAAGATTGCACAAATTCCCCTAATTTTGAGGGAAAATGCAGAAATTCACATTATTTTGGGGCATAAAGACAGAAATTCTCCTTATTTCAGGGCAAAAAGTCAGAAATTCCCCTTATTTTGGGGCAAAATTCCAGAAATATCCTTTAATTTGGGGCAAAATTGCAGAAATTTACCTTATTTTGGGGCAAAATTGCAGAAATTTACCTTATTTGGGGCAAAATTGCAGAAATTTAACTTATTTTCGTGTAAAAAGGCTGAAATTTCCTTTATTTTTGGGCAAAAAGGCAGAAATTCCCCTTATTTTGGGGCAAAATTGCAGAAATATTTCTTATTTTGGGGCAAAAAGGTTGAAATTCCTTATATTTTAGGGCAAAAAGGCAGAAATTCCCCTTTTTTGGGATAAAATTGCAGAAATTTCCCTTATTTGGGGGCAAAAATGCAGAAAATCTTTTTACTTTCGGGCAAAAATGCAGAAATTCCCCTTATTTTGGAGCAAAATTGGAGAAATTCCCCTAATATCGTGGCAAAAATGCAGAAATTCCCTTTATTTGGTGCAAAAGCAGAAGTTCCCCTTATTTTCGGGAAAAAAAGGCAGAAATTCCTTGTATTTTGAAGCAAAATTGCAGAAACTCCCCTAAATTTGGGGCAAAAAGGCAGAAATTCCCTTTATTTTGGGGCAAAAATACAGAAATTCTCCTTATTTCGCGGCAAAAAGTCAGAAATTCCCCTTATTTTGGGGCAAAATTGAAGAACTTTCCCTTATTTTGGGGCAAAATTGCAGAAATTTCCCTTATTTTGGGGCAAAATTTTAGAAATTTCTTTTATTTTGGTACAGAATTGCAGAAATTTTTTTTATATTGTGGCATAAAGGCTAAAATTCCCCATATTTGGTGCAAAAAGGCTGAAATTCCGCTTATTTTGAGGTAAAATGCTGAAATTCCCCATATTTTGGGGCAAAAAGGGAGAAATTTCCCTCATTGGGGCAAAAAGGCACAAATTTTCCTTATTTTTGGGCAAAATTGCAGAAATTTCATTTATTTCAGGGCTAAAAGTCTGAAATTCCTTTTATTTTGGGACAAAAAGCAGAAATTTCTTTTATTTTGGTACAATTGAAGAAATTTTTCATATTTTGGAATAAAAAAAAAGAAATTCCCCATATTTTGGGGTAAAAGGCAGAAATTCCCCTTATTTTGAGGTAAAAAGGATGAAATTCCCCTTATTTTAGCGCAAAAAGGCAAAAATTTCCTTCACTTTGTGGCAAAAAGGCAGAAATTCTTGTTAATTGGGGCAGAAAAGCAGAAATTTTTCTTATTTGAAGGCAATAAGGCAGTAATTCCCCATATTTTGTGGCAAAATGCAGAAATTCCCCTTATTTTGGGCAAAGAGGCAGAAATTCCCCTTATTTTGGGACAAAATTGCAGAAATTTCACTTATTTCAGGGCAAAAAGTCAGAAATTTGCCTTATTTTGAGGCAAAAAGCAGAAATTCCCCTAATTTTGCGGCCAAAAATAGAAATTCCCCTTATTTTGGGGTAAAATTGCAGAAATTTCAAATATTTCAGGGAAAAAAGGCAGAAATACCACTTACTTTTGGGCAATAAGGCAGAAATTTTCTGTATTTTGGAGCAAAATCTCAGAAATTCCCCTTTTATTGGTGCAAAAATGCAGAAATTCCCTTTATTTTGGTGCAATAAGGCAGAAATTCCCCATATTTTGAAGAAAAATTGCACAAATTCCCCTAATTTTGAGGGAAAATGCAGAAATTCACATTATTTTGGGGCAAAAAAACAGAAATTCTCCTTATTTCACGGCAAAAAGTCAGAAATTCCCCTTATTTTGGGGCAAAATTGCAAAAATTTCCCTTATTTTGTTGCAAAATTGCAGAAATTTTTCTTATTTTGGGCAAAATTGCAGAAATTTCACTTATTTCAGGGAAAGAAGGCAGGAATTTCTCTTATTTTGGGGCAAAAAGGCAGAAATTTCTTTTATTTTGGTACAAAATTGCAGAAATTTTCTTTATTTTGAGGCAAAAATGCAGATATTCCCCATATTTTGGGGCAAAAAGTCAGAGATTCCCTTTATTATGAGGTAAAAAGGCTGAAATTCCTTTTATTTTGGGGCAAAAAGACAGAAATTCCCCTTATTTTGTGGCAAAAAGGCAGAAATTTCCCTTATTTTTGGGCAAAATTGCTGAAATTTCCCTTATTTTTGGGCAAAATTTTAGAAATTTCTTTTATTTTGCTACAGAATTGCAGAAATTTTTCTTATTTTGTGGCAAAAAAGCAGAAATTTCCCATATTTTGGTGCAAAAAGGCTGAAATTCCCCTTATTTTGAGGTAAAATGCTGAAATTCCCTATATTTTGGGGCAAAAAAGCAGAAATTCCCTACATTTTGGGGCAAAAAGGCACAAATTTCCCTTATTTTCGGGCAACTTGCAGAAATTTCTTTTATTTCAGGGCAAAAATTCAGAAATTCCTTTTATTTTGGGGCAAAAAGCAGAAATTTCTTTTATTTTGGAACAAAGTTGAAGAAATTTTTCTTATTTTGGAACAAAAAGGCACAAATTCCCCATATTTTGAGGTAAAAGGCAGAAATTCCCCTTATTTGAGGGAAAAAGGATGAAATTCTCCTTATTTTATGGCAAAAAGGCAAAAATTTCCTTTACTTTGTGGCAAAAAGGCAGAAATTCTTGTTAATTGGAGCAGAAAAGCAGAAATTTTCTTTATGTGAAGGCAGTAAGGCAGTAAATCCCCATATTTTGTGGCAAAAAGGCAGAAATTCCCCTTATTTGGAGGTAAAATGCTGAAATTCCCCTTATTTTGGGCAAAATGCAGAAATTCCCCTTATTTTGGAGCAAAATTGCAGAAATTTCACTTATTTTAGGGCAAAAAGTCAGAAATTTGTCTTATTTTGGGGCAAAAAGCAGAAATTCCCCTAATTTTGGGGCCAAAAACAGAAATCCCCTTATTTTGGGGTAAAATTGCAGAAATTTCAAATATTTCAGTGCAAAAAGGCAGAAATTCCACTTAATTTTAGGCAATAAGGCACAAATTTTCCGTATTTTGGAGCAAAATCTCAGAAATTCCACTTATAATGGTGCAAAAATGCAGAAATTCCCTTTATTTTGGTGTAATAAGGCAGAAATTCCCCGTGTTTTGAAGCAAAATTGCACAAATTCATCTAATTTTGAGGGAAAATGCAGAAATTCAAATTATTTTGGGGCAAAAAGACAGAAATTCTCCTTATTTCAGGGCATAACGTCAGAAATTCTCCTTATTTTGGGGCAAAATTGCAGAAATTTCCCTTATTTTGTGGCAAAATTTCCAAATTTTTTATTTTTGGCAAAATTGCAGAAATTTCACTTATTTCAGGGAAAGAAGGCAGGAATTTCTCTTATTTTGGGGCAAAAGGGCAGAAATTTCTTTTTTATTTGGTACAAAATTGCAGAAATTTTCTTTATTTTGGGGCAAAAATGCAGAAATTCCCATTATATTGTGGCAAAACTCAGAAATTTCACTTATTTTGTGGCAAAATTGCAGAAATTTCACTTATTTCAGGGTAATAAGTCAGAAATTCCCCTTATTTTGGGGCAAAAAAGACAGAAATTCCCTTTTTGGGGGGTAAAAAAGACAGAAATTCTACTTATTTAGAGGCAAAAGGCAGAAGTTCCTCTTAATTTGGCGCAAAAATTAAGAAATTTCCATTTTTTATGGCAAAAAGGTATGCATTCCCCGTATTTTAGGGCAAAAAGGCAGAAATTCCCCTTATTTTGAAGCAAAATTGCAGAAATTCCCCTAATTTTGGGGCAAAAGGTAGACATTTCCTTTATTTTGGGGCAAAAATCAGAAATTCCCCTTATTTTGGCGCAAAATTCCAGAAATTTCCTTTAATTTGGGGCAAAATTGCAGAAATATTTCTTATTTTGGGGCAAAAAGGCAGAAATTCCTTATATTTTGGGGAAAAAGGCAGAAATTCCCCTTATTTTGGGATAAAATTGCAGAAATTTCTCTTATTTGGGGGCAAAAAGGCAGAAAATCCTTTTAATTACGGGCAAAAAGGCAGAAATTCCCCATATTTTGGAGCAAAATTGCAGAAATTCCCCTAATATTGGGGCAAAAATGCAGAAATTCCCTTTATTTGGTGCAAAAGCAGAAGTTCCCCTTATTTTCGGGAAAAAAAGGCAGAAATTCCTTGTATTTTTGGGCAAAAATACAGAAATTCTCCTTATTTCGCGGCAAAAAGTCAGAAATTCCCCTTATTTTGGGGCAAAATTGAAGAACTTTCCCTTATTTTGGGGCAAAATTGCAGAAATTTCCCTTATTTTAAGGCAAAATTTTAGAAATTTCTTTTATTTTGGTACTGAATTGCAGAATTTTTTTTATATTGTGGCATAAAGGCTAAAATTCCCCATATTTTGGTGCAAAAAGGCTGAAATTCCCCTTATTTTGAGGTAAAATGCTGAAATTCCCCATATTTTGGGGCAAAAAGGGAGAAATTTCCCTCATTGGGGCAAAAAGGCACAAATTTTCCTTATTTTTGGGCAAAATTGCAGAAATTTCATTTATTTCAGGGCTAAAAGTCTGAAATTCCTTTTATTTTGGGACAAAAAGCAGAAATTTCTTTTATTTTGGTACAATTGAAGAAATTTTTCATATTTTGGAATAAAAAAAAAGAAATTCCCCATATTTTGGGGTAAAAGGCAGAAATTCCCCTTATTTTGAGGTAAAAAGGATGAAATTCCCCTTATTTTAGCGCAAAAAGGCAAAAATTTCCTTTACTTTGTGGCAAAAAGGCAGAAATTCTTGTTAATTGGGGCAGAAAAGCAGAAATTTTCCTTATTTGAAGGCAATAAGGCAGTAATTCCCCATATTTTGTGGCAAAATGCAGAAATTCCCCTTATTTGGAGGTAAAATGCTGAAATTCCCCTTATTTTGGGCAAAGAGGCAGAAATTCCCCTTATTTTGGGACAAAATTGCAGAAATTTCACTTATTTCAGGGCAAAAAGTCAGAAATTTGCCTTATTTTGAGGCAAAAAGCAGAAATTCCCCTAATTTTGCGGCCAAAAATAGAAATTCCCCTTATTTTGGGGTAAAATTGCAGAAATTTCAAATATTTCAGGGAAAAAAGGCAGAAATACCACTTACTTTTGGGCAATAAGGCAGAAATTTTCTGTATTTTGGAGCAAAATCTCAGAAATTCCCCTTTTATTGGTGCAAAAATGCAGAAATTCCCTTTATTTTGGTGCAATAAGGCAGAAATTCCCCATATTTTGAAGAAAAATTGCACAAATTCCCCTAATTTTGAGGGAAAATGCAGAAATTCACATTATTTTGGGGCAAAAAAACAGAAATTCTCCTTATTTCACGGCAAAAAGTCAGAAATTCCCCTTATTTTGGGGCAAAATTGCAAAAATTTCCCTTATTTTGTTGCAAAATTGCAGAAATTTTTCTTATTTTGGGCAAAATTGCAGAAATTTCACTTATTTCAGGGAAAGAAGGCAGGAATTTCTCTTATTTTGGGGCAAAAAGGCAGAAATTTCTTTTATTTTGGTACAAAATTGCAGAAATTTTCTTTATTTTGAGGCAAAAATGCAGATATTCCCCATATTTTGGGGCAAAAAGTCAGAGATTCCCTTTATTATGAGGTAAAAAGGCTGAAATTCCTTTTATTTTGGGGCAAAAAGACAGAAATTCCCCTTATTTTGTGGCAAAAAGGCAGAAATTTCCCTTATTTTTGGGCAAAATTGCTGAAATTTCCCTTATTTTTGGGCAAAATTTTAGAAATTTCTTTTATTTTGCTACAGAATTGCAGAAATTTTTCTTATTTTGTGGCAAAAATGCAGAAATTTCCCATATTTTGGTGCAAAAAGGCTGAAATTCCCCTTATTTTGAGGTAAAATGCTGAAATTCCCTATATTTTGGGGCAAAAAAGCAGAAATTCCCTACATTTTGGGGCAAAAAGGCACAAATTTCCCTTATTTTCGGGCAACTTGCAGAAATTTCTTTTATTTCAGGGCAAAAATTCAGAAATTCCTTTTATTTTGGGGCAAAAAGCAGAAATTTCTTTTATTTTGGAACAAAGTTGAAGAAATTTTTCTTATTTTGGAACAAAAAGGCACAAATTCCCCATATTTTGAGTTAAAGGCAGAAATTCCCCTTATTTGAGGGAAAAAGGATGAAATTCTCCTTATTTTATGGCAAAAAGGCAAAAATTTCCTTTACTTTGTGGCAAAAAGGCAGAAATTCTTGTTAATTGGAGCAGAAAAGCAGAAATTTTCTTTATGTGAAGGCAGTAAGGCAAAATTCCCCATATTTTGTGGCAAAAAGGCAGAAATTCCCCTTATTTGGAGGTAAAATGCTGAAATTCCCCTTATTTTGGGCAAAAGGCAGAAATTCCCCTTATTTTGGTGCAAAATTGCAGAAATTTCACTTATTTTAGGGCAAAAAGTCAGAAATTTGTCTTATTTTGGGGCAAAAAGCAGAAATTCCCCTAATTTTGGGGCCAAAAACAGAAATTCCCCTTATTTTGGGGTAAAATTGCAGAAATTTCAAATATTTCAGTGCAAAAAGGCAGAAATTCCACTTAATTTTAGGCAATAAGGCACAAATTTTCCGTATTTTGGAGCAAAATCTCAGAAATTCCACTTATAATGGTGCAAAAATGCAGAAATTCCCTTTATTTTGGTGTAATAAGGCAGAAATTCCCCGTGTTTTGAAGCAAAATTGCACAAATTCATCTAATTTTGAGGGAAAATGCAGAAATTCAAAATATTTTGGGGCAAAAAGACAGAAATTCTCCTTATTTCAGGGCATAACGTCAGAAATTCTCCTTATTTTGGGGCAAAATTGCAGAAATTTCCCTTATTTTGTGGCAAAATTACCAAATTTTTTATTTTGGGCAAAATTGCAGAAATTTCGTTATTTCAGGGAAAGAAGGCAGAAATTTCTCTTATTTTGGGGCAAAAGGGCAGAAATTTCTTTTTTATTTGGTACAAAATTGCAGAAATTTTCTTTATTTTGGGGCAAAAATGCAGAAATTCCCATTATATTGTGGCAAAACTCAGAAATTTCACTTATTTTGTGGCAAAATTGCAGAAATTTCACTTATTTCAGGGTAATAAGTCAGAAATTCCCCTTATTTTGGGGCAAAAAATACAGAAATTCCCTTTTTGGGGGGTAAAAAAGACAGAAATTCCACTTATTTAGAGGCAAAAGGCAGAAGTTCCTCTTAATTTGGCGCAAAAATGAAGAAATTTCCATTTTTTTATGGCAAAAAGGTATGCATTCCCCGTATTTTAGGACAAAAAGGCAGAAATTCCCCTTATTTTGAAGCAAAATTGCAGAAATTCCCCTAATTTTGGGGCAAAAGGTAGACATTTCCTTTATTTTGGGGCAAAAATCAGAAATTCCCCTTATTTTGGCGCAAAATTCCAGAAATTTCCTTTAATTTGGGGCAAAATTGCAGAAATATTTCTTATTTTGGGGCAAAAAGGCAGAAATTCCTTATATTTTGGGGAAAAAAGGCAGAAATTCCCCTTATTTTGGGATAAAATTGCAGAAATTTCTCTTATTTGGGGGCAAAAAGGCAGAAAATCCTTTTAATTACGGGCAAAAAGGCAGAAATTCCCCGTATTTTGGAGCAAAATTGCAGAAATTCCCCTAATATCGGGGCAAAAATGCAGAAATTCCCTTTATTTGGTGCAAAAGCAGAAGTTCCCCTTATTTCGGGAAAAAAAGGCAGAAATTCCTTGTATTTTGAAGCAAAATTGCAGAAACTCCCCTAAATTTGGGGCAAAAAGGCAGAAATTCCCTTTATTTTGGGGCAAAAATACAGAAATTCTCCTTATTTCGCGGCAAAAAGTCAGAAATTCCCCTTATTTTGGGGCAAAATTGAAGAACTTTCCCTTATTTTGGGGCAAAATTGCAGAAATTTCCCTTATTTTAAGGCAAAATTTTAGAAATTTCTTTTATTTTGGTACAGAATTGCAGAAATTTTTTTTATATTGTGGCATAAAGGCTAAAATTCCCCATATTTTGGTGCAAAAAGGCTGAAATTCCCCTTATTTTGAGGTAAAATGCTGAAATTCCCCATATTTTGGGGCAAAAAGGGAGAAATTTCCCTCATTGGGGCAAAAAGGCACAAATTTTCCTTATTTTTGGGCAAAATTGCAGAAATTTCATTTATTTCAGGGCTAAAAGTCTGAAATTCCTTTTATTTTGGGACAACAAGCAGAAATTTCTTTTATTTTGGTACAAAGTTGAAGAAATTTTTCATATTTTGGAATAAAAAGGAAGAAATTCCCCATATTTTGGGGTAAAAGGCAGAAATTCCCCTTATTTTGAGGTAAAAAGGATGAAATTCCCCTTATTTTAGCGCAAAAAGGCAAAAATTTCCTTTACTTTGTGGCAAAAAGGCAGAAATTCTTGTTAATTGGGGCAGAAAAGCAGAAATTTTTCTTATTTGAAGGCAATAAGGCAGTAATTCCCCATATTTTGTGGCAAAATGCAGAAATTCCCCTTATTTGGAGGTAAAATGCTGAAATTCCCCTTATTTTGGGCAAAGAGGCAGAAATTCCCCTTATTTTGAGACAAAATTGCAGAAATTTCACTTATTTCAGGGCAAAAAGTCAGAAATTTGCCTTATTTTGAGGCAAAAAGCAGAAATTCCCCTAATTTTGCGGCCAAAAATAGAAATTCCCCTTATTTTGGGGTAAAATTGCAGAAATTTCAAATATTTCAGGGAAAAAAGGCAGAAATACCACTTACTTTCGGGCAATAAGGCAGAAATTTTCTGTATTTTGGAGCAAAATCTCAGAAATTCCCCTTTTATTGGTGCAAAAATGCAGAAATTCCCTTTATTTTGGTGCAATAAGGCAGAAATTCCCCATATTTTGAAGAAAAATTGCACAAATTCCCCTAATTTTGAGGGAAAATGCAGAAATTCACATTATTTTGGGGCAAAAAACAGAAATTCTCCTTATTTCACGGCAAAAAGTCAGAAATTCCCCTTATTTTGGGGCAAAATTGCAAAAATTTCCCTTATTTTGTTGCAAAATTGCAGAAATTTTTCTTATTTTGGGCAAAATTGCAGAAATTTCACTTATTTCAGGGAAAGAAGGCAGGAATTTCTCTTATTTTGGGGCAAAAAGGCAGAAATTTCTTTTATTTTGGTACAAAATTGCAGAAATTTTCTTTATTTTGAGGCAAAAATGCAGATATTCCCCATATTTTGGGGCAAAAAGTCAGAGATTCCCTTTATTATGAGGTAAAAAGGCTGAAATTCCTTTTATTTTGGGGCAAAAAGACAGAAATTCCCCTTATTTTGTGGCAAAAAGGCAGAAATTTCCCTTATTTTTGGGCAAAATTGCTGAAATTTCCCTTATTTTTGGGCAAAATTTTAGAAATTTCTTTTATTTTGCTACAGAATTGCAGAAATTTTTCTTATTTTGTGGCAAAAAAGCAGAAATTTCCCATATTTTGGTGCAAAAAGGCTGAAATTCCCCTTATTTTGAGGTAAAATGCTGAAATTCCCTATATTTTGGGGCAAAAAAGCAGAAATTCCCTACATTTTGGGGCAAAAAGGCACAAATTTCCCTTATTTTCGGGCAACTTGCAGAAATTTCTTTTATTTCAGGGCAAAAATTCAGAAATTCCTTTTATTTTGGGGCAAAAAGCAGAAATTTCTTTTATTTTGAAACAAAGTTGAAGAAATTTTTCTTATTTTGGAACAAAAAGGCACAAATTCCCCATATTTTGAGGTAAAAGGCAGAAATTCCCCTTATTTGAGGGAAAAAGGATGAAATTCTCCTTATTTTATGGCAAAAAGGCAAAAATTTCCTTTACTTTGTGGCAAAAAGGCAGAAATTCTTGTTAATTGGAGCAGAAAAGCAGAAATTTTCTTTATGTGAAGGCAGTAAGGCAGTAATTCCCCATATTTTGTGGCAAAAAGGCAGAAATTCCCCTTATTTGGAGGTAAAATGCTGAAATTCCCCTTATTTTGGGCAAAAGGCAGAAATTCCCCTTGTTTTGGTGCAAAATTGCAGAAATTTCACTTATTTTAGGGCAAAAAGTCAGAAATTTGTCTTATTTTGGGGCAAAAAGCAGAAATTCCCCTAATTTTGGGGCCAAAAACAGAAATTCCCCTTATTTTGGGGTAAAATTGCAGAAATTTCAAATATTTCAGTGCAAAAAGGCAGAAATTCCACTTAATTTTAGGCAATAAGTCACAAATTTTCCGTATTTTGGAGCAAAATCTCAGAAATTCCACTTATAATGGTGCAAAAATGCAGAAATTCCCTTTATTTTGGTGTAATAAGGCAGAAATTCCCCGTGTTTTGAAGCAAAATTGCACAAATTCATCTAATTTTGAGGGAAAATGCAGAAATTCAAATTATTTTGGGGCAAAAAGACAGAAATTCTCCTTATTTCAGGGCATAACGTCAGAAATTCTCATTATTTTGGGGCAAAATTGCAGAAATTTCCCTTATTTTGTGGCAAAATTTCCAAATTTTTTATTTTGGGCAAAATTGCAGAAATTTCACTTATTTCAGGGAAAGAAGGCAGGAATTTCTCTTATTTTGGGGCAAAAGGGCAGAAATTTCTTTTTTATTTGGTACAAAATTGCAGAAATTTTCTTTATTTTGGGGCAAAAATGCAGAAATTCCCATTATATTGTGGCAAAACTCAGAAATTCCAATTATTTTGGGGCAAAATTCCAGAAATTTCCCTTATTTTAGGGCAAAAAGGCAGAAATTCCTAATATATTGTGGCAAAAATGCAGAAATTCCCCTTATTTTGAGGTAAAAAGGCTGAAATTCCTCTTTTTTGGGGACAAAAAGGAAGAATTTTTCCTTATTTTGTGGCAAAATTGCAGAAATTTCACTTATTTCAGGGTAATAATTCAGAAATTCCCCATATTTTGGGGCAAAAAAGACAGAAATTCCCTTTTTTTGGGGTAAAAAAGACAGAAATTCCACTTATTTAGAGGCAAAAGGCAGAAGTTCCTCTTAATTTGGCACAAAAATAAAGAAATTTCCCTTTTTTATGGCAAAAAGGTATGCATTCTTCTTATTTTCGGGCAAAATCAGAAATTCATCTTATTTTGAAGCAAAATTGCAGAAATTCTCCTAATTTTGGGGCAAAAGGCAGACATTTCCTTTATTTTGGGACAAAAATCAGAAATTCCCCTTATTTTGGGGCAAAATTCCAGAAATTTCCTTTAATTTGGGGTAAAATTGCAGAAATTTACCTTATTTTGGGGCAAAAAGGCAGAAATTCCCCTTATTTTGGGATAAAATTGCAGAAATTTCCTTTATTTGGGGGCAAAAAGGCAGAAAATCGTTTTAATTTCGGGCAAAAAGGCAAAAATTCCCCGTATTTTGGAGCAAAATTGCAGAAATTCCCCTAATATCGGGGCAAAAATGCAGAAATTCCCTTTATTTGGTGCAAAAGCAGAAGTTCCCCTTATTTTCGGGAAAAAAGGCAGAAATTCCTTGTATTTTGAAGCAAAATTGCAGAAACTCCCCTAATTTTGGGGCAAAAAGGCAGAAATTCCCTTTATTTTGGGGCAAAAATACAGAAATTCTCCTTATTTCGCGGCAAAAAGTCAGAAATTCCCCTTATTTTGGGGCAAAATTGAAGAACTTTCCCTTATTTTGGGGCAAAATTGCAGAAATTTTCCTTATTTTGGGGCAAAATTTTAGAAATTTCTTTTATTTTGGTACAGAATTGCAGAAATTTTTCTTATATTGTGGCAAAAAGGCTAAAATTCCCCATATTTTGGTGCAAAAAGGCTGAAATTCCCCTTATTTTGAGGTAAAATGCTGAAATTCCCCATATTTTGGGCCAAAAAGGCAGAAATTCCCTACATTTTGGGGCAAAAAGGCACAAATTTCCCTTATTTTCAGGCAAAATTGCAGAAATTTCATTTATTTCAGGGCAAAAAGTCAGAAATTCCTTTTATTTTGGGGCAAAAAGCAGAAATTTCTTTTATCTTGGTACAAAGTTGAAGAAATTGTTCTTATTTTGGAACAAAAAGGCAGAAATTCCCCATATTTTGGGGCAAAAAAGGAGAAATTCCCTTTATTTTGTGGCAAAAAGTCAGAAATTCTTGTTAATAGGGGCAGAAAAGCAGAAACTTTCCTTATTTTGGTGCAATAATGCAGAAATTCCCCATATTTTGTGGCAAAAAGGCAGAAATTCCCCTTATTTGGAGGTAAAATGCTGAAATTTCTCTTATTTATGGACAAAAAATAAAAATTTTTCCTTATTTTGTGGCAAAATTGCAGAAATTTCACTTACTTGAGGGTAATAAGTCAGAAATTCCCCTTATTTTGGGGCAAAAAAGACAGAAATTCCTTTTTTTGGGGTAAAAAATACAGAAATTCCACTTATTTAGAGGCAAAAGGCAGAAGTTCATCTTAATTTGGCGCAAAAATGAAGAAATTTCCATTTTTATGGCAAAAAGGTATGCATTCCCCTTATTTTAGGGCAAAAAGGCAGAAATTCCCCTTATTTTGAAGCCAAATTGCAGAAATTCCCCTAATTTTGGGGCAAAAGGCAGACATTTCTTTTATTTTGGGGCTAAAATCAGAAATTCCCCTTATTTTGGGGCCAAATTCCAGAAATTTTCTTTAATTTGGGGCAAAATTGCAGAAATTTACCTTATTTTAGGGCAAAATTGCAGAAATTTCCTTTTGGGGCAAAATTGCAGAAATTTCACTTATTTTCAGGTAAAAAGGCTGAAATTTCCTTTATTTTTGGGCAAAAAGTGAGAAATTCCCCTTATTTTGGGGCAAAATTGCAGAAATATTTCTTATTTTGGGGCAAAATGCAGAAATTCCTTATATTTTGGGGAAAACAGGCAGAAATTCCCCTTATTTTGGGATAAAATTGTAGAAATTTTCCTTATTTGGGGGCAAAAATGCAGAAAATCCTTTTAATTTCGGGCAAAAATGCAGAAATTCCCCGTATTTTGGAGCAAAAATGCAGAAATTCCCTTTATTTGGTGCAAAAGTCAGAAATTCTTCTTATTTTGGGGCAAAATTGAAGAACTTTCCTATATTTTGGGGCAAAATTTCAGAAATTTCCCTTATTTTGGAACAAAATTTTAGAAATTTCTTTTATTTTGGTACAGAATTGCAGAAATTTTTCTTATATTGTTGCAAAAAGGCTAAAATTCCCCATATTTTGGTGCAAAAAGGCTGATATTCCCCTTATTTTGAGGTAAAATGCTGAAATTCCCCATATTTTGGGGAAAAAGGCAGAAATTTCCCTCATTTTGGGGCAAAAAGGCACAAATTTTCCTTATTTTCGGGAAAAATTGCAGAAATTTCATTTATTTCAGGGCTAAAATTCAGAAATTCCTTTTATTTTGGGACAAAAAGAAGAAATTTCTTTTATTTTGGTAAAAAGTTGAAGAAATTTTTCATATTTTGGAATAAAAAGGAAGAAATTCCCCATATTTTGGGGTAAAAGGCAGAAATTCCCCTTATTTTGAGGTAAAAAGGATGAAATTCCTCTTATTTTAGGGCAAAAATGCAAAAATTTCCATTACTTTGTGGCAAAAAGGCAGAAATTCTTGTTAATTGGGGCAGAAAAGCAGAAATTTTCCTTATTTGAAGGCAATAAGGCAGTAATTCCCCATATTTTGTGGCAAAAAGGCAGAAATTCCCCTTATTTGGGGGTAAAATGCTGAAATTTTCCTTATTTTGTGCAAAAAGGCAGATATTCCCCTTATTTTGGGACAAAATTGCAGAAATTTCAAATATTTCAGTGCAAAAAGGCAGAAATTCCACTTAATTTCGGGCAATAAGGCAGAAATTTTCTGTATTTTGGAGCAAAATCTCAGAAATTCCCCTTATATTGGTGCAAAAATGCAGAAATTCCCTTTATTTTGGTGCAATAAGGCAGAAATTCCCCGTATTTTGAAGCAAAATTGCACAAATTCCCCTAATTTTGAGGGAAAATGCAGAAATTCACATTATTTTGGGGCAAAAAGACAGAAATTCTCCTTATTTCAGGGCAAAAAGTCAGAAATTCCCCTTATTTTGGGGCAAAATTCCAGAAATTTCCTTTAATTTGGGGCAAAATTGCAGAAATTTACTTTATTTTGGGGCAAAATTGCAGAAATTTCCCTTATTTGGGGCAAAATTGCAGAAATTTAACTTATTTTCGTGTAAAAAGGCTGAAATTTCCTTTATTTTTGGGCAAAAAGTGAGAAATTCCCCTTATTTTGGGGCAAAATTGCAGAAATATTTCTTATTTTGGGGCAAAAAGGTAGAAATTCCTTATATTTTAGGGCAAAAAGGCAGAAATTCCCCCTTTTTGGGATAAAATTGCAGAAATTTTTCTTATTTGGGGGCAAAAAGGCAGAAAATCCTTTTAATTTCGGGCAAAAATTCAGAAATTCCATTTATTTTGGAGCAAAATTGCAGAAATTCTCCTAATATCATGGCAAAAATGCAGAAATTCCCTTTATTTGGTGCAAAAGCAGAAGTTCCCCTTATTTTCAGGAAAAAAGGCAGAAATTCCTTGTATTTTGAAGCAAAATTGCAGAAACTCCCCTAATTTTGGGGCAAAAATGCAGAAATTCTCTTTATTTTGGGGCAAAAATACAGAAATTCTCCTTATTTCGCGGCAAAAAGTCAGAAATTCCCCTTATTTTGGGGCAAAATTGAAGAACTTTCCCTTATTTTGGGGCAAAATTGCAGAAATTTCCCTTATTTTGGGGCAAAATTTTAGAAATTTCTTTTATTTTGGTACAGAATTGCAGAAATTTTTTTATATTGTGGCAAAAAGGCTAAAATTCCCCATATTTTGGTGCAAAAAGGCTGAAATTCCCCTTATTTTGAGGTAAAATGCTGAAATTCCCCATATTTTGGGGCAAAAAGGCAGAAATTTCCCTCATTTTGGGGCAAAAAGGCACAAATTTTCCTTATTATCGGGCAAAATTGCAGAAATTTCATTTATTTCAGGGCAAAAAGTCAGAAATTCCTTTTATGTTGGGACAAAAATCAGAAATTTCTTTTATTTTGGTACAAAGTTGAAGAAATTTTTCATATTTTGGAATAAAAAGGCAGAAATTCCCCATATTTTGGGGTAAAGGGCAAAAATTCCCTTTATTTTGAGGTAAAAAGGATGAAATTCCCCTTATTTTAGCACAAAAAGGCAGAAATTTCCTTTACTTTGTGGCAAAAAGGCAGAAATTCTTGTTAATTGGGGCAGAAAAGCACAAATTTTCCTTATTTGAAGGCAATAAGGCAGTAATTCCCCATATTTTGTGGCAAAAAGGCAGAAATTCCCCTTATTTGGGGGTAAAATGCTGGAATTCCCCTTATTTTGGGGAAAAAGGCAGATATTCCCCTTATTTTGGGAAAAATTCAGAATTTTCACTTATTTCAAGGCAAAAAGTCAGAAATTTGCCTTATTTTGTGGCAAAAAGCAGAAATTCCCCTAATTTTGGGGCCAAAAATAGAAATTCCCCTTATTTTGGGGTAAAATTGCAGAAATTTCAAATATTTCAGTGCAAAAAGGCCGAAATTCCACTTAATTTCGGGCAATAAGGCAGAAATTTTCTGTATTTTGGAGCAAAATCTCAGAAATTCCCCTTATATTGGTGCAAAAATGCAGAAATTCCCTTTATTTTGGTGCAATAAGGCAGAAATTCCCCATATTTTGAAGCAAAATTGCACAAATTCATCTAATTTTGAGGGAAAATGCAGAAATTCAAATTATTTTGGGGTAAAAAGACAGAAATTCTCCTTATTTCAAGGCAAAAAGTCAGAAATTCCCCTTATTTTGGGGCAAAATTGCAAAAATTTCCCTTATTTTGTGGCAAAATTGCAGAAATTTTTCTTATTTTGGGCAAAATTGCAGAAATTTCACTTATTTCAGGGAAATAAGGCAGGAATTTCTCTTATTTTGGGGCAAAAGGGCAGAAATTTCTATTATTATGGTACAAAGTTGAAGAAATTTTTCTTATTTTGGAACAAATAGGCAGAAATTCCCCATATTTTGGGGCAAAAGGCAGAAATTCCTCTTATTTTGAGGTAAAAAGGCTGAAATTCCCCTTATTTTAAGGCAAAAAGGCAGAAATTCCCTATATTTTGTGGCAAAAAGGCAGAAATTCCCATTAATTGGCGCAGAAAAGCAGAAACTTTCCTTATTTGGGGGCAATAATGCAGAAATTCCCCATATTTTGTGGCAAAAAGGCAGAAATTCCCCTTATTTGGAGGTAAAATTCTGAAATTCCCCTTATTTTGGGCAAAAGGCAGAAATTCCCCTTATTTTGGGGCAAAATTGCAGAAATTTCACTTATTTTAGGGCAAAAAGTCAGAAATTTGCCTTATTTTTGGGGAAAAAGCAGAAATTCCCCTAATTTTGGGGCCAAAAACAGAAATTCCCCTTATTTTTGGGTAAAATTGCAGAAATTTCAAATATTTCAGTGCAAAAAGGCAGAAATTCCACTTAATTTTAGGCAATAAGCCACAAATTTTCCGTATTTTGGAGCAAAATCTCAGAAATTCCCCTTATATTGGTGCAAAAATGCAGAAATTCCCATTATTTTTGTGTAATAAGGCAGAAATTCCCCATGTTTTGAAGCAAAATTGCACAAATTCATCTAATTTTGAGGGAAAATGCAGAAATTCAAATTATTTTGGGGCAAAAAGACAGAAATTCTCCTTATTTCAGAGCATAACGTGAGAAATTCCCCTTATTTTGGGGCAAAATTGCAGAAATGTCCCTAATTTTGGGGCAAAATTGCAGAAATTTCACTTATTTCAAGACAAAATTCAAAAATTCCTTTTATTTTGGGGCAAAAAGACAGAAATTCCATTTATTTTTGGGTAAAAAGGCAGAAATTTAACTTATTTTGAGGTAAAAAGGCAGAAAATACTCTTATTTTGGGGTTAAAATGAAGAAATTTCCCTTTTTTGTGGCAAAAGGTATACATTCCCCTTATTTTCAGGCAAAAAAGCAGAAATTCCCTGTATTTTGAAGTAAAATTGCAGAAATTCCCCTAATTGTGAGGCAAAACGGCAGAAATTCCCTATATGTTGGGGCAAAAAGACAGAAATTCTCCTTATTTTGTGGCAAAACTCAGAAATTCCACTTATTTTGGGGCAAAATTCCAGAAATTTCCCTTATTTTAGGGCAAAAAGGCAGAAATTTCTAATATATTGTGGCAAAAATGCAGAAATTCCCCTTATTTTGAGGTAAAAAGGCTGAAATTCCACTTATTTGGGGGCAAAAAAGAAGAATTTTTCCTTATTTTGTGGCAAAATTGCAGAAATTTCACTTATTTCAGGGTAATAAGTCAGAAATTCCCCTTATTTTGGGGCAAAAAAGACAGAAATTTTTTTTGAAGGTAAAAAAGACAGAAATTCCATTTATTTAGAGGCAAAAGGCAGAAGTTCATCTTAATTTGGCGCAAAAATGAAGAAATTTCCCTTTTTTATGGCAAAAAGGTAAGCATTCCCCTTATTTTCGGGCAAATAGGCAGAAATCCCCCTTATTTTGAAGCAAAATTGCAGAAATTCCTCTAATTTTGGGGCAAAAGGCAGACAATTCCTTTATTTTAGGGCAAAAATCAGAAATTCCCCTTATTTTGGGGCAAAATTCCAGAAATTTATTTAATTTGGGGCAAAATTGCAGAAATTTACCTTATTTTGGGGCAAAATTGCAGAAATTTCTTTTTGGGGCAAAATTGCAGAAATTTCACTTATTTTCAGGTAAAAAGGCTGAAATTTCCTTTATTTTTGGGCAAAAAGTGAGAAATTCCCCTTATTTTGGGGCAAAATTGCAGAAATATTTCTTATTTTGGGGCAAAAAGGCAGAAATTCCTTATATTTTTGGGAAAAAAGGGAAAAATTCCCCTTATTTTGGGATAAAATTGTAGAAATTTTCCTTATTTGGGGGCAAAAAGGCAGAAAATCCTTTTAATTACGGGAAAAAAGGCAGAAATTCCCCGTATTTTGGAGCAAAATTGCAGAAATTCCCCTAATATCGGGGCAAAAAGGCAGAAATTCCCTTTATTTGGTGCAAAAGCAGAAGTTCCCCTTATTTTGGGAAAAAAGGCAGAAATTCCTTGTATTTTGAAGCAAAATTGCAGAAACTCCCCTAATTTTGGGGCAAAAAGGCAGAAATTCCCTTTATTTTGGGGCAAAAATACAGAAATTCTCCTTATTTTGCGGCAAAAAGTCAGAAATTCCCCTTATTTTGGGGCAAAATTGAAGAACTTTCCCTTATTTTGGGGCAAAATTGCAGAAATTTCCCTTATTTTGGGGCAAAATTTTAGAAATTTCTTTTATTTTGGTACAGAATTGCAGAAATTTTTCTTATATTGTGACAAAAAGGCTAAAATTCCCCATATTTTGGTGCAAAAAGGCTGAAATTCCCCTTATTTTGAGGTAAAATGCTTAAGTTCCTCATATTTTGGGGCAAAAAGGGAGAAATTTCCCTCATTTTGGGGCAAAAAGGCACAAGTTTTCCTTATTTTCGGGCAAAATTGCAGAAATTTCATTTATTTCAGGGCTAAAAGTCAGAAATACCTTTTATTTTGGGACAAAAAGCAGAAATTTCTTTTATTTTGGTAAAAAGTTGAAGAAATTTTTCATATTTTGGAATAAAAAGGAAGAAATTCCCCATATTTTGGGGTAAAAGGCAGAAATTCCCCTCATTTTGAGGTAAAAAGAATGAAATTCCCCTTATTTTAGGGCAAAAAAGCAAAAATTTCCTTTACTTTGTGGCAAAAAAGCAGAAATTCTTGTTAATTGGGGCAGAAACGCAGATTTTTCTTATTTGAAGGCAATAAGGCAGTAATTCTCCATATTTTGTGGAAAAAGGCAGAAATTCCCCTCATTTGGGGGTAAAATGCTGAAATTCCCCTTATTTTGGGCAAAAAGGCAGATATTCCCCTTATTTTGGGACAAAATTGCAGAAATTTCACTTATTTCAGGGCAAAAAGTCAGAAATTTGCCTTATTTTGGGGCAAAAAGAAGAAATTCCCCTAATTTTGGGGCCAAAAATAGAAATTCCCCTTATTTTGGGGTAAAATTGCAGAAATTTCAAATATTTCAGTGCAAAAAGGCAGAAATTCCACTTAATTTCTGGCAATAAGGCAGAAATTTTCTGTATATTGGAGCAAAATCTCAGAAATTCCCCTTATATTGGTGCAAAAATGCAGAAATTCCCTTTATTTTGGTGCAATAAGGCAGAAATTCCCCGTATTTTAAAGGAAAACTGCACAAATTCCCCTAATTTTGAGGGAAAATGCAGAAATTCACATTATTTTGGGGCAAAAAGACAGAAATTCTCCTTATTTCATCGCAAAAAGTCAGAAATTCCCTTTATTTTGGGGCAAAATTGCAAAAATTTCCCTTATATTGTGGCAAAATTGCAGAAATTTTTCTTATTTTGGGCAAAATTGCAGAAATTTCACTTATTTCAGGGCAAAAAGTCAGAAATTCCTTTTATTTTGGGGCAAAAAGGCAAAAATTTCCTTTACTTTGTGGCAAAAAGGCAGAAATTCTTGTTAATTGGGGCAGAAAAGCAGAAATTTTCTTTATTTGAAGGCAATAAGGCAGTAATTCCCCATATTTTGTGGCAAAAAGGCAGAAATTCCCCTTATTTGGAGGTAAAATGCTGAAATTCCCCTTATTTTGGGCAAAAGGCAGAAATTCCCCTTATTTTGGTGCAAAATTGCAGAAATTTCACTTATTTTAGGGCAAAAAGTCAGAAATTTGCCTTATTTTTGGGGAAAAAGCAGAAATTCCCCTAATTTTGGGGCCAAAAACAGAAATTCCCCTTATTTTTGGGTAAAATTGCAGAAATTTCAAATATTTCAGTGCAAAAAGGCAGAAATTCCACTTAATTTTAGGCAATAAGCCACAAATTTTCCGTATTTTGGAGCAAAATCTCAGAAATTCCCCTTATATTGGTGCAAAAATGCAGAAATTCCCATTATTTTTGTGTAATAAGGCAGAAATTCCCCATGTTTTGAAGCAAAATTGCACAAATTCATCTAATTTTGAGGGAAAATGCAGAAATTCAAATTATTTTGGGGCAAAAAGACAGAAATTCTCCTTATTTCAGAGCATAACGTGAGAAATTCCCCTTATTTTGGGGCAAAATTGCAGAAATGTCCCTAATTTTGGGGCAAAATTGCAGAAATTTCACTTATTTCAAGGCAAAATTCAAAAATTCCTTTTATTTTGGGGCAAAAAGACAGAAATTCCATTTATTTTTGGGTAAAAAGGCAGAAATTTAACTTATTTTGAGGTAAAAAGGCAGAAAATACTCTTATTTTGGGGTTAAAATGAAGAAATTTCCCTTTTTTGTGGCAAAAGGTATACATTCCCCTTATTTTCAGGCAAAAAAGCAGAAATTCCCTGTATTTTGAAGTAAAATTGCAGAAATTCCCCTAATTGTGAGGCAAAACGGCAGAAATTCCCTATATGTTGGGGCAAAAAGACAGAAATTCTCCTTATTTTGTGGCAAAACTCAGAAATTCCACTTATTTTGGGGCAAAATTCCAGAAATTTCCCTTATTTTAGGGCAAAAAGGCAGAAATTTCTAATATATTGTGGCAAAAATGCAGAAATTCCCCTTATTTTGAGGTAAAAAGGCTGAAATTCCACTTATTTGGGGGCAAAAAAGAAGAATTTTTCCTTATTTTGTGGCAAAATTGCAGAAATTTCACTTATTTCAGGGTAATAAGTCAGAAATTCCCCTTATTTTGGGGCAAAAAAGACAGAAATTTTTTTTGAAGGTAAAAAAGACAGAAATTCCATTTATTTAGAGGCAAAAGGCAGAAGTTCATCTTAATTTGGCGCAAAAATGAAGAAATTTCCCTTTTTTATGGCAAAAAGGTAAGCATTCCCCTTATTTTCGGGCAAATAGGCAGAAATCCCCCTTATTTTGAAGCAAAATTGCAGAAATTCCTCTAATTTTGGGGCAAAAGGCAGACAATTCCTTTATTTTAGGGCAAAAATCAGAAATTCCCCTTATTTTGGGGCAAAATTCCAGAAATTTATTTAATTTGGGGCAAAATTGCAGAAATTTACCTTATTTTGGGGCAAAATTGCAGAAATTTCTTTTTGGGGCAAAATTGCAGAAATTTCACTTATTTTCAGGTAAAAAGGCTGAAATTTCCTTTATTTTTGGGCAAAAAGTGAGAAATTCCCCTTATTTTGGGGCAAAATTGCAGAAATATTTCTTATTTTGGGGCAAAAAGGCAGAAATTCCTTATATTTTTGGGAAAAAAGGGAAAAATTCCCCTTATTTTGGGATAAAATTGTAGAAATTTTCTTTATTTGGGGGCAAAAAGGCAGAAAATCCTTTTAATTACGGGAAAAAAGGCAGAAATTCCCCGTATTTTGGAGCAAAATTGCAGAAATTCCCCTAATATCGGGGCAAAAAGGCAGAAATTCCCTTTATTTGGTGCAAAAGCAGAAGTTCCCCTTATTTTGGGAAAAAAGGCAGAAATTCCTTGTATTTTGAAGCAAAATTGCAGAAACTCCCCTAATTTTGGGGCAAAAAGGCAGAAATTCCCTTTATTTTGGGGCAAAAATACAGAAATTCTCCTTATTTTGCGGCAAAAAGTCAGAAATTCCCCTTATTTTGGGGCAAAATTGAAGAACTTTCCCTTATTTTGGGGCAAAATTGCAGAAATTTCCCTTATTTTGGGGCAAAATTTTAGAAATTTCTTTTATTTTGGTACAGAATTGCAGAAATTTTTCTTATATTGTGACAAAAAGGCTAAAATTCCCCATATTTTGGTGCAAAAAGGCTGAAATTCCCCTTATTTTGAGGTAAAATGCTTAAGTTCCTCATATTTTGGGGCAAAAAGGGAGAAATTTCCCTCATTTTGGGGCAAAAAGGCACAAGTTTTCCTTATTTTCGGGCAAAATTGCAGAAATTTCATTTATTTCAGGGCTAAAAGTCAGAAATACCTTTTATTTTGGGACAAAAAGCAGAAATTTCTTTTATTTTGGTAAAAAGTTGAAGAAATTTTTCATATTTTGGAATAAAAAGGAAGAAATTCCCCATATTTTGGGGTAAAAGGCAGAAATTCCCCTCATTTTGAGGTAAAAAGAATGAAATTCCCCTTATTTTAGGGCAAAAAAGCAAAAATTTCCTTTACTTTGTGGCAAAAAAGCAGAAATTCTTGTTAATTGGGGCAGAAACGCAGATTTTTCTTATTTGAAGGCAATAAGGCAGTAATTCTCCATATTTTGTGGAAAAAGGCAGAAATTCCCCTCATTTGGGGGTAAAATGCTGAAATTCCCCTTATTTTGGGCAAAAAGGCAGATATTCCCCTTATTTTGGGACAAAATTGCAGAAATTTCACTTATTTCAGGGCAAAAAGTCAGAAATTTGCCTTATTTTGGGGCAAAAAGAAGAAATTCCCCTAATTTTGGGGCCAAAAATAGAAATTCCCCTTATTTTGGGGTAAAATTGCAGAAATTTCAAATATTTCAGTGCAAAAAGGCAGAAATTCCACTTAATTTCTGGCAATAAGGCAGAAATTTTCTGTATATTGGAGCAAAATCTCAGAAATTCCCCTTATATTGGTGCAAAAATGCAGAAATTCCCTTTATTTTGGTGCAATAAGGCAGAAATTCCCCGTATTTTAAAGGAAAACTGCACAAATTCCCCTAATTTTGAGGGAAAATGCAGAAATTCACATTATTTTGGGGCAAAAAGACAGAAATTCTCCTTATTTCATCGCAAAAAGTCAGAAATTCCCTTTATTTTGGGGCAAAATTGCAAAAATTTCCCTTATATTGTGGCAAAATTGCAGAAATTTTTCTTATTTTGGGCAAAATTGCAGAAATTTCACTTATTTCAGGGCAAAAAGTCAGAAATTCCTTTTATTTTGGGGCAAAAAGGCAAAAATTTCCTTTACTTTGTGGCAAAAAGGCAGAAATTCTTGTTAATTGGGGCAGAAAAGCAGAAATTTTCTTTATTTGAAGGCAATAAGGCAGTAATTCCCCATATTTTGTGGCAAAAAGGCAGAAATTCCCCTTATTTGGAGGTAAAATGCTGAAATTCCCCTTATTTTGGGCAAAAGGCAGAAATTCCCCTTATTTTGGTGCAAAATTGCAGAAATTTCACTTATTTTAGGGCAAAAAGTCAGAAATTTGCCTTATTTTTGGGGAAAAAGCAGAAATTCCCCTAATTTTGGGGCCAAAAACAGAAATTCCCCTTATTTTTGGGTAAAATTGCAGAAATTTCAAATATTTCAGTGCAAAAAGGCAGAAATTCCACTTAATTTTAGGCAATAAGCCACAAATTTTCCGTATTTTGGAGCAAAATCTCAGAAATTCCCCTTATATTGGTGCAAAAATGCAGAAATTCCCATTATTTTTGTGTAATAAGGCAGAAATTCCCCATGTTTTGAAGCAAAATTGCACAAATTCATCTAATTTTGAGGGAAAATGCAGAAATTCAAATTATTTTGGGGCAAAAAGACAGAAATTCTCCTTATTTCAGAGCATAACGTGAGAAATTCCCCTTATTTTGGGGCAAAATTGCAGAAATGTCCCTAATTTTGGGGCAAAATTGCAGAAATTTCACTTATTTCAAGGCAAAATTCAAAAATTCCTTTTATTTTGGGGCAAAAAGACAGAAATTCCATTTATTTTTGGGTAAAAAGGCAGAAATTTAACTTATTTTGAGGTAAAAAGGCAGAAAATACTCTTATTTTGGGGTTAAAATGAAGAAATTTCCCTTTTTTGTGGCAAAAGGTATACATTCCCCTTATTTTCAGGCAAAAAAGCAGAAATTCCCTGTATTTTGAAGTAAAATTGCAGAAATTCCCCTAATTGTGAGGCAAAACGGCAGAAATTCCCTATATGTTGGGGCAAAAAGACAGAAATTCTCCTTATTTTGTGGCAAAACTCAGAAATTCCACTTATTTTGGGGCAAAATTCCAGAAATTTCCCTTATTTTAGGGCAAAAAGGCAGAAATTTCTAATATATTGTGGCAAAAATGCAGAAATTCCCCTTATTTTGAGGTAAAAAGGCTGAAATTCCACTTATTTGGGGGCAAAAAAGAAGAATTTTTCCTTATTTTGTGGCAAAATTGCAGAAATTTCACTTATTTCAGGGTAATAAGTCAGAAATTCCCCTTATTTTGGGGCAAAAAAGACAGAAATTTTTTTTGAAGGTAAAAAAGACAGAAATTCCATTTATTTAGAGGCAAAAGGCAGAAGTTCATCTTAATTTGGCGCAAAAATGAAGAAATTTCCCTTTTTTATGGCAAAAAGGTAAGCATTCCCCTTATTTTCGGGCAAATAGGCAGAAATCCCCCTTATTTTGAAGCAAAATTGCAGAAATTCCTCTAATTTTGGGGCAAAAGGCAGACAATTCCTTTATTTTAGGGCAAAAATCAGAAATTCCCCTTATTTTGGGGCAAAATTCCAGAAATTTATTTAATTTGGGGCAAAATTGCAGAAATTTACCTTATTTTGGGGCAAAATTGCAGAAATTTCTTTTTGGGGCAAAATTGCAGAAATTTCACTTATTTTCAGGTAAAAAGGCTGAAATTTCCTTTATTTTTGGGCAAAAAGTGAGAAATTCCCCTTATTTTGGGGCAAAATTGCAGAAATATTTCTTATTTTGGGGCAAAAAGGCAGAAATTCCTTATATTTTTGGGAAAAAAGGGAAAAATTCCCCTTATTTTGGGATAAAATTGTAGAAATTTTCCTTATTTGGGGGCAAAAAGGCAGAAAATCCTTTTAATTACGGGAAAAAAGGCAGAAATTCCCCGTATTTTGGAGCAAAATTGCAGAAATTCCCCTAATATCGGGGCAAAAAGGCAGAAATTCCCTTTATTTGGTGCAAAAGCAGAAGTTCCCCTTATTTTGGGAAAAAAGGCAGAAATTCCTTGTATTTTGAAGCAAAATTGCAGAAACTCCCCTAATTTTGGGGCAAAAAGGCAGAAATTCCCTTTATTTTGGGGCAAAAATACAGAAATTCTCCTTATTTTGCGGCAAAAAGTCAGAAATTCCCCTTATTTTGGGGCAAAATTGAAGAACTTTCCCTTATTTTGGGGCAAAATTGCAGAAATTTCCCTTATTTTGGGGCAAAATTTTAGAAATTTCTTTTATTTTGGTACAGAATTGCAGAAATTTTTCTTATATTGTGACAAAAAGGCTAAAATTCCCCATATTTTGGTGCAAAAAGGCTGAAATTCCCCTTATTTTGAGGTAAAATGCTTAAGTTCCTCATATTTTGGGGCAAAAAGGGAGAAATTTCCCTCATTTTGGGGCAAAAAGGCACAAGTTTTCCTTATTTTCGGGCAAAATTGCAGAAATTTCATTTATTTCAGGGCTAAAAGTCAGAAATACCTTTTATTTTGGGACAAAAAGCAGAAATTTCTTTTATTTTGGTAAAAAGTTGAAGAAATTTTTCATATTTTGGAATAAAAAGGAAGAAATTCCCCATATTTTGGGGTAAAAGGCAGAAATTCCCCTCATTTTGAGGTAAAAAGAATGAAATTCCCCTTATTTTAGGGCAAAAAAGCAAAAATTTCCTTTACTTTGTGGCAAAAAAGCAGAAATTCTTGTTAATTGGGGCAGAAACGCAGATTTTTCTTATTTGAAGGCAATAAGGCAGTAATTCTCCATATTTTGTGGAAAAAGGCAGAAATTCCCCTCATTTGGGGGTAAAATGCTGAAATTCCCCTTATTTTGGGCAAAAAGGCAGATATTCCCCTTATTTTGGGACAAAATTGCAGAAATTTCACTTATTTCAGGGCAAAAAGTCAGAAATTTGCCTTATTTTGGGGCAAAAAGAAGAAATTCCCCTAATTTTGGGGCCAAAAATAGAAATTCCCCTTATTTTGGGGTAAAATTGCAGAAATTTCAAATATTTCAGTGCAAAAAGGCAGAAATTCCACTTAATTTCTGGCAATAAGGCAGAAATTTTCTGTATATTGGAGCAAAATCTCAGAAATTCCCCTTATATTGGTGCAAAAATGCAGAAATTCCCTTTATTTTGGTGCAATAAGGCAGAAATTCCCCGTATTTTAAAGGAAAACTGCACAAATTCCCCTAATTTTGAGGGAAAATGCAGAAATTCACATTATTTTGGGGCAAAAAGACAGAAATTCTCCTTATTTCATCGCAAAAAGTCAGAAATTCCCTTTATTTTGGGGCAAAATTGCAAAAATTTCCCTTATATTGTGGCAAAATTGCAGAAATTTTTCTTATTTTGGGCAAAATTGCAGAAATTTCACTTATTTCAGGGCAAAAAGTCAGAAATTCCTTTTATTTTGGGGCAAAAAGGCAAAAATTTCCTTTACTTTGTGGCAAAAAGGCAGAAATTCTTGTTAATTGGGGCAGAAAAGCAGAAATTTTCTTTATTTGAAGGCAATAAGGCAGTAATTCCCCATATTTTGTGGCAAAAAGGCAGAAATTCCCCTTATTTGGAGGTAAAATGCTGAAATTCCCCTTATTTTGGGCAAAAGGCAGAAATTCCCCTTATTTTGGTGCAAAATTGCAGAAATTTCACTTATTTTAGGGCAAAAAGTCAGAAATTTGCCTTATTTTGGGGCAAAAAGCAGAAATTCCCCTAATTTTGGGGCCAAAAACAGAAATTCCCCTTATTTTGGGGTAAAATTGCAGAAATTTCAAATATTTCAGTGCAAAAAGGCAGAAATTCCACTTAATTTTAGGCAATAAGGCACAAATTTTCCATATTTTAAAGCAAAATCTCAGAAATTCCCCTTATAATGGTGCAAAAATGCAGAAATTCCCTTTATTTTGGTGTAATAAGGCAGAAATTCCCCGTGTTTTGAAGCAAAATTGCACAAATTCATCTAATTTTGAGGGAAAATGCAGAAATTCAAATTATTTTGGGGCAAAAAGACAGAAATTCTCTTTATTTCAGGGCATAACGTCAGAAATTCCCCTTATTTTGGGGCAAAATTGCAGAAATTTCCCTTATTTTGTGGCAAAATTGCCAAATTTTTTATTTTGGGCAAAATTGCAGAAATTTCACTTATTTCAGGGAAAGAAGGCAGGAATTTCTCTTATTTTGGGGCAAAAATGCAGAATTTTTTTTATTTGGTACAAAATTGCAGAAATTTACTTTATTTTGAGGCAAAAATGCAGAAATTCCCAATATTTTGGGTCAAAAAGGCAGAGATTCCCCCTATTATGAGGTAAAAAGGCTGAAATTCCTTTAATTTTGGGGCATAAAGACAGAAATTCCCCTTATTTTGTGGCATAAAGGCAGAAATTTCCCTTATTTTGGGGCAAAATTCCAGAAATTTCCCTTATTTTCAGGCAAAATTTTAGAAATTTCTTTTATTTTGGTATAGAATTGCAGAAATTTTTCTTATTTTGTGGCAAAAAGGCAGAAATTCCCCATATTTTGGTGCAAAAAGGCTGAAATTCCTCTTATTTTGAGGTAAAATGCTGAAATTCCCCATAATTTGGGGCAAAAAGGCAAAAATTCCCATTATTTTGTGGCAAAAAGGCAGAAATTCCCATTAGTTGGGGCAGAAAAGCAGAAACTTTCCTTATTTGGGGGCAATAATGCAGAAATTCCCCATATTTTGTGGCAAAAAGGCAGAAATTCTCCTTATTTGGAGGTAAAATTCTGAAATTCCCCTTATTTTGGGCAAAAGGCAGAAATTCCCCTTATTTTGGGGCAAAATTGCAGAAATTTCACTTATTTAGGGCAAAAAGTCAGAAATTTGCCTTATTTTGGGGCAAAAAGCAGAAATTCCCCAAATTTTGGGGCCAAAAACAGAAATTCCCCTTATTTTGTGGTATAATTGCAGAAATTTCAAATATTTCAGTGCAAAAAGGCAGAAATTCCACTTAATTTTAGGCAATAAGGCACAAATTTTCTGTATTTAAAGCAAAATCTCAGAAATTCTCCTTATAATTGTGCGAAAAGGAAATTGCCTTTATTTTGGTGTAATAAGGCAGAAATTCCCCGTGTTTTGAAGCAAAATTGCACAAATTCATCTAATTTTGAGGGAAAATGCAGAAATTCAAATTATTTTGGGGCAAAAAGACAGAAATTTTCCTTATTTCAGGGCATAACGTCAGAAATTCCCCTTGTTTTGGGGCAAAATTGCAGAAATTTCCCTTATTTTGTGGCAAAATTGCAGAAATTTTTCTTATTTTGGGCAAAATTGCAGAAATTTCACTTATTTCAAGGCAAAATTCAAAAATTCCTTTTATTTTGGGGCAAAAAGACAGAAATTCCGTTTATTTTTGGGTAAAATGCAGAAATTTCACTTATTTTGAGGTAAAAAGGCAGAAATTACTCTTATTTTGGGGCTAAAATGAAGAAATTTCTCTTTTTTGTGGCAAAATGGCAGAAATTTTTCTTATTTTGGGCAAAATTGCAGAAATTTCACTTATTTCAGGGAAAGAAGGCAGGAATTTCTCTCATTTTGGGGCAAAAAGGCAGAAATTTCTTTTATTTTGGTACAAAATTGCAGAAATTTTCTTTATTTTGTGGCAAAAATGCAGAAATTCCCCTTATTTTGTGGCAAAAAGGGAAAATTTTCCCTTATTTTGGGGCAAAATTGCAGAAATTTCACTTATTTCAAGGCAAAATTCAAAAATTCCTTTTATTTTGGGGCAAAAAGACAGAAATTCCGTTTATTTTTGGGTAAAAATGCAGAAATTTCACTTATTTTGAGGTAAAAAGGCAGAAATTACTCTTATTTTGGGGCTAAAATGAAGAAATTTCCTTTTTTGTGGCAAAATTGCAGAAATTTTTCTTATTTTGGGCAAAATTGCAGAAATTTCACTTATTTCAGGGAAAGAAGGCAGGAATTTCTCTCATTTTGGGGCAAAAAGGCAGAAATTTCTTTTATTTTGGTACAAAATTGCAGAAATTTTCTTTATTTTGTGGCAAAAATACAGAAATTCCCCATATTTTGTGGCAAAAAGGGAAAAATTTCCCTTATTTTGGGGCAAAATTGCAGAAATTTCACTTATTCAAGGCAAAATTCAAAAATTCCTTTTATTTTGGGGCAAAAAGACAGAAATTCCGTTTATTTTTGGGTAAAAAGGCAGAAATTTCACTTATTTTGAGGTAAAAATGCAGAAATTACTCTTATTTTGGGGCTAAAATGAAGAAATTTCCCTTTTTTGTGGCAAAATTGCAGAAATTTTTCTTATTTTGGGCAAAATTGCAGAAATTTCACTTATTTCAGGGAAAGAAGGCAGGCATTTCTCTCATTTTTGGGCAAAAAGGCAGAAATTTCTTTTATTTTGGTACAAAATTGCAGAAATTTTCTTTAATTTGGGGCTTAAATGGAGAAATTCCCCTTATTTTGTGGCAAAAAGGCTGAAATTCCCCTTATTTTGAGGTAAAATGCTTAAATTCCTCATATTTTGGGGCAAAAAGGGAGAAATTTTCCTCATTTTGTGGCAAAAAAGCACAAATTTTCCTTATTTTCGGGCAAAATTGCAGAAATTTCATTTCTTTCAGGGCTAAAATTCAGAAATTCCTTTTATTTTGGGACAAAAAGCAGAAATTTCTTTTATTTTGGTAAAAAGTTAAAGAAATTTTTCATATTTTGGAATAAAAAGGAAGAAATTCCCCATATTTTGGGGTAAAAGGCAGAAATTCCCCTCATTTTGAGGTAAAAAGAATGAAATTCCCCTTATTTTAGGGCAAAAAAGCAAAAATTTCCTTTACTTTGTGGCAAAAAAGCAGAAATTCTTGTTAATTGGGGCAGAAACGCAGAAATTTTCCTTATTTGAAGGCAATAAGGCAGTAATTCTCCATATTTTGTGGCAAAAAGGCAGAAATTCCTCTCATTTGGGGGTAAAATGCTGAAATTCCCCTTATTTTGGGCAAAAAGGCAGATATTCCCCTTATTTTGGGACAAAATTGCAGAAATTTCACTTATTTCAGGGCAAAAAGTCAGAAATTTGCCTTATTTTGGGGCAAAAAGCAGAAATTTCCCTAATTTTGGGGCCAAAAATAGAAATTCCCTTTATTTTGGGGTATAATTGCAGAAATTTCAAATATTTCAGTGCAAAAAGGCAGAAATTCCACTTAATTTCTGGCAATAAGGCAGAAATTTTCTGTATATTGGAGTAAAATCTCAGAAATTCCCCTTATATTGGTGCAAAAATGCAGAAATTCCCTTTATTTTGGTGCAATAAGGCAGAAATTCCCCGTATTTTGAAGCAAAATTGCACAAATTCCCCTAATTTTGAGGGAAAATGCAAAAATTCACATTATTTTGGGGCAAAAAGACAGAAATTCTCCTTATTTCATCGCAAAAAGTCAGAAATTCCCTTTATTTTGGGGCAAAATTGCAAAAATTTCCCTTATATTGTGGCAAAATTGCAGAAATTTTTCTTATTTTGGGCAAAATTGCAGAAATTTCACTTATTTCAGGGCAAAAAGTCAGAAATTCCTTTTATTTTGGGGCAAAAAGCAGAAATTTTTTTTATTTTGGTACAAAGTTGAAGAAATTTTTCTTATTTTGGAACAAAAAGGCACAAATTCCCCATATTTTGGGGTAAAATGCAGAAATTCCCCATATTTTGAGGGAAAAAGGATGAAATTCCCCTTATTTTGGGGCAAAAAGTCAAAAATTTCCTTTACTTTGTGGCAAAAAGGCAGAAATTCTTGTTAATTGGGGCAGAAAAGCAGAAATTTTCTTTATTTGAAGGCAATAAGGCAGTAATTCCCCATATTTTGTGGCAAAAAGGCAGAAATTCCCCTTATTTGGAGGTAAAATGCTGAAATTCCCCTTATTTTGGGCAAAAGGCAGAAATTCCCCTTATTTTGGTGCAAAATTGCAGAAATTTCACTTATTTTAGGGCAAAAAGTCAGAAATTTGCCTTATTTTGGGGCAAAAAGCAGAAATTCCCCTAATTTTGGGGCCAAAAACAGAAATTCCCCTTATTTTGGGGTAAAATTGCAGAAATTTCAAATATTTCAGTGCAAAAAGGCAGAAATTCCACTTAATTTTAGGCAATAAGGCACAAATTTTCCGTATTTTAAAGCAAAATCTCAGAAATTCCCCTTATAATGGTGCAAAAATGCAGAAATTCCCTTTATTTTGGTGTAATAAGGCAGAAATTCCCCGTGTTTTGAAGCAAAATTGCACAAATTCATCTAATTTTGAGGGAAAATGCAGAAATTCAAATTATTTTGGGGCAAAAAGACAGAAATTCTCCTTATTTCAGAGCATAACGTCAGAAATTCCCCTTATTTTGGGGCAAAATTGCAGAAATTTCCCTTATTTTGTGGCAAAATTGCCAAATTTTTTATTTTGGGCAAAATTGCAGAAATTTCACTTATTTCAGGGAAAGAAGGCAGGAATTTCTCTTATTTTGGGGCAAAAATGCAGAATTTTTTTATTTGGTACAAAATTGCAGAAATTTTCTTTATTTTGAGGCAAAAATGCAGAAATTCCCAATATTTTGGGTCAAAAAGGCAGAGATTCCCCCTATTATGAGGTAAAAAGGCTGAAATTCCTTTAATTTTGGGGCATAAAGACAGAAATTCCCCTTATTTTGTGGCATAAAGGCAGAAATTTCCCTTATTTTGGGGCAAAATTCCAGAAATTTCCCTTGTTTTCAGGCAAAATTTTAGAAATTTCTTTTATTTTGGTATAGAATTGCAGAAATTTTTCTTATTTTGTGGCAAAAAGGCAGAAATTCCCCATATTTTGGTGCAAAAAGGCTGAAATTTCTCTTATTTTGAGGTAAAATGCTGAAATTCCCCATAATTTGGGGCAAAAAGGCAAAAATTCCCATTATTTTGTGGCAATAAGGCAGAAATTCCCATTAGTTGGGGCAGAAAAGCAGAAACTTTCCTTATTTGGGGGCAATAATGCAGAAATTCCCCATATTTTGTGGCAAAAAGGCAGAAATTCCCCTTATTTGGAGGTAAAATTCTGAAATTCCCCTTATTTTGGGCAAAAGGCAGAAATTCCCCTTATTTTGGGGCAAAATTGCAGAAATTTCACTTATTTAGGGCAAAAAGTCAGAAATTTGCCTTATTTTGGGGCAAAAAGCAGAAATTCCCCAAATTTTGGGGCCAAAAACAGAAATTCCCCTTATTTTGTGGTATAATTGCAGAAATTTCAAATATTTCAGTGCAAAAAGGCAGAAATTCCACTTAATTTTAGGCAATAAGGCACAAATTTTCTGTATTTAAAGCAAAATCTCAGAAATTCTCCTTATAATTGTGCGAAAAGGAAATTGCCTTTATTTTGGTGTAATAAGGCAGAAATTCCCCGTGTTTTGAAGCAAAATTGCACAAATTCATCTAATTTTGAGGGAAAATGCAGAAATTCAAATTATTTTGGGGCAAAAAGACAGAAATTTCCCTTATTTCAGGGCATAACGTCAGAAATTCCCCTTGTTTTGGGGCAAAATTGCAGAAATTTCCCTTATTTTGTGGCAAAATTGCAGAAATTTTTCTTATTTTGGGCAAAATTGCAGAAATTTCACTTATTTCAAGGCAAAATTCAAAAATTCCTTTTATTTTGAGGCAAAAAGACAGAAATTCCGTTTATTTTTGGGTAAAATGCAGAAATTTCACTTAGTTTGAGGTAAAAAGGCAGAAATTACTCTTATTTTGGGGCTAAAATGAAGAAATTTCTCTTTTTTGTGGCAAAATGGCAGAAATTTTTCTTATTTTGGGCAAAATTGCAGAAATTTCACTTATTTCAGGGAAAGAAGGCAGGAATTTCTCTCATTTTGGGGCAAAAAGGCAGAAATTTCTTTTATTTTGGTACAAAATTGCAGAAATTTTCTTTATTTTGCGGCAAAAATGCAGAAATTCCCCTTATTTTGTGGCAAAAAGGGAAAATTTTCCCTTATTTTGGGGCAAAATTGCAGAAATTTCACTTATTTCAAGGCAAAATTCAAAAATTCCTTTTATTTTGGGGCAAAAAGACAGAAATTCCGTTTATTTTTGGGTAAAAATGCAGAAATTTCACTTATTTTAAGGTAAAAAGGCAGAAATTACTCTTATTTTGGGGCTAAAATGAAGAAATTTCCTTTTTTGTGGCAAAATTGCAGAAATTTTTCTTATTTTGGGCAAAATTGCAGAAATTTCACTTATTTCAGGGAAAGAAGGCAGGAATTTCTCTCATTTTGGGGCAAAAAGGCAGAAATTTCTTTTATTTTGGTACAAAATTGCAGAAATTTTCTTTATTTTGTGGCAAAAATACAGAAATTCCCCTTATTTTGTGGCAAAAAGGGAAAAATTTCCCTTATTTTGGGGCAAAATTGCAGAAATTTCACTTATTTCAAGGCAAAATTCAAAAATTCCTTTTATTTTGGGGCAGAAAGACAGAAATTCCGTTTATTTTTGGGTAAAAAGGCAGAAATTTCACTTATTTTGAGGTAAAAAGGCAGAAATTACTCTTATTTTGGGGCTAAAATGAAGAAATTTCCCTTTTTTGTGGCAAAATTGCAGAAATTTTTCTTATTTTGGGCAAAATTGCAGAAATTTCACTTATTTCAGGGAAAGAAGGCAGGAATTTCTCTCATTTTTGGGCAAAAAAGCAGAAATTTCTTTTATTTTGGTACAAAATTGCAGAAATTTTCTTTATTTTGGGGCAAAAAATGGAGAAATTCCCCTTATTTTGTGGCAAAAAGGCTGAAATTCCCCTTATTTTGAGGTAAAATGCTTAAATTCCTCATATTTTGGGGCAAAAAGGGAGAAATTTCCCTCATTTTGGGGCAAAAAATCACAAATTTTCCTTATTTTCGGGCAAAATTGCAGAAATTTCATTTATTTCAGGGCTAAAAGTCAGAAATTCCTTTTATTTTGGGACAAAAAGCAGAAATTTCTTTTATTTTGGTAAAAAGTTAAAGAAATTTTTCATATTTTGGAATAAAAAGGAAGAAATTCCCCATATTTTGGGGTAAAAGGCAGAAATTCCCCTCATTTTGAGGTAAAAAGAATGAAATTCCCCTTATTTTAGGGCAAAAAAGCAAAAATTTCCTTTACTTTGTGGCAAAAAAGCAGAAATTCTTGTTAATTGGGGCAGAAACGCAGAAAATTTCCTTATTTGAAGGCAATAAGGCAGTAATTCTCCATATTTTGTGGCAAAAAGGCAGAAATTCCCCTCATTTGGGGGTAAAATGCTGAAATTCCCCTTATTTTGGGCAAAAAGGCAGATATTCCCCTTATTTTGGGACAAAATTGCAGAAATTTCACTTATTTCAGGGCAAAAAGTCAGAAATTTGCCTTATTTTGGGGCAAAAAGCAGAAATTTCCCTAATTTTGGGGCCAAAAATAGAAATTCCCCTTATTTTGGGGTATAATTGCAGAAATTTCAAATATTTCAGTGCAAAAAGGCAGAAATTCCACTTAATTTCTGGCAATAAGGCAGAAATTTTCTGTATATTGGAGTAAAATCTCAGAAATTCCCCTTATATTGGTGCAAAAATGCAGAAATTCCCTTTATTTTGGTGCAATAAGGCAGAAATTCCCCGTATTTTGAAGCAAAATTGCACAAATTCCCCTAATTTTGAGGGAAAATGCAAAAATTCACATTATTTTGGGGCAAAAAGACAGAAATTCTCCTTATTTCATCGCAAAAAGTCAGAAATTCCCTTTATTTTGGGGCAAAATTGCAAAAATTTCCCTTATATTGTGGCAAAATTGCAGAAATTTTTCTTATTTTGGGCAAAATTGCAGAAATTTCACTTATTTCAGGGCAAAAAGTCAGAAATTCCTTTTATTTTGGGGCAAAAAGCAGAAATTTTTTTTATTTTGGTACAAAGTTGAAGAAATTTTTCTTATTTTGGAACAAAAAGGCACAAATTCCCCATATTTTGGGGTAAAATGCAGAAATTCCCCATATTTTGAGGGAAAAAGGATGAAATTCCCCTTATTTTGGGGCAAAAAGTCAAAAATTTCCTTTACTTTGTGGCAAAAAGGCAGAAATTCTTGTTAATTGGGGCAGAAAAGCAGAAATTTTCTTTATTTGAAGGCAATAAGGCAGTAATTCCCCATATTTTGTGGCAAAAAGGCAGAAATTCCCCTTATTTGGAGGTAAAATGCTGAAATTCCCCTTATTTTGGGCAAAAGGCAGAAATTCCCCTTATTTTGGTGCAAAATTGCAGAAATTTCACTTATTTTAGGGCAAAAAGTCAGAAATTTGCCTTATTTTGGGGCAAAAAGCAGAAATTCCCCTAATTTTGGGGCCAAAAACAGAAATTCCCCTTATTTTGGGGTAAAATTGCAGAAATTTCAAATATTTCAGTGCAAAAAGGCAGAAATTCCACTTAATTTTAGGCAATAAGGCACAAATTTTCCGTATTTTAAAGCAAAATCTCAGAAATTCCCCTTATAATGGTGCAAAAATGCAGAAATTCCCTTTATTTTGGTGTAATAAGGCAGAAATTCCCCGTGTTTTGAAGCAAAATTGCACAAATTCATCTAATTTTGAGGGAAAATGCAGAAATTCAAATTATTTTGGGGCAAAAAGACAGAAATTCTCCTTATTTCAGAGCATAACGTCAGAAATTCCCCTTATTTTGGGGCAAAATTGCAGAAATTTCCCTTATTTTGTGGCAAAATTGCCAAATTTTTTATTTTGGGCAAAATTGCAGAAATTTCACTTATTTCAGGGAAAGAAGGCAGGAATTTCTCTTATTTTGGGGCAAAAATGCAGAATTTTTTTATTTGGTACAAAATTGCAGAAATTTTCTTTATTTTGAGGCAAAAATGCAGAAATTCCCAATATTTTGGGTCAAAAAGGCAGAGATTCCCCCTATTATGAGGTAAAAAGGCTGAAATTCCTTTAATTTTGGGGCATAAAGACAGAAATTCCCCTTATTTTGTGGCATAAAGGCAGAAATTTCCCTTATTTTGGGGCAAAATTGCAGTAATTCCCTTTATTTTGGTGCAATAAGGCAGAAATTCCCCATATTTTGAAGCAAAATTGCACAAATTCCCCTAATTTTGAGGGAAAATGCAGAAATTCACATTATTTTGCGGAAAAAGAAAGAAATTCTCTTTATTTCACGGCAAAAAGTCAGAAATTCGCCTTATTTTAGGGCAAAATTGCAGAAATTTCCCTTATTTTGTGGCAAAATTGCAGAAATTTTTCTTATTTTGGGCAAAATTGCAGAAATTTCACTTATTTCAGGGAAAGAAGGCAGGAATTTCTCTTATTTTGGGGCAAAAAGGCAGAAATTTCTTTTATTTTGGTACAAAATTGCAGAAATTTTCTTTCTTTTGGGGCAAAAATGCAAAAATTCCCCTTATTTTGTGGGAAAAAGGCAGAAATTTCCCTTATTTTGGGGAAAAATTGCAGAAATTCCCTTTATTTTGTTCCAATAAAGTGGAAATTCCCAATGTTTTGAAGCAAATTGCACAAATTCCCCTAATTTTGAGGCAAAATGCAGAAATTCACATTATTTTGGGGCAAAAAGAAAGAAATTCTCTTTATTTCACAGCAAAACGTCAGAAATTGCCCTTATTTTGGGGCAAAATTGCAGAAATTTCCCTTATTTTGTGGCAAAATTGCAGAAATTTCCCTTATTTTGTGGCAAAATTGCAGAAATTTTTCTTATTTTGGGCAAAATTGCAGAAATTTCACTTATTTCATGGAAAGAAGGCAGGAATTTCTCTTATTTTGGGGCAAAAAAGCAGAAATTTTTTTTATTTTGTAGAAAATTGCAGAAATTTTCTATATTTTGGGTCAAAAATGAAGAAATTCCCCTTATTTTGTGGCAAAAAGGCAGAAATTTCTCTTATTTTGGGGCAAAATTGCACAAATTTCACTTATTTCAAGGCAACATTTAAAAATTCCTTTTATTTTGGGGCAAAAAGACAGAAAATCTGTTTATTTTTGGTAAAAAGGCAGAAATTTCACTTGTTTTGAGGTAAAAAGACAGAAATTACTCTTATTTTGGTGATAAAATGAAGAAATTTCCCTTTTTTGTGGCAAAATTGCAGAAATATTTCTTATTTTGGGCAAAATTGCAGAAATTTCACTTATTTCAGGGAAAAAAGGCAAGAATTTCTCTTATTTTGGGGCAAAAAGGCAGAAATTTCTTTTATTTTGGTACAAAATTGCAGAAATTTTCTTTATTTTGGGGCAAAAATGCAGAAATTCCCTTATTTTGTGGCAAAAAGGCAGAATTTCCCTTATTTTGGGGCAAAATTGCAGAAATTCCCTTTATTTTGGTGCAATAAGGCAGAAATTCCCCATATTTTGAAGCAAAATTGCACAAATTCCCCTAGTTTTGAGGGAAAATGCAGAAATTCACATTATTTTGGTGAAAAAGAAAGAAATTCTCCTTATTTCACGGCAAAAAGTCAGAAATTCGCCTTATTTTGGGGCAAAATTGCAGAAATTTCCCTTATTTTGTGGCAAAATTGCAGAAATTTTTCTTATTTTGGGCAAAATTGCAGAAATTTCACTTATTTCAGGGAAAGAAGGCAGGAATTTCTCTTATTTTGGGGCAAAAAGGCAGAAATTTCTTTTATTTTGGTACAAAATTGCAGAAATTTTCTTTCTTTTGGGGCAAAAATGCAGAAATTCCCCTTATTTTGTGGCAAAAAGGCAGAAATTTCCCTTATTTTGGGGAAAATTGCAGAAATATCCTTTATTTTGGTGCAATAAAGCAGAAATTACCAATATTTTGAAGCAAATTTGCACAAATTCCCCTAATTTTGAGGGAAAATGCAGAAATTCACATTATTTTGGGGCAAAAAGACAGAAATTCTCTTTATTTCACGGCAAAAAGTCAGAAATTCCCCTTATTTTGGGGCAAAATTGCAGAAATTTTTCTTATTTTGGGCAAAATTGCAGAAATTTCACTTATTTCAGAAAAAGAAGGCAGGAATTTTTTTTATTTTGGGGCAAAAAGGCAGAAATTTCTTTTATTTTGGTACAAAATTGCAGAAATTTTCTTTATTTTGAGGCAAAAATGCAGAAATTTCCCATATTTTGAGGCAAAAAGGCTGAGATACCCCTTATTATGACGTAAAAAGGCTGAAATTGCTTTTATTTTGGGGCAAAAAGACAGAAATTCCCCTTATTTTGTGGCAAAAAAACAGAAATTTCCCTTATTTTGGGGCAAAATTGCAGAAATTTCCCTTATTTTCTGGCAAAATTTTAGAAATTTATTTTATTTTGGTACAGAATTGCAGAAATTTTTCTTAATTTGTGGCAAAAAGGCAGAAATTCCCCATATTTTGGTGCAAAAATGCTGAAATTCTCCTTATTTTGAGGTAAAATGTTGAAATTCTCCATATTTTGGGGCAAAAAGGCAGAAATTTCCTGCATTTTGGGGCAAAAAGGCACAAATTTCCCTTATTTTCAGGCAAAATTGCAGAAATTTCATTTATTTCAGGGCAAAAAGTCAGAAATTCCTTTTATTTTGGGGCAAAATGCAGAAATTCCCTTTATTTTGTGGAAAAAAGGCAGAAATTCCTGTTAATTGGGGCAGAAAAGCAGAAACTTTCCTTATTTGGGGGCAATAATGCAGAAATTCCCCATATTTTGTGGCAAAAAGGTATAAATTCCCCTTATTTTGGGTAAAAAGGATGAAATTCCCCTTATTTTAGGGCAAAAAGGCAAAAATTTCCTTTACTTTGTGACAAAATGGCAGAAATTCTTGTTAATTGGGGCAGAAAAGCAGAAATTTTCCTTATTTGAAGGCAAAAAGGCAGTAATTCCCCATATTTTGTGGCAAAAAGGCAGAAATTCCCCTCATTAGGAGGTAAAATGCTGAAATTCCCCTTATTTTGGGCAAAAAGGCAGAAATTCCCCTTATTTTTGGACAAAATTGCAGAAATTTCACTTATTTCAGGGCAAAAAGTCAGAAATTTGCCTTATTTTGGGGCAAAAAGAAGAAATTCCCCTAATTTTGGGGCCAAAAATAGAAATTCCCCTTATTTTGGGGTAAAATTGCAGAAATTTCAAATATTTCAGGGCAAAAAGGCAGAAATTCCACTTAATTTCGGGCAATAAGGCAGAAATTTTCTGTATTTTGGAGCAAAATCTCAGAAATTCCCCTTATATTGGTGCAAAAATGCAGAAATTCCCTTTATTTTGGTGCAATAAGGCAGAAATTCCCCGTATTTTGAAGGAAAATTGCACTAATTCCCCTAATTTTGAGGGAAAATGCAGAAATTCACATTATTTTGGGGCAAAAAGACAGAAATTCTCCTTATTTCATGGCAAAAAGTCAGAAATTCCCCTTATTTTGGGGCAAAATTGCAAAAATTTCCCTTATTTTGTGGCAAAATTGCAGAAATTTTTCTTATTTTGGGCAAAATTGCAGAAATTTCACTTATTTCATGGAAAGAAGGCAGGAATTTCTCTTATTTTGGGGCAAAAAGGCAGAAATTTCTTTTATTTTGGTACAAAATTGCAAAAATTTTCTTTATTTTGAGGCAAAAATGCAGAAATTCCCCATATTTTGGGGCAAAAAAGCAGAGATTCCCCTTATTATGAGGTAAAAAGGCTGAAATTCTTTTTATTTTGGGGCAAAAAGACAGAAATCCCCCTTATTTTGTGGCAAAAAGGCAGAAATTTCCCTTATTTTGGGGCACAATTGCAGAAATTTCCCTTATTTTGGGGCAAAATTTTAGAAATTTTTTTTATTTTGGTACAGAATTGCAGAAATTTTTCTTCTTTTGTGACAAAAAGGCAGAAATTCCCCATATTTTGGTGCAAAAAGGCTGAAATTCCCCTTATTTTGAGGTAAAATGCTTAAATTCCCCATATTTTGGAAGAAAAATGCAGAAATTCCCTACATTTTGAGGCAAAAAGGCACAAATTTCCCTTATTTTCAGGCAAAATTGCAGAAATTTCATTTATTTCAGGGCAAAAAGCCAGAAATTCCTTTTATTTTGGGGCAAAAAGCAGAAATTTCTTTTATTTTGGTACAAAGTTGAAAAAATTTTTCTTATTATGGAACAAAAAGGCAGAAATTCCCCATATTTTGGGGCAAAAGGCAGAAATTCTCCTTATTTTGAGGTAAAAAGGCTGAAATGCCCCTTGTTTTGGGGCAAAAAGGCAGAAATTCCCTTTATTTTCTGGCAAAAAGGCAGAAATTCCTGTTAATTGGGGCAGTAAAGCAGAAACTTTCCTTATTTGGGGGCAATAATGCAGAAATTCCCCATATTTTGTGGCAAATAGGCATAAATTCCCCTTATTTTGAGGTAAAAAGAATGAAATTCCCCTTATTTTAGGGCAAAAAGGCAAAAATTTCCATTACTTTGTGGCAAAATGGCAGAAATTCTTGTTAATTGGGGCAGAAAAGCTGAAATTTTCCTTATTTGAAGGCAATAAGGCAGTAATTCCCCATATTTTGTGGCAAAAAGGCAGAAATTCCCCTCATTTGGAGGTAAAATGCTGAAATTCCCCTTATTTTGTGCAAAAAGGCAGAAATTCCCCTTATTTTTGGACAAAATTGCAGAAATTTCACTTATTTCAGGGCAAAAAGTCAGAAATTTGCCTTATTTTGGGGCAAAAAGAAGAAATTCTTCTAATTTTGGGGCCAAAAATAGAAATTCCCCTTATTTTGGGGTAAAATTGCAGAAATTTCAAATATTTCAGGGCAAAAAGGCAGAAATTCCACTTAATTTCGGGCAATAAGGCAGAAATTTTCTGTATTTTGGAGCAAAATCTCAGAAATTCCCCTTATATTGGTGCAAAAATGCAGAAATTCCCTTTATTTTGGTGCAATAAGGCAGAAATTCCCCGTATTTTGAAGCAAAATTGCACTAATTCCCCTAATTTTTAGGGAAAATGCAGAAATTCACATTATTTTGGGGCAAAAAGACAGAAATTCTCCTTATTTCACGGTAAAAAGTCAGAAATTCCCCTTATTTTGGGGCAAAATTGCAAAAATTTCCCTTATTTTGTGGCAAAATTGCAGAAATTTTTCTTATTTTGGGCAAAATTGCAGAAATTTCACTTATTTCAGGGAAAGAAGGCAGGAATTTCTTATATTTTGGGGAAAAAGGCAGAAATTTCTTTTATTTTGGTACAAAATTGCAAAAATTTTCTTTATTTTGAGGCAAAAATGCAGAAATTCCCCATATTTTGGGGCAAAAAAGCAGAGATTCCCCTTATTATGAGGTAAAAAGGCTGAAATTCCTTTTATTTTGGGGCTAAAAGACAGAAATCCCCCTTATTTTGTGGCAAAAAGGCAGAAATTTCCCTTATTTTGGGGCAAAATTGCAGAAATTTCCCTTATTTTGGGGCAAAATTTTAGAAATTTCTTTTATTTTGGTACAGAATTGCAGAAATTTTTCTTCTTTTGTGGCAAAAAGGCAGAAATTCCCCATATTTTGGTGCAAAAAGGCTGAAATTCCCCTTATTTTGAGGTAAAATGCTTAAATTCCCCATATTTTGGAACAAAAATGCAGAAATTCCCTACATTTTGAGGCAAAAAGGCACAAATTTCCCTTATTTTCAGGCAAAATTGCAGAAATTTCATTTATTTCAGGGCAAAAAGTCAGAAATTACTTTTATTTTGGGGCAAAAAGCAGAAATTTCTTTTATTTTGGTACAAAGTTGAAGAAATTTTTCTTATTTTGGAACAAAAAGGCAGAAATTCCCCATATTTTGGGGCAAAAGGCAGAAATTCCCCTTATTTTGAGGTAAAAAGGCTGAAATGCCCCTTGTTTTGGGGCAATAGGGCAGAAATTCCCTTTATTTTCTGGCAAAAAGGCAGAAATTCCCATTTATTGGTGCAGAAAAGCAGAAACTTTCCTTATTTGGGGGCAATAATGCAGAGATTCCCCATATTTTGAGGCAAAAAGTCAGATATTCCCGTTATTTGAAGGTAAAATGCTGAAATTCCCCTTATTTTGGGCAAAAGGCAGAAATTCCCATTATTTTGGGGCAAAATTTCAGAAATTTCACTTATTTTAGGGCAAAAAGTCAGAAATTTGCCTTATTTTGGGGCAAAAAGCAGAAATTCCCCTAATTTTGGGGCCAAAAACAGAAATTCCGCTTATTTTGGGGTAAAATTGCAGAAATTTCAAATATTTCAGTGCAAAAAGGCAGAATTTCCGCTTAATTTTAGACAATAAGGCACAAATTTTCTGTATTTTGGAGCAAAATCTCAGAAATTCCCCTTATAATGGTGCAAAAATGCAGAAATTCCTTTTATTTTGGTGTAATAAGGCAGAAATTCCCCGTGTTTTGAAGCAAAATTGCACAAATTCATCTAATTTTGAGGGAAAATGCAGAAATTCAAATTATTTTGGGGCAAAAAGACAGAAATTCTCCTTATTTCAGGGCATAACGTCAGAAATTCCCCTTATTTTGGGGCAAAATTGCAGAAATTTTTCTTATTTTGGGCAAAATTGCAGAAATTTCAATTATTTAAGGGAAAGAAGGCAGGAATTTCTCTTATTTTGGGGCAAAAGAGCAGAAATTTCTTTTATTTTGGTACAAAATTGCAGATATTTTCTTTATTTTGGGGCAAAAATGAAGAAATTCCCCTTATTTTGTGGCAAAAAGGCAGAAATTTTCCTTATTTTGGGGCAAAATTGCAGAAATTTCACTTATTTCAAGGCAAAATTCAAAAATTCCTTTTATTTTGGGGCAAAAAAACAAAAATTCCGTTTATTTTTGGGTAAAAAGGCACAAATTTCACTTATTTTGAGGTAAAAAGGCAGAAATTACTCTTACTTTGGGGCTAAAATGAAGAAATTTCCCTTTTTTTGTGGCAAAATTACAGAAATTTTTCTTATTTTGGGCAAAATTGCAGAAATTTCACTTATTTCAGGGAAAGAAGGCAGGAATTTCTCTCATTTTGGGGCAAAAAGGCAGAAATTTCTTTTATTTTGGTACAAAATTGCAGAGATTTTTTTATTTTGGGGCAAAAATGAAGAAATTCCCCCTTATTTTGTGGCAAAAAGGCAGAAATTTCCCTTATTTTGGGGCAAAATTGCAGAAATTCCCTTTATTTTGATGCAATAAGGCAGAAATTCCCCGTATTTTGAAGCAAAATTGCACAAATTCCCCTAATTTTGAGGGAAAATGCAGAAATTCACATTATTTTTGGGCAAAAAGACAGAAATTCTCCTTATTTCAGGGAAAAAAGTCAGAAATTCCCCTTATTTTTGGGCAAAATTGCAGAAATTTCCTTTATTTTGTGGCAAAATTGCAGAAATTTTTCTTATTTTGGGCAAAATTGCAGAAATTTCACTTATTTCAGGGAAAGAAGGCAGGAATTTCTCTCATTTTGGGGCAAAAAGGCAGAAATTTCTTTTATTTTGGTACAAAATTGCAGAAATTTTCTTTATTTTGTGGCGAAAATGCAGAAATTCCCCTTATTTTGTGGCAAAAAGGGAAAATTTTCCCTTATTTTGGGGCAAAATTGCAGAAATTTCACTTATTTCAAGGCAAAATTCAAAAATTCCTTTTATTTTGGGGCAAAAAGACAGAAATTCCGTTTATTTTGGGTAAAAAATGCAGAAATTTCACTTATTTTGAGGTAAAAAGGCAGAAATTACTCGTATTTTGGGGCTAAAATGAAGAAATTTCCTTTTTTTGTGGCAAAAAGTCAGAAATTCTTCTTATTTTGGGGCAAAAAGCAGAAATTTCTTTTATTTTGGTACAAAGTTGAAGAAATTTTTCTTATTTTGGAACAAAAAGGCAGAAATTCCCCATATTTTGGGGCAAAAGGCAGAAATTCTCCTTATTTTGAGGTAAAAAGGCTGAAATTCTCCTTATTTTGCGGCAAAAAGGCAGAAATTCCCTTTATTTTGTGGCAAAAAGGCAGAAATTCCCATTAATTGGGGCAGAAAAGCAGAAACTTTCCTTATTTGGGGGAAATAATGCAGAAATGCCCCATATTTTGTGGCAAAAAGGCAGAAATTCCCCTTATTTTGAGGTAAAATGCTGAAATTCCCCTTATTTTGGGCAAAAGGCAGATATTCCCCTTATTTTGGGGCAAAATTGCAGAAATTCCACTTATTTTAGGGCAAAAAGTCAGAAATTTGCCTTATTTTGGGGCAAAAAGCAAAAATTCCCCTAATTTTGGGGCCAAAAATAGAAATTCTTCTTATTTTGGGGTAAAATTGCAGAAATTTCAAATATTTCAGGGCAAAAAGGCAGAAATTCCACTTAATTTCGGGCAATAAGGCAGAAATTTTCTGTATTTTGGAGCAAAACCTCAGAAATTCCCCTTATATTGGTGCAAAAATACAGAAATTCCCTTTATTTTGGTGCAATAAGGCAGAAATTCCCCGTATTTTGAAGCAAAATTGCACTAATTCCCCTAATTTTTAGGGAAAATGCAGAAATTCACATTATTTTGGGGCAAAAAGACAGAAATTCTCCTTATTACACAGCAAAAAGTCAGAAATTCCCCTTATTTGGTGCAAAATTGCATAAATTTCCCTTATTTTGTGGCAAAATTGCAGAAATTTTTCTTATTTTTGGCAAAATTGCAGAAATTTCACTTATTTCAGGGAAAGAAGGCAGGAATTTCTCTTATATGGGGCAAAAAGGCAGAAATTTCTTTTATTTTGGTACAAAATTGCAAAAATTTTCTTTATTTTGAGGCAAAAATGCAGAAATTCCCTATATTTTGGGGCAAAAGGCAGATAATCCCTTTATTATGAGGTAAAAAGGCTGAAATTCCTTTTATTTTGGGGCAAAAAGACAGAAATCCCTCTTATTTTGTGGCAAAAAGGCAGAAATTTCCCTTATTTTTGGGCAAAATTGCAGAAATTTCCCTTATTATGGGGTAAAATTTTAGAAATTTCTTTTATTTTGGTACAGAATTGCAGAAATTTTTCTTCGTTTGTGGCAAAAAGGCAGAAATTGCCCATATTTTGGTGCAAAAAGGCTGAAATTCCCCTTATTTTGAGGTAAAATGCTGAAATTCCCCATATTTTGGGGCAAAAAGGCAGAAATTCCCTATATTTGGGGGCAAAAAGGCACAAATTTCCTTTATTTTCGGGCATAATTGCAGAAATTTCATTTATTTCAGGGCAAAAATTCAGAAATTCCTTTTATTTTGGGGCAAAAAGCAGAAATTTCTTTTATTTTGGTACAAAGTTGAAGAAATTTTTTTTATTTTGGAAAAAAAAGGCAGAAATTCCCCATATTTTGGGGCAAAAGGCAGAAATTCCTGTTATTTTGAAGTAAAAAGGCTGAAATTCCCCTTATTTTGGGGCAAAAAGGCAGAAATTCCCTTTATTTTGTGGCAAAAAGGCAGAAATTCCCATTAATTGGGGCAGAAAAGCAGAAACTTTCCTTATTTGGGGGCAATAATGCAGAAATTCCCCATATTTTGTGGCAAAAAGGCAGAAATTCCCCTTATTTGGAGGTAAAATGCTGAAATTCCCCTTATTTTGGGCAAAAGGAAGAAATTCCCCTTATTTTGGGGCAAAATTGCAAAAATTTCACTTATTTTAGGGCAAAAAGTCAGAAATTTCCCTTATTTTGGGGCAAAAAGCAGAAATTCCCCTAATTTTGGGGCCAAAACAGAAATTTCCCTTATTTTGGGGTAAAATTGCAGAAATTTCAAATATTTCAGTGCAAAAAGGCAGAAATTCCACTTAATTTTAGGCAATAAGGCACAAATTTTCCGTATTTTGGAGCAAAATCTCAGAAATTCCTCTTATAATGGTGCAAAAATGCAGAAATTCTCTTTATTTTGGTGTAATAAGGCAGAAATTTCCCGTGTTTTGAAGCAAAATTGCACAAATTAATCTAATTTTGAGGGAAAATGCATAAATTCAAATTATTTTGAGGCAAAAATACAGAAATTTTCTTTATTTCATGGCATAAGGTCAGAAATTCTCGTTATTGTGGGGCAAAATTGCAGAAATTTCCCTTATTTTGTGGCAAAATTGCAGAAATTTTTCTTATTTTGGGCAAAATTGCAGAAATTTCACATATTTCAGAGAAAGAAGGCAGGAATTTCTCTTATTTTGGGGCAAAAGGGCAGAAATTTTTTTTATTTTGGTACAAAATTGCAGAAATTTTCTATATTTTGGGGCAAAAATGTAGAAATTCCCCTTATTTTGTGGCAAAAAGGCAGAAATTTCTTTTATTTTGGGGCAAAATTGCAGAAATTTCACTTATTTCAAGGCAATATTCATAAATTCCTTTTATTTTGGGGCAAAAAGACAGAAATTCTGTTTATTTTTGGGTAAAAAGGCAGAAATTTCACTTATTTTGAGGTAAAAAGACAGAAATTACTCTTATTTTGGGGCTAAAATGAAGAAATTTCCCTTTTTGTGGCAAATTTGCAGAAATTTTTCTTATTTTGGGCAAAATTGCAGAAACTTAACTTATTTCAGGGAAAGAAGGCAGGAATTTCTCTTATTTTGGGGCAAAAGGGCAGAAATTTCTTTTATTTTGGTACAAAATTGCAGATATTTTCTTTATTTTGGGGCAAAAATGAAGAAATTCCCCTTATTTTGTAGCAAAAGCAGAAATTTTCCTTATTTTGGGGCAAAATTGCAGAAATTTCACTTATTTCAAGGCAAAATTCAAAAATTCCTTTTATTTTGGGGCAAACAGACAAAAATTCCGTTTATTTTTGGGTAAAAAGGCACAAATTTCACTTATTTTGAGGTAAAAAAGCAGAAATTACTCTTACTTTGGGTCTAAAATGAAGAAAATTTCCGTTTCTGTGGCCAAATTGCAGAAATTTTTCTTATTTTGGGCAAAATTGCAGAAATTTCACTTATTTCAGGGAAAGAAGGCAGGAATTTCTCTTATTTTGGGGAAAAAGGCAGAAATTTCTTTTATTTTGGTACAAAATTGCAGATATTTTTTTATTTTGGGGCAAAAATGAAGAAATTCCCCTTATTTTGTGGCAAAAAGGCAGAAATTTCCCTTATTTTGGGGCAAAATTGCAGTAATTCCCTTTATTTTGGTGCAATAAGGCAGAAATTCCCCATATTTTGAAGCAAAATTGCACAAATTCCCCTAATTTTGAGGGAAAATGCAGAAATTCACATTATTTTGCGGAAAAAGAAAGAAATTCTCCTTATTTCACGGCAAAAAGTCAGAAATTCGCCTTATTTTAGGGCAAAATTGCAGAAATTTCCCTTATTTTGTGGCAAAATTGCAGAAATTTTTCTTATTTTGGGCAAAATTGCAGAAATTTCACTTATTTCAGGGAAAGAAGGCAGGAATTTCTCTTATTTTGGGGCAAAAAGGCAGAAATTTCTTTTATTTTGGTACAAAATTGCAGAAATTTTCTTTCTTTTGGGACAAAAATGCAAAAATTCCCCTTATTTTGTGGGAAAAAGGCAGAAATTTCCCTTATTTTGGGGAAAAATTGCAGAAATTCACTTTATTTTGTTCCAATAAGGTGGAAATTCCAAATGTTTTGAAGCAAATTGCACAAATTCCCCTACTTTTGAGGGAAAATGCAGAAATTCACATTATTTTGGGGCAAAAAGAAAGAAATTCTCTTTATTTCACGGCAAAAAGTCAGAAATTGCCCTTATTTTGGGGCAAAATTGCAGAAATTTCCCTTATTTTGTGGCAAAATTGCAGAAATTTCCCTTATTTTGTGGCAAAATTGCAGAAATTTTTCTTATTTTGGGCAAAATTGCAGAAATTTCACTTATTTCATGGAAAGAAGGCAGGAATTTCTCTTATTTTGGGGCAAAAAAGCAGAAATTTTTTTTATTTTGTAGAAAATTGCAGAAATTTTCTATATTTTGGGTCAAAAATGAAGAAATTCCCCTTATTTTGTGGCAAAAAGGCAGAAATTTCTCTTATTTTGGGGCAAAATTGCACAAATTTCACTTATTTCAAGGCAACATTTAAAAATTCCTTTTATTTTGGGGCAAAAAGACAGAAAATCTGTTTATTTTTGGTAAAAAGGCAGAAATTTCACTTGTTTTGAGGTAAAAAGACAGAAATTACTCTTATTTTGGTGATAAAATGAAGAAATTTCCCTTTTTTGTGGCAAAATTGCAGAAATATTTTTTATTTTGGGCAAAATTGCAGAAATTTCACTTATTTCAGGGAAAAAAGGCAAGAATTTCTCTTATTTTGGGGCAAAAAGGCAGAAATTTCTTTTATTTTGGTACAAAATTGCAGAAATTTTCTTTATTTTGGGGCAAAAATGAAGAAATTCCCTTATTTTGTGGCAAAAAGGCAGAATTTCCCTTATTTTGGGGCAAAATTGCAGAAATTCCCTTTATTTTGGTGCAATAAGGCAGAAATTACCCATATTTTGAAGCAAAATTGCACAAATTCCCCTAGTTTTGAGGGAAAATGCAGAAATTCACATTATTTTGGTGAAAAAGAAAGAAATTCTCCTTATTTCACGGCAAAAAGTCAGAAATTCGCCTTATTTTGGGGCAAAATTGCAGAAATTTCCCTTATTTTGTGGCAAAATTGCAGAAATTTTTCTTATTTTGGGCAAAATTGCAGAAATTTCACTTATTTCAGGGAAAGAAGGCAGGAATTTCTCTTATTTTGGGGCAAAAAGGCAGAAATTTCTTTTATTTTGGTACAAAATTGCAGAAATTTTCTTTCTTTTGGGGCAAAAATGCAGAAATTCCCCTTATTTTGTGGCAAAAAGGCAGAAATTTCCCTTATTTTGGGGAAAATTGCAGAAATTTCCTTTATTTTGGTGCAATAAAGCAGAAATTACCAATATTTTGAAGCAAATTTGCACAAATTCCCCTAATTTTGAGGGAAAATGCAGAAATTCACATTATTTTGGGGCAAAAAGACAGAAATTCTCTTTATTTCACGGCAAAAAGTCAGAAATTCCCCTTATTTTGGGGCAAAATTGCAGAAATTTTTCTTATTTTGGGCAAAATTGCAGAAATTTCACTTATTTCAGAAAAAGAAGGCAGGAATTTTTTTTATTTTGGGGCAAAAAGGCAGAAATTTCTTTTATTTTGGTACAAAATTGCAGAAATTTTCTTTATTTTGAGGCAAAAATGCAGAAATTTCCCATATTTTGAGGCAAAAAGGCTGAGATACCCCTTATTATGACGTAAAAAGGCTGAAATTGCTTTTATTTTGGGGCAAAAAGACAGAAATTCCCCTTATTTTGTGGCAAAAAAACAGAAATTTCCCTTATTTTGGGGCAAAATTGCAGAAATTTCCCTTATTTTCTGGCAAAATTTTAGAAATTTATTTTATTTTGGTACAGAATTGCAATAATTTTTCTTAATTTGTGGCAAAAAGGCAGAAATTCCCCATATTTTGGTGCAAAAATGCTGAAATTCTCCTTATTTTGAGGTAAAATGTTGAAATTCCCCATATTTTGGGGCAAAAAGGCAGAAATTTCCTGCATTTTGGGGCAAAAAGGCACAAATTTCCCTTATTTTCAGGCAAAATTGCAGAAATTTCATTTATTTCAGGGCAAAAAGTCAGAAATTCCTTTTATTTTGGGGCAAAATGCAGAAATTCCCTTTATTTTGTGGAAAAAAGGCAGAAATTCCTGTTAATTGGGGCAGAAAACAGAAACTTTCCTTATTTGGGGGCAATAATGCAGAAATTCCCCATATTTTGTGGCAAAAAGGCATAAATTCCCCTTATTTTGGGTAAAAAGGATGAAATTCCCCTTATTTTAGGGCAAAAAGGCAAAAATTTCCTTTACTTTGTGACAAAATGGCAGAAATTCTTGTTAATTGGGGCAGAAAAGCAGAAATTTTCCTTATTTGAAGGCAAAAAGGCAGTAATTCCCCATATTTTGTGGCAAAAAGGCAGAAATTCCCCTCATTTGGAGGTAAAATGCTGAAATTCCCCTTATTTTGGGCAAAAAGGCAGAAATTCCCCTTATTTTTGGACAAAATTGCAGAAATTTCAATTATTTCAGGGCAAAAAGTCAGAAATTTGCCTTATTTTGGGGCAAAAAAAAAGATATTCCCCTAATTATGGGGCCAAAAATAGAAATTCCCCTTATTTTGGGGTAAAATTGCAGAAATTTCAAATATTTCAGGGCAAAAAGGCAGAAATTCCACTTAATTTCGGGCAATAAGGCAGAAATTTTCTGTATTTTGGAGCAAAATCTCAGAAATTCCCCTTATATTGGTGCAAAAATGCAGAAATTCCCTTTATTTTGGTGCAATAAGGCAGAAATTCCCCGTATTTTGAAGGAAAATTGCACTAATTCCCCTAATTTTGAGGGAAAATGCAGAAATTCACATTATTTTGGGGCAAAAAGACAGAAATTCTCCTTATTTCATGGCAAAAAGTCAGAAATTCCCCTTATTTTGGGGCAAAATTGCAAAAATTTCCCTTATTTTGTGGCAAAATTGCAGAAATTTTTCTTATTTTGGGCAAAATTGCAGAAATTTCACTTATTTCATGGAAAGAAGGCAGGAATTTCTCTTATTTTGGGGCAAAAAGGCAGAAATTTCTTTTATTTTGGTACAAAATTGCAAAAATTTTCTTTATTTTGAGGCAAAAATGCAGAAATTCCCCATATTTTGGGGCAAAAAAGCAGAGATTCCCCTTATTATGAGGTAAAAAGGCTGAAATTCTTTTTATTTTGGGGCAAAAAGACAGAAATCCCCCTTATTTTGTGGCAAAAAGGCAGAAATTTCCCTTATTTTGGGGCACAATTGCAGAAATTTCCCTTATTTTGGGGCAAAATTTTAGAAATTTCTTTTATTTTGGTACAGAATTGCAGAAATTTTTCTTCTTTTGTGACAAAAAGGCAGAAATTCCCCATATTTTGGTGCAAAAAGGCTGAAATTCCCCTTATTTTGAGGTAAAATGCTTAAATTCCCCATATTTTGGAAGAAAAATGCAGAAATTCCCTACATTTTGAGGCAAAAAGGCACAAATTTCCCTTATTTTCAGGCAAAATTGCAGAAAATTCATTTATTTCAGGGCAAAAAGCCAGAAATTCCGTTTATTTTGGGGCAAAAAGCAGAAATTTCTTTTATTTTGGTACAAAGTTGAAGAAATTTTTCTTATTATGGAACAAAAAGGCAGAAATTCCCCATATTTTGGGGCAAAAGACAGAAATTCTCCTTATTTTGAGGTAAAAAGGCTGAAATGCCCCTTGTTTTGGGGCAAAAATGCAGAAATTCCCTTTATTTTCTGGCAAAAAGGCAGAAATTCCTGTTAATTGGGGCAGTAAAGCAGAAACTTTCCTTATTTGGGGGCAATAATGCAGAAATTCCCCATATTTTGTGGCAAATAGGCATAAATTCCCCTTATTTTGAGGTAAAAAGAATGAAATTCCCCTTATTTTAGGGCAAAAAGGCAAAAATTTCCATTACTTTGTGGCAAAATGGCAGAAATTCTTGTTAATTGGGGCAGAAAAGCTGAAATTTTCCTTATTTGAAGGCAATAAGGCAGTAATTCCCCATATTTTGTGGCAAAAAGGCAGAAATTCCCCTCATTTGGAGGTAAAATGCTGAAATTCCCCTTATTTTGTGCAAAAAGGCAGAAATTCCCCTTATTTTTGGACAAAATTGCAGAAATTTCACTTATTTCAGGGCAAAAAGTCAGAAATTTGCCTTATTTTGGGGCAAAAAGAAGATATTCCCCTAATTTTGGGGCCAAAAATAGAAATTCCCCTTATTTTGGGGTAAAATTGCAGAAATTTCAAATATTTCAGGGCAAAAAGGCAGAAATTCCACTTAATTTCGGGCAATAAGGCAGAAATTTTCTGTATTTTGGAGCAAAATCTCAGAAATTCCCCTTATATTGGTGCAAAAATGCAGAAATTCCCTTTATTTTGGTGCAATAAGGCAGAAATTCCCCGTATTTTGAAGCAAAATTGCACTAATTCCCCTAATTTTTAGGGAAAATGCAGAAATTCACATTATTTTGGGGCAAAAAGACAGAAATTCTCCTTATTTCACGGTAAAAAGTCAGAAATTCCCCTTATTTTGGGGCAAAATTGCAAAAATTTCCCTTATTTTGTGGCAAAATTGCAGAAATTTTTCTTATTTTGGGCAAAATTGCAGAAATTTCACTTATTTCAGGGAAAGAAGGCAGGAATTTCTTATATTTTGGGGAAAAAGGCAGAAATTTCTATTATTTTGGTACAAAATTGCAAAAATTTTCTTTATTTTGAGGCAAAAATGCAGAAATTCCCCATATTTTGGGGCAAAAAAGCAGAGATTCCCCTTATTATGAGGTAAAAAGGCTGAAATTCCTTTTATTTTGGGGCAAAAAGACAGAAATCCCCCTTATTTTGTGGCAAAAAGGCAGAAATTTCCCTTATTTTTGGGCACAATTGCAGAAATTTCCCTTATTTTGGGGCAAAATTTTAGAAATTTCTTTTATTTTGGTACAGAATTGCAGAAATTTTTCTTCTTTTGTGGCAAAAAGGCAGAAATTCCCCATATTTTGGTGCAAAAAGGCTGAAATTCCCCTTATTTTGAGGTAAAATGCTTAAATTCCCCATATTTTGGAACAAAAATGCAGAAATTCCTTACATTTTGAGGCAAAAAGGCACAAATTTCCCTTATTTTCAGGCAAAATTGCAGAAATTTCATTTATTTCAGGGCAAAAAGTCAGAAATTACTTTTATTTTGGGGCAAAAAGCAGAAATTTCTTTTATTTTGGTACAAAGTTGAAGAAATTTTTCTTATTTTGGAACAAAAAGGCAGAAATTCCCTATATTTTGGGGCAAAAGGCAGAAATTCCCCTTATTTTGAGGTAAAAAGGCTGAAATGCCCCTTGTTTTGGGGCAATAAGGCAGAAATTCCCTTTTTTTTTCTGGCAAAAAGGCAGAAATTCCCATTTATTGGTGCAGAAAAGCAGAAACTTTCCTTATTTGGGGGCAATAATGCAGAGATTCCCCATATTTTGAGGCAAAAAGTCAGATATTCCCGTTATTTGAAGGTAAAATGCTGAAATTCCCCTTATTTTGGGCAAAAGGCAGAAATTCCCATTATTTTGGGGCAAAATTTCAGAAATTTCACTTATTTTAGGGCAAAAAGTCAGAAATTTGCCTTATTTTGGGGCAAAAAGCAGAAATTCCCCTAATTTTGGGGCCAAAAACAGAAATTCCGCTTATTTTGGGGTAAAATTGCAGAAATTTCAAATATTTCAGTGCAAAAAGGCAGAATTTCCGCTTAATTTTAGACAATAAGGCACAAATTTTCCGTATTTTGGAGCAAAATCTCAGAAATTCCCCTTATAATGGTGCAAAAATGCAGAAATTCCTTTTATTTTGGTGTAATAAGGCAGAAATTCCCCGTGTTTTGAAGCAAAATTGCACAAATTCATCTAATTTTGAGGGAAAATGCAGAAATTCAAATTATTTTGGGGCAAAAAGACAGAAATTCTCCTTATTTCAGGGCATAACGTCAGAAATTCCCCTTATTTTGGGGCAAAATTGCAGAAATTTTTCTTATTTTGGGCAAAATTGCAGAAATTTCACTTATTTAAGGGAAAGAAGGCAGGAATTTCTCTTATTTTGGGGCAAAAGAGCAGAAATTTCTTTTATTTTGGTACAAAATTGCAGATATTTTCTTTATTTTGGGGCAAAAATGAAGAAATTCCCCTTATTTTGTGGCAAAAAGGCAGAAATTTTCCTTATTTTGGGGCAAAATTGCAGAAATTTCACTTATTTCAAGGCAAAATTCAAAAATTCCTTTTATTTTGGGGCAAAAAAACAAAAATTCCGTTTATTTTTGGGTAAAAAGGCACAAATTTCACTTATTTTGAGGTAAAAAGGCAGAAATTACTCTTACTTTGGGGCTAAAATGAAGAAATTTCCCTTTTTTGTGGCAAAATTACAGAAATTTTTCTTATTTTGGGCAAAATTGCAGAAATTTCACTTATTTCAGGGAAAGAAGGCAGGAATTTCTCTCATTTTGGGGCAAAAAGGCAGAAATTTCTTTTATTTTGGTACAAAATTGCAGAGATTTTTTTATTTTGGGGCAAAAATGAAGAAATTCCCCCTTATTTTGTGGCAAAAAGGCAGAAATTTCCCTTATTTTGGGGCAAAATTGCAGAAATTCCTTTTATTTTGATGCAATAAGGCAGAAATTCCCCGTATTTTGAAGCAAAATTGCACAAATTCCCCTAATTTTGAGGGAAAATGCAGAAATTCACATTATTTTTGGGCAAAAAGACAGAAATTCTCCTTATTTCACGGCAAAAAGTCAGAAATTCCCCTTATTTTTGGGCAAAATTGCAGAAATTTCCTTTATTTTGTGGCAAAATTGCAGAAATTTTTCTTATTTTGGGCAAAATTGCAGAAATTTCACTTATTTCATCGAAAGAAGGCAGGAATTTCTCTTATTTTGGGGCAAAAAGGCAGAAATTTCTTTTATTTTGGTACAAAATTGCAGAAATTTTCTTTATTTTGGGGCAAAAATGCAAAAATTCCCCTTATTTTGTGGCAAAAAGGCAGAAATTTCCCTTATTTTGAGGCAAAATTGCAGAAATTCCTTTTATTTTGGTGCAATAAGGCAGAAATTCCCAATATTTTGAAGCAAAATTTCACAAATTCCCCTAATTTTGAGGGAAAATGCAGAAGTTCACATTATTTTGGGGCAAAAAGGCAGAAATTCTCCTTATTTCACGGCAAAAAGTCAGAAATTCCCCTTATTTTGGGCAAAGTTGCAGAAATTTCCCTTATTTTGTGGCAAAATTGCAGAAATTTTTCTTATTTTGGGCAAAATTGCAGAAATTTCACTTATGTCAGGGAAAGAAGGCAGGAATTTCTCTTATTTTGAGGCAAAAAGGCAGAAATTTCTTTTATTTTGGTACAAAATTGCAGAAATTTTCTTTATTTTTAGGCAAAAATGCAGAAATTCCCCATATTTTGGGTCAAAAAGGCAGAGATTTCCCTTATTATGAGGTAAAAAGGCTGAAATTCCTTTTATTTTGGGGCAAAAAGACAGAAATCCCCCTTATTTTTTGGCAAAAAGGCAGAAATTTCCCTTATTTTGGGGCACAATTGCAGAAATTTCCCTTATTTTGGGGCAAAATTTTAGAAATTTCTTTTATTTTGGTACAGAATTGCAGAAATTTTTCTTCTTTTGTGACAAAAAGGCAGAAATTCCCCATATTTTGGTGCAAAAAGGCTGAAATTCCCCTTATTTTGAGGTAAAATGCTTAAATTCCCCATATTTTGGAAGAAAAATGCAGAAATTCCCTACATTTTGAGGCAAAAAGGCACAAATTTCCCTTATTTTCAGGCAAAATTGCAGAAATTTCATTTATTTCAGGGCAAAAAGCCAGAAATTCCTTTTATTTTGGGGCAAAAAGCAGAAATTTCTTTTATTTTGGTACAAAGTTGAAGAAATTTTTCTTATTATGGAACAAAAAGGCAGAAATTCCTCATATTTTGGGGCAAAAGGCAGAAATTCTCCTTATTTTGAGGTAAAAAGGCTGAAATGCCCCTTGTTTTGGGGCAAAAAGGCAGAAATTCCCTTTATTTTCTGGCAAAAAGGCAGAAATTCCTGTTAATTGGGGCAGTAAAGCAGAAACTTTCCTTATTTGGGGGCAATAATGCAGAAATTCCCCATATTTTGTGGCAAATAGGCATAAATTCCCCTTATTTTGAGGTAAAAAGAATGAAATTCCCCTTATTTTAGGCCAAAAAGGCAAAAATTTCCATTACTTTGTGGCAAAATGGCAGAAATTCTTGTTAATTGGGGCAGAAAAGCTGAAATTTTCCTTATTTGAAGGCAATAAGGCAGTAATTCCCCATATTTTGTGGCAAAAAGGCAGAAATTCCCCTCATTTGGAGGTAAAATGCTGAAATTCCCCTTATTTTGTGCAAAAAGGCAGAAATTCCCCTTATTTTTGGACAAAATTGCAGAAATTTCACTTATTTCAGGGCAAAAAGTCAGAAATTTGCCTTATTTTGGGGCAAAAAGAAGAAATTCCCCTAATTTTGGGGCCAAAAATAGAAATTCCCCTTATTTTGGGGTAAAATTGCAGAAATTTCAAATATTTCAGGGCAAAAAGGCAGAAATTCCACTTAATTTCGGGCAATAAGGCAGAAATTTTCTGTATTTTGGAGCAAAATCTCAGAAATTCCCCTTATATTGGTGCAAAAATGCAGAAATTCCCTTTATTTTAGTGCAATAAGGCAGAAATTCCCCGTATTTTGAAGCAAAATTGCACTAATTCCCCTAATTTTTAGGGAAAATGCAGAAATTCACATTATTTTGGGGCAAAAAGACAGAAATTCTCCTTATTTCACGGTAAAAAGTCAGAAATTCCCCTTATTTTGGGGCAAAATTGCAAAAATTTCCCTTATTTTGTGGCAAAATTGCAGAAATTTTTCTTATTTTGGGCAAAATTGCAGAAATTTCACTTATTTAAATGAAAGAAGGCAGGAATTTCTTATATTTTGGGGAAAAAGGCAGAAATTTCTTTTATTTTGGTACAAAATAGCAAAAATTTTCTTTATTTTGAGGCAAAAATGCAGAAAATCCCCATATTTTGGGGCAAAAAAGCAGAGATTCCCCTTATTATGAGGTAAAAAGGCTGAAATTCCTTTTATTTTGGGGCAAAAAGACAGAAATCCCCCTTATTTTGTGGCAAAAAGGCAGAAATTTCCCTTATTTTGGGGCAAAATTGCAGAAATTTCCCTTATTTTGGGGCAAAATTTTAGAAATTTCTTTTATTTTGGTACAGAATTGCAGAAATTTTTCTTCTTTTGTGGCAAAAAGGCAGAAATTCCCCATATTTTGGTGCAAAAAGGCTGAAATTCCCCTTATTTTGAGGTAAAATGCTTAAATTCCCCATATTTTGGAACAAAAATGCAGAAATTCCCTACATTTTGAGGCAAAAAGGCACAAATTTCCCTTATTTTCAGGCAAAATTGCAGAAATTTCATTTATTTCAGGGCAAAAAGTCAGAAATTACTTTTATTTTGGGGCAAAAAGCAGAAATTTCTTTTATTTTGGTACAAAGTTGAAGAAATTTTTCTTATTTTGGAACAAAAAGGCAAAAATTCCCCATATTTTGGGGCAAAAGGCAGAAATTCCCCTTATTTTGAGGTAAAAAGGCTGAAATGCCCCTTGTTTTGGGGCAATAAGGCAGAAATTCCCTTTATTTTCTGGCAAAAAGGCAGAAATTCCCATTTATTGGTGCAGAAAAGCAGAAACTTTCCTTATTTGGGGGCAATAATGCAGAGATTCCCCATATTTTGAGGCAAAAAGTCAGAAATTCCCGTTATTTGAAGGTAAAATGCTGAAATTCCCCTTATTTTGGGCAAAAGGCAGAAATTCCCATTATTTTGGGGCAAAATTTCAGAAATTTCACTTATTTTAGGGCAAAAAGTCAGAAATTTGCCTTATTTTGGGGCAAAAAGCAGAAATTCCCCTAATTTTGGGGCCAAAAACAGAAATTCCGCTTATTTTTGGGTAAAATTGCAGAAATTTCAAATATTTCAGTGCAAAAAGGCAGAATTTCCGCTTAATTTTAGACAATAAGGCACAAATTTTCCGTATTTTGGAGCAAAATCTCAGAAATTCCCCTTATAATGGTGCAAAAATGCAGAAATTCCTTTTATTTTGGTGTAATAAGGCAGAAATTCCCCGTGTTTTGAAGCAAAATTGCACAAATTCATCTAATTTTGAGGGAAAATGCAGAAATTCAAATTATTTTGGGGCAAAAAGACAGAAATTCTCCTTATTTCAGGGCATAACGTCAGAAATTCCCCTTATTTTGGGGCAAAATTGCAGAAATTTTTCTTATTTTGGGCAAAATTGCAGAAATTTCACTTATTTAAGGGAAAGAAGGCAGGAATTTCTCTTATTTTGGGGCAAAAGAGCAGAAATTTCTTTTATGTTGGTACAAAATTGCAGATATTTTCTTTATTTTGGGGCAAAAATGAAGAAATTCCCCTTATTTTGTGGCAAAAAGGCAGAAATTTTCCTTATTTTGGGGCAAAATTGCAGAAATTTCACTTATTTCAAGGCAAAATTCAAAAATTCCTTTTATTTTGGGGCAAAAAAACAAAAATTCCGTTTATTTTTGGGTAAAAAGGCACAAATTTCACTTATTTTGAGGTAAAAAGGCAGAAATTACTCTTACTTTGGGGCTAAAATGAAGAAATTTCCCTTTTTTGTGGCAAAATTACAGAAATTTTTCTTATTTTGGGCAAAATTGCAGAAATTTCACTTATTTCAGGGAAAGAAGGCAGGAATTTCTCTCATTTTGGGGCAAAAAGGCAGAAATTTCTTTTATTTTGGTACAAAATTGCAGAGATTTTTTTATTTTGGGGCAAAAATGAAGAAATTCCCCCTTATTTTGTGGCAAAAGGCAGAAATTTCCCTTATTTTGGGGCAAAATTGCAGAAATTCCCTTTATTTTGGTGCAATAAGGCAGAAATTCCCCGTATTTTGAAGCAAAATTGCACAAATTCCCCTAATTTTGAGGGAAAATGCAGAAATTCACATTATTTTTGGGCAAAAAGACAGAAATTCTCCTTATTTCACGGCAAAAAGTCAGAAATTCCCCTTATGTTTGGGCAAAATTGCAGAAATTTCCTTTATTTTGTGGCAAAATTGCAGAAATTTTTCTTATTTTGGGCAAAATTGCAGAAATTTCACTTATTTCATCGAAAGAAGGCAGGAATTTCTCTTATTTTGGGGCAAAAAGGCAGAAATTTCTTTTATTTTGGTACAAAATTGCAGAAATTTTCTTTATTTTGGGGCAAAAATGCAAAAATTCCCCTTATTTTGTGGCAAAAAGGCAGAAATTTCCCTTATTTTGAGGCAAAATTGCAGAAATTCCTTTTATTTTGGTGCAATAAGGCAGAAATTCCCAATATTTTGAAGCAAAATTGCACAAATTCCCCTAATTTTGAGGGAAAATGCAGAAGTTCACATTATTTTGGGGCAAAAAGGCAGAAATTCTCCTTATTTCACGGCAAAAAGTCAGAAATTCCCCCTATTTTGGGCAAAGTTGCAGAAATTTCCCTTATTTTGTGGCAAAATTGCAGAAATTTTTCTTATTTTGGGCAAAATTGCAGAAATTTCACTTATTTCAGGGAAAGAAGGCAGGAATTTCTCTTATTTTGAGGCAAAAAGGCAGAAATTTCTTTTATTTTGGTACAAAATTGCAGAAATTTTCTTTATTTTTAGGCAAAAATGCAGAAATTCCCCATATTTTGGGTCAAAAAGGCAGAGATTTCCCTTATTATGAGGTAAAAAGGCTGAAATTCCTTTTATTTTGGGGCAAAAAGACAGAAATTCCCCTTATTTTGTGGCAAAAAGGCAGAAATTTTTCTTATTTTGGGGCAAAATTGCAGAAATTTTCTTTATTTTGTGGCAAAATTGCAGAAATTTTTCTTATTTTGGGCATAATTGCAGAAATTTCACTTATTTCAGGGAAAGAAGGCAGGAATTTCTCTTATTTTGGGGCAAAAAGGCAGAAATTTCTTATATTTTGGTACAAAATTGCAGAAATTTTCTATATTTTGGGACAAAAATGCAGAAATTCCCCTTATTTTGTGGCAAAATGGCAGAAATTTCCCTTATTTTGGGGCAAAATTGCAGAAATTTTCCTTATTTTGTGGCAAAATTGCAGAAATTTTTCTTATTTTGGGCAAAATTGCAGAAATTTCACTTATTTCAGGGAAAGAAGGCAGGAATTTCTCTTATTTTGGGGCAAAAAGGCAGAAATTTCTTATATTTTGGTACAAAATTGCAGAAATTTTCTATATTTTGGGACAAAAATGCAGAAATTCCCCTTATTTTGTGGCAAAATGGCAGAAATTTCCCTTATTTTGGGGCAAAATTGCAGAAATTTTCCTTATTTTGTGGCAAAATTGCAGAAATTTTTCTTATTTTGGGCAAAATTGCAGAAATTTCACTTATTTCAGGGAAAGAAGGCAGGAATTTCTCTTATTTTGGGGCAAAAAGGCAGAAATTTCTTATATTTTGGTACAAAATTGCAGAAATTTTCTATATTTTGGGACAAAAATGCAGAAATTCCCCTTATTTTGTGGCAAAAAGGCAGAAATTTCCTTTATTTTGGGGCAAAATTGCAGAAATTTCACTTATTTCAAGGCAAAATTCCAAAAGTCCTTTTGTTTTGGGGCAAAAAGACAGAAATTCAGTTTAGTTTTTGGTTAAAAAGCAGAAATTTCACTTAATTTGAGGTAAAAAGGCAGAAATTACTCTTATTTTGGGGCTAAAATGAAGAAATTTCCCTTTTTTGTGGCAAAAGGTATACATTCCCCTTATTTTCAGGCAAAAAAGCAGAAATTCCCAGTATTTTGAAGCAAAATTGCAGAAATTCCCCTAATTGTGAGGCAAAACGGCAGAAATTCCCTATATGTTGGGGCAAGAAGACAGAAATTCTCCTTATTTTGTGGCAAAACTCAGAAATTCCACTTATTTTGGGGCAAAATTCCAGAAATTTCCCTTATTTTAGGGCAAAAAAGCAGAAATTCCTAATATATTGTGGCAAAAATGCAGAAATTCCCCTTATTTTGAGGCAAAAAGGCTGAAATTCCTCTTATTTGGGGGCAAAAAAGAAGAATTTTTCTTTATTTTGGGGCAAAGTTGCAGAAATTTTTCTTATTTTGGGCAAAATTGCAGAAATTTCACTTATTTCAGGGAAAGAAGGCAGGAATTTCTCTTATTTTGGGGCAAAAAGGCAGAAATTTCTTATATTTTGGTACAAAATTGCAGAAATTTTCTATATTTTGGGACAAAAATGCAGAAATTCCCCTTATTTTGTGGCAAAATGGCAGAAATTTCCCTTATTTTGGGGCAAAATTGCAGAAATTTTCCTTATTTTGTGGCAAAATTGCAGAAATTTTTCTTATTTTGGGCAAAATTGCAGAAATTTCACTTATTTCAGGGAAAGAAGGCAGGAATTTCTCTTATTTTGGGGCAAAAAGGCAGAAATTTCTCATATTTTGGTACAAAATTGCAGAAATTTTCTATATTTTGGGACAAAAATGCAGAAATTCCCCTTATTTTGTGGCAAAAAGGCAGAAATTTCCTTTATTTTGGGGCAAAATTGCAGAAATTTCACTTATTTCAAGGCAAAATTCCAAAAGTCCTTTTGTTTTGGGGCAAAAAGACAGAAATTCAGTTTAGTTTTTGGTTAAAAAGCAGAAATTTCACTTAATTTGAGGTAAAAAGGCAGAAATTACTCTTATTTTGGGGCTAAAATGAAGAAATTTCCCTTTTTTGTGGCAAAAGGTATACATTCCCCTTATTTTCAGGCAAAAAAGCAGAAATTCCCAGTATTTTGAAGCAAAATTGCAGAAATTCCCCTAATTGTGAGGCAAAACGGCAGAAATTCCCTATATGTTGGGGCAAGAAGACAGAAATTCTCCTTATTTTGTGGCAAAACTCAGAAATTCCACTTATTTTGGGGCAAAATTCCAGAAATTTCCCTTATTTTAGGGCAAAAAAGCAGAAATTCCTAATATATTGTGGCAAAAATGCAGAAATTCCCCTTATTTTGAGGTAAAAAGGCTGAAATTCCTCTTATTTGGGGGCAAAAAGGAAGAATTTTTCTTTATTTTGGGGCAAAGTTGCAGAAATTTCACTTATTTCAGGGTAATAAGTCAGAAATTTTCCTTATTTTGTGGCAAAAAAAACAGAAATTTCTTTTGTTTTGGGGTAAAAAAGACAGAAATTCCACTTGTTTAGAGGCAAAAGGCAGAAGTTCCTCTTAATTTTGCGCAAAAATGAAGAAATTTTCCTTTTTTATGGCAAAAAAATATGCATTCCCCTTATTTTTGGGCAAAAAGGCAGAAATTCCCCTTATTTTGAAGCAAAATTGCAGAAATTCCCCTAATTTTGGGGTAAAAGTCAGACATTCCCTTTATTTTGGGGCAAAAATCAGAAATTCCCATTATTTTGGGGAAAAATTCCAGAAATTTCCTTTAATTTGGGGCAAAATTGCAGAAATTTACCTTATTTTGGTGCAAAATTGCAGAAATTTCTGATATTTGGGGCAAAATTGCAGAAATTTCACTTATTTTCAGGTAAAAAGGCTGAAATTTCCTTTATTTTTGGGCAAAAAGTGAGAAATTCCCCTTATTTTGGGGCAAAATTGCAGAAATATTTCTTATTTTGGGGCAAAAAGGCAGAAACTCCTTATATTTTGGGACAAAAAGGAAGAAATTCCCCTTATTTTGGGATAAATTTGCAGAAATTTCCCTTAATTGGAAGCAAAAAGGCAGAAAATCCTTTTAATTTCGGGCAAAAAGGCAGAAATTCCCCGTATTTTGGAGTAAAATTGCAGAATTTCCCCTAATATCGGGGCAAAAATGCAGAAATTCCCTTTATTTGGGGCAAAAGCAGAAGTTCCCCTTATTTTCGGGAAAAAAGGCAGAAATTCCTTGTATTTTGAAGCAAAATTGCAGAAACTCCCCTAATTTTGGGGCAAAAAGGCAGAAATTCCCTTTATTTTGGGGCAAAAATACAGAAATTCTCCTTATTTCGCGGCAAAAAGTCAGAAATTCCCCTTATTTTGGGGCAAAATTGAAGAACTTTCCCTTATTTTGGGGCAAAATTGCAGAAATTTCCCTTATTTTGGGGCAAAATTTTAGAAATTTCATTTATTTTGGTACATAATTGCAGAAATTTTTCTTATATTGTGGCAAAAAGGCTAAAATTTCCCATATTTTGTTGCAAAAATGCTGAAATTCCCCTTATTTTGAGGTAAAATGCTGAAATTCCCCTTATTTTGGGGCAAAAAGGCCGAAATTTCCCTCATTTTGGGGCAAAAAGGCACAAATTTTCCTTATATTCGGGCAAAATTGCAGAAATTTCATTTATTTCAGGGCAAAAAGTCAGAAATTCCATTTATTTTGGGACAAAAAACAGAAATTTCTTTTATTTTGGTACAAAGTTGAAGAAATTTTTCTTATTTTGGAACAAAAAGGCAGAAATTCATCATATTTTGGGGTAAAAGGCAGAAATTCCCCTTATTTTGAGGTAAAAAGGATTAAATTCCTCTTATTTTAGGGCAAAAAGGCAAAAATTTCCTTTACTTTGTGGCAAAAAGGCAGAAATTCTTGTTAATTGGGGCAGAAAAGCAGAAATTTTCCTTATTTGAAGGCAATAAGGCAGTAATTCCCCATATTTTGTGGCAAAAAGGCAGAAATTCCCCTCATTTGGAGGTAAAATGCTGAAATTCCCCTTATTTTGGGCAAAAAGGCAGAAATTCCCCTTATTTTTGGACAAAATTGTAGAAATTTCACTTATTTCAGGGCAAAAAGTAAGAAATTTGCCTTATTTTGGGGCAAAAAGCAAAAATTCCCCTAATTTTGGGGCCAAAAATTGAAATTTCTTTTATTTTGGGGTAAAATTGCAGAAATTTCAAATATTTCAGGGCAAAAAGGCAGAAATTCCACTTAATTTCGGGCAATAAGGCAGAAATTTTCTGTATTTTGGAGCAAAATCTCAGAAATTCCCCTTATATTGGTGCAAAAATTCAGAAATTCCCTTTATTTTGGTGCAATAAGGCAGAAATTCCCCATATTTTGAAGCAAAATTGCACTAATTCCCCTAATTTTGAGGGAAAATGCAGAAATTCACATTATTTTGGGGCAAAAAGACAGAAATTCTCCTTATTACACAGCAAAAAGTCAGAAATTCCCCTTATTTTGGGGCAAAATTGCATAAATTTCCCTTATTTTGTGGCAAAATTGCAGAAATTTTTCTTATTTTGGGCAAAATTGCAGAAATTTCACTTATTTCAGGGAAAGAAGGCAGGAATTTCTCTTATTTGGGGCAAAAAGGCAGAAATTTCTTTTATTTTGGTACAAAATTGCAAAAATTTTCTTTATTTTGAGGCAAAAATGCAGAAATTACCCATATTTTGGGGCAAAAAGGCAGATATTCCCTTTATTATGAGGTAAAAAGTTTGAAATTCCTTTTATTTTGGGGCAAAAAGACAGAAATTCCCCTTATTTTGTGGCAAAAAGGCAGAAATTTCCCTTATTTTGGAGCAAAATTGCAGAAATTTCCCTTATTTTGTGGCAAAATTGCAGAAATTTTTCTTATTTTGGGCAAAATTGCAGAAATTTCACTTATTTCAGGAAAAGAAGGCAGGAATTTCTATTATTTTGGGGCAAAAAGGCAGAAATTTCTTATATTTTGGTACAAAATTGCAGAAATTTTCTATATTTTGGGACAAAAATGCAGAAATTCCCCTTATTTTGTGGCAAAAAGGCAGAAATTTCCCTTATTTTGGGGCAAAATTGCAGAAATTTTCTTTATTTTGTGGCAAAATTGGAGAAATTTTTCTTATTTTGGTCAAAATTGCAGAAATTTCACTCATTTCAGGGAAAGAAGGCAGGAATTTCTCTTATTTTGGGGCAAAAAGGCAGAAATTTCTTATATTTTGGTACAAAATTGCAGAAATTATCTATATTTTGGAACAAAAATGCAGAAATTCCCCTTATTTTGTGGCAAAAAGGCAGAAATTTCCCTTATTTGGGGCAAAATTGCAGAAATTTTCCTTATTTTGTGGCAAAATTGCAGAAATTTTTCTTATTTTGGGCAAAATTGCCGAAATTTCACTTATTTCAGAAAAAGAAGGCAGGAATTTCTCTTACTTTGGGGCAAAAAGGAAGAAATTTCTTATATTTTGGTACAAAATTGCAGAAATTTTCTATATTTTGGGACAAAAATGCAGAAATTCCCCTTATTTTGTGGCAAAAAGGCAGAAATTTCCCTTATTTTGGAGCAAAATTGCAGAAATTTCACTTACTTCAAGGCAAAATTCCAAAAGTCCTTTTGTTTTGGGGCAAAAAGACAGAAATTCAGTTTATTTTTGGGTTAAAAAGCAGAAATTTCACTTAATTTGATGTAAAAAGGCAGAAATTACTTATTTTGGGGCTAAAATGAAGAAATTTCCCTTTTTTGTGGCAAAAGGTATACATTCCCCTTATTTTCAGGCAAAAAAGCAGAAATTCTTCGTATTTTGAAGCAAAATTGCAGAAATTCCCCTAATTGTGAGGCAAAACGGCAGAAATTCCCTATATGTTGGGGCAAAAAGACAGAAATTCTCCTTATTTTGTGGCAAAACTCAGAAATTCCACTTATTTTGGGGCAAAATTCCAGAAATTTCCCTTATTTTAGGGCAAAAAACAGAAATTCCTAATATATTGTGGCAAAAATGCAGAAATTCCCCTTATTTTGAGGTAAAAAGGCTGAAATTCCTCTTATTTGGGGGCAAAAAGGAAGAATTTTTCTTTATTTTGGGGCAAAGTTGCAGAAATTTCACTTATTTCAGGGTAATAAGTCAGAAATTTTCCTTATTTTGGGGCAAAAAAAACAGAAATTTCTTTTGTTTTGGGGTAAAAAAGACAGAAATCCCACTTATTTAGAGGCAAAAGGCAGAAGTTCCTCTTAATTTTGCGCAAAAATGAAGAAATTTTCCTTTTTTATGGCAAAAAAATATGCATTCCCCTTATTTTCGGGCAAAAAGGCAGAAATTCCCCTTATTTTGAAGCAAAATTGCAGAAATTCCCCTAATTTTGGGGTAAAAGTCAGACATTCCCTTTATTTTGGGGCAAAAATCAGAAATTTCCCTTATTTTGGGGAAAAATTCCAGAAATTTCCTTTAATTTGGGGCAAAATTGCAGAAATTTACCTTATTTTGGTGCAAAATTGCAGAAATTTCTGATATTTGGGGCAAAATTGCAGAAATTTCACTTATTTTCAGGTAAAAAGGCTGAAATTTCCTTTATTTTTGGGCAAAAAGTGAGAAATTCCCCTTATTTTGGGGCAAAATTGCAGAAATATTTCTTATTTTGGGGCAAAAAGGCAGAAACTCCTTATATTTTGGGGCAAAAAGGAAGAAATTCCCCTTATTTTGGAATAAATTTGCAGAAATTTCCCTTACTTGGAAGCAAAAAGGCAGAAAATCCTTTTAATTTCTGGCAAAAAGGCAGGAATACCCGTATTTTGGAGCAAAATTGCAGAATTTCTCCTAATATCGGGGCAAAAATGCAGAAATTCCCTTTATTTGGGCAAAAGCAGAAGTTCCCCTTATTTTCGGGAAAAAAGGCAGAAATTCCTTGTATTTTGAAGCAAAATTGCAGAAACTCCCCTAATTTTGGGGCAAAAAGGCAGAAATTTCCTTTATTTTGGGGCAAAAATACAGAAATTCTCCTTATTTCGCGGCAAAAAGTCAGAAATTCCCCTTATTTTGGGGCAAAATTGAAGAACTTTCTCTTATTTTGGGGGAAAATTGCAGAAATTTCCCTTATTTTGGGGCAAAATTTTAGAAATTTCTTTTATTTTGGTACATAATTGCAGAAATTTTTCTTATATTGTGGCAAAAAGGCTAAAATTCCCCATATTTTGGTGCAAAAATGCTGAAATTCCCCTTATTTTGAGGTAAAATGCTGAAATTCCCCTTATTTTGGGGCAAAAAGGCCGAAATTTCCCTCATTTTGGGGCAAAAAGGCACAAATTTTCCTTATATTCGGGCAAAATTGCAGAAATTTCATTTATTTCAGGGCAAAAAGTCAGAAATTCCATTTATTTTGGGACAAAAAACAGAAATTTCTTTTATTTTGGTACAAAGTTGAAGAAATTTTTCTTATTTTGGAACAAAAAGGCAGAAATTCATCATATTTTGTGGTAAAAGGCAGAAATTCCCCTTATTTTGAGGTAAAAAGGATTAAATTCCTCTTATTTTAGGGCAAAAAGGCAAAAATTTTTTTTACTTTGTGGCAAAAAGGCAGAAATTCTTGTTAATTGGGGCAGAAAAGCAGAAATTTTCCTTATTTGAAGGCAATAAGGCAGTAATTCCCCATATTTTGTGGCAAAAAGGCAGAAATTCCCCTCATTTGGAGGTAAAATGCTGAAATTCCCCTTATTTTGGGCAAAAAGGCAGAAATTCCCCTTATTTTTGGACAAAATTGCAGAAATTTCACTTATTTCAGGGCAAAAAGTAAGAAATTTGCCTTATTTTGGGGCAAAAAGAAAAAATTCCCCTAATTTTGGGGCCAAAAATTGAAATTCCCTTTATTTTGGGGTAAAATTGCAGAAATTTCAAATATTTCAGGGCAAAAAGGCAGAAATTCCACTTAATTTCGGGCAATAAGGCAGAAATTTTCTGTATTTTGGAGCAAAATCTCAGAAATTCCCCTTATATTGGTGCAAAAATTCAGAAATTCCCTTTATTTTGGTGCAATAAGGCGGAAATTCCCCATATTTTGAAGCAAAATTGCACTAATTCCCCTAATTTTGAGGGAAAATGCAGAAATTCACATTATTTTGGGGCAAAAAGACAGAAATTCTCCTTATTACACAGCAAAAATTCAGAAATTCCCCTTATTTTGGGGCAAAATTGCATAAATTTCCCTTATTTTGTGGCAAAATTGCAGAAATTTTTCTTATTTTGGGAAAAAATTGCAGAAATTTCACTTATTTCAGGTAAAGAAGGCAGGAATTTCGCTTATTTGGGGCAAAAAGGCAGAAATTTCTTTTATTTTGGTACAAAATTGCAAAAATTTTTTTTATTTTGAGGCAAAAATGCAGAAATTCCCCATATTTTGGGGCAAAAAGGCAGATATTCCCTTTATTATGAGGTAAAAAGGCTGAAATTCCTTTTATTTTGGGGCAAAAATACAGAAATCCCCTTATTTTGTGGCAAAAAAGCAGAAATTTCCCTTATTTTCGGCAAAATAGCAGAAATTTCCCTTATTTTGGGGCAAAATTTTAGAAATTTCTTTTATTTTGGTACAGAATTGCAGAAATTTTTCTTCGTTTGTGGCAAAAAGGCAGAAATTCCCCATATTTTGGTGCAAAAAGTCTGAAATTCCCCTTATTTTGAGGTAAAATGCTGAAATTCCCCATATTTTGGGGCAAAAAGGCAGAAATTCCCTACATTTTGGGGCAAAAAGGCACAAATTTCCCTTATTTTCGGGCAAAATTGCAGAAATTTCATTTATTTCAGGGCAAAGAGTCAGAAATTCCTTTTATTTTGGGTCAAAAAGCAGAAATTTCTTTTATTTTGGTACAAAGTTGAAGAAATTTTTCTTATTTTGGAACAAAAAGGCAGAAATTCCCCATATTTTGGGGCAAAAGACAGAAATTCCCCTTATTTTGAGGTAAAAAGGCTGAAATTCCCCTTGTTTTGGGGCAAAAAGACAGAAATTCCCTTTATTTTCTGGCAAAAAGGCAGAAATTCCCATTAGTTGGGGCAGAAAAGCAGAAACTTTTCTTATTTGGGGCAATAATGCAGAGATTCCCCATATTTTGTGGCAAAAAGGCAGAAATTCCCCTTATTTGGAGGTAAAATGCTTAAATTCGCCTTATTTGGGGCAATAGGCAGAAATTCCCCTTATTTTGGGGCAAAATTGCAGAAATTTCCCTTATTTTGGGGCAAAAAGAAGAAATTCCACCAATTTGGGGGCCAAAAACAGAAATTCCCCTTATTTTGTGTAAAATTGCAGAAATTTCAAATATTTCAGTGCAAAAAGGCAGAAATTCCACTTAATTTTAGACAATAAGGCACAAATTTTCCGTATTTTGGAGCAAAATCTCAGAAATTCCTCTTATAATGATGCAAAAATGCAGAAATTCCCTTTATTTTGGTGTAAAAAGGCAGAAATTCCCCGTGTTTTGAAGCAAAATTGCAAATTCATCTAATTTTGAGTGAAAATACAGAAATTCAAATTATTTTGGGGCAAAAATACAGAAATTCTCCTTATTTCAGGGCATAACTTGAGAAATTCCCCTTATTTTGGGGCAAAATTGCAGAAATTTTCCTTATTTTGTGGCAAAATTGCAGAAATTTTTCTTATTTTGGGCAAAATTGCAGAAATTTCACTTATTTCAGGGAAAGAAGTCAGGAATTTCTCTTATTTTGGGGCAAAAGGGCAGAAATTTCTTTTATTTTGGTACAAAATTGCAAAAATTTTTTTTATTTTGAGGCAAAAATGCAGAAATTCCCCATATTTTGGGGCAAAAAGGCAGATATTCCCTTTATTATGAGGTAAAAAGGCTGAAATTCCTTTTATTTTGGGGCAAAAATACAGAAATCCCCTTATTTTGTGGCAAAAAAGCAGAAATTTCCCTTATTTTCGGCAAAATAGCAGAAATTTCCCTTATTTTGGGGCAAAATTTTAGAAATTTCTTTTATTTTGGTACAGAATTGCAGAAATTTTTCTTCGTTTGTGGCAAAAAGGCAGAAATTCCCCATATTTTGGTGCAAAAAGTCTGAAATTCCCCTTATTTTGAGGTAAAATGCTGAAATTCCCCATATTTTGGGGCAAAAAGGCAGAAATTCCCTACATTTTGGGGCAAAAAGGCACAAATTTCCCTTATTTTCGGGCAAAATTGCAGAAATTTCATTTATTTCAGGGCAAAGAGTCAGAAATTCCTTTTATTTTGGGTCAAAAAGCAGAAATTTCTTTTATTTTGGTACAAAGTTGAAGAAATTTTTCTTATTTTGGAACAAAAAGGCAGAAATTCCCCATATTTTGGGGCAAAAGACAGAAATTCCCCTTATTTTGAGGTAAAAAGGCTGAAATTCCCCTTGTTTTGGGGCAAAAAGACAGAAATTCCCTTTATTTTCTGGCAAAAAGGCAGAAATTCCCATTAGTTGGGGCAGAAAAGCAGAAACTTTTCTTATTTGGGGCAATAATGCAGAGATTCCCCATATTTTGTGGCAAAAAGGCAGAAATTCCCCTTATTTGGAGGTAAAATGCTTAAATTCGCCTTATTTGGGGCAATAGGCAGAAATTCCCCTTATTTTGGGGCAAAATTGCAGAAATTTCCCTTATTTTGGGGCAAAAAGAAGAAATTCCACCAATTTGGGGGCCAAAAACAGAAATTCCCCTTATTTTGTGTAAAATTGCAGAAATTTCAAATATTTCAGTGCAAAAAGGCAGAAATTCCACTTAATTTTAGACAATAAGGCACAAATTTTCCGTATTTTGGAGCAAAATCTCAGAAATTCCTCTTATAATGATGCAAAAATGCAGAAATTCCCTTTATTTTGGTGTAAAAAGGCAGAAATTCCCCGTGTTTTGAAGCAAAATTGCAAATTCATCTAATTTTGAGTGAAAATACAGAAATTCAAATTATTTTGGGGCAAAAATACAGAAATTCTCCTTATTTCAGGGCATAACTTCAGAAATTCCCCTTATTTTGGGGCAAAATTGCAGAAATTTTCCTTATTTTGTGGCAAAATTGCAGAAATTTTTCTTATTTTGGGCAAAATTGCAGAAATTTCACTTATTTCAGGGAAAGAAGTCAGGAATTTCTCTTATTTTGGGGCAAAAGGGCAGAAATTTCTTTTATTTTGGTACACAATTGCAGAAATTTTCTTTATTTTGGGGCAAAAATGAAGAAATTCCTCTTATTTTGTGGCAAAAAAACAGAAATTTCCATTATTTTGGGGCAAAATTGCAGAAATTTCACTTATTTCAAGGCAAAATTCAGAAATTCCTTTTATTTTGGGGCAAAAAGGCAGAAATTTCTTTTATTTTGGTACAAAATTGCAGAAATTTTCTTTATTTTGGGGCAAAAATGCAGAAAATCCCCTTATTTTGTGGCAAAAAGGCAGAAATTTCCCTTATTTTGGGGCAAAATTGCAGAAATTTCCTTTATTTTGGTGCAATAAGGCAGAAATTCCTCATATTTTGAAGGAAAATTGCACAAATTCCCCTAATTTTGAGGGAAAATGCAGAAATTCACATTATTTTGGGGCAAAAAGACAGAAATTCTCCTTATTTCACGGCAAAAAGTCAGAAATTCCCCTTATTTTGGGGAAAAATTGCAGAAATTTCCCTTATTTTGTGGCAAAATTGCAGAAATTTTTCTTATTTTGGGCTAAATTGCAGAAATTTCACTTATTTCAGGCAAAGAAGGCAGGATTTCTCTTATTTTGGGACAAAAAGGCAGAAGTTTCTTATATTTTGGTACAAAATTGCAGAAATTTTCTATATTTTGGGACAAAAATGCAGAAATTCTCCTTATTTTGTGGCAAAACTCAGAAATTCCACTTATTTTGGGGCAAAATTCCAGAAATTTCTTTTATTTCAGGGAAAAAAGCAGAAATTCCTAATATATTGTGGCTACAATGCAGAAATTCCCCTTATTTTGAGGTAAAAAGGCTGAAATTTCTCTTATTTGGGGGCAAAAAAGAAGAATTTTTTCTTATTTTGGGGCAAAGTTGCAGAAATTTCACTTATGTCAGGGTAATAAGTCAGAAATTTTCCTTATTTTGAGGCAAAAAAGACAGAAATTTTTTTTTGTTTTGGGGTAAAAAAGACAGAAATTCCACTTATTTAGAGGCAAAAGGCAGAAGTTCCTCTTAATTTGTGGCAAAAATGAAGAAATTTCCCTTTTTTATGGCAAAAAGGTATGCATTCCCCTTATTTTCAGGCAAAAAGGCAGAAATTCCCCTTATTTTGAAGCAAAATTGCAGAAATTCCCCTAATTTTGGGGTAAAAGGCAGACATTCCCTTTATTTTGGGGCAAAAATCAGCAATTCCCCTTATTTTGGGGAAAAATTCCAGAAATTTCCTTTAAATTTGGGGCAAAATTGGAGAAATTTCACTTACTTTCAGGTAAAAAGGCTGATATTTCCTTTATTTTTGGGCAAAACGTGAGAAATTCCCCTTATTTTGCGGCAAAATTGCAGAAATATTTCTTATTTTGGGGCAAAAAGGCAGAAATTCCTTATATTTGGGGCAAAAAGGCAGAAATTCTCCTTATTTTGGGATAAAATTGCAGAAATTTCCCTTATTTGGGGGCAAAAAGGCAGAAAATCCTTTTAATTTCGGGCATAAAGGCAGAAATTCCCCGTATTTTGGAGCAAAATTGCAGAAATTCCCCTAATATCGGGGCAAAAATGCAGAAATTCCCTTTATTTGGGGCAAAAGCAGAAGTTCCCCTTATTTTCGGGAAAAAAGGCAGAAATTCCTTGTATTTTGAAGCAAAATTGCAGAAACTCCCTTATTTTTGGGGCAAAAAGGCAGAAATTTCCTTTATTTTGGGGCAAAAATACAGAAATTCTCCTTATTTCACGGCAAAAATTCAGAAATTCCCCTTATTTTGGGGCAAAATTGAAGAACTTTCCCTTATTTTCGGGAAAAATTGCAGAAATTTCCCTTATTTTGGGGCAAAATTGCAGAAATTTCACTTATTTTAGGGCAAAAAGTCAGAAATTTCCCTTATTTTGGGGCAAAAAGAAGAAATTCCACCAATTTGGGGGCCAAAAACAGAAATTCCCTTTATTTTGTGTAAAATTGCAGAAATTTCAAATATTTCAGTGCAAAAAGGCAGAAATTCCACTTAATTTTAGACAATAAGGCACAAATTTTTCGTATTTTGGAGCAAAATCTCAGAAATTCCTCTTATAATGATGCAAAAATGCAGAAATTCCCTTTATTTTGGTGTAAAAAGGCAGAAATTCCCCGTGTTTTGAAGCAAAATTGCAAATTCATCTAATTTTGAGTGAAAATACAGAAATTCAAATTATTTTGGGGCAAAAATACAGAAATTCTCCTTATTTCAGGGCATAACTTGAGAAATTCCCCTTATTTTGGGGCAAAATTGCAGAAATTTTCCTTATTTTGTGGCAAAATTGCAGAAATTTTTCTTATTTTGGGCAAAATTGCAGAAATTTCACTTATTTCAGGGAAAGAAGTCAGGAATTTCTCTTATTTTGGGGCAAAGGGGCAGAAATTTCTTTTATTTCGGTACACAATTGCAGAAATTTTCTTTATTTTGGGGCAAAAATGAAGAAATTCCTCTTATTTTGTGGCAAAAAAAACAGAAATTTCCCTTATTTTGGGGCAAAATTGCAGAAATTTCACTTATTTCAAGGCCAAATTCAGAAATTCCTTATATTTTGGGGCAAAAAGACAGAAATTCCGTTTATTTTTTGGTAAAAAGGCAGAAATTTCACTTATTTTGAGGTAAAAAGGCAGAAATTACTCTTATTTTTGGGCTAAAATGAAGAAATTTCCCTTTTTTGTGGCAAAATTGCAGAAATTTTTCTTATTTTGGGCAAAATTGCAGAAATTTCACTTATTTCAGGGAAAGAAGGCAGGAATTTCTCTTATTTTGGGGCAAAAAGGCAGAAATTTCTTTTATTTTGGTACAAAATTGCAGAAATTTTCTTTATTTTGGGGCAAAAATGCAGAAATTCCCCTTATTTTGTGGCAAAAAGCCAGAAATTTCCCTTATTTTGGGGCAAAATTGCAGAAATTTCCTTTATTTTGGTGCAATAAGGCAGAAATTCCTCATATTTTGAAGGAAAATTGCACAAATTCCCCTAATTTTGAGGGAAAATGCAGAAATTCACATTATTTTGGGGCAAAAAGACAGAAATTCTCCTTATTTCACGGCAAAAAGTCAGAAATTCCCCTTATTTTGGGGAAAAATTGCAGAAATTTCCCTTATTTTGTGGCAAAATTGCAGAAATTTTTCTTATTTTGGGCAAAATTGCAGAAATTTCACTTATTTCAGGCAAAGAAGGCAGGAATTTCTCTTATTTTGGGACAAAAAGGCAGAAATTTCTTATATTTTGGTACAAAATTGCAGAAATTTTCTATATTTTGGGACAAAAATGCAGAAATTCCCCTTATTTTGTGGCAAAAAGGCAGAAATTTCCCTTATTTTGGGGAAAAATTGCAGAAATTTCACTTATTTCAAGGAAAAATTCAAAAAGTCCTCTTATTTTGGGGCAAAAAGACAGAAATTCAGTTCATTTTTGGGTTAAAAGGCAGAAATTTCACTTAATTTGAGGTAAAAAGGCAGAAATTACTCTTATTTTGGGGCTAAAATGAAGAAATTTCTTTTTTTTGTGGCAAAAGGTATACATTCCCCTTATTTTCAGGCAAAAAAGCAGAAATTCCCCGTATTTTGAAGCAAAATTGCAGAAATTCCCCTAATTGTGAGGCAAAACGGCAGAAATTCCCTATATGTTGGGGCAAAAAGACAGAAATTCTCCTTATTTTGTGGCATAACTCAGAAATTCCACTTATTTTGGGGCAAAATTCCAGAAATTTCTTTTATTTTAGGGCAAAAAAGCAGAAATTCCTAATATATTGTGGCAACAATGCAGAAATTCCCCTTATTTTGAGGTAAAAAGGCTGAAAATCCTCTTATTTGGGGGCAAAAAGGCAGAATTTTTCCTTATTTTGGGGCAAAGTTGCAGAAATTTCACTTATGTCAGGGTAATAAGTCAGAAATTTTCCTTATTTTGAGGCAAAAAAGACAGAAATTTTTTTTTGTTTTGGGGTAAAAAAGACAGAAATTCCACTTATTTAGAGGCAAAAGGCAGAAGTTCCTCTTAATTTGTGGCAAAAATGAAGAAATTTCCCTTTTTTATGGCAAAAAGGTATGCATTCCCCTTATTTTCAGGCAAAAAGGCAGAAATTCCCCTTATTTTGAAGCAAAATTGCAGAAATTCCCCTAATTTTGGGGTAAAAGGCAGACATTCCTTTTATTTTGGGGCAAAAATCTGCAATTCCCCTTATTTTGGGGAAAAATTCCAGAAATTTCCTTTAATTTGGGGCAAAATTGGAGAAATTTCACTTACTTTCAGGTAAAAAGGCTGATATTTCCTTTATTTTTGGGCAAAACGTGAGAAATTCCCCTTATTTTGCAGCAAAATTGCAGAAATATTTCTTATTTTGGGGCAAAAAGGCAGAAATTCCTTATATTTGGGGCAAAAAGGCAGAAATTCTCCTTATTTTGGGATAAAATTGCAGAAATTTCCCTTATTTGGGGGCAAAAAGGCAGAAAATCCTTTTAATTTCGGGCATAAAGGCAGAAATTCCCCGTATTTTGGAGCAAAATTGCAGAAATTCCCCTAATATCGGGGCAAAAATGCAGAAATTCCCTTTATTTGGGGCAAAAGCAGAAGTTCCCCTTATTTTCGGGAAAAAAGGCAGAAATTCCTTGTATTTTGAAGCAAAATTGCAGAAACTCCCTTAATTTTGGGGCAAAAAGGCAGAAATTTCCTTTATTTTGGGGCAAAATACAGAAATTCTCCTTATTTCGCGGCAAAAATTCAGAAATTCCCCTTATTTTGGGGCAAAATTGAAGAACTTTCCCTTATTTTCGGGAAAAATTGCAGAAATTTCCCTTATTTTGGGGCAAAATTTTAGAAATTTCTTTTATTTTGGTACAGAATTGCAGAAATTTTTTTTATATTGTGGCAAAAAGGCTAAAATTCCCCATATTTTGGTGCAAAAATGCTGAAATTCCCCTTATTTTGAGGTAAAATGCTGAAATTCCCCATATTTTGGGGCAAAAAGGCAGAAATTTCCCTCATTTTGGGGCAAAAAGGCACAAATTTTTCTTATTTTCGGGCAAAATTAAAGAAATTTCATTTATTTCAAGGCAAAAAGTCAGAAATTCCTTTTATTTTGGAACAAAAAACAGAAATTTCTTTTATTTTGTTACAAAGTGGAAGAAATTTTTCTGATTTTGGAACAAAAAGGCAGAAATTCCTCATATTTTGGAGTAAAAGGCAAAAATTCCCCTTATGATGAGGTAAAAAGGATGAAATTCCCCTTATTTTAGGGCAAAAAGGCAAAAATTTCCTTTACTTTGTGGCAAAAAAGGAGAAATTCTTGTTAATTGGGGCAGAAAAGCAGAAATTTTCCTTATTTGAAGGCAAAAAGGCAGTAATTCCCCATATTTTGTGGCAAAAAGGCAGAAATTCCCCTCATTTGGAGGTAAAATGCTGAAATTCCCCTTATTTTGGGCAAAAAGGCAGAAATTCCCCTTATTTTTGGACAAAATTGCAGAAATTTCACTTATTTCAGGGCAAAAAGTCAGAAATTTGCCTTATTTTGGGGGAGAAAACAGAAATTCCCCTAATTTTAGGGACAAAAATAGAAATTCCCCTTTTTTTTGGGTAAAATTGCAGAAATTTCAAATATTTCAGGGCAAAAAGGCAGAAATTCCACTTAATATCGGGCAATAAGGCAGAAATTTTCTGTATTTTGGAGCAAAATCTCAGAAATTCCCCTTATATTGGTGCAAAAATGCAGAAATTCCCTTTATTTTGGTGCAATAAGGCAGAAATTCCCCGTATTTTGAAGCAAAATTGCACTAATTCCCCTAATTTTGAGGGAAAATGCAGAAATTCACATTATTTTGGGGCAAAAAGACAGAAATTCTCCATATTTCACGTCAAAAAGTCAGAAATTCCCCTTACTTTGGGGCAAAATTGCATAAATTTCCCTTATTTTGTGGCAAAATTGCAGAAATTTTTCTTATTTTGGGCAAAATTGCAGAAATTTCACTTATTTCAGAAAAAGAAGGCAGGAATTTCTCTTATTTTGGGGCAAAAAGGCAGAAATTTCTTTTATTTTGGTACAAAATTGCAAAAATTTTCTTTATTTTGAGGCAAAAATGCAGAAATTCCCCATATTTTGGGGCAAAAAGGCAGAGATTCCCCTTATTATGAGGTAAAAAGGCTGAAATTCCTTTTATTTTGGGGCAAAAAGACAGAAATACTCCTTATTTTGTGGCAAAAAGGCAGAAATTTCCCTTATTTTGGGGCAAAACTGCAGAAATTTCCCTTATTTTGGGGCAAAATTCTAGAAATTTCTTTTATTTTGGTACAGAATTGCAGAAATTTTTCTTCTTTTGTGGCAAAAAGGCAGAAATTCCCCTTATTTGGAGGTAAAATGCTGAAATTCCCCTTATTTTGGGCAAAAGGAAGAAATTCCCCTTATTTTTGAGCAAAATTTCAGAAATTTCACTTATTTTAGTGCAAAAAGTCAGAAATTTGCCTTATTTTGAGGCAAAAAGCAGAAATTCCCCTAATTTTGGCGCCAAAAACAGAAATTCCCCTTATTTTGGGGTAAAATTGCAGAAATTTCAAATATTTCAGTGCAAAAAGGCAGAAATTCCATTTAATTTTAGACAATAAAGCACAAATTTTCCGTATTTTGGAGCAAAATCTAAGAAATTCCCCTTATAATGGTGCAAAAATGCAGAAATTTCATTTATTTTGGTCTAATAAGGCAGAAATTCCCCGTGTTTTGAAGCAAAATTGCACAAATTCATCGAATTTTTAGGGAAAATACAGAAATTCAAATTATTTTGGGGCAAAAAGACAGAAATTCTCCTTATTTCAGGGCATAACGTCAGAAATTCCCCTTATTTTGGGGCAAAATTGCAGAAATTTCCCTTATTTTGTGGCAAAATTGCAGAAATTTTTCTTATTTTGGGCAAAATTGCAGAAATTTCACTTATTTCAAGGCAAAATTCAAAAATTCCTTTTATTTTGGGGCAAAAAGAAAGAAATTCCGTTTATTTTTGGGTAAAAAGGCAGAAATTTCACTTATTTTGAGGAAAAAGGCAGAAATTACTCTTATTTTGGGGCTAAAATGAAGAAATTTCCCTTTTTTGTGGCAAAATTGCAGAAATTTTTCTTATTTTGGGCAAAATTGCAGAAATTTCACTTATTTCAGGGAAAGAAGGCAGGAATTTCTCTTATTATGGGGCAAAAAGGCAGAAGTTTCTTTTATTTTGGTACAAAATTGCAGAAATTTTCTTTATTTTGGGGCAAAAATGCAGAAATTCCCCTTATTTTGTGCCAAAAAGGCAGAAATTTCCCTTATTTTGGGGCAAAATTGCAGAAATTCCTTTTATTTTGGTGCAATAAGGCAGAAATTCCCCATATTTTGAAGCAAAATTGCACAAATTTCCCTAATTTTGAGGGAAAATGCAGAAATTTACATTATTTTGGGGCAAAAAGTCAGAAATTCTCCTTATTACACAGCAAAAAGTCAGAAATTCCCCTTATTTTGGGGCAAAATTGCAGAAATTTCCTTTATTTTGTGGCAAAATTTCAGAAATTTTTCTTATTTTGTGCAAAATTGCAGAAATTTCACTTATTTCAGGGAAAGAAGGCAGGAATTTCTCTTATTTTAGGGCAAAAAGGCAGAAATTTCTTTTATTTTGGTACAAAATTACAGAAATTTTCTTTATTTTGAGGCAAAAATGCAGAAATTCCCCATATTTTGGGGCAAAAAGGCAGAGATTCCCTTTATTATGTGGTAAAAAGGCTGAAATTCCTTTTATTTTGAGGCAAAAATACAGAAATTCCCCTTATTTTGTGGCAAAAGCAGAAATTTCCCTTATTTTCGGGCAAAATTATAGAAATTTATTTTATTTTGGTACAGAATTGCAAAAAATTTTCTTATTTTGTGGAAAAAAGGCAGAAATTCCCCATATTTTGGTGCAAAAAGTCTGAAATTCCCCTTATTTTGGGGTAAAATAATGAAACTCCCCATATTTTGGGGCAAAAAGTCAGAAATTCCCTACATTTTGGGGCAAAAAGGCACAAATTACCATTATTTTCGGGCAAAATTGCAGAAATTTCATTTATTTCATGGCAAAAAGTCAGAAATTCTTTTTATTTTGGGGCAAAAACCAGAAATTTCTTTTATTTTGGTACAAAGTTGGAGAAATTTTTCTTATTTTGAAACAAAAAAAAGAAATTCCCCTTATTTTGGGGCAAAAGGCAGAAAATCCCCTTATTTTGAGGTAAAAAGGATGAAATTCCCCTTATTTTAGGGCAAAAAGGCAAAAATTTCCTTTACATTGTGGCAAAAAGGCAGAAATTCTTGTTTATTGGGGCAGAATAGCAGAAATTTTCCTAATTTGAAGGCAATAAGGCACTAATTCCCCATATTTTGTGGCAAAAAGGCAGAAATTCCATTTATTTGGAGGTAAAATGCTGAAATTACCCTTATTTTGGGCAAAAGGCAGAAATTCCCCTTATTTTGGTGCAAAATTGCAGAAATTTCACTTATTTTAGGGCAAAAAGTCAGAAATTTGCCTTATTTTGGGGCAAAAAACAGAAATTCCCCTTATTATGGGGTAAAATTGCAGAAATTTAAAATAATTCAGTGCAAAAAGGAAGAAATTCCACTTAATTTTAGGCAATAAGGAACAAATTTTTTGTATTTTGGAGCAAAATCTCAGAAATTCTCTTTATAATGGTGCAAAAATGCAGAAATTCCCTTTATTTTGGTGTAATAAGGCAGAAATTCCCCGTGTTTTGAAGCAACATTGCACAAATTCATCTAATTTTGAGGGAAAATGCAGAAATTCAAATTATTTTGGGGCAAAAAGACAGAAATTCTCCTTCTTTCAGGGCATAACATCAGAAATTCCCCTTATTTTGGGGCAAAATTGAAGAAATTCCCTTTATTTTGTGGCAAAAAGGCAGAAATTTCCCTTATTTTGGGGCAAAATTGCAGAAATTTCACTTATTTCAAGGCAAAATTCAAAAATTCCTTTTATTTTGGGGCAAAAAGACAGAAATTCCTTTTATTTTTGGGTAAAAAGGCAGAAATTTCACTTATTTTGAGGTAAAAAGGCAGAAATAACTCTTATTTAGGGGCTAAAATGAAGAAATTTCCCTTTTTTGGCAAAATTAAAGAAATTTTTCTTATTTTGGCAAAATTGCAGAAATTTCACTTATTTCAGGGAAAGAAGGCAGGAATTTCTCTTATTTTGGGGCAAAAAGGCAGAAATTTCTTTTATTTTGGTACAAAATTGCAGAAATTTTCTTTATTTTGAGGCCAAAATGCAGAAATTCCCCATATTTTGGGGCAAAACGGCAGAGATTCCCCTTATTATGACGTAAAAAGGCTGAAATCCCTTTTATTTTAGGGCAAAAAGACAGAAATTCCCCTTATTTTGTGGCAAAAAATCAGAAATTTCCCTTATTTTGGGGCAAAATTGCAGAAATTTTCCTTATTTTAGGGCAAAATTTTAGAAATTTCTTTTATTTTGGTACAGAATTGCAGAAATTTTTCTTCTCTTGTGGCAAAAAGGCAGAAATTCCCCATATTTTGGTGCAAAAAGGCAGAAATTCCCCTTATTTTGAGGTAAAATGCTGAAATTCCCCATATTTTGGGGCAAAAAGGCTGAAATTCCCTACATTTTGGGGCAAAAAGGCACAAATTTCCCTTATTTTTGGGCAAAATTGCAGAAATTTCATTTATTTCAAGGCAAAAAGTCAGAAATTCTTCTTATTTTGGGGCAAAAAGCAGAAATTTCTTTTATTTTGGTACAAAGTTGAAGAAATTTTTCTTATTTTGGAACAAAAATGCAGAAATTCCCCATATTTTGGGGCAAAAGGCAGAAATTCCCCTTATTTTGTGGTAAAAAGGCTGAAATTCCCCTTATTTTGGGGCAAAAAGGCAGAAATTCCCTTTATTTTGTGGCAAAAAGGCAGAAATTCCCATTAATTGGCGCAGAAAAGCCGAAACTTTCCTTATTTGGGGGCAATAATGCAGAAATTCCCCATATTTTGTGGCAAAAAGGCAGAAATTCCCCTTATTTGGAGGTAAAATGCTAAAATTCCCCTTATTTTGGGCAAAAGGCAGAAATTCCCATTATTTTGGGGCAAAATTGCAGAAATTTCACTTATTTTAGGGCAAAAAGTCAGAAATTTGCCTTATTTTGGGGCAAAAAGAAGAAATTCCCCTAATTTTGGGGCGAAAAACAGAAATTCCCTTTATTTTGGGGTAAAATCGCAGAAATTTCAAATATTTCAGTGCAAAAAGGCAGAAATTCCACTTAATTTTAGGCAATAAGGCACAAATTTTCCATATTTTGGAGCAAAATCTTAGAAATTCCCCTTATAATGGTGCAAAAATGCAGAAATTCCCTTTTTTTGGTGTAATAAGGCAGAAATTCCCCGTGTTTTGAAGCAAAATTGCACAAATTCATCTAATTTTGAGGGAAAATGCAGAAATTCAAATTATTTTGGGGCAAAAAGACAGAAATTCTCCTTATTTCAGGGCATAACGTCAGAAATTCCCCTTATTTTGGGGCAAAATTGAAGAAAATTCCCTTATTTTGTGGCAAAATTGCAGAAATTTTTCTTATTTTGGGCGAAATTGCAGAAATTTCACTTATTTCAGGGAAAGAAGGCAGGAATTTCTCTTATTTTGGGGCAAAAGGGCAGAAATTTCTTTTTTTTCGTAAAAAAATGCAGAACTTTTCTTTATTTTGGGCAAAAATGCAGAAATTCCCCTTATTTTGTGGCAAAAAGGCAGAAATTACCCTTATATTTCGGCAAAATTTCAGAAATTTCACTTATTTCAAGGCAAAATTCAAAAATTCCTTTTATTTTGGGGCAAAAAGACAGAAAATCCGTTTATTTTTGGGTAAAAAGGCAGAAATTTCACTTATTTTGAGGTAAAAAGGCAGAAATTACTTTTATTTTGGGGCTAAAATGAAGAAATTTCCTTTTTTGGTGGCAAAATTGCAGAAATTTTTCTTATTTTGGGCAAAATTGCAGAAATTTCACTTATTTCAGGGAAAGAAGGCAGGAATTTCTCTTATTTTGGGGCAAAAAGGCAGAAATTTCTTTTTTTTGGTACAAAATTGCAGAAATTTTCTTTATTTTAGGGCAAAAATGCAGAAATTCCCCTTATTTTGTGGCAAAAAGGCAGAAATTTCCTTATTTTGGGGCAAAATTGCAGAAATTTCACTTATTTCAAGGCAAAATTCAAAAATTCCTTTTATTTTAGGGCAAAAAGACAGAAATTCCGTTTATTTTTGGGTAAAAAGGCAGAAATTTCACTTATTTTGAGGTAAAAAAACAGAAATTACTCTTATTTTGCGGCTAAAATGAAGAAATTTCTCTTTTTTGTGGCAAAATTGCAGAAATTTTTCTTATTTTGGGCAAAATTGCAGAATTTTCACTTATTTCAGGGAAAGAAGGCAGAAATTTCTCTTATTTTGGGGCAAAAAGGCAGAAATTTCTTTTATTTTGCTACAAAATTGCAGAAATTTTCTTAATTTTGGGGCAAAAATGCAGAAATTCCTTTTATTTTGTGGCAAAAAGGCAGAAATTTCCCTTATTTTGGGGCAAAATTGCAGAAATTCCCTTTATTTTGGTGCAATAAGGCAGAAATTCCCCATATTTTGAAGCAAAATTGCACAAATTCCCCTAATTTTGAGGGAAAATGCAGAAATCCCATTATTTTGGTGCAGAAAGACAGAAATTCTCCTTATTTCACGGCAAAAAGTAAGAAATTCCCCTTATTTTGGAGCAAAATTGCAGAAATTTCCCTTATTTTGTGGCAAAATTGCAGAAATTTTTCTTATTTTGGGCAAAATTGCAGAAATTTCACTTATTTCAGGCAAAGAAGGCAGGAATTTCTCTTATTTTGGAACAAAAAGGAAGAAATTTCTTTTATTTTGGTACAAAATTGCAGAAATTTTCTTTATATTGAGGCAAAAATGCAGAAATTCCCCATTTTTGGGGGCAAAAAGACAGAGATTCCCCTTACTATGAGGTAAAAAGGCTGAAATTCCTTTTATTTTGGGGCAAAAAGACAGAAATTCCTCTTACTTTGTGCCAAAAAGGCAGAAATTGCCCCTATTTTGGGGCAAAATTGCAGAAATTTCCCTTATTTTTGGGCAAAATTTTAGTAATTTCTTTTATTTTGGTACAGAATTGCAGAAATTTTTTTATTTTGTGGAAAAAAGGCAGAAATTCCACATATTTTGGTGCAAAAAGGCTGAAATTCCCCTTATTTTGAGGTAAAATGCTGAAATTCCCCTTATTTTGGGCAAAAGGCAGAAATTCCCCTTATTTTGGTGCAAAATTGCAGAAATTTCACTTATTTTAGGGCAAAAAGTCAGAAATTTCCCTTATTTTGAGGCAAAACCAGAAATTTCCCTAATTTTGGGGCCAAAAACAGAAATTCCCCTTATTTTGGGGTAAAACTGCAGAAATTTCAAATATTTCAGTGCAAAAAGGCAGAAATTCCACTTAATTTTAGGCAATGAGGCACAAATTTTCCGTATTTTGGAGCAAAATCTCAGAAATTCCCCTTATAATGGTGCAAAAATGCAGAAATTCCCTTTATTTTGGTGTAATAAGGCAGAAATTCCCAGTGTTTTGAAGCAAAATTGCACAAATTCACCTAATTTTGAGGGAAAATGCAGAAATTCAAATTATTTTGGGGCAAAAAGACAGAAATTCTCCTTATTTCAGGGCAAAAAAGACAGACATTCCCTTTGTTTTTGGGTAAAAAAGACAGAAATTCCACTTATTTAGACGCAAAAGGCAGAAGTTCCTCTTAATTTGGCGCAAAAATGAAGAAATTTCCCTTTTTTATGGCAAAAAGGTATGCATTCCCCTTATTTTCGGGCAAAAAAGCAGAAATTCTTTTTATTTTGAAGCAAAATTGCAGAAATTTCCCTAATTTTGTGGCAAAAGGCAGACATTCCCTTTATTTTGGGGCAAAAATCAGAAATTCCCCTTATTTTGAGGCGAAATTCCAGAAATTTCCTTTAATTTGGGGCAAAATTGCAGAAATTTACCTCATTTTGGTTCAAAATTGCAAAAATTTCCCTTATTTGGGGCAAAATTGCAGAAATTTCCTTATTTTCAGGTAAAAAGTCTGAAATTTCCTTTATTTTGGGGCAAAAAGTGAGAAATTCCCCTTATTTTGTGGCAAAATTGCAGAAATATTTCTTATTTTGGGGCAAAATTTAGAAATTCCCCTTATTTTGGGGTAAAATTGCAGAAATTTCTTTTATTTGGGGGCAAAAAGGCAGAAAATCCTTTTAATTTCGGGCAAAAATGCATAAATTTCCCGTATTTTGCAGCAAAAGTGTAGAATTTCCCCTATTTTCGGGGCAAAAATGCAGAAATTCCCTTTATTTGGGGCAAAGCAGAAGTTCTCCTTATTTTCGGAAAAAAAGGCAGAAATTCCTTGTATTTTGAAGCAAAATTGCAGAAACTCCCCTAATTTTGGGGCAAAAAGGCAGAGATTCCCTTTATTTTGGGGCAAAAATACAGAAATTCTCCTTATTTCGTGGCAAAAAGTCAGAAATTCCCCTTATTTTGGGGCAAAATTGAAGAACTTTCCCTTATTTTGGGGAATAATTGCAGAAATTTCCCTTATTTTGGGGCAAAATTTTAGAAATTTCTTTTATTTTGGTACAGAATTGCAGAAATTTTTCTTATATTGTGGCAAAAGGCTAAAATTCCACATATGTTGGTGCAAAAAGGCTGAAATTACCCTTATTTTGAGGTAAAATGCTGAAATTCCCCATATTTTGGCGCAAAAAAGCAGAAATTTCCCTCATTTTGGGACAAAAAGGCACAAATTTTCCTTATTTTCAGGCAAAATTGAAGAAATTTCATTTATTTCAGGGCAAAAAGTCAAAAATTCCTTTTATTTTGGGACAAAAAGCAGAAATTTCTTTTATTTTGGTACAAAGTTAAAGAAATTTTTCTTATTTTGGAACAAAAAGGCAGAAATTCCCCATATTTTGGGGTAAAAGGCAGAAATTCCCCTTATTTTGAGGTAAAAAGAATGAAATTCCCCTTATTTTAGGGCAAAAAGGCAAAAATTTCCTTTACTTTGTGGCAAAAAGGAAGAAATTCTTGTTAATTGGGGCAGAAAAGCAGAAATTTTCCTCATTTGAAGGCAATATGGCAGTAATTCCCCATATTTAGTGGCAAAAAGGCAGAAATTCCCCTTATTTGGAGGTAAAATGCTGAAATTCCCCTTATTTTGGGACAAAATTGCAGAAATTTCACTTATTTCAGGGCAAAAAGTCAGAAATTAGCCTTATTTTGGGGCAAAAAGCAGAAATTCCCTTAATTTTGGGGCCAAAAATAGAAATTCCCCTTATTTTTGGGTAAAATTGAAGAAATTTCACTTATTTCAAGGCAAAATTCAAAAATTCCTTTTATTTTGGGGCAAAAAGACAGAAATTCCTTTTATTTTTGGGTAAAAAGGCAGAAATTTCACTTATTTTGAGGTAAAAAGGCAGAAATAACTCTTATTTAGGGGCTAAAATGAAGAAATTTCCCTTTTTTGTGGCAAAATTAAAGAAATTTTTCTTATTTTGGCAAAATTGCAGAAATTTCACTTATGTCAGGGAAAGAAGGCAGGAATTTCTCTTATTTTGGGGCAAAAAGGCAGAAATTTCTTTTATTTTGGTACAAAATTGCAGAAATTTTCTTTATTTTGAGGCCAAAATGCAGAAATTCCCCATATTTTGGGGCAAAACGGCAGAGATTCCCCTTATTATGACGTAAAAAGGCTGAAATCCCTTTTATTTTGGGGCAAAAAGACAGAAATTCCCCTTATTTTGTGGCAAAAAATCAGAAATTTCCCTTATTTTGGGGCAAAATTGCAGAAATTTTCCTTATTTTAGGGCAAAATTTTAGAAATTTCTTTTATTTTGGTACAGAATTGCAGAAATTTTTCTTCTCTTGTGGCAAAAAGGCAGAAATTCCCCATATTTTGGTGCAAAAAGGCAGAAATTCCCCTTATTTTGAGGTAAAATGCTGAAATTCCCCATATTTTGGGGCAAAAAGGCTGAAATTCCCTACATTTTGAGGCAAAAAGGCACAAATTTCCCTTATTTTCGGGCAAAATTGCAGAAATTTCATTTATTTCAGGGCAAAAAGTCAGAAATTCTTCTTATTTTGGGGCAAAAAGCAGAAATTTCTTTTATTTTGGTACAAAGTTGAAGAAATTTTTCTTATTTTGGAACAAAAAGGCAGAAATTCCCCATATTTTGGGGCAAAAGGCAGAAATTCCCCTTATTTTGAGGTAAAAAGGCTGAAATTCCCCTTATTTTGGGGCAAAAAGGCAGAAATTCCCTTTATTTTGTTGCAAAAAGGCAGAAATTCCCATTAATTGGCGCAGAAAAGCAGAAACTTTCCTTATTTGGGGGCAATAATGCAGAAATTCCCCATATTTTGTGGCAAAAAGGCAGAAATTCCCCTTATTTGGAGGTAAAATGCTAAAATTCCCCTTATTTTGGGCAAAAGGTAGAAATTCCCATTATTTTGGGGCAAAATTTTAGAAATTTCACTTATTTTAGGGCAAAAAGTCAGAAATTTGCCTTATTTTGGGGCAAAAAGAAGAAATTCCCCTAATTTTGGGGCGAAAAACAGAAATTCCCTTTATTTTGGGGTAAAATTGCAGAAATTTCAAATATTTCAGTGCAAAAAGGCAGAAATTCCACTTAATTTTAGGCAATAAGGCACAAATTTTCCATATTTTGGAGCAAAATCTTAGAAATTCCCCTTATAATGGTGCAAAAATGCAGAAATTCCCTTTTTTTGGTGTAATAAGGCAGAAATTCCCCGTGTTTTGAAGCAAAATTGCACAAATTCATCTAATTTTGAGGGAAAATGCAGAAATTCAAATTATTTTGGGGCAAAAAGACAGAAATTCTCCTTATTACACAGCAAAAAGTAAGATATTCCCCTTATTTTGGGGCAAAATTGCAGAAAATTCCCTTATTTTGTGGCAAAATTGCAGAAATTTTTCTTATTTTGGGCGAAATTGCAGAAATTTCACTTATTTCAGGGAAAGAAGGGAGGAATTTCTCTTATTTTGGGGCAAAAGGGCAGAAATTTCTTTTTTTTCGTAAAAAAATGCAGAACTTTTCTTTATTTTGGGCAAAAATGCAGAAATTCCCCTTATTTTGTGGCAAAAAGGCAGAAATTACCCTTATATTGGGGCAAAATTTCAGAAATTTCACTTATTTCAAGGCAAAATTCAAAAATTCCTTTTATTTTGGGGCAAAAAGACAGAAAATCCGTTTATTTTTGGGTAAAAAGGCAGAAATTTCACTTATTTTGAGGTAAAAAGGCAGAAATTACTTTTATTTTGGGGCTAAAATGAAGAAATTTCCTTTTTTGGTGGCAAAATTGCAGAAATTTTTCTTATTTTGGGCAAAATTGCAGAAATTTCACTTATTTCAGGGAAAGAAGGCAGGAATTTCTCTTATTTTGGGGCAAAAAGGCAGAAATTTCTTTTTTTTTGGTACAAAATTGCAGAAATTTTCTTTATTTTAGGGCAAAAATGCAGAAATTCCCCTTATTTTGTGGCAAAAAGGCAGAAATTTCCTTATTTTGGGGCAAAATTGCAGAAATTTCACTTATTTCAAGGCAAAATTCAAAAATTCCTTTTATTTTAGGGCAAAAAGACAGAAATTCCGTTATTTTTGGGTAAAAAGGCAGAAATTTCACTTATTTTGAGGTAAAAAAACAGAAATTACTCTTATTTTGTGGCTAAAATGAAGAAATTTCTCTTTTTTGTGGCAAAATTGCAGAAATTTTTCTTATTTTGGGCAAAATTGCAGAATTTTCACTTATTTCAGGGAAAGAAGGCAGAAATTTCTCTTATTTTGGGGCAAAAAGGCAGAAATTTCTTTTATTTTGCTACAAAATTGCATCAATTTTCTTAATTTTGGGGCAAAAATGCAGAAATTCCTTTTATTTTGTGGCAAAAAGGCAGAAATTTCCCTTATTTTTGGGCAAAATTGCAGAAATTCCCTTTATTTTGGTGCAATAAGGCAGAAATTCCCCATATTTTGAAGCAAAATTGCACAAATTCCCCTAATTTTGAGGGAAAATGCAGAAATCCCATTATTTTGGTGCAGAAAGACAGAAATTCTCCTTATTTCACGGCAAAAAGTAAGAAATTCCCCTTATTTTGGAGCAAAATTGCAGAAATTTCCCTTATTTTGTGGCAAAATTGCAGAAATTTTTCTTATTTTGGGCAAAATTGCAGAAATTTCACTTATTTCAGGCAAAGAAGGCAGGAATTTCTCTTATTTTGGAACAAAAAGGAAGAAATTTCTTTTATTTTGGTACAAAATTGCAAAAATTTTCTTTATATTGAGGCAAAAATGCAGAAATTCCCCATTTTTGGGGGCAAAAAGACAGAGATTCCCCTTACTATGAGGTAAAAAGGCTGAAATTCCTTTTATTTTGGGGCAAAAAGACAGAAATTCCTCTTACTTTGTGCCAAAAAGGCAGAAATTGCCCCTATTTTGGGGCAAAATTGCAGAAATTTCCCTTATTTTTGGGCAAAATTTTAGAAATTTCTTTTATTTTGGTACAGAATTGCAGAAATTTTTTTATTTTGTGGAAAAAAGGCAGAAATTCCACATATTTTGGTGCAAAAAGGCTGAAATTCCCCTTATTTTGAGGTAAAATGCTGAAATTCCCCTTATTTTGGGCAAAAGGCAGAAATTCCCCTTATTTTGGTGCAAAATTGCAGAAATTTCACTTATTTTAGGGCAAAAAGTCAGAAATTTCCCTTATTTTGAGGCAAAACCAGAAATTTCCCTAATTTTGGGGCCAAAAACAGAAATTCCCCTTATTTTGGGGTAAAACTGCAGAAATTTCAAATATTTCAGTGCAAAAAGGCAGAAATTCCACTTAATTTTAGGCAATGAGGCACAAATTTTCCGTATTTTGGAGCAAAATCTCAGAAATTCCCCTTATAATGGTGCAAAAATGCAGAAATTCCCTTTATTTTGGTGTAATAAGGCAGAAATTCCCAGTGTTTTGAAGCAAAATTGCACAAATTCACCTAATTTTGAGGGAAAATGCAGAAATTCAAATTATTTTGGGGCAAAAAGACAGAAATTCTCCTTATTTCAGGGCAAAAAAGACAGACATTCCCTTTGTTTTTGGGTAAAAAAGACAGAAATTCCACTTATTTAGACGCAAAAGGCAGAAGTTCCACTTAATTTGGCGCAAAAATGAAGAAATTTCCCTTTTTTATGGCAAAAAGGTATGCATTCCCCTTATTTTCGGGCAAAAAAGCAGAAATTCTTTTTATTTTGAAGCAAAATTGCAGAAATTTCCCTAATTTTGTGGCAAAAGGCAGACATTCCCTTTATTTTGGGGCAAAAATCAGAAATTCCCCTTATTTTGAGGCGAAATTCCAGAAATTTCCTTTAATTTGGGGCAAAATTGCAGAAATTTACCTCATTTTGGGGCAAAATTGCAAAAATTTCCCTTATTTGGGGCAAAATTGCAGAAATTTCCTTATTTTCAGGTAAAAAGTCTGAAATTTCCTTTATTTTGGGGCAAAAAGTGAGAAATTCCCCTTATTTTGTGGCAAAATTGCAGAAATATTTCTTATTTTGGGGCAAAATTTAGAAATTCCCCTTATTTTGGGGTAAAATTGCAGAAATTTCTTTTATTTGGGGGCAAAAAGGCAGAATATCCTTTTAATTTCGGGCAAAAATGCATAAATTTCCCGTATTTTGCAGCAAAAGTGTAGAATTTCCCCTATTTTCGGGGCAAAAATGCAGAAATTCCCTTTATTTGGGGCAAAGCAGAAGTTCTCCTTATTTTCGGAAAAAAAGGCAGAAATTCCTTGTATTTTGAAGCAAAATTGCAGAAACTCCCCTAATTTTGGGGCAAAAAGGCAGAGATTCCCTTTATTTTGGGGCAAAAATACAGAAATTCTCCTTATTTCGTGGCAAAAAGTCAGAAATTCCCCTTATTTTGGGGCAAAATTGAAGAACTTTCCCTTATTTTGGGGAATAATTGCAGAAATTTCCTTTATTTTGGGGCAAAATTTTAGAAATTTCTTTTATTTTGGTACAGAATTGCAGAAATTTTTCTTATATTGTGGCAAAAGGCTAAAATTCCACATATTTTGGTGCAAAATGGCTGAAATTACCCTTATTTTGAGGTAAAATGCTGAAATTCCCCATATTTTGGCGCAAAAAAGCAGAAATTTCCCTCATTTTGGGACAAAAAGGCACAAATTTTCCTTATTTTCAGGCAAAATTGAAGAAATTTCATTTATTTCAGGGCAAAAAGTCAAAAATTCCTTTTATTTTGGGACAAAAAGCAGAAATTTCTTTTATTTTGGTACAAAGTTAAAGAAATTTTTCTTATTTTGGAACAAAAAGGCAGAAATTCCCCATATTTTGGGGTAAAAGGCAGAAATTCCGCTTATTTTGAGGTAAAAAGAATGAAATTCCCCTTATTTTAGGGCAAAAAGGCAAAAATTTCCTTTACTTTGTGGCAAAAAGGAAGAAATTCTTGTTAATTGGGGCAGAAAAGCAGAAATTTTCCTCATTTGAAGGCAATATGGCAGTAATTCCCCATATTTAGTGGCAAAAAGGCAGAAATTCCCCTTATTTGGAGGTAAAATGCTGAAATTCCCCTTATTTTGGGCAAAAAGGCAGAAATTCCCCTTATTTTGGGACAAAATTGCAGAAATTTCACTTATTTCAGGGCAAAAAGTCAGAAATTTGCCTTATTTTGGGGCAAAAAGCAGAAATTCCCTTAATTTTGGGGCCAAAAATAGAAATTCCCCTTATTTTTGGGTAAAATTGCAGAAATTTAAAATATTTCAGGGCAAAAAGGCAGAAATTTCACTTAATTTCAGGCAATAAGGCAGAAATTTTCTGTATTTTGGAGCAAAATCTCAGAAATTCCCCTTATATTGGTGCAAAAATGCAGAAATTCCCTTTATTTTGGTGCAATAAAGCAGAAATTCCCCGTATTTTGAAGCAAAATTGCACAAATTCCCCTAATTTTGAGGGAAAATGGAGAAATTCACATTATTTTTGGGCAAAAAGACAGAAATTCTTATTATTACACTGCAAAAAGTAAGAAATTCCCCTTATTTTGGGGCAAAAAGCAGAAATTTCTTTTATTTTGGTACAAAGTTGAAGAAATTTTTCTTATTTTGGAACAAAAAGGCAGAAATTCTCCATATTTTGGGGCAAAAGGCAGAAATTCCCCTTATTTTGGGGCAAAAAGGCAGAAATTCCCTATATTTTGTGGCAAATAGGCAGAAATTCCCATTAATTGGCGCAGAAAAGCAGAAACTTTCCTTATTTGGGGGCAATAATGCAGAAATTCCCCATATTTTGTGGCAAAAAGGCAGAAATTCCTCTTATTTGGAGGTAAAATGCTGAAATTCCCCTTATTTTGGGCAAAAGGCAGAAATTCCCCTTATTTTGCGGCAAAATTGCAGAAATTTCACTTATTTTAGGGAAAAAAGTCAGAAATTTGCCTTATTTTGGGGCAAAAAGCAGAAATTCCCCTAATTTGGGGGCCAAAAAAAGAAATTTCCTTTATTTTGGGGTAAAATTGCAGAAATTTCAAATATTTCAGTACAAAAAGGCAGAAATTCCACTTAATTTTAAGCAATAAGGCAGAAATTTTCCGTATTTTGGAGCAATATCTCAGAAATTCCCCTTATATTGGTGCAAAAATGCAGAAATTCCCTTTCTTTTGGTGTAATAAGGCAGAAATTCCCCGTGTTTTGAAGCAAAATTGCACAAATTCATCTAATTTTGAGGGAAAATGCAAAAATTCAAATTATTTTGGGGCAAAAAGACAGAAATTCTCTTTATTTCAGGGCAAAACGTCAGAAATTCCCCTTATTTTGGGGCAAAATTGCAGAAATATCCCTTATTTTGTTGCAAAATTGCAGAAATTTTTTTTATTTTGGGCAAAATGCAGAAATTTCACTTATTTCAGGGAAAGAAGGTAGGAATTTCTTTTATTTTGGGGCAAAAGGGTAGAAATTTCTTTTATTTTGGTACAAAATTGCAGAAATTTTCTTTATTTTGGGGTTAAAATGCAGAAATTCCCCTGATTTTGTGGCAAAAACGCAGACATTTCCCTTATTTTAGGGCAAAATTGCAGAAATTGCACTTATTTCAAGGCAAATTTCAAAAATTCCTTTTATTTTGGGGCAAAAAGACAGAAATTTTGTTTATTTTTGGGTAAAAGGCAGAAATTTCACTTATTTTGAGGTAAAAAGGCAGAAATTACTCTTATTTTGGGGCTAAAATGAAGAAATTTCTCTTTTTTGTGGCAAAATTGAAGAAATTTTTCTTATTTTGGGCAAAATTGCAGAAATTTCACTTATTTCAGGGAAAGAAGGCAGGAATTTCTCTTATTTTGGGGCAAAAAGGCAGAAATTTCTTTTATTTTGGTACAAAATTGCAGAAATTTTCTTTATTTTGGGGCAAAAATGCAGAATTTCCCCTTATTTCTGGCAAAAAAACAGAAATTTCCCTTATTTTGGGGCAAAATTGCAGAAATTTCACTTATTTCAAGGCAAAATTCAAAAATTTCTTTTATTTTGGGGCAAAAAGACAGAAATTCCATTTATTTTCGGTAAAAAGGCAGAAATTTCACTTATTTTGAGGTAAAAAGGCAGAAATTACTCTTATTTTGGAGCTAAAATGAAGAAATTTCTCTTTTTTGTGGCAAAAGGTATACATTCCCCTTATTTTTAGGCAAAAAAGCAGAAATTCCCCGTATTTTGAAGCAAAATTGCAGAAATTCCCCTAATTGTGAGGCAAAACGGCTGAAATTCCCTATATGTTGGGGCAAAAAGACAGAAATTCTCCTTAATTTGTGGCAAAACTCAGACATTCCCCTTATTTTGAGGTAAAAAGGCTGAAATTCCTCTTATTTGGGGGCAAAAAAGAAGAATTTTTCCTTATTTTGGGGCAAAATTGCCGAAATTTCACTTATTTCCGGGTAATAAGTCAGAAATTCCACTTATTTTGGGGCAAAAAAGACAGAAATTCCCTTTGTTTTTGGGTAAAAAAGACAGAAATTCCACTTATTTAGACGCAAAAGGCAGAAGTTCCACTTAATTTGGCGCAAAAATGAAGAAATTTCCCTTTTTTATGGCAAAAAGGTATGCATTCCCCTTATTTTCGGGCAAAAAGGCAGAAATTCCTCTTATTTTGAAGCAAAATTGCAGAAATTCCCCTAATTTTGGGGCAAAAGGCAGACATTTCCTTTATTTTTGGGCAAAAATCAGAAATTCCCCTTATTTTGAGGCGAAATTCCAGAAATTTCCTTTAATGTGGGGCAAAATTGCAGAAATTTACCTCATTTTGGGGCAAAATTGCAGAAATTTCCCTTATTTGGGGCAAAATTGCAGAAATTTCACTTATTTTCAGGTAAAAAGGCTGAAATTTCCTTTATTTTGGGCAAAAAGTGAGAAATTCCCCTTATTTTGTGGCAAAATTGCAGAAATATTTCTTATTTTGGGGCAAAAAGGCAGAAATTCCCCTTTATTTTGGGGTAAAATTTCAATAATTTTTCTTATTTGGAGGCAAAAAGGCAGAAAATCATTTTAATCTCGGGCAAAAATGCACAAATTCCCCGTATTTTGCAGCAAAATTGCAGAAATTCCGCTAATATCGGGGCAAAAATGCAGAAATTCCCTTTATTTGGGGCAAACGCAGAAGTTCCCCTTATTTTCGGGAAAAAAGGCAGAAATTCCTTGTATTTTGAAGCAAAATTGAAGAAACTCCCCTAATTTTGGGGCAAAAAGGCAGAAATTCCCTTTATTTTGGGGCAAAAATACAGAAATCTCCTTATTTCGCGGCAAAAAGTCAGAAATTCCCCTTATTTTGAGGCAAAATTGCAGAAATTTTTCTTATTTTGGGGCATAATTTTAGAAATTTCTTTTATTTTGGTACAAAATTGCAGAAATTTTTTTTATATTGTGGCAAAAAGGCTAAAATTCCCCATATTTTGGTGCAAAAAGGCGGAAATTCTTCTTATTTTGAGGTAAAATGCTGAAATTCCCCATATTTTGGCGCAAAAAGGCAGAAATTTCCCTCATTTTGGGGCAAAAAGGCACAAATTTTCCTTATTTTCGGGCAAAATTGAAGAAATTTCATTTATTTCAGGGCAAAAATTCAAAAATTCCTTTTATTTTGGGACAAAAAGCAGAAATTTCTTTTATTTTGGTACAAAGTTGAAGAAATTTTTCTTATTTTGGAACAAAAAAGCAGAAATTCGCCATATTTTGGGGTAAAAGGCAGAAATTCCCCTTATTTTGAGGTAAAAATGATGAAATTCCCCATATTTTAGGGCAAAAAGGTAAAAATTTCCTTTACTTTGTGGCAAAAAGGCAGAAATTCTTGTTAATTGTGGCAGAAAAGCAGAAATTTTCTTTATTTGAAGGCAATAAGGCAGCAATTCCCCATATTTAGTGGCAAAAAGGCAGAAATTCTCCTTATTTGGAGGTAAAATGCTGAAATTCCCCTTATTTTAGGCAAAAAGGCAGAAATTCCCCTTATTTAGGGACAAAATTGCAGAAATTTCACTTATTTCAGGGCAAAAAGTCAGAAATTTGCCTTATTTTGGGGCAAAAATCAGAAATTCCCCTAATTTTGTGGCCAAAAATAGAAATTCGCCTTATTTTTGGGTAAAATTGCAGAAATTTCAAATATTTCAGGGCAAAAAGGCAGAAATTCCACTTAATTTCGGGCAATAAGGCAGAATTTTCTGTATTTTGGAGCAAAATCTCAGAAATTCCCCTTATATTGGTGCAAAAATGCAGAAATTCCCTTTATTTTGGTGCAATAAGGCAGAAATTCCCCGTATTTTGAAGCAAAATTGCACAAATTCCCCTAATTTTGAGGGAAAATGCAGAAATTCACAATTTTTTGGGGCAAAAAGACAGAAATTCTCCTTATTTCACGGCAAAAAGTCAGAAATTCCCCTTATTTTGGGGCAAAATTGCAAAAATTTTCCTTATTTTGGGCAAAATTGCAGAAATTTCACTTATTTCAGGGAAAGAAGGCAGGAATTTCTCTTATTTTGGGGCAAAAAGGCAGAAATTTCTTTTATTTTGGATCAAAATTGCAAAAATTTTCTTTATTTTGAGGCAAAAATGCAGAAATTCCCCATATTTTGGGGCAAAAAGGCAGTGATTCCCCTTATTATGAGGTAAAAAGGCTGAAATTTCTTTTATTTTGGGGCAAAAAGAGAGAATTTCCCCATATTTTTTGGCAAAAAGGCAGAAATTTCCCTTATTTTGGGGCAAAATTGGAGAAATTTCCCTTATTTTGGGGCAAAATTTTAGAAATTTCTTTTATTTTGGTAAAGACTTGCAGAAATTTTTTTTATTTTGTGGCAAAAAGGCAGAAATTCCCAATATTTTGGTGCAAAAAGGCTGAAATTCCCCTTATTTTGCGGTAAAATGCTGAAATTCCCCATATTTTGGGGCAAAAAGGCTGTAATTTCCCTTATTTTGAGGTAAAATGCTGAAATTCCTTATATTTTGGGGCAAAAAGGCAGAAATTCCCTACATTTTGGGGCAAAAAGGCACAAATTTCCCTTATTTTCGGGCATAATTGCAGAAATTTCATTTATTTCAGGGCAAAAAGTCAGAAATTCCTTTTATTTTGGGGCAAAAAGCAGAAATTTCTTTTATTTTGGTACAAAGTTGAAGAAATTTTTCTTATTTTGGAACAAAAAGGCAGGAATTCCCAATATTTTGGGGCAAAAGGCAGAAATTCCTTTTATTTTGAGGTAAACAGGCTGAAATTCCCCTTATTTTGGGGCAAAAAGGCAGAAATTCCCTTTATTTTGTGGCAAAAAGGCAGAATTCCCATTAATTGGGGCAGAAAAGTAGAAACGTTCCTTATTTGGGGGCAATAATGCAGAAATTCCCCATATTTTGTGGCAAAAAGGAAGAAATTCCACTTATTTGGAGGTAAAATGCTGAAATTCTTCTTATTTTAGCAAAAGGCAGAAATTCCCCTTATTTTGGGGAAAAATTGCAAAAATTTTACTTATTTTAGTGCAAAAAGTCAGAAATTTCCCTTATTTTGGGGCAAAAAGCAGAAATTCCCCTAATTTTGGGGCCAAAAACAGAAATTCCCCTTATTTTGGGGTAAAATTGGAGAAATTTCAAATATTTCAGGGCAAAAAGGCAGAAATTCCACTTAATTTTAGGCAATAAGTCAGAAATTTTCCGTATTTTGGAGCAAAATTTCAGAAATTCCCCTTATAATGGTGCAAAAATGCAGAAATTCCCTTTATATTTGTGTAATAAGGCAGAAATTCCCCGTGTTTTGAAGCAAAATTGCACAAATTCATCTAATTTTGAGGGAAAATGCAGAAAATCAAATTATTCTTGCGCAAAAAGGCAGAAATTCTCCTTATTTCAGGGAATAACGTTAAAAATTCCCCTTATTTTGGAACAAAATTGCAGAAATTTCCCTTATTTTGTGGCAAAATTGCAGAAATTTTTCTTATTTTTGGCAAAATTGCAGAAATTTCACGTATTTCAGGGAGAGAAGGCAGGAATTTCTCTTATTTTAGAGCAAAAGTGCAGAAATTTCTTTTTTTTGGTACAAAATTGCAGAAATTTTCTTTATTTTGGGGCAAAAATGCAGAAATTCTTCTTATTTTGTGGCAAAAAGGCAGAAATTTCCCTTATTTTGGGGAAAAATTGCATAAATTTCAATTATTTCAAGGAAAAATTCTAAAATTTTTTTTATTTTGAGGCAAAAAGAAAGAAATTTCGTTTATTTTTGGGTAAAAAGGCAGAAATTTCACTTATTTTGAGGTAAAAAAGGCAGAAATTTCTCTTATTTTGGGGCTAAAATGAAGAAATTTCCCTTTTTTGTGGCAAAATTGCAGAAATTTTCCTTATTTTGGGCAAAATTGCAGAAATTATACTTATTTCAGGGAAAGAAGGCAGGAATTTCTCTTACTTTGGGGCAAAAAGGCAGAAATTTCTTTTATTTTGGTACAAAATTGAAGAAATTTTCTTTATTTTGGGGCAAAAATGCAGAAATTCCTCTTATTTTGTGGGAAAAAGGCAGAAAATTCCCTTATTTTGGGGCAAAATTGCAGAAATTCCCTTTATTTTTGTGCAATAAGGCAGAAATTCCCCATATTTTGAAGCAAAATTGCACAAATTCCCCTAATTTTGAGGGAAAATGCAGAAATTCACATTATTTTGGGGCAAAAAGACAGAAATTCTCCTTATTTCACGGCAAAAAGTCAGAACTTTCGCTTATTTTGGGGCAAAATTGCAGAAATTTCCCTTATTTTGTGGCAAAATTGCAGAATTTTTTTTTATTTTGGGCAAAATTGCAGAAATTTCACTTATTTCAGGGAAAGAAGGCAGGAATTTCTCTTATTTTGGGGCAAAAAGGCAGAAATTTCTTTTATTTTGGTACAAAATTTCAGAAATTTTCTTTATTTTGAGGCAAAAATGCAAAAATTCCCCATATTTTGGGGCAAAAAGGCAGAGATTCCCCTTATGATGAGGTAAAAATGTTGAAATTTATTTTATTGTGGGGCAAAAAGACAGAAATTCCCCTTATTTTGTGGCAAAAAGGCAGAAATTTCCCTTATTTTGGTACAGAATTGCAGAAATTTTTCTTATTTTGTGGCAAGAAGGCAGAAATTCTCCATATTTTGGTGCAAAAAGTCTGAAATTCCCCTTAATTTGAGTTAAAATGCTGAAATTCCCCATATTTTGGGGCAAAAAGGCAGAAACTCCCTACATTTTGGGGCAAAAAGGCACAAATTTCCCTTATTTTCGGGCAAAATTGCAGAAATTTCATTTATTTCAGGGCAAAAAGTCAGAAATTCCTTTTATTTTGGGGCAAAAAGCAGAAATTTCTTTTATTTTGGTACAAAGTTGAAGAAATTTTTCTTATTTTAGAACAAAAGGCAGAAATTCCCCATATTTTGGGGTAAAAGGCAGAAATTCCCCTTATTTTGAGGTAAAAAGGATGAAATTCTTCTTAATTTAGGGCAAAAAGGCAAAAATTTCCTTTACTTTATGGCAAAAAGGCAGAAATTACCTTATTTGGAGGTAAAATGCTGAAATTCTCCTTATTTTGGGCAAAAAGGCAGAAATTCCCCTTATTTTGGGACAAAATTGCAGAAATTTCACTTATTTCAGGGCAAATGATCAGAAATTTCCCTTATTTTGTGGCAAAATTGCAGAAATTTTTCTTATTTTGGGCAAAATTGCAGAAATTTCACTTATTTCAGGTAAAGAAGGCAGGAATTTCTCTTATTTTGAGGGAAAAGGGCAGAAATTTCTTTTATTTTGGTACAAAATTGCAGAAATTTTCTTTATTTTGGGGCAAAAATGAAGAAATTCCCCTTATTTTGTGGCTAAAAGGCAGAAATTTCCCTTATTTTGGGGCAAAATTGCAGAAATTTTACTTATTTCAAGGCAAAATTCAAAAATTCCTTTTATTTTGGAGCAAAAAGACAGAAATTCCGTTTATTTTTGGGTAAAAAAGCAGAAATTTCACTTATTTTGAGGTAAAAAGGCAGAAATTACTCTTATTTTGGGGCTAAAATGAAGAAATTTCCCTGTTTTGTGGCAAAATTGCAGAAATTTTTCTTATTTTGGGCAAAATTGCAGAAATTTCACTTATTTCAGGGAAAGAAGGCAGGAATTTCTCTTATTTTGGGGCAAAAAGGCAGAAATTTCTTTTATTTTGCTACAAAATTGCAGAAATTTTCTTTATTTTGGGGCAAAAATGCAGAAATTCCCCTTATTTTGTGGCAAAAAGGCAGGAATTTCCCTTATTTTGGGGCAAAATTGCAGAAATTCCCTTTATTTTGGAGCAATAAGGCAGAAATTCCCAATATTTTGAAGCAAAATTGCACTAATTTCCCTAATTTTGAGGGAAAATGCAGAAATTCACATTATTTTGGGCAAAAAGACAGAAATTCTCCTTATTTCACGGCAAAAAGTCAGAAATTCCCCTTATTTTGGGGCAAAATTGCAGAAATTTCCCTTATTTTGTGGCAAAATTGCAGAAATTTTTCTTATTTCGTGCAAAATTGCAGAAATTTAACTTATTTCAGGGAAAGAAGGCAGGAATTTCTCTTATTTTGGGGCAAATAGGCAGAAATTTCTTTTATTTTGGTACAAAATTGCAGAAATTTTCTTTATTTTGAGGCAAAAATACAGAAATTCCCCTTATTTTGTGGCAAAAAGGCAGAAATTTCCCTTATTTTGGGGCAAAATTGCAGAAATTCTCTTTATTTTGGTGCAATAAGGCAGAAATTCCCCATATTTTGAAGCAAAATTGCACAAATTCCCCTAATTTTGAGGGAAAATGCAGAAATTCACATTATTTTGGGCAAAAAGACAGAAATTCTCCTTATTTCACGGCAAAAAGTCAGAAATTCTCCTTATTTTGGGGCAAAATTGCAGAAATTTCCATTATTTTGTGGCAAAATTGCAGAAATTTTTCTTATTTTGTGCAAAATTGCAGAAATTTCACTGATTTCAGGGAAGGAAGGCAGGAATTTCTCTTATTTTGGGGCAAAAAGGCAGAAATTTCTTTTATTTTGGTACAAAATTGCAGATATTTTCTTTATTTTGAGGCAAAAATGCAGAAATTTCCCATATTTTGGGGCAAAAAGGCAGAGATTCCCCTTATTATGAGGTAAAAAGGCTGAAATTCCTTTTATTTTGGGGCAAAAAGACAGAAATTCCCCTTATTTTGCGGCAAAAAGGCAGAAATTTCCCTTATTTTGGGGCAAAATTGCAAAAATTTTTCTTATTTTCGGGCAAAATTTTAGAAATTTATTTTATTTTGGTACAGAATTGCAGAAATTTTTCTTATTTTGTGGCAAAAAGGCAGAAATTCCCCATATTTTGGTGCAAAAAGGCTGAAATTTCCCTTATTTTGAGGTAAAATGCCGAAATTCCTTATATTTTGGAGCAAAAAGGCAGAAATTACCTACATTTTGGGGCAAAAAGGCACAAATTTTCCTTATTTTCAGGCAAAATTGAAGAAATTTCATTTATTTCAGGGCAAAAAGTCAGAAATTCCTTTTATTTTGGGGCAAAAAGGCAGAAATTCCCTTTATTTTGTGGCAAAAAGGCAGAAATTCCCATTAATTGGTGCAGAAAAGCAGAAACTTTCCTTATTTGGGGGCAATGATGCAGAAATTCCCCATATTTTGTGGCAAAAAGGCAGAAATTCCCCTTATTTGGAGGTAAAATGCTGAAATTCCCCTTATTTTGGGCAAAAGGCAGAAATTCCCCTTATTTGGGGCAAAATTGCAGAAATTTCACTTATTTTATGGCAAAAAGTCAGAAATTTGCTTTATTTTGGGGCAAAAAGCAGAAATTCCCCTAATTTTGGGGCGAAAAACAGAAATTCTTATTTTGGGGTAAAATTGCAGAAATTTCAAACATTTCAGTGCAAAAAGGCAGAAATTCCACTTAATTTTAGGCAATAAGGGAAAAATTTTCCGTATTTTGAAGCAAAATCTCAGAAATTCCTCTTATAATGGTGCAAAAATGCAGAAATTCCTTTCATTTTGGTGTAATAAGGCAGAAATTCCCCGTGTTTTGAGCAAAATTGCACAAATTCATCTAATTTTGAGGGAAATTGCAGAAATTCAAATTATTTTAGGGCAAAAAGACAGAAATTCTTTTTATTTCAGGGCATAACGTCAGATTTTCCCCTTATTTTGGGGCAAAATTGCAGAAATTTCCCTTATTTTGTGGAAAATTGCAGAAATTTTTCTTATTTTGGGCAAAATTGCAGAAATTTCACTTATTTCAGGGAAAGAAGGCAGAAATTTCTCTTATTTTGGGGCAAAAGGGCAGAAATTTCTTTTATTTTGGTACAAAATTGTAGAAATTTTCTTTATTTTGGAACAAAAATGCAGAAATTCACCTTATTTTGTGGCAAAAAGGCAGAAATTTTTCTTATTTTGGGCAAAATTGCAGAAATTTCACTTATTTCAGGGAAAGAAGGCAGAAATTTCTCTTATTTTGGGGCAAAAGGGCAGAAATTTCTTTTATTTTGGTACAAAATTGAAGAAATTTTTTTTATTTTGGGGCAAAAATGCAGAAATTCACCTTATTTTGTGGCAAAAAGGCAGAAATTTTTCTTATTTTAGGGCAAAATTGCAGAAATTTCACTTATTTCAAGGCAAAATTCAAAAATTCCTTTTATTTTGGGGCAAAAAGACAGAAATTCCATTTATTTTTAGGTAAAAAGGCAGAAATTTCACTTATTTTGAGGTAAAAAGGGAGAAATTACTCTTATTTTGGGGCTAAAATGAAGAAATTTCCCTTTTTTATGGCAAAATTGCAGAAATTTTTCTTATTTTGGGCAAAATTGCAGAAATTTCACTTATTTCAGGGAAAGAAGGCAGGAATTTCTCTTATGTTGGGGCAAAAAGGCAGAAATTTTTTTTATTTTGGTACAAAATTGCAGAAATTTTCTTTATTTTGGGCAAAAATGCAGAAATTCCCATTATTTTGTGGCAAAAAGGCAGAAATTTCCCTAATTTTGGGGCAAAATTGCAGAAATTTAACTTATTTCAAGGCCAAATTCAAAATTCCTTTTATTTTTGGGCAAAAAGAAATTCCGTTTATTTTTGGGTAAAAAGGCAGAAATTTCACTTATTTTGAGGTAAAAAGGCAAAAATTACTCTTATTTTGGGGCTAAAATTAAGAAATTTCCCTTTTTTGTGGCAAAATTGCAGAAATTTGTCTTATTTTGGGCAAAATTGCAGAAATTTCACTTATTTCAGGGAAAGAAAGCAGGAATTTCTCTTATTTTTGGGCAAAAAGGCAGAAATTTTTTTTATTTTGCTACAAAATTGCAGAAATTTTCTTTATTTTGGGGCAAAAATGCAGAAATTCCCCTTATTTTGGGGCAAAAAGGCAGAGATTCCCCTTATTATGAGGTAAAAAGGCTGAAATTCCTTTTATTTTGGGGCAAAAATACTGAAATTCCCCTTATTTTGTGGCAAAAAGGCAGAAACTTCCCTTATTTTGGAGCAAAATTGTAGAAATTTCCATTATTTTCAAGCAAAATTTTAGAAATTTATTTTATTTTGGTACCGAATTGCAAAAATTTTTTTTATTTTGTGGCAAAAAGGCAGAAATTCCCCATATTTTGGTGCAAAAAGGCTGAAATTCCCCTTATTTTGAAGTAAAATGCTGAAATTCCTCATATTTTGGGGCAAAAAGGCAGAAATTACCTACATTTTGGGGCAAAAAGACAGAAATTTCCCTTATTTTGCGGCAAAATTGCAGAAATTTCATTTATTGCAGGGCAAAAAGTCAGAAATTCCTTTTATTTTGTGGCAAAAAGGCAGAAATTCCCTTTATTTTGTGGCAAAAAGGCAGAAATTCCCATTAATTGGGGCAGAAAAGCAGAAACTTTCCTTATTTGGGGGCAATAATGCAGAAATTCCCCATATTTTGTGGCAAAAAGGCAGAAATTCCCCTTATTTGGAGGTAAAATGCTGAAAATCCCCTTATTTTGGGCAAAAGGCAGAAATTCCCCTTATTTTGGGGCAAAATTGCAGAAATTTCACTTATTTTAGGGCAAAAAGTCAGAAATTTGCCTTATTTTGGGGCAAAAAGCAGAAATTCCCCTAATTTTGGGGCCAAAACAGAAATTCCACTTATTTTGGGGTAAAATTGCAGAAATTTCAAACATTTCAGTGCAAAAAGCCAGAAATTCCACTTAATTTTAGGCAATAAGGCAGAAATTTTCCGTATTTTGGAGCAATATCTCAGAAATTCCCCTTATATTGGTGCAAAAATGCAGAAATTCCCTTTATTTTGGTGTAATAAGGCAGAAATTCCCCGTGTTTTGAAGCAAAATTGCACAAATTCATCTAATTTTGAGGGAAAATGCAGAAATTCAAATTATTTTGGGGCAAAAAGACAGAAATTCTCTGTATTTCAGGGCAAAACGTCAGAAATTCCTCTTATTTTGGGGCAAAATTGCAGAAATATCCCTTATTTTGTTGCAAAATTGCAGAAATTTTTCTTATTTTGGGCAAAATTGCAAAAATTTCACTTATTTCAGGGAAAGAAGGTAGGAATTTATTTTATTTTGGGGCAAAAAGGCAGAAATTTCTTTTATTTTGGTACAAAATTGTAGAAATTTCCTTTATTTTTGGGCAAAAATGCAGAAATTCCCCATATTTTGTGGGAAAAAGGCAGAAATTTCCCTTATTTTGGGGTAAAATTGCAGAAAGTCCCTTTATTTTGGTGCAATAAGGCAGAAATTCCCAATATTTTGAAGCAAAATTGCACAAATTCCCCTAATTTTGAGGGAAAATGCAGAAATTCACATTATTTTGGGGCAAAAAAACAGAAATTCTCCTTATTTCACGGAAAAAAGTCAGAAATTCCCCTTATTTGGGGCAAAATTGCAGAAATTTCACTTATTTCAGAGAAACAAGGCAGGAATTTCTCTTATTTTGGGCAAAAAGGTAGAAATTTCTTTTATTTTGGTACAAAATTGCAGAAATTTTCTTTATTTTGGGGAAAAAATGCAGAAATTCACCTTATTTTGTGACAAAAAGGCAGACATTTCCCTTATTTTAGGGCAAAATTGCAGAAATTTCACTTATTTCAAGGCAAAATTCAAAAATTCCTTTAATTTTGGGGCAAAAATACAGAAATTCCGTTTATTTTTAGGTAAAAAGGCAGAAAATTCACTTATTTTGAGGTAAAAAGGCAGAAATTACTCTTATTTTGGGGCTAAAATGAAGAAATTTCCCTTTTTGTGGCAAAATTGCAGAAATTTTTCTTATTTTGGGCAAAATTGCAGAAATTTCACTTATTTGAGAGAAAGAAGGCAGGAATTTCTCTTATTTTGGGGCAAAAAGGCAGAAATTTCTTTTATTTTGGAACAAAATTGCAGAAATTTTATTTATTTTGGGGCAAAAATGCAGAAATTCCCTTTATTCGTGGCAAAAAGGCAGAAATTTCCCTCATTTTGGGCAAAATTGCAGAAATTCCCTTTATTTTGGTGCAATAAGGCAGAAATTCCCTATATCTTGAAGCAAAATTGCACAAATTCCCCTAATTTTGAGGGAAAATGCAGAAATTCACATTATTTTGGGGCAAAAAGACAGAAATTCTTTTTATTTCACGGCAAAAAGTCAGAAATTCCCCTTATTTTGGGGTAAAATTGCAGAAATTTCCCTTATTTTGTGGCAAAATTGCAGAAATTTTTCTTATTTTGGGCAAAATTGCAGAAATTTCACTTATTTCAGGGAAAGAAGGCAGTAATTTCTCTTATTTTGGGGCAAAAATGCAGAAATTTCTTTTATTTTGGTACAAAATTGCAGAAATTTTCTTCATTTTGAGGCAAAAATGCAGAAATTCCCCATATTTTGGGACAAAAAGGCAGAGATTCCCCTTAGTATGAGGTAAAAAGGCTGAAATTCTTTTGATTTTGGGGCAAAAAGACAGAAATTCCCCTTATTTTGTGGCAAAAAGGCAGAAATTTCCCTTATTTTGGGGCAAAATTGCAGAAATTTCCTTATTTTTAGGCAAAATATTAGAAATTTCTTTTATTTTGGTACAGAATTGCAGAAATTTTTCTTATTTTGAGGCAAAAAGGCAGAAATTCCCCATCTTTTAGTTCAAAAAGGCTGAAATTCCCCTTATTTTGAGGTAAAATGCTGAAATTCCCCATATTTTGGGGCAAAAAGGCAGAAATTCCCCTCATTTTGTGGCAAAAAGGCACAAATTTTTCTTATTTTCGGGCAAAATTGCAGAAATTTCATTTATTCCAGGGCAAAATGTCAGAAATTCCTTTTATTTTGGGGCAAAAAGCAGAAATTTCTTTTATTTTGGTACAACGATGAAAAAATTTATCTTATTTTGGAACAAAAAGGCAGAAATACCCCATATTTTGGGGCAAAAGGCAGAAATTTCCCTTATTTTGAGGTAAATACCCTGAAATTCCCCTTACTTTGGGGCAAAAAGGCAGAAATTTTCTTTATTTTGTGGCAAAAAGGCAGAAATTCCCATTAATTGGGGCAGAAAAGCAGAAACTTTCTTTATTTGGAAGCAATAATGCAGAAATTCCCCATATTTTGTAGCAAAAAAGGCAGAAATTCCCCTTATTTGGAGGTAAAATGCTGAAATTCCCCTTATTTTGGGCAAAAAGCAGAAATTCCCCTTATTTTGGGGCAAAATTGCAGAAATTTCACTTATTTTAGGGCAAAAAGTAAGAAATTTGCCTTATTTTGGGGCAAAAAGCAGAAATTCCCCTAATTGTGAGGCAAAACGGCAGAATTTCCCTATATGTTGGGGCAAAAAGACAGAAATTCTCCTTATTTTGGGGCTAAACTCAGAAATTCCACTTATTTTGGGGCAAAATTCCAGAAATTTCCCTTCTTTTGGGGCAAAATTGCAGAAATTTCACTTATTTTGGGGCAAAATTGCAGAAATTTGACTTATTTCAGGGAAGAAAAGCAGAAATTTTTTATTTTGTAGAAAAAAGGCAGAAATTCCTAATATATTGTGGCAAAAATGCAGAAATTCCCCTTATTTTGAAGTAAAAAGGCTGAAATTCCTCTTATTTGGGGGCAAAAAGGAAGAATTTTTCCTTATTTTGGGGCAAAATTGCAGAAATTTCACTTATTTCAGGGTAATAAGTCAGAAATTCCCCTTATTTTGGGGCAAAAAAGACAGAAATTCCCTTTGTTTTTGGGTAAAAAAGACAGAAATTCCATTTATTTAGAGGCAAAATGCAGATTTTCCTCTTAATTCGGCGCAAAAATGAAGAAATTTCACTTTTTTATGGCAAAAAGGTATGCATTTTTCTTCTTTTCTGGCAAAAAGGCAGAAATTCCCCTTATTTTGAAGCAAAATTGTAGAAATTCCTATAATTTTGTGGCAGAAGGCAGACATTCCCTTTATTTTATGGCAAAAATCAGAAATTTCCCTTATTTTGGGGCAAAATTGCAATAATTTCACTTATTTTAGGGCAAAAAGTCAGAAATTTCCCTTATTTTGGTGCAAAATTGCAGAAATTTCCCTTATTTGGGGCAAAATTGCAGAAATTTGACTTTTTTTCAGGTAAAAAGGCTGAAATTTCCTTTATTTTTGGGAAAAAAGTTAGAAATTTCTTTTATTTTGGGGCAAAATTGCAGAAATATTTCTTATTTTTGGGCAAAAAGGCAGAAATTCCTTATATTTTGAAGCAAAAAGGCAGAAATTCCCCTTATTTTGGGATAAAATTGCAGAAATTTCCCTTATTTGGGGGCAAAAGGGCAGAAAATCCTTTTAATTTCGGGCAAATAGGCAGAAATTCCCCGTATTTTAGAGCAAAATTGCAGAAATTCCCCTCATATCGGGGTAAAAATGCAGAAATTCCCTTTATTTGGGGCAAAAGCAAAAGTTTCCCATATTTTCGGGAAAAAAGGCAGAAATTCCTTGTATTTTGAAGCAAAATTGCAGAAACTCCCCTAATTTTGGGGCAAAAAGGCAGAAATTCCCTTTATTTTGGGGCAAAAATACAGAAATTCTCCTTATTTCACAGCAAAATGTCAGAAATTCCCCTTATTTTGGGGCAAAATTGAAGAACTTTCCCTTATTTTGGGGCAAAATTACAGAAATTTCCCTTATTTTGGGGCAAAATTTTAGAAATTTCTTTTATTTTGGTACAGAATTGCAGAAATTTTTCTCATATTGTGGCAAAAAGGCTTTAATTCCCCATATTTTGGTGCAAAAAGGCTGAAATTCCCCTTATTTTGAGGTAAAATACTGAAATTCCCCATATTTTGGGGCAAAAAGGCAGAAATTTCCCTCATTTTGGGGCAAAAAGGCACACATTTTCCTTATTTTCGGGCAAAATTGCAGAAATTTCATTTATTTCAGGGCAAAAATTTAGAAATTTCTTTTATTTTGGGACAAAAAGCAGAAATTTCTTTTATTTTGGTACAAAGTTGAAGAAATTTTTCTTATTTTGGAACAAAAAGATAGAAATTCCCCATATTTTGGGGTAAAAGGTAGAAATTCCCCTTATTTTGAGGTAAAAAGAATGAAATTCCCCTCATTTTAGGGCATAAAGGCAAAAATTTCATTTACATTTTTGCAAAAAGGCAGAAATTCTTGTTAATTGGGGCAGAAAAGCAGAAATTTTCCTTATTTGAAAGCAATAAGGCAGTAATTCCCCATATTTTGTGGCAAAAAGGCAGAAATTCCCCTTATTTGGAGGTAAAATGCTGAAATTCCCCTTATTTTGGCAAAAGGCAGAAATTCCCCTTATTTTGGGACAAAATTGCAGAAATTTCACTTATTTCAGGGCAAAAAGTCAGAAATTTGCCTTATTTTGGGCAAAAAGCAGAAATTCCCCTAATTTTGGGGCTAAAAATAGAAATTCCCCTTATTTTGGGGTAAAATTGCAGAAATTTCAAATATTTCAGGGCAAAAAGGCAGAAATTCAACTTAATTTCGGGCAATAAGGCAGAAATTTTCTGTATTTTGGAGCAAAATCTCAGAAATTCCCTTTATATTGGTGCAAAAATGCAGAAATTTCCTTTATTTTGGTGCAATAAGGCAGAAATTCCCCGTATTTTAAAGCAAAATTGCACAAATTCCCCTAATTTTGAGGGAAAATGCAGAAATTCACATTATTTTGGGGCAAAAAGACAGAACTTCTCCTTATTTCACGGCAAAAAGTCAGAAATTCCCCTTATTTTGGGACAAAATTGCAAAAATTTCCCTTATTTTGTGGCAAAATTGCAGAATTTTTTCTTATTTTAGGCAAAATTGCAGAAATTTCACTTATTTCAGGGAAAGAAGGCAGGAATTTCTCTTATTTTGGGGCAAAAAGGCAGAAATTTCTTTTATTTTGGTTTAAAATTGCAAAAATCTTCTTTATTTTGAGGCAAAAAGGCAGAAATTCCCCATATTTTGGGGCAAAAAGGCAGAGATTCTCCTTATCATGAGGTAAAAAGGCTGAAATCCCTTTTATTTTGGGGCAAAAAGACAGAAATTCTCCTTATTTTGTGGAAGAAAGGCAGAAATTTCCCTTATTTTGGGGCAAAATTGCAAAAATTTCCCTTATTTTCGGGCAAAATTTTAGAAATTTCTTTTATTTTGGTACAGAATTGCAGAAATTTTTCTTATTTTGTGGCAAAAAGGCAGAAATTCCCCATATTTTGGTGCAAAAATGCGGAAATTCCCCTTATTTTGAGGTAAAATGCTGAAATTCCCCATATTTTGGGGCAAAAAGGCAGAAATTCCCTACATTTTGGGGCAAAAAGGCAGAAATTTCCCTTATTTTGGGGCAAAATTGCAGAAATTTCATTTATTTCAGGGCAAAGAGTCAGAAATTCCTTTTATTTTGGGGAAAAAAGCAGAAATTTCTTTTATGTTGGTACAAAGCTGAAGAAATTTTTCTTATTTTGGAACAAAAAGGCAGAAATTCGCCATATTTTCAGGCAAAAGGCAGAAATTCCCTTTATTTTGAGGTAAAAAGGCTGAAATGCCCCTTATATTGGGGCAAAAAGGCAAAAATTCCCTTTATTTTGTGGCAAAATGGCAGAAATTCCCATTAATTGGGGCAGAAAAGCAGAAACTTTGTTTATTTGGGGGCAATAATGCAGAAATTCCCCATATTTTGTGGCAAAAATGCAGAAATTCCCCTTATTTGGAGGTAAAATGCTGAAATTCCCCTTATTTTGGGCAAAAAGCAGAAATTCCCCTTATTTTGGGGCAAAATTGCAAAAATTTCACTAATTTTAGGGCAAAAAGTCAGAAATTTCCCTTATTTGGTGCAAAATTGCAGAAATTTGACTTATTTTCAAGTAAAAAGGCTGAAATTTCCTTTATTTTTGGGAAAAAAGTGAGAAATTCCTTTTATTTTGGGGGAAAATTGCAGAAATATTTTTTATTTTGGGGCAAAAGGCAGAAATTCCTTATATTTTGGGGCAAAAAGGCAGTAATTCCCCTTATTTTGGGATAAAATTGCAGAAATTTCCCTTATTTGGGGGCAAAAAGGCAGAAAATCCTTTTAATTTCGGGCAAAAAGGCATAAATTCCCCGTATTTAAAAGCAAAATTGCAGAAATTCCGCTAATATCGGGGCAAAAATGCAGAAATTCCCTTTATTTGGGGCAAAAGCAAAAGTTTCCCATATTTTCGGGAAAAAAGGCAGAAATTCCTTGTATTTTGAAGCAAAATTGCAGAAACTCCCCTAATTTTGGGGCAAAAAGGCAGAAATTCCCTTTATTTTGGGGCAAAAATACAGAAATTCTCCTTATTTTGCGGAAAAAAGTCAGAAATTCCCCTTATTTTGGGGCAAAATTGAAGAACTTTCCCTTATTTTGGGGCAAAATTACAGAAATTTCCCTTATTTGGGGCAAAATTTTAGAAATTTCTTTTATTTTGGGACAAAAAGCAGAAATTTCTTTTATTTTGGTACAAAGTTGAAGAAATTTTTCTTATTTTGGAACAAAAAGATAGAAATTCCCCATATTATGGGGTAAAAGGCAGAAATTCCCCTTATTATGAGGTAAAAAGGATGAAATTCCCCTCATTTTAGGGCAAAAAGGCAAAAATTTCATTTATTTTGTGGCAAAAAGGCAGAAATTCTTGTTAATTGGGGCAGAAAAGCAGAAATTTTCCTTATTTGAAGGCAATAAGGCAGTAATTCCCCATATTTTGTGGCAAAAAGGCAGAAATTCCCCTTATTTGGAGGTAAAATGCTGAAATTCCCCTTATTTTGGGCAAAAGGCAGAAATTCCCCTTATTTTGGGACAAAATTGCAGAAATTTCACTTATTTCAGGGCAAAAAGTCAGAAATTTGCCTTATTTTGGGCAAAAAGCAGAAATTCCCCTAATTTTGGGGCTAAAAATAGAAATTCCCCTTATTTTGGGGTAAAATTGCAGAAATTTCAAATATTTCAGGGCAAAAAGGCAGAAATTCCACTTAATTTCGGGCAATAAGGCAGAAATTTTCTGTATTTTGGAGCAAAATCTCAGAAATTCCCCTTTATATTGGTGCAAAAATTCAGAAATTCCCTTTTTTTGGTGCAATAAGGCAGAAATGCCCCGTATTTTGAAGCAAAATTGCACAAATTCCCCTAATTTTGAGGGAAAATGCAGAAATTCACATTATTTTGGGGCAAAAAGACAGAAATTCTCCTTATTTCACGGCATAATCAGAAATTCCCCTTATTTTGAGGCAAATTTGCAAAAATTTCCCTTATTTTGTGGCATAATTGCAGAAATTCTTCTTATTTTGGGCAAAATTGCAGAAATTTCACTTATTTCAGGGAAAAAAAGGCAGGAATTTCTCTTATTTTGGGGCAAAAAGGCAGAAAATTCTTTTATTTTGGTTCAAAATTGCAAAAATCTTCTTTATTTTGAGGTAAAAATGCAGAAATTCCCCATATTTTGGGGAAAAGAGGCAGAGATTCCCCTTATTATGAGGTAAAAAGGCTGAAATTCCTTTTATTTTGGGGCAAAAAGACAGAAATTCCCCTTATTTTGTGGCAAAAAGGCAGAAATTTTCCTTATTTTGGGGCAAAATTGCAGAAATTTTCCATATTTTCGGGCAAAATTCTAGAAATTTCTTTTATTTTGGTACAGAATTGCAGAAATTTTTCTTATTTTGTGGCAAAAAGGCAGAAATTCCCCATATTTTGGTTGAAAAAGGCTGAAATTTTCCTTATTTTGAGGTAAAATGCTGAAATTCCCCATATTTTGGGGCAAAAGGCAGAAATTCCCTACATTTTGGAGCAAAAAGGCACAAATTTCCCTTATTTTCGGGCAAAATTGCATAAATTTCATTTATTTCAGGGCAAAGTCAGAAATTCCTTTTATTTTGGGGCAAAAACAGAAATTTCTTTTATTTTGGTACAAAGTTGAAGAAATTTTTCTTATTTTGGAACAAAAAGGCAGAAATTCCCCATATTTTGGGGCAAAAGGCAGAAATTCCCCTTATTTTTAGGTAAAAAGGATGAAATTCCCCTTATTTTAGCGCAAAAAGGCAAAAATTTCCTTTACTTTGTGGCAAAAAGGCAGAAATTCTTGTTAATTGGGGCAGAAAAAAAGAAATTTTCATTATTTGAAGGCAATAAGGCAGTAATTCCCCATATTTTGTGGCAAAAAGGCAGAAATTCCCTTTATTTGGAGGTAAAATGGTGAAATTCCCCTTATTTTGGGCAAAAAGGCGGAAATTCCCCTTATTTTGGGGCAAAAATTGCAAAAATTTCACATATTTTAGGGCAAAAAGTCAGAAATTTCCCTTATTTTGGGACAAAAAGCAGAAATTCTCCTAATTTTGGGGCCAAAAACAGAAATTCCCATTATTTTGGGGTAAAATTACAGAAATTTCAAATATTTCAGTGCAAAAAGGCAGAAATTCTACTTAATTTTAGGCAATAAGGCACAAATTTTCCGTATTTTGGAGCAAAATCTCAGAAATTCCCCTTATAATGGTGCAAAAATGCAGAAATTCTCTTTATTTTGGTGTAATAAGGCAGAAATTCCCTGTGTTTTGAAGCAAAATTGCACAAATTCATCTAATTTTGAGGGAAAATGCAGAAATTCAAATTATTTTGGGGCAAAAAGACAGAAATTCTCCTTATTTCAGGGCATAACGTCAGAAATCCCTCTTATTTTGGGGCAAAATTGCAGAAATTTCCCTTATTTTGTGGCAAAATTGCAGAAATTTTTCTTATTTTGGGCAAAATTGCAGAAATTTCACTTATTTCAGGGACAGAAGGCAGGAATTTCTCTTATTTTGGGGCAAAAGGGCAGAAAATTCTTTTTTTTTGGTACAAAATTGCAGAAATTTTCTTTTTTGGGGGCAAAAATGCAGAAATTCCCCATATTTTGGGGTAAAAAGGCAGAGATTCCCCTTATTATGAGGTAAAAACGCTGAAATTCCTTTTATTTTGGGGCAAAAAGACAGAAATTCCCCTTATTTTGTGGCAAAAAAAAAGAAATTTCCCTTATTTTGGGGCAAAATTGCAGAAATTTTTTTTTTGGGCACAATTTTAGAAATTTCTTTTATTTTGGTACAGAATTGCAGAAATTTTTCTTATTTTGTGGCAAAAATGCAGAAATTCCCCATATTTTGGTGCAAAAAGGCTGAAATTCCCCTTATTTTGAGGTAAAATGCTGAAATTCACCATATTTTGGGGCAAAAAGGCAGAAATTCCCTACATTTTGGGGCAAAAATGTACAAATGTCCCTTATTTTGGAGCAAAATTGCAGAAATTTCATTTATTTCAGGGCAAAAAGTCAGAAATTTTTTTTATTTTGGGGCAAAAAGCAGAAATTTCTTTTATTTTGGTACAAAGTTGAAGAAATTTTTCTTATTTTGGAACAAAAAGGCAGAAATTCCCCATATTTTAAGGCAAAAGGCAAAAATTCCCCTTATTTTGAGGTAAAAAGGCTGAAATTCACCTTATTTTGTGGCAAAAAGGCAGAAATTTCCATTAATTGGGGCAGAAAAGCAGAAACATTCCTAATTTGGGGGCAATAATGCAGAAATTCCCCATATTTTGTGGCAAAAAGGCAGAAATTCCCCTTATTTGGAGGTAAAATGCTGAAATTCCCCTTATTTTGGGCAAAAGGCAGAAATTCCCCTTATTTTGGGGCAAAATTGCAGAAATTTCACTTATTTTAGGGCAAAAAGTCAGAAATTTGCCTTATTTTGGGGCAAAACAGAAATTCCCCTAATTTTGGGGCAAAAACAGAAATTCCCCTTATTTTGGGGTAAAATTGCAGAAATTTCAAATATTTCAGTGCAAAAAGGCAGAAATTCCACTTATTTTTAGGCAATAAGGCAGAAATTTACCGTATTTTGGAGCAAAATCTCAGAAATTCTCCTTATATTGGTGCAAAAATGCAGAAATTCCCTCTATTTTGGTGTAATAAGGCCGAAATTCCCTGTGTTTTGAAGCAAAATTGCACAAATTCATCTAATTTTGAGGGAAATGCAGAAAATCAAATTATTTTGAGGCAAAAAGACAGAAATTCTCCTTATTTCAGAGCATAACGTCAGAAATTCCCCCTTTTTTGGGGCAAAATTACAGAAATTTTTCTTATTTTGGCCAAAATTGCAGAAATTTCATTTATTTCAGGGAAAGAACTTAGGAATTTCTCTTATTTTGGGGCAAAAGGGCAGAAATTTCTTTTATTTTGGTACAAAATTGCAGAAATTTTCTTTATTTTGGGGCAAAAATGCAGAAATTCTACTTATTTTGTGGCAAAAAGGCAGAAATTTCCCTTATTTTGTGGCAAAATTGCAGAAATTTCACTTATTCCAAGGCAAAATTCAAAAATTCCTTTTATTTTGGGGCAAAAGACAGAAATTCCGTTTATTTTTGGGTAAAAAGGCAGAAATTTCACTTATTTTGAGGTAAAAAGGCAGAAATTACTCTTATTTTGGGGCTAAAATGAAGAAATTTCCCTTTTTTGTGGCAAAATTGCAGAAATTTTTCTTATTTTGTGCAAAATTGCAGAAATTTCACTTATTTCAGGGAAAGAAGGCAGGAATTTCTTTTATTTTGGGGCAAAAAGGCAGAAATATCATTTATTTTGGTACAAAATTGCAGAAATTTTCTTTATTTTGGGACAAAAATGCAGAAATTACCCTTATTTTGTGGCAAAAAGGCAGAAATTTCCCTTATTTTGGGGCAAATTTGCAGAAATTTCTGTAATTTCAAGGAAAAATTCAAAAATTCTTTTTATTTTGGGGCAAAAAGACAGAAATTCCGTTTCTTTTTGGGTAAAAAGGAAGAAATTTCACTTATTTTGAGGTAAAAAGGCAGAAATTACTCTTATTTTGGGGCTAAAATTAAGAAATTTCCCTTTTTTTGTGGCAAAAGGTATACATTCCCCTTATTTTCAGGCGAAAAAGCAGAAATTCCCCGTATTTTGAAGCAAAATTGCAGAAATTCCCCTAATTGTGAGGCGAAACGGCAGAAATTCCCTATATGTTGGGGCAAAAATACAGAAATTCTCCTTATTTTGTGTCAAAACTCAGAAATTCCACTTATTTTGGGGTAAAATTCCAGAAATTTCCCTTATTTTAGGGCAAAAAGGCAGAAATTCCAAATATATTGTGGCAAAAATGCAGAAATTCCCCTTATTTTGAGGTAAAAAGGCTGAAATTACACTTATTTGGGGGCAAAAAGGAAGAATTTTTCCTTATTTTGGGGCAAAATTGCAGAAATTTCACTTATTTCAGGGTAATAAGTCAGAAATTCCCCTTATTTTGGGGCAAAAAAGACAGAAATTTCTTTTGTTTTGGGGTAAAAAAGACAGAAATTCCACTTATTTAGAGGCAAAAGGCAGAAGTTCCTCTTAATTTGGCGCAAAAATGAAGAAATTTTCCTTTTTTATGGCAAAAAGGTATGCATTCCCCTTATTTTCGGGCAAAAATGCAGAAATTCCCCTTATTTTGAAGCAAAATTGCAGAAATTTTCCTATTTTGGGGCAAAAGGCAGACATTCCCTTTATTTTGGTGCAAAAATCAGAAATTCCCCTTATTTTGGGGCAAAATTTCAGAAATTTCCTTTAATTTGGGGCAAAATTGCAGAAATTTACCTTGTTTTGGTGCAAAATTGCAGAAATTTCCCTTATTTTGGGAAAAATTGCAGAAATTTGACTTATTTTCAGGTAAAAAGGCTGAAATTTCCTTTATTTTTGGTCTAAAAGTGAGAAATTCCCCTTATTTTGGGGCAAAATTGCAGAAATATTTCTTATTTTGGGGCAAAAAGGCAGAAATTCCTTATATTTTGGGGAAAAAAGGCAGAAATTCCCCTTATTTTGGGATAAAATTTCAGAAATTTCTCTTATTTGGGGGCAAAAAGGCAGAAAATCCTTTTAATTTCGGGAAAAAAGGCAGAAATTCCCCGTATTTTAGAGCAAAATTGCAGAAATTCCCCTAATATTGGGGCAAAAATGCATAAATTCCCTTTATTTGAGGCGAAAGCAGAAGTTCCTTTTATTTTCGGGAAAAAAGGCAGAAATTCCTTGTATTTTGAAGCAAAATTGCAGAAACTCCCCTAATTTTGGGGCAAAAAGGCTGAAATTCCCTTTATTTTGGGGCAAAAATACAGAAATTCTTCTTATTTCGCGGCAAAAAGTCAGAAATTCCCCTTATTTTGGGGCAAAATTGAAGAACTTTCCCTTATTTTGGGGCAAAATTGCAGAATTTTCCCTTATTTTGGAGCAAAATTTTAGAAATTTTTTTTATTTTGGTACAGAATTGCAGAAATTATTCTTATATTGTGGCAAAAATGCTAAAATTCCCCATATTTTGGTGCAAAAAGGCTGAAATTCCCCTTATTTTGAGGTAAAATGCTGAAATTCCCCATATTTTGGGGCAAAAAGGCAGAAATTTCCCTCATTTTGGGGCAAAAAGGCACAAATTTTCCTTATTTTCGGGCAAAATTGCAGAAATTTCATTTATTTCAAGGCAAAAAGTCAGAAATTCCTTATATTTAGGGACAAAAAGCAGAAATTTCTTTTATTTTGGTACAAAGTTGAAGAAATTTTTCTTATTTTGGAACAAAAAGGCAGAAATTCCCCATATTTTGGGGTAAAAGGCAGAAATTCCCATTATTTTGAGGTAAAAAGGATGAAATTTCCCTTAATTTAGGGCAACAAGGCAAAAATTTCCTTTACTTTGTTGCAAAAAGGCAGAAATTCTTGTTAATTGGGGCAGAATAGCAGAAATTTTCCTTATTTAAGGGCAATAGGGCAGAAATTCCACATATTTTGTGGCAAAAAGGCAGAAATTCCACTTATTTGGAGGTAAAATGCTGAAATTCTTCTTATTTTGGGCAAAAAGGCAGAAATTCCCCTTATTTTGGGACAAAATTGCAGAAATTTCACTTATTTCAGGGCATAAAGTCAGAAAATTGCCTTATTTTGGGGCAAAAAGCAGAAATTCCCCTAATTTTGGGGCCAAAAATAGAAATTCCCCTTCTTTTGGGGTAAAATTGCAGAAATTTCAAATATTTCAGGGCAAAAAGGCAGAAATTCCACATAATTTCGGGCAATAAGGCAGAAATTTTCTGTATTTTGGAGCAAAATCTCAGAAAATCTCCTTATATTGGTGCAAAAATGCAGAAATTCCCTGTATTTTGGTGGAATAAGGCAGAAATTCCCTGTATTTTGAAGCAAATTACACAAATTCCCCTAATTTTGAGGGAACATGCAGAAATTCACATTATTTTGGGGCAAAAAGAAAGAAATTCTCCTTATTTTATGGCAAAAGTCAGAAATTCCCTTTATTTTGGGACAAAATTGCAAAAATTTCCTTTATTTTTTGGCAAAATTGCAGAAATTTTTCTTATTTTGGGCAAAATTGCAGAAATTTCACTTATTTCAGGGAAAGAAGGCAGGAATTTCTCTTATTTTGGGGCAAAAAGGCAGAAATTTCTTTTATTTTGGTACAAAATTGCAGAAATTTTTTTATTTTGAGGCAAAAATGCAGAAATTCCCCATATTTTGGGGCAAAAAAAAACAGAGATTCCCCTTATTATAAGGTAAAAAGGCTGAAATTTCTTTTATTTTGTGGCAAAAAGACAGAAATTCCCCTTATTTTATGGCAAAAAGGCAGAATTTTCCCTTATTTTGGGGCAAAATTGCAGAAATTTCCCTTATTTTCAGGCAAAATTTTAGAAATTTCTTTTATTTTGGTACAGAATTGCAGAAATTTTTCTTATTTTGTGCCTAAAAGGCAGAAATTCCCCATATTTTGGTGCAAAAATGTTGAAATTTTCCTTATTTTGAGGTAAAATGCTGAAATTCCCCATATTTTGGGGCAAAAAGGCAGAAATTCCCTACATTTTGGGGCAAAAATGCACAAATTTCCCTTATTTTCAGGCAAAATTGCAGAAATTTCATTTATTTCAGGGCTAAAAGTCAGAAATTCCTTTTATTTTGTGGCAAAAAGCAGAAATTTCTTTTATTTTGGTACGAAGTTGAAGACATTTTACTTATTTTGGAACAAAGAGGCAGAAATTCCCCATATTTTGGGGCAAAAGGCAGAAATTCCCCTTATTTTGAGGTAAAAAGAGTGAAATTCCCCTTATTTTAGGGCAAAAAGGCAAAAATTTCCTTTACTTTGTGGCAGAAAGGAAGAAATTCTTGTTAATTGGGGTAGAAAGCAGAAAGTTTCCTTATTTGAAGGCAATAATGCAGTAATTCCCCAGATTTTGTGGCAAAAAGGCAGAAATTCCCTTTATTTGGAGGTAAAATGGTGAAATTCCCCTTATTTTGGGCAAAAAGGCAGAAATTCCCTTTGTTTTGGGACTAAATTGCAGAAATTTAACTTATTTCAGGGCAAAAAGTCAGAAATTTGACTTATTTTGGGGCAAAAAGCAGAAATTCTTTTAATTTTGAGGCTAAAAATAGAAATTTCCCTTATTTTGGGATAAAATTGCAGAAATCTCAAATATTTCAGGGCCAAAAGGCAGAAATTCCACTTAATTTCAGGCAATAAGGCAGAAATTTTCTGTATTTTGGAGCAAAATCTCAGAAATTCCCCTTATATTGGTGCAAAAATGCAGAAATTCCCTTTATTTTGGTGTAATAAAGCAGAAGTTCCCCTTGTTTTGAAGCAAAATTGCACAAATTCATCTAATTTTGAGGAAAAATGCAGAAATTCAAATTATTTTGGGGCAAAATAACAGAAATTCTCCTTATTTTAGGGCATAACGTCAAAAATTCCTCTTATTTTGGGGCAAAATTGCAGAAATATCCCTTATTTTGTTGCAAAATTGCAGAAATTTCATTTATTTCAAGGCAAAAAGTCAGAAATTCCTTATATTTAGGGACAAAAAGCAGAAATTTCTTTTATTTTGGTACAAAGTTGAAGAAATTTTTCTTATTTTGGAACAAAAAGGCAGAAATTCCCCATATTTTGGGGTAAAAGGCAGAAATTCCCATTATTTTGAGGTAAAAAGGATGAAATTTCCCTTAATTTAGGGCAACAAGGCAAAAATTTCCTTTACTTTGTTGCAAAAAGGCAGAAATTCTTGTTAATTGGGGCAGAATAGCAGAAATTTTCCTTATTTAAGGGCAATAGGGCAGAAATTCCACATATTTTGTGGCAAAAAGGCAGAAATTCCACTTATTTGGAGGTAAAATGCTGAAATTCTTCTTATTTTGGGCAAAAAGGCAGAAATTCCCCTTATTTTGGGACAAAATTGCAGAAATTTCACTTATTTCAGGGCATAAAGTCAGAAAATTGCCTTATTTTGGGGCAAAAAGCAGAAATTCCCCTAATTTTGGGGCCAAAAATAGAAATTCCCCTTCTTTTGGGGTAAAATTGCAGAAATTTCAAATATTTCAGGGCAAAAAGGCAGAAATTCCACATAATTTCGGGCAATAAGGCAGAAATTTTCTGTATTTTGGAGCAAAATCTCAGAAAATCTCCTTATATTGGTGCAAAAATGCAGAAATTCCCTGTATTTTGGTGGAATAAGGCAGAAATTCCCTGTATTTTGAAGCAAATTACACAAATTCCCCTAATTTTGAGGGAACATGCAGAAATTCACATTATTTTGGGGCAAAAAGAAAGAAATTCTCCTTATTTTATGGCAAAAGTCAGAAATTCCCTTTATTTTGGGACAAAATTGCAAAAATTTCCTTTATTTTTTGGCAAAATTGCAGAAATTTTTCTTATTTTGGGCAAAATTGCAGAAATTTCACTTATTTCAGGGAAAGAAGGCAGGAATTTCTCTTATTTTGGGGCAAAAAGGCAGAAATTTCTTTTATTTTGGTACAAAATTGCAGAAATTTTTTTATTTTGAGGCAAAAATGCAGAAATTCCCCATATTTTGGGGCAAAAAAAACAGAGATTCCCCTTATTATAAGGTAAAAAGGCTGAAATTTCTTTTATTTTGTGGCAAAAAGACAGAAATTCCCCTTATTTTATGGCAAAAAGGCAGAATTTTCCCTTATTTTGGGGCAAAATTGCAGAAATTTCCCTTATTTTCAGGCAAAATTTTAGAAATTTCTTTTATTTTGGTACAGAATTGCAGAAATTTTTCTTATTTTGTGCCTAAAAGGCAGAAATTCCCCATATTTTGGTGCAAAAATGCTGAAATTTTCCTTATTTTGAGGTAAAATGCTGAAATTCCCCATATTTTGGGGCAAAAAGGCAGAAATTCCCTACATTTTGGGGCAAAAATGCACAAATTTCCCTTATTTTCAGGCAAAATTGCAGAAATTTCATTTATTTCAGGGCTAAAAGTCAGAAATTCCTTTTATTTTGTGGCAAAAAGCAGAAATTTCTTTTATTTTGGTACGAAGTTGAAGACATTTTACTTATTTTGGAACAAAGAGGCAGAAATTCCCCATATTTTGGGGCAAAAGGCAGAAATTCCCCTTATTTTGAGGTAAAAAGAGTGAAATTCCCCTTATTTTAGGGCAAAAAGGCAAAAATTTCCTTTACTTTGTGGCAGAAAGGAAGAAATTCTTGTTAATTGGGGTAGAAAGCAGAAAGTTTCCTTATTTGAAGGCAATAATGCAGTAATTCCCCAGATTTTGTGGCAAAAAGGCAGAAATTCCCTTTATTTGGAGGTAAAATGGTGAAATTCCCCTTATTTTGGGCAAAAAGGCAGAAATTCCCTTTGTTTTGGGACTAAATTGCAGAAATTTAACTTATTTCAGGGCAAAAAGTCAGAAATTTGACTTATTTTGGGGCAAAAAGCAGAAATTCTTTTAATTTTGAGGCTAAAAATAGAAATTTCCCTTATTTTGGGATAAAATTGCAGAAATCTCAAATATTTCAGGGCCAAAAGGCAGAAATTCCACTTAATTTCAGGCAATAAGGCAGAAATTTTCTGTATTTTGGAGCAAAATCTCAGAAATTCCCCTTATATTGGTGCAAAAATGCAGAAATTCCCTTTATTTTGGTGTAATAAAGCAGAAGTTCCCCTTGTTTTGAAGCAAAATTGCACAAATTCATCTAATTTTGAGGAAAAATGCAGAAATTCAAATTATTTTGGGGCAAAATAACAGAAATTCTCCTTATTTTAGGGCATAACGTCAGAAATTCCTCTTATTTTGGGGCAAAATTGCAGAAATATCCCTTATTTTGTTGCAAAATTGCAGAAATTTTTCTTATTTTGGGCAAAATTGCAGAAATTTCAATTATTTCAGGGAAAGAACTTAGGAATTTCTCTTATTTTGGGGCAAAAGTGCAGAAATTTCTTTTATTTTGGTACAAAATTGCAGAAATTTTCTTTATTTTGGGGCAAAAATGCAGAAATTCCCCTGATTTTGTGGCAAAAAGGCAGAAATTTCTCTTATTTTGGGGCAAAATTGCAGAAATTTCACTTATTTCAAGGCAAAATTCAAAAATTCCTTTTATTTTGGGGCAAAAAAAAGAAATTCCGTTTATTTTTGGGTAAAAAGGCTGAAATTTCACTTATTTTGAGATAAAAAGGCAGAAATTACTCTTATTTTGGGGCTAAAATGAAGAAATTTCCCTTTTTTGTGGCAAAATTGCAGAAATTTTTCTTATTTTGGGCAAAATTGCAGAAATTTCACTTTTTTCATGGAAAGAAGGCATGAATTTCTCTTATTTTGGGGCAAAAAGGCAGAAATATCTTTTATTTTGGTACAAAATTGCAGAAATTTTCTTTATTTTGGGGCAAAAATGCAGAAATTCCCCCTTATTTTGTGGCAAAAAGGCAGAATTTACCCTTATTTTGGGGCAAAATTGCAGAAATTTCACTTATTTCAAGGCAAAATTCAAAAATTCCTTTTATTTTGGGGCAAAAAGACAGAAATTCCCTTTATTTTTGGGTAAAAAGGCAGAAATTTCACTTATTTTGAGGTAAAAAGGCAGAAATTACTCTTATTTTGGGGCTAAAATGAAAAAATTTCCTTTTCTTGTTGCAAAAGTTATACATTCCCCTTATTTTCAGGCAAAAAAGCAGAAATTCCCCGCATTTTGGAACAAAATTGCAGAAATTCCCCTAATTGTGAGGCAAAACGGCTGAAATTCCCTATATGTTGGGGCAAAAAGACAGAAATTCTCCTTATTTTGTGGCAAAACTCAGAAATTCCACTTATTTTGGGGCAAAATTCCAGAAATTTCCCTTATTTTAGGGCACAAAGGCAGAAATTCCTAATATATTGTGGCAAAAACGCAGAAATTCCCCTTATTTTGAGGTAAAAAGGCTGAAATACCTCTTATTTGGGAGCAAAAAGGAAGAATTTTTCTTTATTTTGGGGCAAAATTGCAGAAATTTCACTTATTTCAGGGTAATAAGTCAGAAATTCCCCTTATTTTGGGGCAAAAAAGACAGAAATTCCCTTTGTTTTGGCGTATAAAAGAAAGAAATTCCACTTATTTAGAGGCAAAAGGCAGAAGTTCCTTTTAATTTGGCGCAAAAATGAAGAAATTTCCCTTTTTTATGGCAAAAAGATATGCATTTTCCTAATTTCCGGGAAAAAAGGCAGAAATTCCCCTTATTTTGAAGCAAAATTGCAGAAATTCCCCTAATTTTGGGGCAAAAGGCAGACATTCCCTATATTTTGTGGCAAAAATCAGAAATTCCCCTTATTTTGGGGCAAAATTGCAGAAATTTCCTTTAATTTGGGGCAAAATTGCAGAAATTTACCTTATTTTGTGGCAAAATTGCAGAAATTTCCCTTATTTGAAGCAAAATTGCAGATTTGACTTATTTTCAGGTAAAAAGGCTGAAATTTCCTTTATTTTTGGGCAAAAAGTGAGAAATTCCTTTTATTTTGGGGCAAAATTGCAGAAATGTTTCTTATTTTGGGGCAAAAAGGCAGAAATTCCTTATATTTTGGGTCAAAAAGGCAGAAATTCCCCTTATTTTGGGATAAAATTGCAGAAATTTCCCTTATTTGGGGGCAAAAAGGCAGAAAATCCTTATATTTTGGGTCAAAAAGGCAGAAATTCCCCTTATTTTGGGATAAAATTGCAGAAATTTCCCTTATTTGGGGGCAAAAAGGCAGAAAATCCTTTTAATTTCGGGCAAAAAGGCAGAAATTCCCCGTATTTTGGAGCAAAATTGCAGAAATTCCCCTAATATCGGGTCAAAAATGCAGAAATTCCCTTTATTTGGGGCAAAAGCAGAAGTTCCCCTTATTTTTGGGAAAAGAGGCAGAAATTCCTTGTATTTTGAAGCAAAATTGCAGAAACTCCCCTAATTTTGGGGCAAAAAGGCAGAAATTCCCTTTATTTTGGGGCAAAAATACAGAAATTCTCCTTATTTTGCGGCAAAAAGTCAGAAATTCCCCTTATTTTGGGGCAAAATTGAAGAACTTTCCCTTATTTGGGGCAAAATTGTAGAAATTTCCCTTATTTTGGGGCAAAATTTTAGAAATTTCTTTTATTTTGGTACAGAATTGCAAAATTTTTTTTATATTGTGGCAAAAAGGCTAAAATTCCCCATATTTTGGTGCAAAAAAACTGAAATTCCCCTTATTTTGAGGTTAAAGGCTGAAATTCCCCATATTTTGGGACTAAAAGGCAGAAATTTCCCTCATTTTGGGGCAAAAAGGCACAAATTTTACTTATTTTCGGGCAAAATTGCAGAAATTTCATTTATTTCAGGGCAAAAAGTCAGAAATTCCTTTTATTTTGGGACAAAAAGCAGAAATTTCTTTTATTTTGGTACAAAGTTGAAGAAATTTTTCTTATTTTGGAACAAAAAGGCAGAAATTCCCCATATTTTGGAGTAAAAGGTAGAAATTCCTCTTATTTTGAGGTAAAAATGATGAAATTCCCCATATTTTAGGGCAAAAAGGTAAAAATTTCCTTTACTTTGTGGCAAAAAGGCAGAAATTCTTGTTAATTGGGGCACAAAAGCAGAAATTTTCCTTATTTGAAGGCAATAAGGCAGCAATTTCACATATTTTGTGGCAAAAAGGCAGAAATTCCCCTTATTTGGAGGTAAAATGCTGAAATTCTCTTTATTTTGGGCAAAAAGGCAGAAATTCCCCTTATTTTGGGACAAAATTGCAGAAATTTCACTTATTTCAGGGCAAAAAGTCAGAAATTTGCCTTATTTTGGGGCAAAAAGCAGAAATTCCCCTAATTTTGGGGCTAAAAATAGAATTTTCCCTTATTTTGGGGTAAAATTGGAGAAATTTCAAATATTTCAGGGCAAAAAGGCAGAAATTCCACTTAATTTCGGGCAATAAGGCAGAAATTTTCTGTATTTTGGAACAAAATCTCAGGAAATCCCCTTTTATTGGTGCAAAAATGCAGAAATTCCCTTTATTTTGGTGCAATAAGACAGAAATTCCCCGTATTTTGAAGCAAAATTGCACAAATTCCCCTAATTTTGAGGGAAAATGCAGAAATTCACATAATTTTGGGGCAAAAAGACAGAAATTCTCCTTATTTCACGGCAAAAAGTCAGAAATTCCCCTTATTTTGGGGCAAAATTGCAAAAATTTCCCTTATTTTGTGGCAAAATTGCAGAAATTTTTTTATTTTGGGCAAAATTGCAGAAATTTCACTTATTTCAGGGAAAGAAGGCAGGAATTTTTCTTATTTTGGGGTAAAAAGGCAGAAATTTCATTTATTTTGGTACAAAATTGCAAAAATTTTCTTTATTTTGAGGCAAAAATGCAGAAATTCCCCATATTTTGGGGCAAAAAAGCAGAGATTCCCCTTATTATGAGGTAAAAAGGCTGTAATTCCTTTTATTTTGGGGCAAAAAGACAGAAATTCCCCTTATTTTGTGGCAAAAAGGCAGAAGTTTCCCTTATTTTGGGACAAAAATCCAGATATTTCCCTTATTTTGGGGCAAAATTGCAGAAATTTCCCTTATTTTCGGGCAAAATTTTAGAAATTTCTTTTATTTTGGTACAGAATTGCAGAAATTTTTCCTATTTTGTGGCAAAAAACAGAAATTCCCCATATTTTGGTGCAAAAAGGCTGAAATTCCTCTTTTGGAGGTAAAATGCTGAAATTCCCCATATTTTGGGGCAAAAAAGCAGAAATTCCCCTTAATTGAAGGTAAAATGCTGAAATTCCCCTTATTTTGGGCAAAAGGCAGAAATTCCCCTTATTTTGGGGCAAAATTGCAGAAATTTCACTTATTTTAGGGAAAAAAGTCAGAAATTTGCCTTATTTTGTGGCAAAAAGCAGAAATTCCCCTAATTTTGGGGCCAAACACAGAAATTACCCTTATTTTAGGGTAAAATTGCAGAAATTTCAAATATTTCAGTGCAAAAAGGCAGAAATTCCACTTAATTTTCGGCAATAAGGCACAAATTTCCTGTATTTTGGAGCAAAATCTCAGAAATTCCCCTTATATTGGTGCAAAAATGCAGAAATTCCTTTTATTTTGGTGTAATAAGGCAGAAATTCCCCGTGTTTTGAAGCAAAATTGCACAAATTCATCTAATTTTGAGGGAAAATGCAGAAATTCAAATTATTTTGGGGCAAAAAGACAGAAATTCTCCTTATTTCAGGGCATAACGTCAGAAATTCCCCTTATTTTGGGGCAAAATTGCAGAAATTTCCCTTATTTTGTGGCAAAATTGCAGAAATTTTTCTTATTTTGGGGAAAATTGCAGAAATTTCACTTTTCAGGAAAAGAAGGCAGGAATTTCTCTTATTATTTTGCAAAAAGGCAGAAATTTCTTTTTTTTCGTACAAAATTGGAGAAATTTTCTTTATTTTGGGGCAAAAATGCAGAAATTCCCCTTATTTTGGGGCAAAAAGGCAAAAATTTCCCTTATTTTGGGGCAAAATTGCAGAAATTTCACTTATTTCAAGGCAAAATTCAAAAATTCCTTTTATTTTGGGACAAAAAGACAGAAATTCCGTTTATTTTTGGGTAAAAAGGCAGAAATTTCACTTATTTTAAGGTAAAAAGAAAGAAATTACTCTTATTTTGGGGCTAAAATGAAGAAATTTTCCTTTTTTGTGGCAAAATTGCAAAAATTTTTCTTATTTTGGGCAAAATTGCAGAAATTTCACTTATTTCAGGGAAAGAAGGCAGGAATTTCTTTTATTTTGTGGCAAAAAAGAAGTAATTCCCCTTAATTGAAGGTAAAATGCAGAAATTCCCCTTATTTTGTGGCAAAAAGGCAAAAATGTCCCTTATTTTGGGGCAAAATTGCAGGAATTTCACTTATTTCAAGGCAAAATTCAAAAATTCCTTTTATTTTGGGGCAAAAAGACAGAAATTCCGTTTATTTTTGGGTAAAAAGGCAGAAATTTCACTTATTTTAAGGTAAAAAGAAAGAAATTACTCTTATTTTGGGGCTAAAATGAAGAAATTTTCCTTTTTTGTGGCAAAATTGCAAAAATTTTTCTTATTTTGGGCAAAATTGCAGAAATTTCACTTATTTCAGGGAAAGAAGGAAGGAATTTCTCTTATTTTGGGGCAAAAAGGCAGAAATTTCTTTACTTTTGGTACAACATTGCAGAAATTTTCTCTATTTTGGGGCAAAAATGCAGAAATTCTTCTTATTTTGTGGTAAAAAGGCAGAAATTTCCCTTATTTTGGGGCAAAATTTCAGAAATTTTTCTTATTTTGGGCAAAATTGCAGAAATTTCACTTATTTCAGGGAAAGAAAACAGGAATTTCTCTTACTTTGGGGCAAAAAAGCAGAAATTTCTTTTATTTTGGTACAAAATTACAAAAATTTTCTTTATTTTGAGGCAAAAATGCAGAAATTCCCCATATTTTGGGGCAAAAAGGCAGAGATTCCCCATATTATGAGGTAAAAAGGCTGACATTCCTTTTATTTTGGGGCAAAAAGACAGAAATTCCCCTTATTTTGTGGCAAAAAGGCAGAAATTTCCCTTATTTTGAGGCAAAATTGCAGAAATTTCCCTTATTTTGGGGCAAAATTGCAGAAATTCTTTTTATTTTGGTGCAATAAGGCAGAAATTCCCCATATTTTGAAGCAAAATTGAAAAAATTCCCCTAATTTTGAGGGATAATGCAGAAATTCACATTATTTTAAGGCAAAAAGTCGGAAATTCTCCTTATTTCATGGCAAAAAGTTAGAAATTCCCCTTATTTTGGGGCAAAATTGCAGAAATTTCCCTTATTTTGTGGCAAAATTGCAGAAATTTTTCTTATTTTGGGCAAAATTGCAGAAATTTCACTTATTTTAGGGAAAGAAGGCAGGAATTTCTCTTATTTTGGGGCAAAAAGGCAGAAATTTCTTTTATTTTGGTACAAAATTGCAGAAATTTTTTTTATTTTGAGGCAAAAATGCAGAAATTCCCCATATTTTGGGGCAAAAAAAAACAGAGATTCCCCTTATTATGAGGTAAAAAGGCTGATATTTCTTTTATTTTGGGGCAAAAAGACAGAAATTCCCCTTATTTTATGGCAAAAAGGCAGAAATTTCCCTTATTTTGGGGCAAAATTGCAGAAATTTCCCTTATTTTCAGGCAAAATTTTAGAAATTTCTTTTATTTTGGTACAGAATTGCAGAAATTTGTCTTATTTTGTGGCAAAAAGTCAGAAATTCCCCATATTTTGGTGCAAAAAGGCTGAAATTCCCCTTATTTTGAGGTAAAATGCTGAAATTCCCCATATTTTGGGGCAAAAAGGCAGAAATTCCCTACATTTTGGGGCAAAAAGGCACAAATTTCCCTTATTTTCGGTCAAAATTGCAGAAATTTCATTTATTTCAGGGCAAAAAATCAGATATTCCTTTTATTTTGGGGCAAAAAGCAGAAATTTCTTTTATATTGGTACAAAATTGAAAAAATTTTCCTTATTTTGAAACAAAAAAGCAGAAATTCCCCATATTTTGGGGTAAAAGGCAGAAATTCTCCTTATTTTGAGGTTAAAAGGTTGAAATTCCCTTTATTTTAGAGCAAAAAGGCAAAAATTTTCTTTACTTTGTGGCAAAAATGCAGAAATTCTTGTTAATTCGGGCAGAAAAGTAGAAATTTTCCTTATTTGAAAGCAATAAGGCAGAAATACCAAATATTTTGCGGCAAAAAGGCAGAAATTCCCCTTATTTGGAGGTAAAATGATGAAATTCCCCTTATTTTGGGCAAAAAGAGAGAAATTTCCCTTAATTTGGGGCAAAATTGCACAAATTTCACTTATTTTAGGGCAAAAAGTCAGAAATTTGCTTTATTTTGGGGCAAAAAGCAGAAATTCTCCTAATTTTGGGGCCAAAAACAGAAATTCCCTCTATTTTGGGGTAAAATTGCAGAAATTTCAAATATTTCAGGGCAAAAAGGCAGAAATTCCACTTAATTTCGGGCAATAAGGCAGAAATTTTCTGTATTTTAAGCAAAATCTAAGAAATTCCTTTTATATTGGTGCAAAAATGCAGAAATTCCCTTTATTTTGGTGCAATAAGGCTAAAATTACCCATATTTTGAAGCAAAATTGCACAAATTCCCCTAATTTTGAGAGAAAATGCAGAAATTCACATTATTTTTGGGCAAAAAGACAGAAATTCTCCTTATTTCACGGCAAAAATTTAGAAATTCCCCTTATTTTGGGGCAAAATTGCAGAAATTTCCCTTATTTTGTCGCAAAATTGCAGAAATTTTTCTTATTTTGGTACAAAATTGCAGAAATTTTCTTTATTTTGAGGCAAAAATGCAGAAATTCCCCATATTTTGGGGCAAAAATGCAGAGATTCCCCTTATTATGAGGTAAAAAGGCTGAAATTCCTTTTATTTTGGGGCAAAAAGACAGAAATTTCCCTTATTTTGTGGCAAAGTTGCAGAAATTCCCCTTATTTTGTGGCAAAAAGGCAGAAATTTCCCTTATTTTGGGGCAAAATTGCAGAAATTTCACTTATTTCAAGGCAAAATTCAAAAATTCCTTTTATTTTGGAGCAAAAAGACAGAAATTCCGTTTATTTTTGGGTAAAAAGGCAGAAATTTCACTTATTTTGAGGTAAAAAGGCAGAAATTACTCTTATTTTGGGGCTAAAATGAAGAAATGTCCCTTTTTGTGGCAAAATTGCAGAAATTTCTCTTATTTCAGAAAATGAATGCAGGAATTTCTCTTATTTTGGTGCAAAAAGGCAGAAATTTCTTTTATTTTGGTACAACATTGCAGAAATTTTCTTTATTTTGGGGCAAAAATGCAGAAATTCCCTTTGTTTTGTGGCAAAAAGACAGAACTTTCCCTTATTTGGGGGAAAAATTGCAGAAATTCCCTTTATTTTGGTGCAAGAAGGCAGAAATTTCCCATATTTTGAAGCAAAATTGCACAAATTCCCTTAATTTTGAGGGAAAGTGAAGAAATTCACATTATTTTGGGGCAAAAAGACAGAAATTCTCCTTATTTCACGGCAAAAAGTCACGTATTTCCTGGTAATAATTCAGAAATTCCCCTTATTTTGGGGCAAAATTGCAGAAATTTTCCTTATTTTGTGGCAAAATTGCAGAAATTTTTTTTATTTTGGGCAAAATTGCAGAAATTTCACTTATTTCAGGGAAAGAAGGCAGGAATTTCTCTTATTTTGGGGCAAAAAGTCAAAAATTTCTTTTATTTTGTTACAAAATTGCAGAAATTTTCTTTATTTAGAGGCAAAAATGCAGAAATTCCCCATATTTTTGGGCAAAAAGGCAGAGATTCCCCTTATTATGAGGTAAAAAGGCTTAAAATCCTTTTATTTTGAGGCAAAAAGACAGAAATTCCCCTTAATTTGTGGCAAAAAGGCAGAAATTTTCCTTTTTTTGGGGAAAAATTGCAGAAATTTCCCTTATTTTGGGGAAAAATTTTAGAAATTTCTTTTATTTTGGTACAGAATTGCAGAAATTTTTTTTATTTTGTGACAAAAAGGCAGAAATTCCCTATATTTTGGTGCAAAAAGGCTGAAATTCCCCTTATTTTGAGGTAAAATGCTGAAATTCCCCATATTTTGGAGCAAAAAGGCAGAAATTTCTCTTATTTTGAGGCAAAATTGCAGAAATTTCACTTATTTCAGGGTAATAAGTCAGAATTTTTTTTTATTTTCGCGAAAAAAGACAGAAATTCCCTTTGATTTGGGGCAAAACTCAGAAATTCCACTTATTTTGAAGCAAAATTCCAGAAATTCCCCTTATTTTGGGGCAAAATTGCAATAATTTCACTTATTTTGGGGCAAAATTGCAGAAATTTCACTTATTTCAGGGGAAAAAAGCAGAAATTTTTTATTTTGGGGCAAAAAGGCAGAAATTTCTTTTATTTTGGTACAAAATTGCAGAAATTATTCTTTTTTTGGTAAAAATAAGAAATTTCCCATATTTTGGGGCAAAAATGCAGAAATTCCCCTTATTTTGAGGTAAAAAGCCTGAAATTCCTTTTATTTGGGGGCAAAAATTAAGAAATTCCCATTATTTTGGGGCAAAAAGCAGACATTTCCCTTATTTTGGGAAAAAATTTTAGAAATTTAACTTATTTCAGGGCAAAAAATAAGAAATTTTCCTTATTTTGGGGCAAAAAGGCAGAAATTCCCCTTATTTACAGGTAAAAAAGCTGAAATTCCCCTTATTTGGGGGCAAAAATGCAGAAATTTACCATTTTTTGGGGCAAAATTGCAAAAATATCACTTACTTCAGGGTAATAAGTCAGAAATTTTCCTTATTTTGGGGCAAAAAAGACAGAAATTCCCTTTGTTTTGGGGGAGAAAGACAGAAATTCCACTTATTTAGAGGCAAAAAAGCAGAAATTCCCCTTATTTTGGAGCAAAAATGAAGAAATTTTCCTTTTTATGTCAAAAATGTATGCATTCTTCTTATTTTCGGGCAAAAAGGCAGAAATTCCCCGTATTTTGCAGCAAAATTGCAGAAATTCCCCTAATTGTGGGGCAAAAAAGTAGAAATTCCCTATATGTTGGGGCAAAACGACAGAAATTCTCCTTATTTTGGGGCAAAATACAGAAATTCCACTTATTTTGGGGCAAAATTCCAGAAATTTCCCTTATTTTTGGGCAAAATTACAGAAATTTAACTTATTTTGGGGCAAAATTGAAGAAATTTCACGTATTTCAGGGAAAAAAGGCAGAAATTTTCCTTATTTTGTGGCAAAAAGGCAGAAATTCCAAATATTTTTTGGCAAAAATGCAGAAATTCCTGTTATTTTGAGTTAAAAAGGCTGAAATTTTCCTTATTTGGGGGCAAAAAGGCAGAAATTTCCCTTATTATGGGGCAAAATTGCAGAAATTTCACTTATTTCAGGGTAATAAGTCAGAAATTTTCCTTATTTTGGGGCAAAAAAATACAGAAATTCCCATTGTTTTGGGGGAAAAAGACAGCAATTCCACTTATTTAGAGGCAAAAAAGCAGAAACTCCCCTTATTTTAAAGCAAAATTGCCGAAATTTTCCTTTTTTATGGCAAAAAGTTATGCATTCTTCTTATTTTCGGGCAAAAAGGCAGAAATTCCCCGTATTATGCAGCAAAATATCAGAAATTCCTCTAATTGTGGGGCAAAAAGGCAGAAATTCCCTATATGTTGGGGCAAAAATACAGAAATTCTCCTTATTTTGGGGCAAAACTCAGGAATTCCACTTATTTTGAAGGAAAATTCCAGAAATTTCCCTTATTTTGGGCAAAATTGCAGAACTTTCACTCATTTTGGAACAAAATTGCAGAAGTTTCAATTATTTCTGGGAAAAAAAGGAGAAATTTTCTTATTTTGGGGCAAAAAAACAGAAATTTCTTTTATTATGGTACAAAATAGCACAAATTTTTCTTATTTTGGGCAAAAAGGCAGAAATTTCCCATATTTTGTGTCAAAAATGCAGAAATTCCCCTTATTTTGAGGTAAAAAGGCTGAAATTCCCCTTATTTGGGGGCAAAAAGTAAGAAATTCCCCTTGTTTTGGAACAAAAAGCAGACAATTCCATTATTTTGTGGAAAAAATTTAGAAATTTAACTAATTTCAGTGCAAAAAGTCAGAAATTTTCCTTAATTTGGGGTAAAAAGGCAGAAATTCTTAATATTTTGTGGCTAAAATACAGATATTCCTATTATTTTGAGGTAAAAAGGCTGAAATTCCCCTTATGGGGGCCAAAAGGCAGAAATTTCCCTTATTTTGGCGTAAAATTGCAGATATATTACTTACTTCAGGGTAATAAGTCAGAAATTTTCACTATTTTGGGGCAAAAAATACAGAAATTCCTATTATTTTGAGGTAAAAAGGCTGAAATTCCCCTTATTTGGGGGCCAAAAGGCAGAAATTTTCCTTATTTTGGGCCAAAATTGCAGAAATTTCACTTATTTCAGGGTAATAAGTCAGAAATTTTCCTTATTTTTGGGCAAAAAAGACAGAAATTCCCTTTGTTTTGGGGGAGAAAGACAGAAATTCCACTTATTTAGAGGCAAAAAAGCAAAAATTCTTCTTATTTTGGAGCAAAAATAAAGAAATTTCACTTTCTATGGCAAAAAGGTATGCATTCTTTTTATTTTCGGGCAAAAAGGCAGAAATTCTCTGTATTTTGGAACAAAATTGCAGAAATTCCCCTAATTGTGGGGCAAAAAGGCAGAAATTCCCTATATGTTGGGGCAAAAAGACAGAAGTTCTCTTTATTTTGGGTCAAAACTCAGAAATTCCACTTATTTTGGGGGAAAATTCCAGAAATTTCCCTTATTTTGGGGCAAAATTGCAGAAATTTCACTCATTTTGGGGCAAAATTGCAGAAATTTCAATTATTTCAGAGAAAAAAAGAAGAAATTTTCTTATTTTGGGGCGAAAAAACAGAAATTTATTTTATTATGGTACAAAATAGCAGAAATTTTTCTTATTTTGGGCAAAAAGGCAGAAATTTCCCATATTTTGGGTCAAAAATGCAGAAATTCCCCTTATTTTGAGGTAAAAAGGCTGAAATTCCTTTTATTTGGGGGCAAAAAGTAAGAAATTCCCCTTATTTTGAAACAAAAAGCAGACATTTACATTATTTTGGAGAAAAAATTTAGAAATTTAACTTATTTCAGGGCAAAAAGTCAGAAATTTTCCTTATTTTGGGGCAAAAAGGCAGAAATTCTTAATATTTTGTGGCAAAAATACAGAAATTCCTATTATTTTGAGGTAAAAAGGCTGAAATTCTTCATATTTGAGTGCCAAAAGGCAGAAATTTCCCTTAATTTGGGGCAAAATTGCAGAAATTTCACTTATTTTGGGGCAAAATTGCACAAATTTCACTTATCAGAAAAAAAGCAGAAATTTTCTTATTTTGGGGCAAAAAGGCAGTAATTTCTTTTATTTTGTACAAAAGTGCAGAAATATTTCTTATTTTGGGACAAAAAGGCAGAAATTCCCCTTATTTGGGGGCAAAAAAGCAGAAATTTTCCTTATTTTGAGGCAAAATTGCAGAAATTTCACTTATTTCAGGGTATTAAGTCAGAAATTTTCCTTATTTTGGGGCAAAAAAGACAGAAATTCCCTTTGTTTTGGGGGAAAAAGACAGAAATTCCACTTATTTAGAGGCAAAAAAGCAGAAATCCTCCTTATTTTGGAGCAAAATTGCAGATTGTTCCCTTTTTTATGGCAAAAAGGTATGCATTCTTCTTATTTTCGGGCAAAATGAAGAAATTTCCTGTATTTTGGAGCAAAATTGCAGAAATTCCCCTAATTGTGGGGCAAAAAGGCAGAAATTCCCTATATTTTTTGGCAAAAAACAGAAATTCTCCTTATTTTGGGGCAAAACTCGAAAATTCCTCTTATTTTGGGGCTAAATTCCAGAAATTTCTTTTATTTTGGCGCAAAATTGCTGAAATTTCACTTATTTTGTGGCAAATTGCAGAAATTTCACTTATTTCAGAAAAAAAAAGCAGAAATTTTCTTATTTTGTGGCAAAAAGGCAGAAATTTATTTTATTTTGATACAAAATTGCAGAAAATTTTCTTATTTTGGGACCAAAAGGCAGAAATTTCCCTTATTATGGGGCAAAATTCAGAAATTCCCCTTATTTTGAGTTAAAAAGACTGAAATTCCCCTTATTTGGGGGCAAAAAGGCAGAAATTTCCCTTATTTTGAGGCAAAATTGCAGAAATTTCACTTATTTCAGTGTAATAAGTCAGAAATTTTCCTTATTTTGGGGCAAAAAAGACAGAAATTCCCTTTGTTTTGGGGGAAAAAAAGAGAAATTCCACTTATTTAGAGGCAAAAAAGCAGAAATTCCCCTTATTTTGGAGCAAAAATGAAGAAATTTTCCTTTTTTGTGGCAAAAGTTATACATTCCCCTTATTTTCGGGCTAAAAAGCAGAAATTCCCCGTATTTTGGAGCAAAATTGCAGAAATTCCCCTAATTGTTGGGCAAAAAGGCAGAAATTCCTTATATGTTAGGGCAAAAAGACAGAAATTCTCCTTATTTTGAGGCAAAACTCAGAAATTCCACTTATTTTGGAGCAAAATTTCAGAAATTTCCCTTATTTTGGGGCTAAATTACAGAAATTTAACTTATTTTGGGGCAAAATTGCAGAAATTTCACTTATTTCAGGGAAAAAAAGCAGAAATTTTCCTTATTTTGTGGCAAAAAGGCAGAAATTCCTAATATTTTTGGCAAAAATGCAGAAATTCCCCTTATTTTGAGGTAAAAAGGCTGAAATTCCTCTTATTTGGGGGCAAAAAGGCAGAAATTTCCCTTATTTTGGGGCAAAATTGCAGAAATTTCACTTATTTCAGGGTAATAAGTCAGAAATTTTCCTTATTTTGGGGCAAAAAATACAGAAATTCCCTTTGTTTGGGGGGAAAAAACAGAAATTCCACTTATTTAGAGACAAAACAGCAGAAATTCCCCTTATTTTGGAGCAAAATTGCAGAAATTTCCCTTTTTTATGGCAAAAAGGTATGCATTCTTCTTATTTTCGGGCAAAAAAACAGAAATTCCCCATATTTTGGAGCAAAATTACAGAAATTCCCCTAATTCTGGGGCAAAAAGACAGAAATTCCCTATATGTTGGGGCAAAAAGACAGAAATTCTCCTTATTTTAGGGCAAAACACAGAAATTCCACTTATTTTGGGGGAAATTCCAGAAATTTCCCTTATTTTGGGGCAAAATTGCAGAAATTTCACTCATTTTGGGGCAAAATTGCAGAAATTTCAATTATTTCAGGAAAAAATATAAGAAATTTTCTTATTTTGGGGCAAATACAGAAATTTTTTTTATTATGGTACAAAATAGCAGAAATTTTTCTTATTTTGAACAAAAAGGCAGAAATTTCCCATATTTTGGGTCAAAAATGCAGAAATTCTCCTTATTTTGAGTTAAAAAGGCTGAAATTCCTTTTATTTGGGGGCAAAAAGTAAGAAATTCCCCTTATTTTGGAACAAAAAGCAGACATTTCCATTATTTTGGGGAAAAAATTAAGAAATATAACTTATGTCAGGGCAAAAAGTCAGAAATTTTCTTTATTTTCGGGCAAAAAGGCAGAAATTCTTAATCGTTTGTGGCAAAAATACAGAAATTCCTATTATTTTGAGGTAAAAAGCCTGAAATTCCCTTATTTGGGCCCCAAAAGACAGAAATTTCCCTTACTTTGGGGCAAAATTCCAGAAAATTCCCTTATTTTCGGGCAAAATTGCAGAAATTTCACTTATTATGGGGCAAGATTGCAGAAATTTCACTTATTTCAGAAAAAAAGCAGAAATTTTCTTATTTTGGGGCAAAAAGGCAGAAATTTCTTTTATTTTGGTACAAAATTGCAGAAATTTTTCTTCTTTTCGGACAAAAAGGCAGAAATTTTCTTTATTTTGGGGCAAAAATGCAGAAATTTCTTTTATTTTGATGTAAAAAGACTGAAATTCCCCTTATTTGGCAGCAAAAAGGCAGAAATTTCTCTTATTTTGGGGCAAAATTGCAGAAATTTCACTTATTTCAGGGAAATAAGTCAGATTTTCCTTATTTTGTGGCAAAAAAGACTGAAATTCCCTTTGTTTTGGGGGAAAAAGACAGAAATTCCACTTATTTAGAGGCAAAAAAGCAGAAATTCCCCTTATTTTGGAGCAAAATTGCAGAAATTTCCCTTTTTATGGCAAAAAGTTATGCATTCTTCTTATTTACGGGCAAAAAGGCAGAAATTCCCTGTATTTTGCAGCAAAATTGCAGAAATTTCCCTAATTGTGGGGCAAAAAGGCAGAAATTCCCTATATGTTGGGGCAAAAAGACAGAAATTCTCCTTATTTTGGGTCAAAACTCAGAAATTCCACTTATTTTGGGGGAAAATTCCAGAAATTTCCCTTATTTTGGGGCAAAATTGCAGAAATTTCACTCATTTTGGGGCAAAATTGCAGAAATTTCAATTATTTCAGGAAAAAATATAAGAAATTTTCTTATTTTGGGGCGAAAAAACAGAAATTTCTTTTATTATGGTACAAAATAGCAGAAATTTTTCTTATTTTGGGCAAAAGGCAGAAATTTCTTATATTTTGGGTCAAAAATGCAGAAATTCTCCTTATTTTGAGGGGAAAAGGCTGAAATTCCTTTTATTTGGGGGCAAAAAGTTAGAAATTCCCCTTATTTTGGAACAAAAAGCAGACATTTACATTATTTTGGGGAAAAATTTAGAAATTTAACTTATTTCAGGGCAAAAAGTCAGAAATTTTCCTTATTTTGGGGCAAAAAGGAAGAAATTCTTAATCGTTTGTGGCAAAAATACAGAAATTCCTATTATTTTGAGGTAAAAAGGCTGAAATTCTTCATATTTGGGTGCCAAAAGGCAGAAATTTCCCTTATTTTGGGGCAAAATTGTAGAAATTTCACTTATTTTGGGGCAAAATTGCACAAATTTCACTTATTTCAGAAAAAAAGCAGAAATTTTCTTATTTTGGGGCAAAAAGGCAGAAATTTCTTTTATTTTGTACAAAATTGCAGAAATATTTCTTATTTTGGGACAAAAAGGCAGAAATTCCCCTTATTTGGGGGCAAAAAGGCAGAAATTTCCCTTATGTTGAGGCAAAATTGCAGAAATTACACTTATTTCAGGGTATTAAGTCAGAAATTTTCCTTATTTTGGGGCAAAAAAGACAGAAATTCCCTTTGTTTTGGGGGAAAAAGACAGAAATTCCACTTATTTAGGGGCAAAAAGCAGAAATTCCCCTTATTTTGGAGCAAAAATGAAGAAATTTCCTTTTTTTGTGGCAAAAGATATACATTCCCCTTATTTTCGGGCTTAAAAGCAGAAATTCCCTGTATTTTGGAGCAAAATTGCAGAAATTCCCCTAATTGTGGGGCAAAAAGGCAGAAATTCCTTATATGTTAGGGCAAAAAGACAGAAATTCTTCTTATTTTGAGGCAAAACTCAGAAATTCCATTTATTTTGGGGCATAATTCCAGAAATTTCTTTTATTTTGGGGCAAAATTGAAGAAATTTCACTTATTATGGTGCTAAATTGCAGAAGTTTCTTATATTTCAGAGACAAAAGGCAGAAATTTTCTTTATTTTGGGGCAAAAGGCAGAAATTCCCCTTATTTAGAGGTAAAAAAGCTGAAATTCCCCTTATTTGGGGGCAAAAAGGCTGAAATTTCTCTTATTTTGGGGCAAAATTGCAGAAATTTCACATATTTCAGGGTAATAAGTCAGAAATTTTCCTTATTTGGGGGCAAAAAAGACAGAAATTCCCTTTGTTTTGGGGAAAAAGAGAAATTCCACTTATTTAGAGGCAAAAAAGCAGAAATCCTCCTTATTTTGGAGCAAAATTGCAGATTGTTCCCTTTTTTATGGCAAAAAGGTATGCATTCTTCTTATTTTCGGGCAAAAAGGAAGAAATTTCCTGTATTTTGGAGCAAAATTGCAGAAATTCCCCTAATTGTGGGGCAAAAAGGCAGAAATTCCCTATATTTTTTGGCAAAAAGACAGAAATTCTCCTTATTTTGGGGCAAAACTCGAAAATTCCTCTTATTATGGGGCAAAATTCCAGAAATTTCTTTTATTTTGGGGCAAAATTGCAGAAATTTCACTTATTTTGTGGTAAATTGCAGAAATTTCACTTATTTCAAAAAAAAAGCAGAAATTTTCTTATTTTGTGGCAAAAAGGCAGAAATTTATTTTATTTTGATACAAAATTGCAGAAAATTTTCTTATTTTGGGACAAAAAGGCAGAAATTTCCCATATTTTGGGGCAAAAATGCAGAAATTCCCCTTATTTTGAGTTAAAAAGACTGAAATTCCCCTTATTTGGGGGCAAAAAGGCAGAAATTTCCCTTATTTTGAGGCTAAATTGCAGAAATTTCACTTATTTCAGGGTAATAAGTCAGAAATTTTTCTTATTTTGGGGCAAAAAAGACAGAAATTCCCTTTGTTTTTGGGGAAAAAAAGATAAATTCCACTTATTTAGAGGCAAAAAAGCAGAAATTCCCCTTATTTCGGAGCAAAAATGAAGAAATTTCCCTTTTTGTGGCAAAAGGTATACATTCCCCTTATTTTCGGGCTAAAAAGCAGAAATTCCCCGTATTTTGGAGCAAAATTGAAGAAATTCCCCGAATTGTGGGGCAAAAAGGCAGAAATTCTTTATATGTTAGGGCAAAAAGAAAGAAATTCTCCTTATTTTGAGGCAAAACTCAGAAATTCCACTTATTTTGAGGCAAAATTCCAGAAATTTCCCTTATTTTGGGGCAAAATTGCAGAAATTTCACTTATTTTGGGGAAAAATTGCAGAAATTTCACTTATTTCATGGAAAAAAGCAGAAATTACCTTATTTTGGGGCAAAAACTTAGAAATTTCCAATATTTTGGAGCAAAAATGCAAAAATTCCCTTTATTTTGAGGTAAAAAGGCTGAAATTCCCAGTATTTGGTGGCAAAAAGGCAGAAATTTCCCTTATTTTGGAGCAAAATTGCAGAAATTTTACTTATGTCAGGGTAATAATTCAGAAATTTTCCTTATTTTGGGGCCAAAAAACAGAAATACCTTTGTTTTGGGGGAAAAAGACAGAAATTCCACTTATTTAAAGGCAAAAATGCAGAAATTCCCCTTATTTTGGAGCAAAAATGAAGAAATTTCCTTTATTTATGGCAAAAAGGTATTCATTCTTCTTATTTTCGTACAAAAAGGAAGAAAATCCCCGTATTTTGGATCAAAATTGCAAAATTCCCCTAATTGTTGGGCAAAAAAGCAGAAATTCCGTATATGTTGGGGCAAAAAGACAGAAATTCTCCTTATTTTGGGGCAAAACTCAGAAATTCCACTTATTTTGAAGCAAAATTCCAGAAATTTCCCTCATTTTGGGGCAAAATTGCAATAATGTCAATTATTTTGGAGCAAAATTGCAGAAATTTCACTTATTTCAGGGGGAAAAAGCAGAAATTTTCTAATTTTGTGGCAAAAAGGCAGAAATTTCTTTTATTTTGGTACAAAATTGCAGAAATTTTTCTTATTTTGGGGCAAAAAGGCAAAAATTTCCCATATTTTGGGGCAAAAATGCAGAAATTCCCCTTATTTTGAGGTAAAAAGGCTGAAATTCCCCTTATTTGGGGGCAAAACTTAAGAAATTCTCATTATTTTTGGGCAAAAAGCAGACATTTCTCTTATTTTGGGAAAAAATTTTAGAAATTTAACTTATTTCAGGGCAAAAATTTAGAAATTTTCCTTATTTTGGGGCAAAAAGGCAGAAATTCCTAATATTTTTGGCAAAAATGCAGAAATTCCCTTTATTTAGAAGTAAAAAGGCTGAAATTCCCCTTATTTGGGGGCAAAAAAGCAGAAATTTCCCTTATTTTGCGGCAAAATTGCAGAAATTTCACTTACTTCAGGGTAATAAGTCATTAATTTTCCTTATTTTGGGGCAAAAAAGACAGAAAATCCCTTTGTTTTGGGGGAGAAAGACAGAAATTCCACTTATTTAGAGGCAAAAAAGCAGAAATTCTTCTTATTTTGGAGCATAAATGAAGAAATTTCCCTTTTTATGACATAAAGGTATGCATTCTTCTTATTTTCAGGCAAAAAGGCAGAAATTCCCTGTATTTTGCATAAAAATGCAGAAATTCCCCTAACTGTCGGGCAAAAAGGAAGAAATTCCCTATATGTTGGGGCAAATAGACAGAAATTCTCCTTATTTTGGGGCAAAACTCAGAAATTCTACTTATTTTGGAGCAAAATTTCAGAAATTTCCCTTATTTTGGGGCTAAATTACAGAAATTTAACTTATTTTGGGGCAAAATTGCAGAAATTTCACTTATTTCAGGGAAAAAAAGCAGAAATTTTCCTTATTTTGTGGCAAAAAGGCAGAAATTCCTAATATTTTTGGCAAAAATGCAGAAATTCCCCTTATTTTGAGGTAAAAAGGCTGAAATTCCTCTTATTTGGGGGCAAAAAGGCAGAAATTTCCCTTATTTTGGGGCAAAATTGCAGAAATTTCACTTATTTCAGGGTAATAAGTCAGAAATTTTCCTTATTTTGGGGCAAAAAAGACTGAAATTCCCTTTGTTTTGGGGGAAAAAGACAGAAAATCCACTTATTTAGAGACAAAACAGCAGAAATTTCTCTTATTTTGGAGCAAAAATGAAGAAATTTCCTTTTTTTATGGAAAAAAGGTATGCATTCTTCTTATTTTCATGCAAAAAGGCAGAAATTCCCTGTATTTTAAAGCAAAATTGCAGAAATTCCTATAATTGTGAGGCAAAAAGGCAGAAATTCCCAATATGTTGGGGAAAAAAGACAGAAATTCTCCTTATTTTGGGGCAAAACTCAGAAATTCCACTTATTTTGGTGCAAAATTCCAGAAATTTTCCATATTTTGGGGTAAAATTGCAGAAATTTCACTTATTTTGAGGCAAAATTGCAGAAATTTTAATTATTTCAGGGATAAAAAGCAGAAATTTTCTTATTTTGGGGCAAAGAAAAGAAATTTCTTTTATTTCGGTACAAAATTGCAGACATTTTTCTTATTTTGGGCAAAAAGGCAGAAATTTCCCATATTTTGGGTCAAAAATGCAGAAATTTCCCTTATTTTGTGGTAAAAAGGCTTAAATTCCCCTTATTTGGAGGCAAAAAGTAGGAAATTCCCCTTTTTTGGGGCAAAAAGCAGACATTTCCCTTATTTTGGGAAAAAATTTTAGAAATTTAACTTATTTCAGAGCAAAAAGTCAGAATTTTTTTTTATTTTGGTGCAAAAAGGCAGATATTCCTAATATTTTGTGGCAAAAATGCAGAAATTCCTTTTATTTTGAGGTAAAAAGGCTGAAATTCCCCTTATTTGGGGGCAAAAAGGCAGAAATTTCCCTTATTTTGGGGTAAAATTGCAGAAATTTCACTTACTTCAGGGTATTATGTAAGAAATTTTCCTTATTTTGTGGCAAAAAAGAAAGAAATTCCCTTTGTTTTGGGGGAGAAAGACAGAAATTCCACTTATTTAGAGGCAAAAAGCAGAAATTCCCCTTATTTTGGAGCAAAAATGAAGAAATTTCCCTTTTTTATGGCAAAAAGGTATGCAGTCTTCTTATTTTGGACAAAAAAACTGAAAATCCCCGTATTTTGGAGCAAAATTACAGAAATTCCTCTAATTGTGGGGCAAAAAGGCAGAAATTTCTTATATGTTAGGGCAAAAAGACAGAAATTCTCCTTATTTTGGGGCAAAACTCAGAAATTCCACGTATTTTGGGGCAAAATTCCAGAAAATTCCATTACTTTCGGGCAAAATTGCAGAAATTTCACTTATTTTGGGGCAAAATTGCAGAAATTTTACTTATTTCAGAAAAAAAAGCAGAAATTTTATTATTTTGGGGCAAAAAGGGAGAAATTTCTTTTATTTTGGTACAAAATTGCAGAAATTTTTTTTCTTTTGGGACAAAAAGGCAGAAATTTTCCTTATTTTGGGGCAAAAATGCAGAAATTCCCCTTATTTTGAGGTAAAAAGACTGAAATTCCCCTTATTTGGCAGCAAAAAAGCAGAAATTTTCCTTATTGTGGGGCAAAAAAGACTGAAATTCCCTTTGTTTTGGGGGAAAAAGACAGAAATTCCACATATTTAGAGGCAAAAAAGCAGAAATTCCTCTTATTTTGGAGCAAAAATGAAGAAATTTCCCTTTTTTATGGAAAAAAGGTATGCATTCTTCTTATTTTGGTGCAAAAAGGCAGAAATTCCCCGTATTTTAAAGCAAAATTGCAGAAATTCCTATAATTGTGAGGCAAAAAGGCAGAAATTTCCAATATGTTGGGGGAAAAAGACAGAAATTCTCCTTATTTTGGGGCAAAACTCAGAAATTCCACTTATTTTGGTGCAAAATTCCAGAAATTTTCCATATTTTGGGGTAAAATTGCAGAAATTTCACTTATTTTGGGGCAAAATTGCAGAAATTTTAATTATTTCAGGGATAAAAAGCAGAAATTTTCTTATTTTGGGGCAAAAAAAAGAAATTTCTTTTATTTTGGTACAAAATTGCAGCCATTTTTCTTATTTTGGGCAAAAAGGCAGAAATTTCCCATATTTTGGGTCAAAAATGCAGAAATTCCCCTTATTTTGTGGTAAAAAGGCTGAAATTCCCCTTATTTGGGGCCAAAAAGTAAGAAATTCCCCTTTTTTGGGGCAAAAAGCAGACATTTCCCTTATTTTGGGAAAAAATTTTAGAAATTTAACTTATTTCAGAGCAAAAAGTCAGAATTTTTTTTATTTTGGGGCAAAAAAGCAGATATTCCTAATATTTTGTGGCAAAAATGCAGAAATTCCTTTTATTTTGAGGTAAAAAGGCTGAAATTCCCCTTATTTGGGGGCAAAAAGGCAGAAATTTCCCTTATTTTGGGGTAAAATTGCAGAAATTTCACTTACTTCAGGGTAATAAGTAAGAAATTTTCCTTATTTTGTGGCAAAAAAGACAGAAATTCCCTTTGTTTTGGGGGAGAAAGACAGAAATTCCACTTATTTAGAGGCAAAAAGCAGAAATTCCCCTTATTTTGGAGCAAAATTCCAGAAATTTCCCTTATTTTGGGGCAAAATTGCAGAAATTTCACTTATTTTGTGGCAAAATTGCAGAAATTTCACTTATTTCAGAAAAAAAAAGCAGAAATTTTCTTATTTTGTTGCAAAAAGGCAGAACTTTTTTTTATTTTGGTACAAAATTGCAGTAATTTTTCTTATTTTGAGACAAAAAGGCAGAAATTTTCCATATTTTGGGGCAAATATGCAGAAATTCCCATTATTTTGAGTTAAAGAGACTGAAATTCCCCTTTTTTGAGGGCAAAAAGGCAGAAATTTCCCTTATTTTGAGGCAAAATTGCAGAAATTTCACTTATTTCAGGGTAATAAGTCAGAAATTTTCTTTATTTTGGGGCAAAAAAGACAGAAATTCTCTTTGTTTTGGGGGAAAAAGACAGAAATTCCACTTATTTAGAGGCAAAAAAGCAGAAATTCCCCTTATTTTGGAGCAAAAATGAAGAAATTTTTCTTTTTTGTGGCAAAAGGTATACATTCCCCTTATTTTCAGGCTAAAAAGCAGAAATTCCCTTTATTTTGCAGCAAAATTGCAGAAATTCCCCTAATTGTGGGGCAAAAAGGCAGAAATTCCCTATATGTTGGGGCAAAAAGACAGAAATTCTCCTTATTTTGGGGCAAAACTCAGAAATTCCACTTATTTTGGGGCAAAATTCCAGAAATTTCTCTTATTTGGGGAAAAATTACAGAAATTTAACTTTTTTTGGGGCAAAATTGCAGAAATTTCACTTATTTCAGGGGAAAAAAGGCAGAAATTTTCCTTATTTTGAGGCAAAAAGTACAGAAATTCCCTTTGTTTTGGGGGAAAAAGACAGAAATTCCACTTATTTAGAGGCAAAAAAGCAGAAATTCCTCTTATTTTGGAGCAAAATTGCAGAAATTTTTCTTTTTTATGGCAAAAAGGTATGCATTCTTCTTATTTTCAGGCAAAAAGGCAGAAATTCCCTGTATTTTGCAGCAAAATTGCAGAAATTTCCCTAATTGTGGGGCAAAAAGGCAGAAATTCCCTATATGTTGGGGCAAAAAGACAGAAATTCTTCTTATTTTGGGTCAAAACTCAGAAATTCCACTTATTTTGGGGGAAAATTCTAAAAATTTCCCTTATTTTGGTGCAAAATTGCAGAAATTTCACTCATTTTGGGGCAAAATTGCAGAAATTTCAATTATTTCAGGTAAAAAAAGAAGAAATTTTCTTATTTTGGGGCGAAAAAACAGAAATTTCTTTTATTATGGTACAAAATAACAGAAATTTTTCTTATTTTGGGCAAAAAGGCAGAAATTTCCCATATTTTGGGTCAAAAATGCAGAAATTCCCCTTATTTTGAGGTAAAAAGGTTGAAATTCCTTTTATTTGGGGGCAAAAAGTAAGAAATTCCCCTTATTTTGGAACAAAAAGCAGACATTTACATTATTTTGGGGAAAAAATTTAGAAATTTAACTTATTTCAGGGCAAAAAGTCAGAAATTTTCCTTATTTTGGGGCAAAAAGGCAAAAATTCTTAATATTTTGTGGCAAAAATACAGAAATTCCTATTATTTTGAGGTAAAAAGGCTGAAATTCTTCATATTTGGGTGCCAAAAGGCAGAAATTTCCCTTATTTTGGGGCAAAATTGCAGAAATTTCACTTATTTTGAGGAAAAAATTGCACAAATTTCACTTATTTCAGAAAAAAAAGCAGAAATTTTCTTATTTTGAGGCAAAAAGGCAGAAATTTTTTTTATTTGGTACAAAATTGCAGAAATATTTCTTATTTTGGGACAAAAAGGCAGAAATTCCCATTATTTGGGGGCAAAAAGGCAGAAATTTCCCTTATTTTGAGGCAAAATTGCAGAAATTTCACTTATTTCAGGGTATTAAGTCAGAAATTTTCCTTATTTTGGGGCAAAAAAGACAGAAATTCGCTTTGTTTTGGGGGAAAAAGACAGAAATTCCACTTATTTAGGGGTAAAAAGCAGAAATTCCCCTTATTTTGGAGCAAAAATGAAGAAATTTCTATTTTTTGTGGCAAAAGGTATACATTCCCCTTATTTTCGGTCTAAAAAGCAGAAATTCCCTGTATTTTGGAGCAAAATTGCAGAAATTCCCCTAATTGTGGGGCAAAAAGGCAGAAATTCCTTTTATGTTAGGGCAAAAAGACAGAAATTCTTCTTATTTTGAGGCAAAACTCAGAAATTCCATTTATTTTGGGGCATAATTCCAGAAATTTCCCTTATTTTGGGGCAAAATTGCAGAAATTTCACTTATTATGGGGCAAAATTGCAGAAATTTCACATATTTCAGGGTAATAATTCAGAAATTTTCCTTATTTTGGGGCAAAAAAGACAGAAATTCCCTTTGTTTTGGGGGAAAAAGAAATTCCACTTATTTAGAGGCAAAAAAGCAGAAATCCTTCTTATTTTGGAGCAAAATTGCAGATTGTTCCCTTTTTTATGGCAAAGAGGTATGCATTCTTCTTATTTTCGGGCAAAATGAAGAAATTTCCTGTATTTTGGAGCAAAATTGCAGAAATTCCCCAAATTGTGGGGCAAAAGGCAGAAATTCCCTATATTTTTTGGCAAAAAGACAGAAATTCTCCTTATTTTGGGGAAAAACTCAAAAATTCCTCTTATTTGGGGCAAAATTCCAGAAATTTCTTTTATTTTGGGGCAAAATTGCAGAAATTTTACTTATTTTGTGGCAAATTGCAGAAATTTCACTTATTTCAAAAAAAAGCAGAAATTTTCTTATTTTGTAGCAAAAAGGCAGAAATTTATTTTATTTTGATACAAAATTGCAGAAAATTTTTTTATTTTGGGACAAAAAAGCAGAAATTTCCCATATTTTGGGGCAAAAATGCAGAAATTCCCCTTATTTTGAGTTAAATAGACTGAAATTCCCCTTATTTGGGGGCAAAAAGGCAGAAATTTCCCTTATTTTGATGCTAAATTGCAGAAATTTCACTTATTTCAGGGTAATAAGTCAGAAATTTTCCTTATTTTGGGGCAAAAATGACAGAAATTCCCTTTGTTTTGGTGCAAAAAGAGATAAATTCCACTTATTTAGAGGCAAAAAAAGCAGAAATTCCCCTTATTTCGGAGCAAAAATGAAGAAATTTCCCTTTTTTGTGGCAAAAGGTATACATTCCTTTTATTTTCGGGCTAAAAAAAAGAAATTCCTTGTATTTTGGAGCAAAATTGCAAAAATTCCCCTAATTGTGGGGCAAAAAGGCAGAAATTCTTTATATGTTAGGGCAAAAAGAAAGAAATTCTCCTTATTTTGAGGCAAAACTCAGAAATTCCACTTATTTTGAGGCAAAATTCCAGAAATTTCCTTATTTTGGGACAAAATTGCAGAAATTTCACATATTTTGGAGAAAAATTGCAGAAATTACACTTATTTCATGGAAAAAAGCAGAAATTTCCTTATTCTGGGGAAAAACTTAGAAATTTCCAATATTTTGGAGCAAAAATGCTAAAATTCCCCTTATTTTGAGGTAAAAAGGCTGAAATTCCCCGTATTTGGTGGCAAAAAGGCAGAAATTTCCCTTATTTTGGAGCAAAATTGCAGAAATTTTACTTATGTCAGGGTAATAAGTCAGAAATTTTCCTTATTTTGGAGCAAAAAAGACAGAAATACCCTTTGTTTTGGGGGAAAAAGACAGAAATTCCACTTATTTAAAGGCAAAATTGCAGAAATTCCCCTTATTTTGGAGCAAAATGAAGAAATTTCCTTAATTTATGGCAAAAAGTTATGCATTCTTCTTATTTTCGTACAAAAAGGAAAAAATCCCCGTATTTTGGAGCAAAATTGCAAAATTCCCCTAATTGTTGGGCAAAAAAGCAGAAATTCTCTATATGTTGGGGCAAAAAGACAGAAATTCTCCTTATTTTGGGGCAAAACTCAGAAATTCCACTTATTTTGAAGCAAAATTCGAGAAATTTCCCTCATTTTGGGGCAAAATTGCAAAAATGTCAATTATTTTGGAGCAAAATTGCAGAAATTTCACTTTTTTCAGGGGAAAAAAGCAGAAATTTTTATATTTTGTGGCAAAAAGGCAGAAATTTCTTTTATTTTGGTACAAAATTGCAGAAGTTTTTCTTATTTTGGGGCAAAAATGCAGAAATTCCCCTTATTTTGAGGTAAAAAGGCTGAAATTCCTTTTATTTGGGGGCAAAAATTAAGAAATTCCCATTATTTTAGGGCAAAAAGCAGACATTTCTATTATTTTGGGAAAAAAATTTAGAAATTTAACTTATTTCAGGGCAAAAATTCAGAAATTTTCCTTATTTTGGGACAAAAATGCAGAAATTTCTAATATATTTGACAAAAATGCAGAAATTCCCCTTATTTAGAGGTAAAAAGGCTGAAATTCCTCTTATTTGGGGGCAAAAAAGCAGAAATTTCCCTTATTTTGCGGCAAAATTGCAGAAATTTCACTTACTTCAGGGTAAAGTCAGAAATTTTCCTCATTTTGGGGCAAAAAAGACAGAAATTCCCTTTGTTTTGGGGGAGAAAGACAGAAATTCCACTTATTTAGAGGCAAAAAAGCAGAAATTCTCCTTATTTTGGAGCATAAATGAAGAAATTTCCCTTTTTATGACATAAAGGTAGGCATTCTTCTTATTTTCAGGCAAAAAGGCAGAAATTCCCCGTATTTTGCAGCAAAAATGCAGAAATTCCCCTAATTGTGGGGCAAAAAGTCAGAAATTCCCTATGTGTTGGGGCAATAGACAGAAATTCTCCTTATTTTGGGGCAAAACTCAGAAATTCCACTTATTTTGGGGCAAAATTCCGGAAATTTCCCTTATTTTGGGGCAAAATTACAGAAATTTAACTTATTTTGTGGCAAAATTGCAGAAATTTCACTTATTTCAGGGAAAAAAGGCAGAAATTTTTCTTATTTTCGGGCAAAAAGGCAGAAATTCTTAATCGTTTGTGGCAAAAATACAGAAATTCCTATTATTTTGAGGTAAAAAGCCTGAAATTCCCTTATTTGGGGGCCAAAAGGCAGAAATTTCCCTTACTTTGGGGCAAAATTGCAGAAATTTCACTTACTTCAGGGTAATAAGTCAGAAATTTTCCTTATTTTGGGGCAAAAAAGACAGAAATTCCCTTTGTTTTGGGGGAAAAAGACAGAAATTCCACTTATTTATAGGCAAAAAAGTAGAAATTCCCCTTATTTTGGAGCAAAAATGAGGAAATTTCCCTTTTTTTGGCAAAAGGTATACATTTCACTTTTTTTCGGGCTAAAAAGCAGAAATTCCCTGTATTTTGGAGCAAAATTGCAGAAATTCCCCTAATTGTGGGGCAAAAAGGCAGAAATTCCCTATATGTTAGGGCAAAAAGACAGAAATTCTCCTTATTTCGGGGCAAAACTCAGAAATTCCACTTATTTTGGGGCAAAATTCCAGAAAATTCCCTTATTTTCGGGCAAAATTGCAGAAATTTCACTTATTTTGGGGCAAAATTGCAGAAATTTCACTTATTTCACAAAAAAAAGCAGAAATTTTCTTATTTTGGGGCAAAAAGGCAGAAATTTCTTTTATTTTGGTACAAAATTGCAGAATTTTTCTTATTTTGGGACAAAAAGGCAGAAATATCCCTTATTTTGGGGCAAAAATGCAGAAATTCCCCTTATTTTGAGGTAAAAAGACTGAAATTCCCCTTATTTGGCGGCAAAAATTCAGAAATTATTTTATTTTGGGGCAAAATTGCAGAAATTTCACTTATTTCAGTGTAATAAGTCAGAAATTTTCCTTATTTTGGGGCAAAAAAGACAGAAATTACCTTTGTTTTGGAGGAAAAAGACAGAAATTCCACTAATTTAGAGGCAAAAAAGCAGAAATTCCCCTTATTTTGGAGCAAAATTGCAGAAATTTACCTTTTTTATGGCAATAAGGTAGGCATTCTTCTCATTTTCTGAAAAAGGCAGAAATTCCCCGTATTTTGGAGCAAAATTGCAGAAATTCCCCTAATTGTGGGGCAAAAAGGCAGAAATTCCATATATGTTGGGGCAAAAAGGCAGAAATTCTCCTTATTTTGTGGCAAAACTCAGAAATTCCACTTATTCTGGGGCAAAATTTTAGAAATTTCCGTTATTTTGGGGCAAAATTGCAGAAATTTCATTAATTTTGGGGCAAAATTGCAGAAATTTCACTTATTTCATGGAAAAAAGCAGAAATTTTCTTATTTTGAGGAAAGAAAGGCAGAAATTTCCTATATTTTGGTGCAAAAATGCAGAAATTCCCCTTATTTTGAAATAAAAAGTCTGAAATTCCTCGTATTTGGGTGCAAAAAGGCAGAAATTTCCCTTATTTTGGGGCAAAATTGCAGAAATTTCACTTATTTCAGGGTAATAAGTCAGAAATTGTTTTTATTTTGGAGCAAAAATGACAGAAATTCCCTTTGTCTTGGGGGAAAAATACAGAAATTCCACTTATTTAGAGGAAAAAAAGCAGAAATTCCCCTTATTTTGGAGCAAAAATGAAGAAATTTCCCTTTTTTTATGGCAAAAAGGTATGCATTCTTCTTTTTTCGTACAAAAAGGCAGAAATTCCCAGTATTTTGGAGCAAAATTGCAGAAATTCCTCTAATTGTTAGGCAAAAAAGTAGAAATTCCCTATATGTTGGGGCAAAAAGACAGAAATTCTCCTCATTTTGGGTCAAAACTCAGAAATTACACTTATTTTGGGGCAAAATTCCAGAAATTTCCCTTATTTTGGGGCAAAATTGCAGAAATTTCACTTATTTCAGGAGAAAAAATGAGAAATTTTTTTATTTTAGGGCAAGAAGTCAGAAATTTCCCATATTTTGGGGCAAAAATGCAGAAATTCCCCTTATTTTGGAGCAAAAATGAAGAAATTTCCCTTTTTATGGCAAAAGGTAGGCATTCTTCTTATTTTCGGGAAAGAAAGGCAGAAATTCCTCGTATTTTGGAGCAAAATTACAGAAATTCCCCTAATTGTGGGGCAAAAAGGCAGAAATTCCCTATATGTTGGGGCAAAAATACAGAAATTCTCCTTATTTTGAGGCAAAACTCAGAAATTCCACTTATTTTGGGACAAAATTCCAGAAATTTCCCTTATTTTGGGGCAAAATTGCAGAAATTTCACTTATTTTGGGGCAAAATTGCAGAAATTTCACGTATTTCATGGAAAAAAAGCAGAATTTTTCTTATTTTTGGCAAAAAGGCAGAAATTTTTCATATTTTGGGGCAAGAATGCAGAAATTCCCCTTATTTTGAGGTAAAAAGGCTGAAATTCCCCTTATTTGGGGGCAAAAAGGCAGAAATTTCCCTTATTTTGGGGCAAAATTGCAGAAACTTCACTTACTTAAGGGTAATAAGTCAGAAATTTTCTTTGTTTTGGGGCAAAAAAGACAGAAATTCCCTTTGTTTTGGGAGAAAAAGACAGAAATTCCACTTATTTCGAGGCAAAAAAGCAGAGATTCCCCTTATATTGGAGCAAAATTGCAGAAATTTCCCTTTTTTATGGCAAAAATGTATGCATTCTTCTTATTTTTAGGCAAAAAGTCAGAAATTCCTCGTATTTTGGAGCAAAATTGCAGAAATTCCCCTAATTGTGAAGTCAAAAGGCAGAAATTCCCTATATGTTGGGGCAAAAAACAGAAATTCTCCTTATTTTTGGGCAAAACTAAGAAATTCCACTTATTTTGTTGCAAAATTCCAGAAATTTCCCTTATTTTGGTGCAAAATTGCAGAAATTTCACTTATTTTGGGGCAAAATTGCAGAAATTTCACTTATTTCATGGAAAAAAGCAGAAATTTTCTTATTTTGGGGCAAAAAGGAAGAAATTTCCCATATTTTGGGGATAAATGCAGAAATTCCCCTTATTTTGAGGAAAAAAGGCTGAAGTTCCCCGTATTTGGGGGCAAAAAGGCAGAAATTTCCCTTATTTTGGGGCAAAATTGCAGAAATTTCACTAATTTCAGTGTAATAAGGCAGAAATTTCCTTGTTTTGGAAATAAAAAGTCAGAAATTCTTTTTGTTTTGGGGGAAAAGGAAAGAAATTCCACTAATTTAGAGGCAAAAAGGCAGAAATTCCCCGTATTTTGGAGCAAAATTGCAGAAATTCCCCTAATTGTGGGGCAAAAAGGCAGAAATTCCCTATATGTTGGGGCAAAAAGGCAGAAATTCTCCTTATTTTGAGGCAAAACTCAGAAATTCCACTTATTTTGGGGGAAAATTCCAGAAATTTCCCTTATTTTGGGGCAAAATTGCAGAAATTTCCATTATTTGGGGGCAAAATTGCAGAAATTTCATTAATTTTGGGGCAAAATTGCAGAAATTTCACTTATTTCATGGAAAAAAGCAGAAATTTTCTTAATTTGGGGCAAAAAGGCAGAAATTTCCAATATTTTGGTGCAAAAATGCAGAAATTCCCTTATTTTGAAATAAAAAGTCTGAAATTCCCCGTATTTGGGGGCAAAAAGGCAGAAATTTCCCTTATTTTGGGGCAAAATTGCAGAAATTTCACTTATTTCAGGGTAATAAGTCAGAGATTGTTTATATTTTGGAGCAAAGAAGACAGAAATTCCCTTTGTTTTGGGGGAAAAAGACAGAAATTCCACTTATTTAAAGACAAAAAAGCAGAAATTCCCATTATTTTGGAGCAAAAATGAAGAAATTTCCTTTTTATATGGCAAAAATGTATGCATTCTTTTATTTTCGTACAAAAAGGCAGATATTCCCCGTATTTTGGAGCAAAATTGCAAAAATTCCCCTAATTGTTGGGCAAAAAAGCAGAAATTCCTTATATGTTGGGGCAAAAAGACAAAAATTCTCCTTATTTTGGGGCAAAACTCAGAAATTCCACTTATTTTGATGCAAAATTTCAGAAATTTCCCTTATTTTGGGGCAAAATTGCAATAATTTCCCTTATTTTGGGGCAAAATTGCAGAAATTTCACTTATTTCAGTGTAATAAGGCAGAAATTTCCTTATTTTGGGAATAAAAAGACAGAAATTCTTTTTGTTTTGGGGGAAAAGGAAAGAAATTCCACTTATTGGGAGGCAAAAAAGCAGAAATTCCCCATATTTAGAGGTAATAAGGCTGAAATTTTCCTTATTTGGGGGCAAAAGGCAGAAATTTCCCCTTATTTTGGGGCAAAATTGCAGAAATTTCACTTATTTCAGGGTAATAAGTCAGAAATTTTCCTTATTTTGGGGCAAAAAAGACAGAAATTCCCTTTGTTTTGGGGGAAAAATACAGAAATTCCACTAATTTAGAGGCAAAAAAGCAGAAATTCCCCTTAATTTGGAGCAAAAATGAAGAAATTTCCCTATTTATGGCAATAAGGTAGGCATTCTTTTTATTTTCGGGCAAAAAGGCAGAAATTCCCCGTATTTTGGAGCAAAATTGCAGAAATTCCCCTAATTGTGGGGCAAAAAGGCAGAAATTCCCTATATGTTGGGGCAAAAAGGCAGAAATTCTCCTTATTTTGAGGCAAAACTCAGAAATTCCACTTATTTTGGGGGAAAATTCCAGAAATTTCCCTTATTTTGGGGCAAAATTGCAGAAATTTCCATTATTTGGGGGCAAAATTGCAGAAATTTCATTAATTTTGGGGCAAAATTGCAGAAATTTCACTTATTTCATGGAAAAAAGCAGAAATTTTCTTAATTTGGGGCAAAAAGGCAGAAATTTCCAATATTTTGGTGCAAAAATGCAGAAATTCCCTTATTTTGAAATAAAAAGTCTGAAATTCCCCGTATTTGGGGGCAAAAAGGCAGAAATTTCCCTTTTTTATGGCATAAAGGTATGCATTCTTCTTATTTTCGTACAAAAAGACAGAAATTCCCTGTATTTTGGAGCAAAATTGCAGAAATTCCCCTAATTGTTAGGCAAAAAAGCAGAAATTTCCTATATGTAGGGGCAAAAAGACAGAAATTCTCCTCATCTTTGGTCAAAACTCAGAAATTCCACTTATTTTGGGGCAAAATTCCAGAAATTTCCCTTATTTTGGGGCAAAATTGCAGAAATTTCACTTATTTCAGGGGAAAAAAGGAGAAATTTTCTTAATTTGCGGCAAAAAGTCAGAAATTTCTCATATTTTGGGGCAAAAATGCAGAAATTCCCCTTATTTTGAGGTAAAAAGGCTGAAATTCCCCTTATTTGGGGGCAAAAAGTAAGAAATTCGCATTATTTGGGGGCAAAAAGCAGACATTTCCCTTATTTTTTGGAAAATTTTAGAAATTTAACTTATTTCAGGGCAAAAAGTCAGTAATTTTCCTTATTTTGAAACAAAAGGCTGAAATTCCCCTTATTTTGGGGAAAAAAGGCAAAAATTTCCCTTATTTTGGAGCAAAATTGCAGAAATTTCACTTACCTCAGGGTAATAAGTCAGAAATTTTCCTTATTTTGGGGCAAAAAAGACAGAAATTCCCTTTGTTTTTGGGGAAAAAGACAGAAATTCCACTTATTTAAAGGCAAAAAAGCAGAAATTCCCCTTATTTTGGAGCAAAAATGAAGAAATTTCCTTTTTATATGGCAAAAATGTATGCATTCTTCTTATTTTCGTACAAAAAGGCAGAAATTCCCCGTATTTTGGAGCAAAATTGCAAAAATTCCCCTAATTGTTGGGCAAATAAGCAGAAATTCCTTATATGTTGGGGCAAAAAGACAAAAATTCTCCTTATTTTGGGGCAAAACTCAGAAATTCCACTTATTTTGAAGCAAAATTCCAGAAATTTCCCTTATTTTGGGGCAAAATTGCAATAATTTCACTCGTTTTGTGGCAAAATTGCAGAAATTTCAATTATTTCAGGAAAAAAAAGCAGAAATTTTCTTTTTTGTGGCAAAAAGGCAGAAATTTCTTTTATTTTGGTACAAAATTGCAGAAATTTTTTCTTATTTGGGGGCAAAAAGGCAGAAATGTCCCAATTTTTGGGGCAAAAATGCAGAAATTCCCTTTATTTTGAGGTAAAAAGAATGAAATTCCCCTTATTCGGGGGCAAAAAGTAAGAAATTCCCATTATTTTGGGGCAAAAAGCAGACATTTCTCTTATTTTGGGTAAAAAATTTAGAAATTTAACTTATTTCAGGGCAAAAATTCAGAAATTTTCCTTATTTTGGGGCACAAAGGCAGAAATTCCTAATATTTTGTGGCAAAAATACAGAAATTCTTCTTATTTAGAGGTAAAAAGGCTGAAATTCCCCTTATTTGGGGGCAAAAAGGCAGAAATTTCCCTTATTTTGGGGCAAAATTGCAGAAATTTCAATTACTTCAGGGTAACAAGTCAGAAATTTTCCTTATTATGGGGCAAAAACGACAGAAATTCCCTTTGTTTTAGGGAAAAAAGACAGAAATTCCACTAATTTAGAGGCAAAAAAGCAGAAATTCCCCTGATTTTGGAGCAAAAATGAAGAAATTTCCCTTTTTATGGCAAAAAGGTATGCATTCTTCTTATTTTCGGAAAAAAAAAGGCAGAAATTCCCCGTATTTTCGAGCAAAATTACAGAAATTCCCCTAATTGTGGGGCAAAAGGGCAGAAATTCCCTATATGTTGGGGCAAAAATACAGAAATTCTCCTTATTTTGAGGCAAAACTCAGAAATTCCAATTATTTTGGGGCAAAATTCCAGAAATTTCCCTTATTTTGGGGCAAAATTGTAGAAATTTCACTTATTTTTGGGCAAAATTGCAGAAATTTCACTTATTTCATGGAAAAACAGAATTTTTCTTATTTTGGGCAAAAAGGCAGAAATTTCCCATATTTTGGGGCAAGAATGCAGAAATTCCCTTTATTTTGAGGTAAAAAGGCTGAAATTCCCATTATTTGGGGGCAAAAAGTAAGAAATTCCCATTATTTTGGGGCAAAAAGCAGACATTTCCCTTATTTTTGGGAAAAATTTTAGAAATTTAACTTATTTCAGTGCAAAAAGTCAGAAAATTTCCTTATTTTGGAGCAAAAAGGCAGAAATTCCCAATATTTTGTGGCAAGAATGCAGAAATTCCCCTTATTTTGAGGTAAAAAGGCTGAAATTCCCCTTATTTGGGGGCAAAAAGGCAGAAATTTCCCTTATTTTGGGGCAAAATTGCAGAAACTTCACTTACTTCAGGGTAATAAGTCAGAAATTTTTTTTGTTTTGGGGCATAAAAGACAGAAATTCCCTTTGTTTTTGGGGAAAAAGACAGAAATTCCACTTATTTAGAGGCAAAAAAGCAGAAATTCCCCTTATATTGGTACAAAATTGCAGAAATTTTCCTTTTTTATGGCAAAAATGTATGCATTCTTCTTATTTTCGGGCAAAAAGGCAGAAATTCCCCGTATTTTGGAGCAAAATTGGAGAAATTCCCCTAATTGTGAAGCAAAAAGGCAGAAATTCCCTATATGTTGGGGCAAAAAGACAGAAATTCTCCTTATTTTGGGGCAAAAGTCAGAAATTCCACTTATTTTGGGGCAAAATTCCAGAAATTTCAGTTATTTTGGCGCAAAATTGCAGAAATTTCACTTATTTTGGGGCAAAATTGCAGAGATTGCACTCATTTCATGGAAAAAAGCAGAAATCTTATTTTGGGGCAAAATTGCAGAAATTTCACTTATTTCAGTGTAATAAGTCAGAAATTTTCCTTATTTTGGGAATAAAAAGACAGAAATTCTTTTTGTTTTGGGGGAAAAGGAAAGAAATTCCACTTATTGGGAGGCAAAAAAGCAGAAATTCCCCATATTTAGAGGTAATAAGGCTAAAATTTTCAATATTTGGGGGCAAAAGGCAGAAATTTCCCCTTATTTTGGGGCAAAATTGCAGAAATTTCACTTATTTCAGGGTAATAAGTCAGAAATTTTCCTTATTTTGGGCCAAAAAAGACAGAAATTCTTTTTGTTTTGGGGGAAAAAGACAGAAATTCCACTAATTTAGAGGCAAAAAAGCAGAAATTCCCCTTATTTTGGAGGAAAAATGAAGAAATTTCCCTTTTTATGGCAAAAAGGTATGCATTCTTTTATTTTCGGGCAAAAAGGCAGAAATTCCCCATATTTGGGAGCAAAATTACAGAAATTCCCCTAATTGTGGGGCAAAAAGGCAGTAATTCCCTATATGTTGGGGCAAAAATACAGAAATTCTCCTTATTTTGAGGCAAAACTCAGAAATTCCACTTATTTTGGGGCAAAATTCCAGAAATTTCCTTTATTTTGGGGCAAAATTGCAGAAATTTCACTTATTTTAGGGCAAAATTGCAGAAATTTCACTTATCTCATGGAAAAAAGCAGAATTTTTCTTATTTTGGGCAAAAAGGCAGAAATTTCCCATATTTTGGGGCAAGAATGCAGAAATTCCCCTTATTTTGAGGTAAAAAGGCTTAAATTCCCATTATTTGGGGGCAAAAAGTAAGAAATTCCCATTATTTTTGGGCAAAAAGCAGACATTTCCCTTATTTTGGAGAAAAATTTTAGAAATTTAACTTATTTCAGGGCAAAAAGTCAGAAATTTCCCTTATTTTGGGGCAAAAAGGCAGAAATTCCCAATATTTTGTGGCAAGAATGCAGAAATTCCCCTTATTTTGAGGTAAAAAGGCTGAAATTCCCCTTATTTGGGGGCAAAAAGGCAGAAATTTCCCTTATTTTGGGGCAAATTTGCAGAAACTTCACTAACTTCAGGGTAATAAGTCAGAAATTTTCCTTGTTTTGGGGCAAAAAAGACAGAAATTCCCTTTGTTTTGGGGGAAAAAGACAGAAATTCCACTTATTTAGAGGCAAAAAGGCAGAAATTACCCTTATATAGGAGCAAAATTGCAGAAATTTTCCTTTTTTATGGCAAAAAGGTATGCATTCTTCTTATTTTCGGGCAAAAAGGCAGAAGTTCCACGTATTTTGGAGCAAAATTGCAGAAATTCCCCTAATTGTGAAGCAAAAAGGCAAAATTCCCTATATGTTGGGGCAAAAAGACAGAAATTCTCCTTATTTTGGGGCAAAACTCAGAAATTCCACTAATTTTGGGGCAAAATTCCTGAAATTTCCCTTATTTTGGCGCAAAATTGCAGAAATTTCACTTATTTTGGGGCAAAATTGCAGAAATTTCACTCATTTCATGGAAAAAAGCAGAAATTTTCTTATTTTGGGGCAAAAAGGCAGAAATTTCCCATATTTTGGGGAAAAATGCAGAAATTCCCCTTATTTTGTGGTAAAAAGGCTGAAGTTCCCCGTATTTGGGGGCAAAAAGGCAGAAATTTCCCTTATTTTGGGGCAAAATTGCAGAAATTTCACTTATTTCAGTGTAATAAGTCAGAAATTTTCCTTATTTTGGGAATAAAAAGACAGAAATTCTTTTTGTTTTGGGGGAAAAGGAAAGAAATTCCACTTATTGGGAGGCAAAAAACAAAAATTCCCCATATTTAGAGGTAATAAGGCTGAAATTTTCTTTATTTGAGGGCAAAAGGCAGAAATTTCCCCTTATTTTTTGGCAAAATTGCAGAAATTTCACTTCTTTCAGGGCAATAAGTCAGAAATTTTCCTTATTTTGGGGCAAAAAAGACAGAAATTCCCTTTGTTTTGGGGGGAAAAGACAGAAATTCCACTTATTTAGAGCCAAAAATGCAGAAATTCCTTTTATTTTGGAGCAAAATTGCAGAAATTTCCTTTTTATGGCAAAAAGGTATGCATTCTTCTTATTTTCGGGCAAAAAGGCAGAAATTCCCCATATTTTGGAGCAAAATTGCAGAAATTCCCCTAATTGTGGGGCAAAAAGGCAGAAATTCCCTATATGTTGGGGCAAAAAGGCAGAAATTCTCCTTATTTTGAGGCAAAACTCAGAAATTCCACTTATTTTGGGGGAAAATTCCAGAAATTTCCCTTATTTTGGGGCAAAATTGCAGAAATTTCCATTATTTGGGGGCAAAATTGCAGAAATTTCATTAATTTTGGGGCAAAATTGCAGAAATTTCACTTATTTCATGGAAAAAAGCAGAAATTTTCTTAATTTGGGGCAAAAAGGCAGAAATTTCCAATATTTTGGTGCAAAAATGCAGAAATTCCCTTATTTTGAAATAAAAAGTCTGAAATTCCCCGTATTTGGGGGCAAAAAGGCAGAAATTTCCCTTTTTTATGGCATAAAGGTATGCATTCTTCTTATTTTCGTACAAAAAGACAGAAATTCCCTGTATTTTGGAGCAAAATTGCAGAAATTCCCCTAATTGTTAGGCAAAAAAGCAGAAATTTCCTATATGTAGGGGCAAAAAGACAGAAATTCTCCTCATCTTTGGTCAAAACTCAGAAATTCCACTTATTTTGGGGCAAAATTCCAGAAATTTCCCTTATTTTGGGGCAAAATTGCAGAAATTTCACTTATTTCAGGGGAAAAAAGGAGAAATTTTCTTAATTTGCGGCAAAAAGTCAGAAATTTCTCATATTTTGGGGCAAAAATGCAGAAATTCCCCCTTATTTTGAGGTAAAAAGGCTGAAATTCCCCTTATTTGGGGGCAAAAAGTAAGAAATTCGCATTATTTGGGGGCAAAAAGCAGACATTTCCCTTATTTTTTGGAAAATTTTAGAAATTTAACTTATTTCAGGGCAAAAAGTCAGTAATTTTCCTTATTTTGAAACAAAAGGCTGAAATTCCCCTTATTTTGGGGAAAAAAGGCAAAAATTTCCCTTATTTTGGAGCAAAATTGCAGAAATTTCACTTACCTCAGGGTAATAAGTCAGAAATTTTCCTTATTTTGGGGCAAAAAAGACAGAAATTCCCTTTGTTTTTGGGGAAAAAGACAGAAATTCCACTTATTTAAAGGCAAAAAAGCAGAAATTCCCCTTATTTTGGAGCAAAAATGAAGAAATTTCCTTTTTATATGGCAAAAATGTATGCATTCTTCTTATTTTCGTACAAAAAGGCAGAAATTCCCCGTATTTTGGAGCAAAATTGCAAAAATTCCCCTAATTGTTGGGCAAATAAGCAGAAATTCCTTATATGTTGGGGCAAAAAGACAAAAATTCTCCTTATTTTGGGGCAAAACTCAGAAATTCCACTTATTTTGAAGCAAAATTCCAGAAATTTCCCTTATTTTGGGGCAAAATTGCAATAATTTCACTCGTTTTGTGGCAAAATTGCAGAAATTTCAATTATTTCAGGAAAAAAAAGCAGAAATTTTCTTTTTTGTGGCAAAAAGGCAGAAATTTCTTTTATTTTGGTACAAAATTGCAGAAATTTTTTCTTATTTGGGGGCAAAAAGGCAGAAATGTCCCAATTTTTGGGGCAAAAATGCAGAAATTCCCTTTATTTTGAGGTAAAAAGAATGAAATTCCCCTTATTCGGGGGCAAAAAGTAAGAAATTCCCATTATTTTGGGGCAAAAAGCAGACATTTCTCTTATTTTGGGTAAAAAATTTAGAAATTTAACTTATTTCAGGGCAAAAATTCAGAAATTTTCCTTATTTTGGGGCACAAAGGCAGAAATTCCTAATATTTTGTGGCAAAAATACAGAAATTCTTCTTATTTAGAGGTAAAAAGGCTGAAATTCCCCTTATTTGGGGGCAAAAAGGCAGAAATTTCCCTTATTTTGGGGCAAAATTGCAGAAATTTCAATTACTTCAGGGTAACAAGTCAGAAATTTTCCTTATTATGGGGCAAAAACGACAGAAATTCCCTTTGTTTTAGGGAAAAAAGACAGAAATTCCACTAATTTAGAGGCAAAAAAGCAGAAATTCCCCTGATTTTGGAGCAAAAATGAAGAAATTTCCCTTTTTATGGCAAAAAGGTATGCATTCTTCTTATTTTCGGAAAAAAAAAGGCAGAAATTCCCCGTATTTTCGAGCAAAATTACAGAAATTCCCCTAATTGTGGGGCAAAAGGGCAGAAATTCCCTATATGTTGGGGCAAAAATACAGAAATTCTCCTTATTTTGAGGCAAAACTCAGAAATTCCAATTATTTTGGGGCAAAATTCCAGAAATTTCCCTTATTTTGGGGCAAAATTGTAGAAATTTCACTTATTTTTGGGCAAAATTGCAGAAATTTCACTTATTTCATGGAAAAACAGAATTTTTCTTATTTTGGGCAAAAAGGCAGAAATTTCCCATATTTTGGGGCAAGAATGCAGAAATTCCCTTTATTTTGAGGTAAAAAGGCTGAAATTCCCATTATTTGGGGGCAAAAAGTAAGAAATTCCCATTATTTTGGGGCAAAAAGCAGACATTTCCCTTATTTTTGGGAAAAATTTTAGAAATTTAACTTATTTCAGTGCAAAAAGTCAGAAAATTTCCTTATTTTGGAGCAAAAAGGCAGAAATTCCCAATATTTTGTGGCAAGAATGCAGAAATTCCCCTTATTTTGAGGTAAAAAGGCTGAAATTCCCCTTATTTGGGGGCAAAAAGGCAGAAATTTCCCTTATTTTGGGGCAAAATTGCAGAAACTTCACTTACTTCAGGGTAATAAGTCAGAAATTTTTTTTGTTTTGGGGCATAAAAGACAGAAATTCCCTTTGTTTTTGGGGAAAAAGACAGAAATTCCACTTATTTAGAGGCAAAAAAGCAGAAATTCCCCTTATATTGGTACAAAATTGCAGAAATTTTCCTTTTTTATGGCAAAAATGTATGCATTCTTCTTATTTTCGGGCAAAAAGGCAGAAATTCCCCGTATTTTGGAGCAAAATTGGAGAAATTCCCCTAATTGTGAAGCAAAAAGGCAGAAATTCCCTATATGTTGGGGCAAAAAGACAGAAATTCTCCTTATTTTGGGGCAAAAGTCAGAAATTCCACTTATTTTGGGGCAAAATTCCAGAAATTTCAGTTATTTTGGCGCAAAATTGCAGAAATTTCACTTATTTTGGGGCAAAATTGCAGAGATTGCACTCATTTCATGGAAAAAAGCAGAAATCTTATTTTGGGGCAAAATTGCAGAAATTTCACTTATTTCAGTGTAATAAGTCAGAAATTTTCCTTATTTTGGGAATAAAAAGACAGAAATTCTTTTTGTTTTGGGGGAAAAGGAAAGAAATTCCACTTATTGGGAGGCAAAAAAGCAGAAATTCCCCATATTTAGAGGTAATAAGGCTAAAATTTTCAATATTTGGGGGCAAAAGGCAGAAATTTCCCCTTATTTTGGGGCAAAATTGCAGAAATTTCACTTATTTCAGGGTAATAAGTCAGAAATTTTCCTTATTTTGGGCCAAAAAAGACAGAAATTCTTTTTGTTTTGGGGGAAAAAGACAGAAATTCCACTAATTTAGAGGCAAAAAAGCAGAAATTCCCCTTATTTTGGAGGAAAAATGAAGAAATTTCCCTTTTTATGGCAAAAAGGTATGCATTCTTTTATTTTCGGGCAAAAAGGCAGAAATTCCCCATATTTGGGAGCAAAATTACAGAAATTCCCCTAATTGTGGGGCAAAAAGGCAGTAATTCCCTATATGTTGGGGCAAAAATACAGAAATTCTCCTTATTTTGAGGCAAAACTCAGAAATTCCACTTATTTTGGGGCAAAATTCCAGAAATTTCCTTTATTTTGGGGCAAAATTGCAGAAATTTCACTTATTTTAGGGCAAAATTGCAGAAATTTCACTTATCTCATGGAAAAAAGCAGAATTTTTCTTATTTTGGGCAAAAAGGCAGAAATTTCCCATATTTTGGGGCAAGAATGCAGAAATTCCCCTTATTTTGAGGTAAAAAGGCTTAAATTCCCATTATTTGGGGGCAAAAAGTAAGAAATTCCCATTATTTTTGGGCAAAAAGCAGACATTTCCCTTATTTTGGAGAAAAATTTTAGAAATTTAACTTATTTCAGGGCAAAAAGTCAGAAATTTCCCTTATTTTGGGGCAAAAAGGCAGAAATTCCCAATATTTTGTGGCAAGAATGCAGAAATTCCCCTTATTTTGAGGTAAAAAGGCTGAAATTCCCCTTATTTGGGGGCAAAAAGGCAGAAATTTCCCTTATTTTGGGGCAAATTTGCAGAAACTTCACTAACTTCAGGGTAATAAGTCAGAAATTTTCCTTGTTTTGGGGCAAAAAAGACAGAAATTCCCTTTGTTTTGGGGGAAAAAGACAGAAATTCCACTTATTTAGAGGCAAAAAGGCAGAAATTACCCTTATATAGGAGCAAAATTGCAGAAATTTTCCTTTTTTATGGCAAAAAGGTATGCATTCTTCTTATTTTCGGGCAAAAAGGCAGAAGTTCCACGTATTTTGGAGCAAAATTGCAGAAATTCCCCTAATTGTGAAGCAAAAAGGCAAAATTCCCTATATGTTGGGGCAAAAAGACAGAAATTCTCCTTATTTTGGGGCAAAACTCAGAAATTCCACTAATTTTGGGGCAAAATTCCTGAAATTTCCCTTATTTTGGCGCAAAATTGCAGAAATTTCACTTATTTTGGGGCAAAATTGCAGAAATTTCACTCATTTCATGGAAAAAAGCAGAAATTTTCTTATTTTGGGGCAAAAAGGCAGAAATTTCCCATATTTTGGGGAAAAATGCAGAAATTCCCCTTATTTTGTGGTAAAAAGGCTGAAGTTCCCCGTATTTGGGGGCAAAAAGGCAGAAATTTCCCTTATTTTGGGGCAAAATTGCAGAAATTTCACTTATTTCAGTGTAATAAGTCAGAAATTTTCCTTATTTTGGGAATAAAAAGACAGAAATTCTTTTTGTTTTGGGGGAAAAGGAAAGAAATTCCACTTATTGGGAGGCAAAAAACAAAAATTCCCCATATTTAGAGGTAATAAGGCTGAAATTTTCTTTATTTGAGGGCAAAAGGCAGAAATTTCCCCTTATTTTTTGGCAAAATTGCAGAAATTTCACTTCTTTCAGGGCAATAAGTCAGAAATTTTCCTTATTTTGGGGCAAAAAAGACAGAAATTCCCTTTGTTTTGGGGGGAAAAGACAGAAATTCCACTTATTTAGAGCCAAAAATGCAGAAATTCCTTTTATTTTGGAGCAAAATTGCAGAAATTTCCTTTTTATGGCAAAAAGGTATGCATTCTTCTTATTTTCGGGCAAAAAGGCAGAAATTCCCCATATTTTGGAGCAAAATTGCAGAAATTCCCCTAATTGTGGGGCAAAAAGGCAGAAATTCCCTATATGTTGGGGCAAAAAGACAGAAATTCTCCTTATTTTGGGGCAAAACACAGAAATTCCACTTATTTTGGGGGAAAATTCCAGAAATTTCCCTTATTTTGGGGCAAAATTGCAGAAATTTCACTCATTTTGAGGCAAAATTGCAGAAATTTCAATTATTTCAGGGCAAAGAAGCAGAAATTTCTTTTATTATGGTACAAAATAGCAGAAATTTTTCTTATTTTGTGCAAAAAGGCAGAAATTTCACATATTTTGGGTCAAAAATGCAGAAATTCTCCTTATTTTGAGGTAAAAAGGCTGAAATTCCCCTTATTAGGGGGCCAAAAGTAAGAAATTCCCCTTATTTTGGGGCAAAAAGCAGACATTTCCATTATTTTGGGGAAAAAATTTAGAAATTTAACTTATTTCAGGGCAAAAAGTCAGAAATTTTCCTTATTTTGGGGCAAAAAGGCAGAAATTCTTAATCGTTTGTGGCAAAAATACAGAAATTCCTATTATTTTGAGGTAAAAAGGCTGAAATTCCCCCTATTTGAGGGCAAAAATGCAGAAATTCTCCTTATTTTGAGGTAAAAGGCTGAAATTCCCCCTATTTGAGGGCAAAAAAACAGAAATTTCCCTTATTTTGAGGAAAAATTGCAGAAATTTCACTTATTTCAGGGTAATAATTCATAAATTTTCCTTATTTTGGGGCAAAAAAGAGAGAAATTCCCTTTGTTTTGGGGGAAAAAGACAGAAATTCCACTTATTTATAGGCAAAAAAGCAGAAATTCCCCCTTATTTTGGAGCAAAAATGAAGGAATTTCCCTTTTTTGTGGCAAAAGGTATACATTCCACTTATTTTGGGCTAAAAAGCAGAAATTCCCCATATTTTGGAGCAAAATTGCAGAAATTCCGCTAATTGTGGGGCAAAAAGGCAGAATTTCCCTATATGTTAGGGCAAAAAGACAGAAATTCTCCTTATTTTGGGGCAAAACTCAGAAATTCCACTTATTTTGGGGCAAAATTCCAGAAAATTCCCTTATTTTCGGGCAAAATTGCAGAAATTTCACTTATTTTGGGGCAAAATTGCAGAAATTTCACTTATTTCAGAAAAAAAAGCAGAAATTTTCTTATTTTGGGGCAAAAAGGCAGAAATTTCTTTTAATTGGTACAAAATTGCAGAAATTTTTCTTATTTTGGGACAAAAAGGCAGAAATTTCCCTTATTTTGGGGCAAAAATGCAGAAATTCCCCTTATTTTGAGGTAACAAGACTGAAATTCCCCTTATTTGGTGGCAAAAAAACAGAAGTTTCTCTTATTTTGGGGCAAAATTGCAGAAATTTCACTTATTTCAGGGTAATCAGTCAGAAATTTTCCTTATTTTGGGGCAAAAAAGACAGAAATTCCCTTTGTTTTGGGGGAAAAAGACAGAAATTCCACTAATTTAGAGTCAAAAAAGCAGAAATTCCCCTCATTTTGGAGCAAAATTGCAGAAATTTACCTTTTTTATGGCAAAAGGGTAGGCATTCTTCTTATTTTCGGGCAAAAAGGCAGAAATTCCCCGTATTTTGGAGCAAAATTGCAGAAATTCCCCTAATTGTGGGCAAAAAGGCAGAAATTCCCTATATGATGGGCCAAAAAGGCAGAAATTTTCCTTATTTTGAGGCAAAACTCAGAAATTCCACATATTTTGGGGCAAAATTCCAGAAATTTCCCTTACTTTGGGGCAAAAATGCAGAAATATCATTAATTTTGGGGCAAAATTGCAGATATTTAAGTTATTTCATGGAAAAAAGGAGAAATTTTCTTATTTTGGGGCAAAAAGGCAGAAATTTCCAATATTTTAGTGCAAAAATGCAGAAATTCCTCTTATTTTGAAATAAAAAGTCTGAAATTCCCCGTATTTGGGGGCAAAAAGGCAGAAATTTTCCTTATTTATGGGCAAAATTGCAAAAATTTCACTTATTTCAGGGTAATAAGTCAGAAATTGTTTTTATTTTTGATCAAAAAAGACAGAAATTCCCTTTGTTTTGGGGGAAAAAGACAGAAATTCCACTTATTTAGAGGAAAAAAAGCAGAAATTTCCCTTATTTTGGAGCAAAAATGAAGAAATTTCCCTTTTTTATAGCAAAAAGGTATGCATTCTTCTTATTTTCGTACAAAAAGAAAGAAATTCCCCGTATTTTGGAGCAAAATTGCAGAAATTCCCCTAATTGTTAGGCAAAAAAGCAGAAATTCCCTATATGTTGGGGCAAAAAGACAGAAATTTCCCTTATTTTGGAGCAAAACTCAGAAATTCCACTTATTTTGGGGCAAAATTCCAGAAATTTCTTTTATTTTGGGGCAAAATTGCAGAAATTTCACTTATTTCAGGGGAAAAAAAGGAGAAATTTTCTTATTTTGGGGCAAAAAGTAAGAAATTTCCCATATTTTGTGGCAAAAATGCAGAAATTCCCCTTATTTTGAGGTAAAAAGGCTGAAATTCCCCTTATTTGGGGGCAAAGAGTAAAAAATTCCCATTATTTGGGGCAAAAAGCAGACATTTCCCTTATTTTGGGAAAAAATTTTAGAAATTTAACTTATTTCAGGGCAAAAAGTCAGAAATTTTCCTTATTTTGGGGCAAAAAGGCAGAAATTCCCAATATTTTGTGGCAAGAATGCAGAAATTCCCCTTATTTTGAGGTAAAAAGGCTGAAATTCCCCTTATTTGGGGGCAAAAAGGCAGAAATTTCCCTTATTTTGGGGCAAAATTGCAGAAATTTAACTTACTTCAGGGTAATAAGTCAGAAATTTTCCTTATTTTGGGCCAAAAAAGACAGAAATTTCCTTTCTTTTGGGGGGAAAAGACAGAAATTCCACTTATTTAGAGGCAAAAAGGCAGAAATTACCCTTATATTGGAGCAAAATTGCAGAAATTTTCCTTTTTTATGGCAAAAAGGTATGCATTCTTCTTATTTTCGGGCAAAAATGCAGAAGTTTCCCGTATTTTGGAGCAAAATTGCAGAAATTCCCCTAATTGTGAAGCAAAAAGGCAAGATTCCCTATATGTTGGGGCAAAAAGACAGAAATTCTCCTTATTTTGGGGCAAAACTCAGAAATTCCACTTATTTTGGGGCAAAATTCCAGAAATTTCCCTTATTTTGGTGCAAAATTGCAGAAATTTCACTTATTTTGGGGCAAAATTGCAGAAATTTCACTCATTTCATGGAAAAAAGCAGAAATCTTCTTATTTTGGGGCAAAAAGGCAGAAATTTCCCATATTTTGGGGAAAAAATGCAGAAATTCCCCTTATTTTGAGGTAAAAAGGCTGAAGTTCCCCGTATTTGGGGGCAAAAAGGCAGAAATTTCCCTTATTTTGGGGTAAAATTGCAGAAATTTCACTTATTTCAGTGTAATAAGTCAGAAATTTTCCTTATTTTGGGAATAAAAAGACAGAAATTCTTTTTGTTTTGGGGGAAAAGGAAAGAAATTCCACTTATTGGGAGGCAAAAAAGCAAAAATTCCCCATATTTAGAGGTAATAAGGCTGAAATTTTCTTTATTTGAGGGCAAAAGGCAGAAATTTCCCCTTATTTTTGGGCAAAATTGCAGAAATTTCACTTATTTCAGGGTAATAAGTCAGAAATTTTCCTTATTTTGGGGCAAAAAAGACAGAAATTCCCTTTGTTTTGGGGGGAAAAGACAGAAATTCCACTTATTTAGAGCCAAAAAAGCAGAAATTCCCCTTATTTTGGAGCAAAATTGCAGAAATTTCCTTTTTATGGCAAAAAGGTATGCATTCTTCTTATTGTCGGGCAAAAAGGCAGAAATTCCCCATATTTTGGAGCAAAATTGCAGAAATTCCCCTAATTGTGGGGCAAAAAGGCAGAAATTCCCTATATGTTGGGGCAAAAAGACAGAAATTCTCCTTATTTTGGGGCAAAACTCAGAAATTCCACTTATTTTGGGGCAAAATTCCAGAAAATTCCCTTATTTTCGGGCAAAATTGCAGAAATTTCACTTATTTTGGGGCAAAATTGCAGAAATTTCACTTATTTCAGAAAAAAAAGCAGAAATTTTCTTATTTTGGGGCAAAAAGGCAGAAATTTCTTTTAATTGGTACAAAATTGCAGAAATTTTTCTTATTTTGGGACAAAAAGGCAGAAATTTCCCTTATTTTGGGGCAAAAATGCAGAAATTCCCCTTATTTTGAGGTAACAAGACTGAAATTCCCCTTATTTGGTGGCAAAAAAACAGAAGTTTCTCTTATTTTGGGGCAAAATTGCAGAAATTTCACTTATTTCAGGGTAATCAGTCAGAAATTTTCCTTATTTTGGGGCAAAAAAGACAGAAATTCCCTTTGTTTTGGGGGAAAAAGACAGAAATTCCACTAATTTAGAGTCAAAAAAGCAGAAATTCCCCTCATTTTGGAGCAAAATTGCAGAAATTTACCTTTTTTATGGCAAAAGGGTAGGCATTCTTCTTATTTTCGGGCAAAAAGGCAGAAATTCCCCGTATTTTGGAGCAAAATTGCAGAAATTCCCCTAATTGTGGGCAAAAAGGCAGAAATTCCCTATATGATGGGCCAAAAAGGCAGAAATTTTCCTTATTTTGAGGCAAAACTCAAAAATTCCACATATTTTGGGGCAAAATTCCAGAAATTTCCCTTACTTTGGGGCAAAAATGCAGAAATATCATTAATTTTGGGGCAAAATTGCAGATATTTAAGTTATTTCATGGAAAAAAGGAGAAATTTTCTTATTTTGGGGCAAAAAGGCAGAAATTTCCAATATTTTAGTGCAAAAATGCAGAAATTCCTCTTATTTTGAAATAAAAAGTCTGAAATTCCCCGTATTTGGGGGCAAAAAGGCAGAAATTTTCCTTATTTATGGGCAAAATTGCAAAAATTTCACTTATTTCAGGGTAATAAGTCAGAAATTGTTTTTATTTTTGATCAAAAAAGACAGAAATTCCCTTTGTTTTGGGGGAAAAAGACAGAAATTCCACTTATTTAGAGGAAAAAAAGCAGAAATTTCCCTTATTTTGGAGCAAAAATGAAGAAATTTCCCTTTTTTATAGCAAAAAGGTATGCATTCTTCTTATTTTCGTACAAAAAGAAAGAAATTCCCCGTATTTTGGAGCAAAATTGCAGAAATTCCCCTAATTGTTAGGCAAAAAAGCAGAAATTCCCTATATGTTGGGGCAAAAAGACAGAAATTTCCCTTATTTTGGAGCAAAACTCAGAAATTCCACTTATTTTGGGGCAAAATTCCAGAAATTTCTTTTATTTTGGGGCAAAATTGCAGAAATTTCACTTATTTCAGGGGAAAAAAAGGAGAAATTTTCTTATTTTGGGGCAAAAAGTAAGAAATTTCCCATATTTTGTGGCAAAAATGCAGAAATTCCCCTTATTTTGAGGTAAAAAGGCTGAAATTCCCCTTATTTGGGGGCAAAGAGTAAAAAATTCCCATTATTTGGGGCAAAAAGCAGACATTTCCCTTATTTTGGGAAAAAATTTTAGAAATTTAACTTATTTCAGGGCAAAAAGTCAGAAATTTTCCTTATTTTGGGGCAAAAAGGCAGAAATTCCCAATATTTTGTGGCAAGAATGCAGAAATTCCCCTTATTTTGAGGTAAAAAGGCTGAAATTCCCCTTATTTGGGGGCAAAAAGGCAGAAATTTCCCTTATTTTGGGGCAAAATTGCAGAAATTTAACTTACTTCAGGGTAATAAGTCAGAAATTTTCCTTATTTTGGGCCAAAAAAGACAGAAATTTCCTTTCTTTTGGGGGGAAAAGACAGAAATTCCACTTATTTAGAGGCAAAAAGGCAGAAATTACCCTTATATTGGAGCAAAATTGCAGAAATTTTCCTTTTTTATGGCAAAAAGGTATGCATTCTTCTTATTTTCGGGCAAAAATGCAGAAGTTTCCCGTATTTTGGAGCAAAATTGCAGAAATTCCCCTAATTGTGAAGCAAAAAGGCAAGATTCCCTATATGTTGGGGCAAAAAGACAGAAATTCTCCTTATTTTGGGGCAAAACTCAGAAATTCCACTTATTTTGGGGCAAAATTCCAGAAATTTCCCTTATTTTGGTGCAAAATTGCAGAAATTTCACTTATTTTGGGGCAAAATTGCAGAAATTTCACTCATTTCATGGAAAAAAGCAGAAATCTTCTTATTTTGGGGCAAAAAGGCAGAAATTTCCCATATTTTGGGGAAAAAATGCAGAAATTCCCCTTATTTTGAGGTAAAAAGGCTGAAGTTCCCCGTATTTGGGGGCAAAAAGGCAGAAATTTCCCTTATTTTGGGGTAAAATTGCAGAAATTTCACTTATTTCAGTGTAATAAGTCAGAAATTTTCCTTATTTTGGGAATAAAAAGACAGAAATTCTTTTTGTTTTGGGGGAAAAGGAAAGAAATTCCACTTATTGGGAGGCAAAAAAGCAAAAATTCCCCATATTTAGAGGTAATAAGGCTGAAATTTTCTTTATTTGAGGGCAAAAGGCAGAAATTTCCCCTTATTTTTGGGCAAAATTGCAGAAATTTCACTTATTTCAGGGTAATAAGTCAGAAATTTTCCTTATTTTGGGGCAAAAAAGACAGAAATTCCCTTTGTTTTGGGGGGAAAAGACAGAAATTCCACTTATTTAGAGCCAAAAAAGCAGAAATTCCCCTTATTTTGGAGCAAAATTGCAGAAATTTCCTTTTTATGGCAAAAAGGTATGCATTCTTCTTATTGTCGGGCAAAAAGGCAGAAATTCCCCATATTTTGGAGCAAAATTGCAGAAATTCCCCTAATTGTGGGGCAAAAAGGCAGAAATTCCCTATATGTTGGGGCAAAAAGACAGAAATTCTCCTTATTTTGGGGCAAAACACAGAAATTCCACTTATTTTGGGGGAAAATTCCAGAAATTACTCTTATTTTGGGGCAAAATTGCAGAAATTTCACTCATTTTGGGGCAAAACTGCAGAAATTTCAATTATTTCAGGGCAAAGAAGCAGAAATTTCTTTTATTATGGTACAAAATAGCAGAAATTTTTCTTATTTTGTGCAAAAAGGCAGAAATTTCACATATTTTGGGTCAAAAATGCAGAAATTCTCCTTATTTTGAGGTAAAAAGGCTGAAATTCCCCTTATTAGGGGGCCAAAAGTAAGAAATTCCCCTTATTTTGGGGCAAAAAGCAGACATTTCCATTATTTTGGGGAAAAAATTTAGAAATTTAACTTATTTCAGGGCAAAAAGTCAGAAATTTTCCTTATTTTGGGGCAAAAAGGCAGAAATTCTTAATCGTTTGTGGCAAAAATTCAGAAATTCCTAATATTTTGAAGTAAAAAGGCTGAAATTCCCCCTATTTGAGGGCAAAAATGCAGAAATTCCCCTTATTTTGAGGTAAAAAGGCTGAAATTCCCCCTATTTGAGGGCAAAAAGGCAAAAATTTCCCTTATTTTGAGGAAAAATTGCAGAAATTTCACTTATTTCAGGGTAATAATTCATAAATTTTCCTTATTTTGGAGCAAAAAAGACAGAAATTCCCTTTGTTTTGGGGGAAAAAGACAGAAATTCCACTTATTTATAGGCAAAAAAGCAGAAATTCCCCCTTATTTTGGAGCAAAAATGAAGAAATTTCTCTTTTTTGTGGCAAAAAGTATACATTCCACTTATTTTGGGCTAAAAAGCAGAAATTCCCCGTATTTTGGAGCAAAATTGCAGAAATTCCGCTAATTGTGGGGCAAAAAGGCAGAAATTCCCTATATGTTAGGGCAAAAAGACAGAAATTCTCTTTATTTTGGGGCAAAACTCAGAAATTCCACTTATTTTGGTGCAAAATTCCAGAAAATTCCCTTATTTTCGGGCAAAATTGCAGAAATTTCACTTATTTTGGGGCAAAATTGCAGAAATTTCACTTATTTCAGAAAAAACAGCAGAAATTTTCTTATTTTGGGGCAATAAGGCAGAAATTTCTTTTATTTTGGAACAAAATTGCAGAAATTTTTCTTATTTTGGGACAAAAAGGCAGAAATTTCCCTTATTTTGGGGCAAAATTGCAGAAATTTCACTTACTTCAGGGTAAAGTCAGAAATTTTCCTTATTTTGGGGCAAAAAAGACAGAAATTCCCTTTGTTTTGGGGGAAAAAAGACAGAAATTCCACTAATTTAGAGGCCAAAAAGCAGAAATTCCCTTTATTTTGGAGCAAAAATGAAGAAATTTTCCTTTTTATGGGAAAAAGGTATGCATTCTTCTTATTTTCGGGCAAAAAGGCAGAAATTCCCTGTATTTTGGAGCAAAATTACAGAAATTCTTCTAATTGTGGGGCAAAAAGGCAGAAATTCCCTATATGTTGGGGCAAAAAGACAGAAATTCTCCTTATTTTGGGTCAAAACTCAGAAATTCCACTTATTTTGGGGCAAAATTCCAATAATTTCACTTATTTTGAGGCAAAATTGCAGAAATTTCACTTATTTCAGGGTAATAAGACAGAAATTTTCCTTATTTTGGGGCAAAAAAGACAGATATTCCATTTGTTTTGGGGGAAAAAGACAGAAATTCCACTTATTTAGAGGCATAAAAGCAGAAATTCCACTCATTTTGGAGCAAAAATGAAGAAATTTCCCTTTTTTATGGCAAAAAAGTATGCATTCTTATTATTTTCGGGCAAAAAGGCAGAAATTCCTTGTATTTTGGGGCAAAAATGCAGAAATTCCCCTTATTTTGAGGTAAAAAGGCTGAAATTCCCCCTATTTGAGGGCAAAAAGGCAGAAATTTCCCTTATTTTGAGGAAAAATAGCAGAAATTTAACTTATTTCAGGGTAATAATTCAGAAATTTTCCTTATTTTGGGGCAAAAAAGACAGAAATTCCCTTTGTTTTGGGGGAAAAAGACAGAAATTCCACTTATTTATAGGCAAAAAAGCAGAAATTCTCCCTTATTTTGGAGCAAAAATGAAGAAATTTCCCTTTTTTGTGGCAAAAGGTATACATTCCACTTATTTTGGGCTAAAAAGCAGAAATTCCCTGTATTTTGGAGCAAAATTGCAGAAATTCCGCTAATTGTGGGGCAAAAAGGCAGAAATTTCCTATATGTTAGGGCAAAAAGACAGAAATTCTCCTTATTTTGGGGCAAAAGTCAGAAATTCCACTTATTTTGGGGCAAAATTCCAGAAAATTCCTTTATTTTCGGGCAAAATTGCAGAAATTTCACTTATTTTGGGGCAAAATTGCAGAAATTTCACTTATTTCAGAAAAAAAAAGCAGAAATTTTCTTATTTTGGGGCAATAAGGCAGAAATTTCTTTTATTTTGGAACAAAATTGCAGAAATTTTTCTTATTTTGGGACAAAAAGGCAGAAATTTCCCTTATTTTGGGGCAAAAATGCAGAAATTCCCCTTATTTTGAGGTAACAAGACTGAAATTCCCCTTATTTGGTGGCAAAAAGGCAGAAATTTCTCTTATTTTGGGGCAAAATTGCAGAAATTTCACTTATTTCAGGGTAATAAGTCAGAAATTTTCCTTATTTTGGGGCAAAAAAGACAGAAATTCCCTTTGTTTTGGGGGAAAAAGACAGAAATTCCACTAATTTAGAGTCAAAAAAGCAGAAATTCCCCTTATTTTGGAGCAAAATTTCAGAAATTTACCTTTTTTATGGCAATAAGGTAGGCATTCTTCTTATTTTCGGGCAAAAAGGCAGAAATTCCCCGTATTTTCGAGCAAAATTGCAGAAATTCCCCTAATTGTGGGCAAAAAGGCAGAAATTCCCTATATGATGGGCCAAAAAGGCAGAAATTCTCCTTATTTTGAGGCAAAACTCAGAAATTCCACTTATTTTGGGGCAAAATTCCAGAAATTTCCCTTATTTTGGGGCAAAATTGCAGAAATTTCATTAATTTTGTGGCAAAATTGCAGATATTTCACTTATTTCATGGAAAAAAGGAGAAATTTTCTTATTTTAAGGCAAAAAGGCAGAATTTTCCAATATTTTAGTGCAAAAATGCAGAAATTCCTCTTATTTTGAAATAAAAAGTCTGAAATTCCCCTGTATTTGGGGGCAAAAAGGCAGAAATTTCCCTTATTTATGGGCAAAATTGCAGAAATTTCACTTATTTTAGGGTAATAAGTCAGAAATTGTTTTTATTTTGTATCAAAAAAGACAGAAATTCCCTTTGTTTTGGGGGAAAAAGACAGAAATTCCACTTATTTAGAGGAAAAAAAGCAGAAATTCCCCTTATTTTGGAGCAAAAATGAAGAAATTTCCATTTTTTATAGCAAAAAGGTATGCATTCTTCTTATTTTCATACAAAAAGAAAGAAATTCCCCGTATTTTGGAGCAAAATTGCAGAAATTCCCCTAATTGTTAGGCAAAAAAGCAGAAATTCCCTATATGTTGGGGCAAAAAGACAGAAATTCCCCTTATTTTGGAGCAAAACTCAGAAATTCCACTTATTTTGGGGAAAAAATCCAGAAATTTCCCTTATTTTGGGGCAAAATTGCAGAAATTTCACTTATTTCAGGGGAAAAATGGAGAAATTTTCTTATTTTGGGGCAAAAAGTCAGAAATTTCCCATATTTTGTGGCAAAAATGCAGAAATTCCCCTTATTTTGAGGTAAAAAGGCTGAAATTCCCCTTATTTGGGGGCAAAAAGTAAAAAATTCCCATTTTTTGGGGGCAAAAAGCAGACATTTCCCTTATTTTGGGGAAAAATTTTAGAAATTTAACTTATTTCAGGGCAAAGAGTCAGAAATTTTCTTATTTTGGGGCAAAAACACAGAAATTTCTTTTATTATGGTACAAAATAGCAGAAATTTTTCTTATTTTGGGCGAAAAGGCAGAAATTTCCTATATTTTGGTCAAAAATGCAGAAATTCCCCTTATTTTGAGGTAAAAAGGCTGAAATTCCCCTTATTTGGGGGCAAAAAGTAAGAAATTCCCCTTATTTTTGGGCAAAAAGCAGACATTTCCATTATTTTGGGGAAAAAATTTAGAAATCTAACTTATTTCAGAACAAAAATCAGAAATTTTCCTTATTTTGGGGCAAAAAGGCAGAAACTCTTAATCGTTTGTGGCAAAAATACAGAAATTCCTATTAATTTGACGTAAAAAGCCTGAAATTCCCCTTATTTGGGGGCCAAAAGGCAAAAATTTCCCTTATTTTGGGGAAAAATTGCAGAAATTTCACTTACTTCAGCGTAATAAGTCAGAAATTTTCCTTATTTTGGGGCAAAAAAGACAGAAATTCCCTTTGTTTTGGGGGAGAAAGAGAGAAATTCCACTTATTTAGAGGCAAAAAAGCAGAAATTCCCCTTATTTTGGAGCAAAAATGAAGAAATTTTCCTTTTTTATAGCAAAAAGGTATGCATTCTTCTTATTTTCGTACAAAAAGAAAGAAATTTTCCGTATTTTGGAGCAAAATTGCAGAAATTCCCCTAATTGTTAGGCAAAAAAGCAGAAATTCCCTATATGTTGGAACAAAAAGACAGAAATTCCCCTTATTTTGGAGCAAAACTCAGAAATTCCACTTATTTTGGGGCAAAATTCCAGAAATTTCCCTTATTTTGGGGCAAAATTGCAGAAATTTCACTTATTTCATGGGAAAAAAGGAGAAATTTTCTTATTTTGGGGCAAAAAGTCAGAAATTTCCCATATTTTGTGGCAAAAATGCAGAAATTCCCCTTATTTTGAGGTAAAAAGGCTGAAATTCCCCTTATTTGGGGGCAAAAAGTAAAAAATTCCCATTTTTGGGGGGCAAAAAGCAGACATTTCCCTTATTTTGGGGAAAAATTTTAGAAATTTAACTTATTTCAGGGCAAAAAGTCAGAAATTTTCTTATTTTGGGGCAAAAAAACAGAAATATCTTTTATTATGGTACAAAATAGCAGAAATTTTTCTTATTTTGGGCAAAAAGGCAGAAATTTCCTATATTTTGGTCAAAAATGCAGAAATTCCCCTTATTTTGAGGTAAAAATGCTGAAATTCCCCTTATTTGGGGGCAAAAAGTAAGAAATTCCCCTTATTTTGGGGCAAAAAGCAGACATTTCCATTATTTTGGGGAAAAAATTTAGAAATCTAACTTATTTCAGGGCAAAAATCAGAAATTTTCTTAATTTTGGGCAAAAAGGCAGAAACTCTTAATCGTTTGTGGCAAAAATACAGAAATTCCTATTAATTTGAGGTAAAAAGCCTGAAATTCCCCTTATTTGGGGGCCAAAAGGCAGAAATTTCCCTTATTTTGGGGAAGAAAGGCAGAAATTCCTAATATTTTGTGGCAAAAATGCAGGAATTCCCCTTATTTTGAGGTAAAAAGGCTGAAATTCCCCTTATTTGGGGGCAAAAAGGCAGAAATTTCCCTTATTTTGGGGCAAAATTGCAGAAACTTCACTTACTTCAGGGTAATAAGTCAGAAATTTTCCTTATTTTGTGCCAAAAAAGACAGAAATTCCCTTTGTTTTGGGGGAAAAAGACAGAAATTCAACTTATTTAAAGGCAAAAAAGCAGAAATTCCCCTTATTTTGGAGCAAAAATGAAGATATTTCCTTTTTTTATGGCAAAAATGTATGCATTCTTCTTATTTTAGTACAAAAAGGCAGAAATTCGCCGTATTTTGGAGCAAAATTGCAAAAATTCCCCTGATTCTTGGGCAAAAAAGCAGAAATTCCCTATATGTTGGGGCAAAAAGACAAAAATTCACCTTATTTTGGGGCAAAACTCAGAAATTCCACTTATTTTGAAGCAAATTCCAGAAATTTCCCTTATTTGGGGGCAAAATTGCAATAATTTCACTCATTTTGGGGCAAAATTGCAGAAATTTCAATTATTTCAGGAAAAAAAGCAGAAATTTTCTTATTTTGTGGCAAAAAGGCAGAAATTTCTTTTATTTTGGTACAAAATTGCAGAAATTTTTCTTATTTGGGGGCAAAAAGGCAGAAATTTCTCATATTTTGGGGCAAAAAGGCAGAAATTTCACTTATTTCAGGGTAATAAGTCAGAAATTTTCCTTATTTTGGGGCAAAAAAAGACAGAAATTCCCTTTGTTTTTGGGGAAAATGAAAGAAATTCCACTTATTTAGAGGCAAAAAAGCAAAAATTCCCAATATTTAGAGGTAATAAGGCTGAAATTTTCCTTATTTGGAGGCAAAAGGCAGAAATTTTCCTTATTTTGGGACAAAATTGCAGAAATTTCACTTATTTCATGGTAATAAGTAAGAAATTTTCCTTATTTTGGGGCAAAAAAGACAGAAATTCCCTTTGTGTTGGGGTAAAAAGACAGAAATTCCACTTATTTAGAGGCAAAAAAGAGGAAATTCCCTTTATTTTGGAGCAAAAATGAGGAAATTCCCCTTTTTTATGGCAAAAAGTTATGCATTCTTCTTATTTTCGGGTAAAAAGGAAGAAATTCACTTTATTTTGGAGCAAAATTTCAGAAATTCACCTAATTGTGGGAGAAAAAGGCAGAAATTCCCTATATGTTGTGGCAAAAAGACAAAAATTCTCATATTTTGGGGCAAAACTCAGAAATTCCACTTATTTTGGGGCAAAATTCCCGAAATTTCCCTTATTTTGAGGCATAATTAAAGAAATTTCACTTATTTTGGGGCAAAATTGCAGAAATTTTTCTTATTTTGGGCAAAAAGGCAGAAATTTCCCATATTTTGGGGCAAAAATGCAGAAATTTCTTTTATTTTGAAGTAAAAAAGCTGAAATTCCACTTATTAGGGGCAAAAAGTAAGAAATTCCCATTATTTTGGGGCCAAGCAGACATTTCCCTTATTTTTGGGAAAAATTTTAGAAATTTAACTTATTTCAGTGCAAAAAATCAGAAATTTTTTTTATTTTGGGGCAAAAAGGCAGAAATTCCTAATATTTTATGGCAAAAATGCAGAAATTCCCCTTATTTTGAGGTAAAAGGCTTAAATTCCCCTTATTTGGCGGCAAAAAGGCAGAAATTTCTCTTATTTTGGAACAAAATTGCAGAAATTTCACTTATTTCAGGGTAATAAGTCAGAAATTTTCCTTATTTTGGGGCTAAAAGGACAGAAATTCTATTTGTTTTGGGGGAAAAAGACAGAAATTCCACTTATTCAGAGGCAAAAAAGCAAAAATTCCCCTTGTTTTGGAGCAAAATTGCAGAAATTTCCCTTTTTTATGGCAATAAGGTATGCATTCTTCTTATTTTCGGGCAAAAAGGCAGAAATTCCCCGTATTTTTGAGCAAAATTGCAGAAATTCCCCTAATTGTGGGGCATAAAGGCAGAAATTCCCTATATAATGGGGCAAAAAGACAGAAATTCTCCTTATTTTGAGGCAAAACTGAGAAATTCCACTTATTTTGGGGAAAAAAATTTCAGAAATTTCCCTTATTTTGGGGCAAAATTGCAGAAATTTCACTTATTTTGGGGCAAAATTTCAGAAATTTCACTCATTTCATGGAAAAAAGCAGAATTTTTATTATTTTGGGCAAAAAGGCAGAAATTTCCCATATTTTGGGGCAAGAATGCAGAAATTACCTTTATTTTGAGGTAAAAAGGCTGAAATTCCCCTTATTTGGGGGCAAAAAGTAAGAAATTCACATTATTTTGGCGCAAAAAGCAGACATTTCTCTTATTTTGGGGAAAAATTTTAGAAATTTAACTTATTTCAGTGCAAAAAATCAGAAATTTTCCTTTTTTGGGGCAAAAAGGCAGAAATTCCCAATATTTTTTGGGGCAAAAAGGCAGAAATTCCCAATATTTTTTGGCAAGAATGCAGAAATTCCCCTTATTTTGAGGTAAAAAGGCTGAAAATCTCCTCTTTTGGGGGCAAAAAGGCAGAAATTTCCCTTATTTTGGGGCAAAATTGCAGAAATTTCACTTACTTCAGGGTAATAAGTCAGAAATTTTCCTTATTTTGGGGCAAAAAAGACAGAAATTCCTTTTGTTTTGGGGGAAAAAGACAGAAATTCCACTTATTTAGAGGCAAAAAAGAAGAAATTCCCATTACATTGGATCAAAATTACAGAAATTTCCCTTTTTTATGGCAAAAATGTATGCATTCTTTATATTTTCGGGCAAAAAAGATTTAATTCCCCGTATTTTGGAGCAAAATTGCAGAAATTCCCCTAATTGTGGGGCAAAAAGGCAGAAATTCCCTATATGTTGGGGCAAAAAGACAAAAATTATCCTTATTTTGGGGCAAAACTCAGAAATTCCACTTATTTTGGGGCAAAATTCCAGAAATTTCCCTTATTTTGGGGCTAAATTGCAGAAATTTCACTTATTTTGGGGCAAAATTGCAGAAATTTCACTTATTTCATGGAAAAAAGCAGAAATTTTCTTATTTTGGAGCAAAAAGGCAGAAATTTCCCATATTTTGGGGAAAAAATACAGAAATTCCCCTTATTTTGAGGTAAAAAGGCTGAAATTCCCCATATTTGGGGGCAAAAAGGCAGAAATTTCCCTTGTTTTGGGGCAAAATTGTAGAAATTTCACTTATTTCAGGGTAATAAGTAAGAAATTTTCCTTATTTTAGGGATAAAAAGACAGAAATTCCCTTTGTTTTGGGGGAAAAGGAAAGAAATTCCACTTATTTAGAGGCAAAAAAGCAGAAATTCCCCATATTTAGAGGTAATACGGCTTAAATTTTCCTTATTTTGGGGCAAAAGGCAGAAATTTCCCTTATTTTGGGGCAAAATTGCAGAAATTTCACTTCCTTCAGGGTAATAAGTCCGAAATTTTCCTTATTTTGGGGCAAAAAATACAGAAATTCCCTTTGTTTTGGGGGAAAAAGACAGAAATTCCACTTATTTAGAGGCAAAAAAGCAGAAATTCCCCTTATTTTGGAGCAAAAATGAAGAAATTTCCCTTTTTTTATGGCAAAAAGTTATGCATTCTTCTTATTTTCGGGTAAAAAGAAAGAAATTCCCTGTATTTTGGAGCAAAATTGCAGAAATTCCCCTAATTGTGGGGCAAAAAGGCAGAAATTTCCTATATGTTGGGGCAAAAAGATAGAAATTCTCCTTATTTTGGGGCAAAACTCAGAAATTCCACTTATTTTGGGGCAAAATTCCCGAAATTTCCCTTATTTTGGGGCAAAATTGCAGAAATTTCAATTATTTTGGGGCAAAATTGCAGAAATTTCACTTATTTCCAGGAAAAAATGCAGAAATTTTCTTATTTTGAGGCAAAAAGGCAGAAATATCTTTTATTTTGGTACAAAATTGCAAAAATTTTTCTTATGTTGGGCAAAAAAGCAGAAATTTCTCATATTTTGGGGCAACAATGCAAACATTTCTTTTATTTTGAGGTAAAAAATCTGAAATTTCCCTTATGTGGGGGCAAAAAGCAAGAATTCCCCTTTATTTTGCAGCCAAAAGCAGACATTTCCCTTATTTTTGGGAAAAATTTTAGAAATTTAACTTATTTCAGGGCAAAAAGTCAGAAATTTTCCTTATTTTAGGGCAAAAAGGGAGAAATTCCTAATATTTTGCGGCAAAAATGCAGAAATTCCCCTTATTTTGAGGTAAAAAGGCTGAAATTCCTTTTATTTGGGGGCAAAAAGGCAGAAATTTCCCTTATTTTGTGGCAAAATTGCCAAAATTTCACTTACTTAAGGGTAGTAAGTCAGATATTTTCCTTATTTTGGGGCAAAAAAGACAGAAATTCCCTTTGTTTTGGGGGAAAAGGACAGAAATTCCACTTACTTAGAGGCAAAAAAGCAGAAATTCCCCTTATTTTAATGCAAAAATTAAGAAATTTCTTTTTTTCATGGCAAAAAGGTATGCATTCTTCTTATTTTAGGACAAAAAGGCAGAAATTCCTCGTATTTTAAAGCAAAATTGCTGAAATTCCTCTAATTGTTAGGGAAAAAGAAGAAATTCCCTATATGTTGGGGCAAAAAGACAGAAATTCTCCTTATTTTATGGCAAAAAGGCAGAAATTCCTAATATTTTGTGGCAAAAATGCAGAAATTCCCTTTATTTTGAGGTAAAAAGGCTGAAATTCCCCTTATTTGGGGGCAAAAAGGCAGAAATTTCCCTTATTTTGGGGCAAAATTGCAGAAATTTCACTTCTTTCAGGGTAGTAAGTCAGAAATTTTCCTTATTTTGGGGCAAAAAAGACAAAAATTTCCTTTGTTTTGGGGGAGAAAGACAGAAATACCACATATTTAGAGGCAAAAAAAGCAGAAATTCCCCTGATTTTGGAGAAAAAATGAAGAAATTTCCCTTTTTATGGCAAAAAGGTATGCATTCTTCTCATTTTCAGACAAAAAAAAAAAGAAATTCCCCGTATTTTAAAGCAAAATTGCTGAAATTCCCCTAATTGTTGAGCAAAAAAGCAGAAATTCCTTATATGTTGGGGCAAAAAGACAGAAATTCTCCTTATTTTGGGGCAAAACTCAGAAATTTCACTTATTTTGTGGCAAAATTGCAGAAATTTCACTTATTTCAGAAAAATGCAGAAATTTTCTTATTTTGGGGAAAAAGGCAGAAATTTTTTTTTATTTTGGTACAAAATTGCAGAAATTTTTTTTTTGGGGGCCAAGAGGCAGAAATTTCCCATATTTTGGGGCAAAAATGCAGAAATTCCCTTTATTTTGAGGGAAAAAGGCTCAAATTCCCCTAATTTGGAGGCAAAAAGGCAGAAATTTCTCTTATTTTGGGGCAAAATTGCAGAAACATCATTTATTTCAGGGTAATAAGTAAGAAATTTTCCTTATTTTTGGGCAAAAAAGACAGAAATTCTCTTTGTTTTGGGGGAAAAAGACAGAAATTCCACTTATTTAGAGGCAAAACAGCAGAAATTCCCCTTATTTTGGAGCAAAAATGAAGAAATTTCCCTTTATTATGGCAAAAAGTTATGCATTCTTTTTATTATCGGGCAAAAAGGCAGAAATTCCCCGTATTTTGGAGCAAAATTTCAGAAATTCCCCTAATTGTGGGGCAAAAAGGCAGAAATTTTCTATATGTTGGGGAAAAAAGACAGAAATTCTCCTTATTTTGGGGCAAAACCCAGAAATTTCACTTATTTTGGGGCAAAATTCCAGAAATTTCCCTTATTTTGGGGCAAAATTGCAGACATTTCAATTATTTTGGGGCGAAATTGCAGAAATTTCACATATTTCAGGGAAAAAATGCAGAAATTTTTTATTTTGAGGCAAAAAGGCAGAAATTTCTTTTATTTTGGTACAAAATTGCAGAAATTTTTCTTATTTTGGGCAAAAAGGCAGAAATTTCCCATATTTTGGGGCAAAAATGCAAAACTTCCTTTTATTTTGAGGTAAAAAGGCTGAAATTCCTCTTATTTGGGGGCAAAAAGTAAGAAATTCCCATTATTTTGGTGCCAAAAGGAGACATTTCCCTTATTTTCAGGAAAAATTTTAGAAATTTAACTTATTTCAGGGCAAAGAGTCAGAAATTTTCCTTATTTTGGGGCAGAAAGGCAGAAATTCCTAATATTTTGTGGCAAAAATGCAGAAATTCCCCTTATTTTGAGGTAAAAAGGCTGAAATTCCCCTTATTTGGGGGCAAAAATGCAGAAATTTCCCTTATTTTGGGGCAAAATTGCAAAAATTTCACTTACGTCAAAGTAATAAGTCAGAAATTTTCCTTATTTTGGGGTAAAAAAAACAGAAATTCCCTTTGTTTTGGGGGAGAAAGAGAGAAATTCCACTAATTTAGAGTCAAAAAAGCAGAAATTCCCCTTATTTTGGAGCAAAAATGAAGAAATTTCCCTTTTTATGCCAAAAAAGTATGCATTCTTCTTATTTTCGGCAAAAAGGCAGAAATTCCTCGTATTTTAGAGCAAAATTGCAGAAATTCCCCTAATTGTGGGGCAAAAAGGCAGAAATTCCCTATATGTTGGGGCAAAAAGGCAGAAATTCTCCTTATTTTGGGGCAAAACTCAGAAATTCCACTTATTTTGGGGCAAAATTCCAGAAATTTCCCTTATTTGGGGGCAAAAAGTCAGAAATTCCTAATATTTTGTGGCAAAAATGCAGAAATTCCCCTTATTTTGAGGTAAAAAGGCTGAAATTCCCCTCATTTGGGGGCAAAAAAGCATAAATTTTTTCTTATTTTGGGGCAAATTTGCAGAAATTTCACTTATTTCAGGGTAATAATCAGAAATATTCCTTATTTTGGGCCAAAAAGGACAGGTTCCCTTTGTTTTGGGGGAAAAAGACAGAAATTCTACTTATTTAAAAGCAAAAAACAGAAATTCCCCTTATTTTGGAGCAAAAATGAAGAAGTTCAATTTTTTATAGCAAAAAGTTATGCATTCTTTATATTTTCCAGCAAAAAGGTAGAAATTTTCTGTATTTTGGAGCAAAATTGCAGAAATTCCTCTAATTGTGGGGCAAAAAGGCAGAAATTCCCTATATGTTGGGGCAAAATGAAAGAAATTCTCCTTATTTTGGGGCAAAACTCAGAAATTCCACATATTTTGGGGCAAAATTCCAGAAATTTCCCTTATTTTGTGGCAAAATTGCAGAAATTTCATTTATTTTGAAGCAAAATTGTAGAAATTTCACTTATTTCAGAAAAAAAAAGCAGAAATTTTCTTATTTTGGGGCAAAAAGGCAGAAATGTCTTTTATCTTGGTACAAAATTTCAGAAATTTTTCTTATTTTGGGGCAAAATGCAGAAATTTCCGATATTTTAGGGAAAAATGCAGAAATTCCCATTATCTTGAGGTAAAAAGGCTGAAATTCCCCTTATTTGGGGGCAAAAAGGCAGAAATTTCCCTTATTTTGGAGCAAAATTTCAGAAATTTCACTTATTTCAGGGTAATAAGTAAGAAATTTTCCTTATTTTGGGGCAAAAAAGACAGAAATTTCCTTAGTTTTTAGGGGAAAAAGACAGAAATTCCACATTTTTGGAGGCAAAAAAGCAGAAATTCCTTTTATTTTGGAGCAAAAATGAAGAAATTTCCCTTTTTTGTGGCAAAAGGTATACATTCCCCTTATTTTCAGGCTAAAAGGCAGAAATTCCCTTTATTTTGGAGCAAAATTGCAGAAATTCCCCTAATTGTGGGGCAAAAAGGCAGAAATTCCCTATATGTTAGGGCAAAAAGACAGAAATTCTCCTTATTTTGGGGCAAAACTCTGAAATTCTACTTATTTTGGAGCAAAATTCCAGAAATTTACCTTATTTTGGGGCAAAATTGCAGAAATTTCACTTATATTGGGGCAAAATTGCAGAAATTTCACTTATTTCAGGGAAAAAAGGCAGAAATTTTCCTTATTTTTGGGCAAAATGCAGAAATTCCTAATATTTTGTGATTAAAATGCAGAAATTCGCCTTATTTTGAGGTAAAATGGCTGAAATTTCCCTTATTTGGGAGCAAAAAGGCAGAAATTTCTTTTATTTTGGGGCAAAATTTCAGAAATTTCACTTATTAAAGGGTAATAAGTCAGAAATTTTCCTTAATTTGGGGCAAAAAAGACAGAAATTCTCTTTGTTTTGGGGGAATAAGACAAAAATTCCACTTATTTAGAGGCAAAAAAGCAGCAATTCCCCTTATTTTGGAGCAAAATTGCAGAAATTTCCCTTTTTTATGGCAAAAACGTATGCATTCTTCTTATTTTCGGGCAAAAGGCAGAAATTCCTCGTATTTTGGAGCAAAATTCCAGAAATTTCCCTTATTTTGGGGCAAAATTGCAGAAATTTCACTTATTTTGGGGCAAAATATCAGAAATTTCACTTATTTCATGGAAAAAAGCAGAAATTTTCTTATTTTGGCGCAAAAGGCAGAAATTTCCCATTATTTGGGGCAAAAATGCAGAAATTCCTTTTATTTTGAGGTAAAAAGGCTGAAATTCCCCGTATTTGGTGGCAAAAAGGAAGAAATTTCCCTTATTTTGGGGCAAAATTGCAGAAATTTCACTTATTTCAGGGTAATAAGTCAGAAATTTTCCTTATTTTGGGGCAAAAAAGACAGAAATTTCCTTAGTATTGGGGGAAAAGGACAGAAATTCCACTTATTTAGAGGCAAAAGATCAGAAATTCCCCTTATTTTGGAGCAAAAATGAAGAAATTTTCCTTTTTTATGGCAAAAATTATGCATTCTTTTTATTTTCGGGCAAAAAGGCAGAAATTCCCCGTATTTTGGAGCAAAATTTCAGAAATTACCCTAATTGTGGGGCAAAAAGGCAGAAATTCCCTATATGTTGGGGCAAAAAGACAGAACTTCTCTTATTTTGGGGAAAACTCGGAAATTACACTTATTTTGGGGCAAAATTCCAGAAATTTCCCTTATTTTGGGCCAAAATTGCAGAAATTTCACATATTTTGCGGCGAAATTGCAGAAATTTCACTTATTTCAGGGAAAAAATGCAGAAATTTTCTTATTTTGAGACAAAAAGGCAGAAATTTCTTTTATTTTGGTACAAAATTGCAGAAATTTTTCTTATTTTGGGCAAAAAGGCAGAAATTTCCCATATTTTGGGGCAAAAATGCAAAAATTCCTTTTATTTTGAGGTAAAAAGGCTGAAATTCCTCTTATTTGGGGGCAAAAAGTAAGAAATTCCCATTATTTTGGTGCCAAAAGCAGACATTTCTCTTATTTTTGGGAAAAATTTTAGGAATTTAACTTATTTCAGGGAAAAAAGTCAGAAATTTTCTTCATTTTGGGGCAGAAAGGCAGAAATTCCTAATATTTTGTGGCAAAAATGCAGGAATTCCTCTTATTTTGAGGTAAAAAGCCTGAAATTCCCCTTATTTGGAGGCAAAAAGGCAGAAATTTCCCTTATTTTGGGGCAAAATTGCAGAAATTTCACTTACTTCAAAGTAATAAGTCAGAAATTTTCATTATTTTGGGGTAAAAAGGACAGAAATTCCCTTTGTTTTGGGGGAGAAAAAAAGAAATTCCACTAATTTAAAGGCAAAAAAGCAGAAATTCCCCTTATTTTGGAGCAAAAATGAAGAAATTTTCCTTTTTATGGCAAAAAGTTATGCATTCTTCTTATTTTCGGGCAAAAGGCAGAAATTCCTCGTATTCTAGAGCAAAATTGCAGAAATTCTCCTAATTGTGGGGCAAAAAGGCAGAAATTCCCTATATGTTGGGGCAAAAAGGCAGAAATTCTCTTTATTTTGGGGCAAAACTCAGAAATTCCACTTATTTTGGGACAAAATAGAAATTTTCATTATTTTGGGGCAAAAAGGCAGAAATTCCTAATATTTTGTGGCAAAAATGCAGAAATTCCCCTTATTTTGAGGTAAAAAGGCTAAAATTCCTTTTATTTGGGGGAAAAAAGCAGAAATTTTTTCTTATTTTGGGGCAAAATTGCAGAAATTTCACTTATTTCAGGGAAATAATCAGAAATATTCCTTATTTTGGGGCAAAAAGACAGAAATCCCCTTTGTTTTGGGGGAAAAAGACAGAAATTCTACTTATTTAGAAGCAAAAAAGCAGAATTTCCCCTTATTTTGGAGCAAAAATGAAGAAATTTCCCTATTTTATAGCAAAAAGTTATGCATTCTTCTTATTTTCCAGCAAAAAGGCAGAAATTTTCCTTATTTTGGAGCAAAATTGCAGAAATTCCACTTATTGTGGGGCTAAAAGGCAGAAATTCCCTATATGTTGGGGCAAAAAGACAGAAATTCTCCTTATTTTGGGGCAAAACTCAGAAATTCCACTTATTTTGGGGCAAAATTCCAGAAATTTCCTTTATTTTGGGGCAAAATTGCAGAAATTTCACTTATTTTGGGGCAAAATTGTAGAAATTTCACTTATTTCAGAAAAAAAGCAGAAATTTTCTTATTTTGGGGCAAAAAGGCAGAAATTTCTTTTATCTTGGTACAAAATTGCAGAATTTTTTTTATTTTGGGGCAAAAAGTCAGAAATTTCCGATATTTTGGGGCAAAAATGCAGAAATTCCCATTATCTTGAGGTAAAAAGGCTGAAATTTCCCTTATTTGGGGGCAAAAAGGCAGAAATTTCCCTTATTTTGAAGGAAAATTTCAGAAATTTCACTTACTTCAGAATAATAAGTCAGAAATTTTTCTTATTTTGGGGCAAAAAAGACAAATTTCCTTTGTTTTTAGGGGAAAAAGACAGAAATTCCACATTTTTGGAGGCAAAAAAGCAGAAATTTCTAATTTTTTGGAGCAAAAATGTAGAAATTTCCCTTTTTTTGTGGCAAAAGGTATACATTCCCCTTATTTTCAGGCTAAAAAGCAGAAATTCCCTTTATTTTGGAGCACAATTGCAGAAATTCTTCTAATTGTGGGGCAAAAAGGCAGAAATTCCCTATATGTTAGTGCAAAAAGACAGAAATTCTCCTTATTTTGGGGCAAAACTCTGAAATTCCACTTATTTTGGGGCAAAATTCCAGAAATTTCCCTTATTTTGGGTCAAAATTGCAGAAATTTTCACTTATTTTGGGGCAAAATTGCAGAAATTTCAATAATTTTGGGGCAAAATTGCAGAAATTTCACTTATTTCAGGGAATATAGGCAGAAATTTTCCTTATTTTTGGGCAAAATGCAGAAATTCCTAATATTTTGTGACAAAAATGCAGAAATTCCCCTTATTATGAGGTAGAAAGGCTGAAATTCCCCTTATTTGGGGGCAAAAAGGCAGAAATTTCTATTATTTTGGGGCAAAATTGCAGAAATTTCACTTATTTCAGGGTAATAAGTCAGAAATTTTCCTTATTTTGGGGCAAAAAAGACAGAAATTCTCTTTGTTTTGGGGGAATAAGACAGAAATTCCACTTATTTAGAGGCAAAAAAGCAGCAATTCCCCTTATTTTGGAGCAAAATTGCAGAAATTTCACTTTTTTATGGCAAAAAGGTATGCATTCTTCTTATTTTCGTGCAAAAGGCAGAAATTCCTCGTATTTTGGAGCAAAATTGCAGAAATTCCCCTAATTTTGGGGCAAAAAGGCAGAAATTCCCTAAATGTTGGGGCAAAAACACAGAAAGTCTCCTTATTTTGGGGCAAATCTCAGAATTTCCACTTATTTTGGGGCAAAATTCCAGATATTTCCCTTATTTTGGGGCAAAATTGCAGAAATTCCACTTATTTTGGGGCAAAATATCAGAAATTTCAATTATTTCATGGAAAAAAGCAGAAATTTTATTATTTTGGCGCAAAATGCAGAAATTTCCCATTATTTAGGGCAAAAATGCAGAAATTCCTTTTATTTTGAGGTAAAAAGGCTGAAATTCCCCGTATTTGGTGGCAAAAAGGAAGAAATTTCCCTTATTTTGGGGCAAAATTGCAGAAATTTCACTTATTTCAGGGTAATAAGTCAGAAATTTTCCTTATTTTGTGGCAAAAAAGACAGAAATTCCCTTTGTTTTGGGGGAAAAGGACAGAAATTCCACTTATTTAGAGGCAAAAAAGCAGAAATTCCCCTTATTTTGGAGCAAAAATGAAGAAATTTCCCTTTTTTATGGCAAAAAGTTATGCATTCTTTTTATTTTCGGGCAAAATGTAGAAATTCCCCGTATTTTGGAGCAAAATTGCAGAAAATCCCCTAATTGTGGGGCAAAAAGGCAGAAATTCCCTATATGTTGGGGCAAAAAGACAGAAATTCTCCATATTTTGGAGCAAAACTCAGAAATTCCACTTATTTTGGGGCAAAATTCCAGAAATTTCCCTTATTTGGGGCAAAATTGCAGAAATTTCACTTATTTTGGGGCGAAATTGCAGAAATTTCACTTATTTCAGGGAAAAAATGCAGAAATTTTCTTATTTTGAGACAAAAAGGCAGAAATTTCTTTTATTTTGGTACAAAATTGCAGAAATTTTTCTTATTTTGGGCAAAAAGGCAGAAATTTCCCATATTTTGGGGCAAAAATGCAAAAATTCCTTTTATTTTGAGGGAAAAAGGCTGAAATTCCTCTTATTTGGTGGCAAAAAGTAAGAAATTCCCATTATTTTGGTGCCAAAAGCAGACATTTCTCTTATTTTCGGGAAAAATTTTAGGAATTTAACTTATTTCAGGGCAAAAAGTCAGAAATTTTCCTTATTTTGGGGCAGAAAGGCAGAAATTCCTAATATTTTGTGGCAAAAATGCAGGAATTCCCCTTATTTTGAGGTAAAAAGGCTGAAATTCCCCTTATTTGGGGGCAAAAAGGCAGAAATTTCCCTTATTTTGGGGCAAAATTGCAGAAACTTCACTTACTTCAAAGTAATAAGTCAGAAATTTTCCTTATTTTGGGGTAAAAAAGACAAAAATTCCCTTTGTTTTGGGGGAGAAAAAGAGAAATTCCACTAATTTAGAGGCAAAAAAGCAGAAATTCCTCTTATTTTGGAGCAAAAATGAAGAAATTTCCCTTTTTATGGCAAAAAGGTATGCGTTCTTCTTATTTTCGGGCAAAAAGGCAGAAATTCCTCGTATTATAGAGCAAAATTGCAGAAATTCTCCTAATTGTGGGGCAAAAAGGCAGAAATTCCCTATATGTTGGGGCAAAAAGGCAGAAATTCTCTTTATTTTGGGGCAAAACTCAGAAATTCCACTTATTTTGGGGCAAAATAGAAATTTTCATTATTTTGGGGCAAAAGGCAGAAATTCCTAATATTTTGTGGCAAAAATGCAGAAATTCCCCTTATTTCGAGGTACAAAGGCTAAAATTCCTTTTATTTGGGGGCAAAAAAGCAGAAATTTTTTCTTATTTTGGGGCAAAATTGAAGAAATTTCACTTATTTCAGGGTAATAATCAGAAATATTCCTTATTTTGGCGCAAAAAGACAGAAATTCCCTTTGTTTTGGGGGAAAAAGATAGAAATTCTACTTATTTAGAAGCAAAAAAGCAGAAATTCCCCTTATTTTGGAACAAAAATTAAGAAATTTCCCTTTTTTATAGCAAAAAGTTATGCATTCTTCTTATTTTCCAGCAAAAAGGCAGAAATTTTCCGTATTTTGGAGCAAAATTGCAGAAATTCCCCTAATTATGGGGCAAAAAGGCAGAAATTCCCTATATGTTGGGGCAAAAAGACAGAAATTCTCCTTATTTTGGGGCAAAACTCAGATATTCCACTTATTTTGGGGCAAAATTCCAGAAATTTCCTTTATTTTGGGGCAAAATTGCAGAAATTTCACTTATTTTGGGGCAAATATGCAGAAATTTCACTTATTTCAGGGAAAAAATGCAGAAATTTTCTTATTTTGAGACAAAAATGCAGAAATTTCTTTTATTTTGGTACAAAATTGCAGAAATTTTTCTTATTTTGGGCAAAAAGGCAGAAATTTCCCATATTTTGGGGCAAAAATGCAAAAATTCCTTTCATTTTGAGGTAAAAAGGCTGAAATTCCTCTTATTTGGGGGCAAAAAGTAAGAAATTCCCATTATTTTGGTGCCAAAGCAGACATTTCTCTTATTTTCGGGAAAAATTTTAGGAATTTAACTTATTTCAGGGAAAAAAGTCAGAAATTTTCCTTATTTTGGGGAAGAAAGGCAGAAATTCCTAATATTTTGTGGCAAAAATGCAGGAATTCCCCTTATTATGAGGTAAAAAGGCTGAAATTCCCCTTATTTGGGGGCAAAAAGGCAGAAATTTCCCTTATTTTGGGGCAAAATTGCAGAAATTTCACGTACTTCAAAGTAATAAGTCAGAAATTTTCCTTATTTTGGGGTAAAAAAGACAGAAATTCCCTTTGTTTTCGGGGAGAAAAAGAGAAATTCCACTAATTTAGAGGCAAAAAAGCAGAAATTCCTCTTATTTTGGAGCAAAAATGAAGAAATTTCCATTTTTATGGCAAAAAGGTATGCATTCTTCTTATTGTCGGGCAAAAAGGCAGAAATTCCTCGTATTATAGAGCAAAATTGCAGAAATTCTCCTAATTGTGGGGCAAAAAGGCAGAAATTCCCTATATGTTGGGGCAAAAAGGCAGAAATTCTCTTTATTTTGGGGCAAAACTCAGAAATTCCACTTATTTTGGGGCAAAATAGAAATTTTCATTATTTTGGGGCAAAAAGGCAGAAATTCCTAATATTTTGTGGCAAAAATGCAGAAATTCCCCTTATTTCGAGGTAAAAAGGCTAAAACTCCTTTTACTTGGGGGCAAAAAAGCAGAAATTTTTTCTTATTTTGGGGCAAAATTGCAGAAATTTCACTTATTTCAGGGTAATAATCAGAAATATTCCTTATTTTGGGGCAAAAAGACAGAAATTCCCTTTGTTTTGGGGGAAAAAGACAGAAATTCTACTTATTTAGAAGCAAAAAAGCAGAAATTCCCCTTATTTTGGAGCAAAAATGAAGAAATTTCCCTTTTTTATAGCAAAAAGTTATGCATTCTTTTTATTTTCCAGCAAAAAGACAGAAATTTTCCGTATTTTGGAGCAAAATTGAAGAAATTCCCCTAATTGTGGGGCAAAAAGGCAGAAATTCCCTATATGTTGGGGCAAAAAGACAGAAATTCTCCTTATTTTGGGGCAAAACTCAGAAATTCCACTTATTTTGGGGCAAAATTCCAGAAATTTCCTTTATTTTGGGGCAAAATTGCAGAAATTTCACTTATTTTGGGGCAAAATTGTAGAAATTTCACTTATTTCAGAAAAAAAAGCAGAAGTTTTCTTATTTTGGGGCAAAAAGGCAGAAATTTCTTTTATCTTGGTACAAAATTGCAGAAATTTTTTTATTTTGGGTCAAAAAGTCAGAAATTTCCGATATTTTGGGGCAAAAATGCAGAAATTCCCATTATCTTGAGGTAAAAAGGCTGAAATTCCCCTTATTTGGGGGCAAAAAGGCAGAAATTTCTCTTATTTTGAAGGAAAATTTCAGAAATTTCACTTACTTCAGGGTAATAAGTCAGAAATTTTCCTTATTTTGGGGCAAAAAAGACAGAAATTTCCTTTGTTTTTAGGGGATAAAGACAGAAATTCCACATTTTTGGAGGCAAAAAAGCAGAAATTTCTATTATTTTGGAGCAAAAATGAAGAAATTTCCCTTTTTTTGTGGCAAAATGTATACATTCCCCTTATTTTCAGGCTAAAAAGCAGAAATTCCCTTTATTTTGGAGCAAAATTGCAGAAATTCCCCTAATTGTCTGGCAAAAAGGCAGAAATTCCCTATATGTTAGCGCAAAAAGACAACAATTCTCCTAATTTTGGGGCAAAACTCTGAAATTCCACTTATTTTGGGGCAAAATTCCAGAAATTTCCCTTATTTTGGGTCAAAATTGCAGAAATTTTCACTTATTTTGGGGCAAAATTGCAGAAATTTCACTAATTTTGGGGCAAAATTGCAGAAATTTCACTTATTTCAGGGAAAATAGGCAGAAATTTTCCTTATTTTTGGGCAAAATGCAGAAATTCCTAATATTTTGTGACAAAAATGCAGAAATTCCCCTTATTTTGAGGTAGAAAGGCTGAAATTCCCCTTATTTGGGGGCAAAAAGGCAGAAATTTCTATTATTTTGGGGCAAAATTGCAGAAATTTCACTTATTTCAGGGTAATAAGTCAGAAATTTTCCTTATTTTGGGGCAAAAAAGACAGAAATTCTCTTTGTTTTGGGGGAATAAGACAGAAATTCCACTTATTTGGAGGCAAAAAAGCAGCAATTCCCCTTATTTTGGAGCAAAATTGCAGAAATTTCCCTTTTTTACGGCAAAAAGGTATGCATTCTTCTTATTTTCGGGCAAAAGGCATAAATTCCTCGTATTTTGGAGCAAAATTGCAGAAATTCCCCTAATTTTGGGGCAAAAAGGCAGAAATTTCCTATATGTTGGGGCAAAAAGACAGAAAGTCTCCTTATTTTGGGGCAAAACTCAGAAATTCCACTTATTTTGGGGCAAAATTCCAGAAATTTCCCTTATTTTGGGGCAAAATTGCAGAAATTTCACTTATTTTGGGGCAAAATTGCAGAAATTTCACTTATTTCATCGAAAAAAGCAGAAATTTTCTTATTTTGGGGCAAAATCAGAAATTTCCCATATTTTGGCGCAAAATTGCAGAAATTTCACTTATTTAAGGGTAAAAAGTCAGAAATTTTCCTTATTTTGGGGCAAAAAAGACAGAAATTCCCTTTGTTTTGCGAAAAAGGACAGAAATTTCCCTTATTTAGAGGCAAAAAAGCAGAAATTCCCCTTATTTTGGAGCAAAAATGAAGAAATTTCCATTTTTATGGCAAAAAGGTATGCATTCTTCTCATTTTCGGACAAAAAGACAGAAATTCCCCGTATTTTAAAGCAAAATTGCTGAAATTCCCCTAATTGTTGGGCAAAAATGCAGAAATTCCCTATATGTTGGGGCAAAAAGACAGAAATTCTCCTTATTTTGGGGCAAAACTCAGAAATTACACTTATTTTGGGGCAAAATTGCAGAAATTTCAATTATTTCAAAAAAAAGCAGAAATTTTCTTAATTTGGGGCAAAAAGGCAGAAATTTTTTTTTTATTTTTGTACAAAATTGCAGTTATTTTTCTTATTTTGGGGCCAAAAGGCAGAAATTTCCCATATTTTGGGGCAAAAATGCAGAAATTCCCTTTATTTTGAGGTAAAAAGGCTCAAATTCCCCCTATTTGGAGGCAAAAAGGCAGAAATTTCTCTTATTTTGGGGCAAAATTTCAGAAACTTCATCTATTTCAGGGTAATAAGTCAGAAATTTTCCTTATTTTGGGGCCAAAAAATAGAAATTCTCTTTGTTTTGGGGGAAAAAGACAGAAATTCCACTTATTTAGAGGCAAAAAAGCAGAAATTCCCCTTATTTTGGAGCAAAAATGAAGAAATTTCCCTTTTTTTATGGCAAAAAATTATGCATTCTTTTATTTTCGGGCAAAAAGACAGAAATTCCTCGTATTTTGGCGCAAAATTTCAGGAATCCCCTAATTGTGGGGCAAAAAGGCAGAAATTCCCTATATGTAGGGCAAAAAGACAGAAATTCTCCTATTTTAAGGCAAAACTCAGAAATTCCACTTATTTTGGGGCAAAATTCCAGAAATTTCCCTTATTTTGGGACAAAATAGCAGAAATTTCACTTATTTTGGGGCAAAATTGCAGAAATTTCAATTATTTCAGGGAAAAAATGCAGAAATTTTCTTATTTTGAGGCAAAAAGGCAGAAATTTTTTTTATTTTGGTACAAAATTGCAGAAATTTTTCTTATTTTGGGCAAAAAGTCAGAAATTTCCCATATTTTGGAGCAAAAATGCAAAAATTCCTTTTATTTTGAGGTAAAAAGGCTGAAATTCTTATTATTTGGGGGCAAAAAGTAAGAAATTCCCATTATTTTGGTGCCAAAAACAGACATTTCCCTTATTTTCGGAAAAAATTTTAGAAATTTAACTTATTTCAGAGCAAAAAGTCAGATATTTTCCTTATTTTGGGGCAGAAAGGTAGAAATTCCTAATATTTTGTGGCAAAAATGCTGAAATCCCCCATATTTTGAGGTAAAAAGTCTGAAATTCCCCTTATTTCGGGGCAAAAAGGCAGAAATTTCCCTTATTTTGGGGCAAAATTGCAGAAATTTCACTTACTTCAAAGTAATAAGTCAGAAATTTTCCTTATTTTGGGGTAAAAAAGACAGAAATTCCTTTTGTTTTAGGGAAAAAGACAGAAATTCCACTTATTTAGAGGAAAAAAGCAGAAATTCCCCTTATTTTGGAGCAAAAATGAAGAAATTTCCCTTTTTATGGCAAAAAGGTATGCATTCTTCTTATTTTCGGGCAAAAAGGGAGAAATTCACCGTATTTTATAGCAAAATTACCGAAATTCTCCTAATTGTGAGGGAAAAAGGCAGAAATTCCCTATATGTTGGGTCAAAAAGACAGAAATTCTCTTTATTTTGGGGCAAAACTCAGAAATTCCACTTATTTTGGGCAAAATTCCAGAAATTTCCCTTCTTTTTGGGCAAAAAGGCAGAAATAACTAATATTTTGTAGCAAAAATGCCGAAATTCTCCTTATTTTGAGGTAAAAAGGCGGAAATTCCCTTTATTTGGGGGCAAAAAAGGAGAAATTTCCATTATTTTGGGGCAAAATTGCAGAAATTTCACTTACTTCAAAGTAATAAGTCAGAATTTTATTTATTTTGGGGCAAAAAAGACAGAAATTCTTTTTGTTTTGGGGGAGAAAGACAGAAATTCCACTTATTTAGAGGCAAAAAGCAGAAATTCCCCTTATTTTGGAGCAAAAATGAAGAAATTTCCCTTTTTATGGCAAAAAGGTATGCATTCTTCTTATTTTCGGGCAAAAAGGCAGAAATTCCTTGTATTTTAGAGCAAAATTGCAGAAATTGCCCTAATTGTCGGGCAAAAAGGCAGAAATTCCCTATATGTTGGGGCAAAAAGGCAGAAATTCTCCTTATTTTGGGGCAAAACTCAGAAATTCCACTTATTTTGGGGCAAAATACAGAAATTTCCCTTATTTTGGGGCAAAAATTCAGAAATTCCTAATATTTTGTGGCAAAAATGCAGAAATTCCCTTTATTTTGAGGTAAAAAGGCTGAAATTCCTTTTATTTGGGGGCCAAAAAGACCGAAATTCTCCTTATTTTAGGCCAAAACTTAGAAATTCCACTTATTTTGAGGCAAAATTCCAGAAATTTCCCTTATTTTGGGGCAAAATTGCAAAAATTTCACTTATTTTGGGGCAAAATTGCAGAAATTTCACTTATTTAATGGAAAAAAGCAGAAATTTTCTTATTTTGGGGCAAAAAGGCAGAAATTTCCCATATTTGGGGCAAAAATGCAGAAATTCCCCTTGTTTTGATTTAAAAAGGCTGAAATTCCCCGTATTTGTGGGCAAAAATGCAGAAATTCCCATTATCTTGAGGTAAAAAGGCTGAAATTCCCCTTATTTGGGGGCAAAAAGGCAGAAATTTCCTTTATTTTGGGGCAAAATTTCAGAAATTTCACTTATTTCAGGGTAATAAGTCAGAAATTTTCCTTATTTGGGGCAATAAAGACAGAAATTCCCTTTGTTTTTAGGGGAAAAAGACAGAAATTCCACATTTTTAGAGGCAAAAAAGCAGAAATTCCTTTTATTTTGGAGCAAAAATGAAGAAATTTCTCTTTTTTGTGGCAAAGGTATACATTCCCCTTATTTTCAGGCTAAAAAGTAGATATTCCCTTTATTTTGGAGCAAAATTGCAGAAAATCTTCTAATTGTGGGGCAAAGTAGCAGAAATTCCCTATTTGTTAGGGCAAAAAGACAGAAATTCTCCTTATTTTGAGGCAAAACTCTGAAATTCCACTTATTTTGGGGCAAAATTCCAGAAAATTCCCTTATTTTGGGGCAAAATTGCAGAAATTTCACTTATTTTAAGGCAAAATTGCAGAAATTTCACTTATTTCAGGGAAAAAAGCAGAAAATTTTTTTATTTTGGGGCAAAAAGCCAGAAATTCTTAATATTATGTGGCAAAAATGCAGAAATTCCCCTTATTTTGAGGTAAAAAGGATGAAATTCCCCTTATTTGGGGGCAAAAAAGCAGAAATTTCCCTTATTTTGAGGCAAAATTGCAGAAATTTCACTTATTACAGGGTAATAATTCAGAAATTTTCCTTATTTTGGGGCAAAAAATACAGAAATTCCCTCTGTTTTGGGGGAAAAAGATAGAAATTTCACTTATTTAGAGGCAAAAAAGAAGAAATTCCCCTTATTTTGGAGCAAAAATGAAGAAATTTCCCTTTTTTATGGCAAAAAGGTATGCATTCTTATTTTCAGGCAAAAAGGCAGAAATTCCCCGTATTTTGGAGCAAAATTGCAGAAATTCCCCTAATTGTGGGGAAAAAGGCAGAAATTCCCTATATGTTGGGGCAAAAAGACAGAAATTCTCCTTATTGTGGGGCAAAACTCAGAAATTTCACTTATTTTTAGGCAAAATTGCAGAAATTTCACTTATTTCAGTAAAAAAAAGCAGAAATTTTCTTATTTTGGGGCAAAAAGGCAGAAATTACTTTTATTTTAGTACAAAATTGCAGAATTTTTTCTTATTTTGGGGCAAAAAGGCAGAAATTTCCCATATTTTTGGGCAAAAATGCAGAAATTCCCCTTATTTTGAGGTAAAAAGGCTGAAATTCCCCTTATTTGGGGGCAAAAAAGCAGAAATTTCCCTTATTTTGAGGCAAAATTGCAGAAATTTCACTTATTTCAGGGTAATAAGTCAGAAATTTTTTTTATTTTGGGACAAAAAAGACAGAAATTCCCTTTGTTTTGGGGGGAAAAGAGAGTAATTCCACTTTTAGAGGCAAAAAAGCAGAAATTCACCTTATTTTGGAGCAAAATTGCAGAAATTTCCCTTTTTTGTGGCAAAAAGGTATGAATTCTTCTTATTTTGAACAAAAAGGCAGAAGTTCCCTTATTTTGGAGCAAAATTGCAGAAATTTCCCTAATTGTGGGGAAAAAAGGCAGAAATTCCCTATATGTTGGGGTAAAAAGACAGAAATTCTCCTTATTTTGGGGCAAAACTCAGAAATTCCACTTATTTTGGGGCAAAATTGCAAAAATTTCACTTATTTTGGGGCAAAAGTGCAGAAATTTCACTTAATTCAGGGAAAAAAAGCAGAAATTTTTTTATTTTGGGGCAAAAAGGCAGAAATTTCTCATATTTTGTGGCAAAAATGCAGAAATTCCCCTTATTTTGAGGTAAAAAGGCTGAAATTCACCTTATTTGGGGGCAAAAAGGCAGAAATTTCCCTTATTTTGGGGCAAAATTGCAGAAATTTCACTTAATTCAGGGTAATAAGTCAAAAATTTTTCTTATTTTGCGGCAAAAAAGACAGAAATTTTCTTTGTTTTGTGGGAAAAAGACAGAAATTTTACTTATTTAGAGGCAAAAAAGCAGAAATTCCTCTTATTTTGGAGCAAAAATGAGGAAATTTCCCTTTTTTATGGCAAAAAGTAATGCATTCTTCTTATTTTCAGGCAAAAAGGCAGAAATTCCCCGTATTTTGTGGCAAAATTCCAGAAATTTCCTTTATTTTGGGGCAAAATTGCAGAAATTTCACTTATTTTGGGGCAAAATTGCAGAAATTTCACTTATTTCTGGGAAAAAAAGCAGAATTTGTCTCATTTTGGGGCAAAAGGCAGTAATTTCTCATATTTTGTGGCAAAAAAGCAGATATTCCCCTTATTTTGGAGCAAAAATAAAGAAATTTACCTTTTTTATGCCAAAAAAAATGCATTCTTCTTATTTTCGGGCAAAAAGGCAGAAAGTCAGCGTATTTTATAGCAAAATTGCAGAAATTCCCCTAATTGTGGGGCAAAAAGGCAGAAATTCCCTATATGTTTGGTCAAAAAGACTGAAATTCTCCTTATTTTGGGGCAAAACTCAGAAATTCCACTTATTTTGGGGCAAAATTCCAGAAATTTCTTTTCTTTTGGGGCAAAAAGGCACAAATTCCTAATATTTTGTAGCAAAAATGCCGAAATTCCCTTTATTTTGAGGTAAAAAGGCTGACATTCCCCTTATTTGGGGGCAAAAAAGCAGAAATTTTCTCTCATTTTGGGGCAAAATTGCAGAAATTTCACTTATTTCAGGGTAATAATCAGAAATATTCCTTATTTGGGGGCAAAAAGGACAGATATTCCCTTTGTTTTGGGGGAAAAAGATAGAAATTCTACTTATTTAGAAGCAAAAAAGCAGAAATTCCCTTTATTTTGGAGCAAAAATGAAAAAATTTCCCTTTTTTATGGCAAAAAGTTATGCATTCTTCTTATTTTCCAGCAAAAAGGCAGAAATTTTCCGTATTTTGGAGCAAAATTGCAGAAATTCCCCTAATTGTGGGGCAAAAAGGCAGAAATTCCCTATATGTTGGGGCAAAAAGACAGAAATACTCCTTATTTTGGGGCAAAACTCAGAAATCCACTTATTTTGGGGCAAAATTCCAGAAATTTCCCTTATTTTGGGGCAAAATTGCAGAAATTTCACTTATTTCAGAAAAAAAAAGCAGAAAATTTCTTATTTTGGGGCAAAAAGGCAGAAATTTCTTTTCTCTTGGTAGAAAATTGCAGACATTTTTCTTATTTTGGGGCAAAAAGGCAGAAATATCCCATATTTTGGGGCAAAAATGCAGAAATTATCATTATCTTGAGGTAAATAGGCTGAAATTCCCCTTATTTGGGGGGAAAAAGGCAGAAATTTCCCTTATTTTGGGGCAAAATTTCAGAAATTTCACTTATTTCAGGGTAATAAGTCAGAAATTTTCCTTATTTGGGGCAAAAAAGACAGAAATTCCCTTTGTTTTTAGGGGAAAAAGACAGAAATTCCACATTTTTAGAGGCAAAAAAGCAGAAATTCCTTTTATTTTGGAGCAAAAATGAAGAAATTTCTCTTTTTTGTGGCAAAGGTATACATTCCCCTTATTTTCAGGCTAAAAAGTAGATATTCCCTTTATTTTGGAGCAAAATTGCAGAAAATCTTCTAATTGTGGGGCAAAAAAGCAGAAATTCCCTATTTGTTAGGGCAAAAAGACAGATTCTCCTTATTTTGAGGCAAAACTCTGAAATTCCACTTATTTTGGGGCAAAATTCCAGAAAATTCCCTTATTTTGGGGCAAAATTGCAGAAATTTCACTTATTTTAAGGCAAAATTGCAGAAATTTCACTTATTTCAGGGAAAAAAGCAGAAAATTTTTTTATTTTGGGGCAAAAAGCCAGAAATTCTTAATATTATGTGGCAAAAATGCAGAAATTCCCCTTATTTTGAGGTAAAAAGGATGAAATTCCCCTTATTTGGGGGCAAAAAGGCAGAAATTTCCCTTATTTTGGGGCAAAATTGCAGAAATTTCACTTATTACAGGGTAATAATTCAGAAATTTTCCTTATTTTGGGGCAAAAAATACAGAAATTCCCTCTGTTTTGGGGGAAAAAGATAGAAATTCCACTTATTTAGAGGCAAAAAAGAAGAAATTCCCCTTATTTTGGAGCAAAAATGAAGAAATTTCCCTTTTTTATGGCAAAAAGGTATGCATAATTATTTTCGGGCAAAAAGGCAGAAATTCCCCGTATTTTGGAGCAAAATTGCAGAAATTCCCCTAATTGTGGGGAAAAAGGCAGAAATTCCCTATATGTTGGGGCAAAAAGACAGAAATTCTCCTTATTGTGGGGCAAAACTCAGAAATTTCACTTATTTTTAGGCAAAATTGCAGAAATTTCACTTATTTCAGTAAAAAAAAGCAGAAATTTTCTTATTTTGGGTCAAAAAGGCAGAAATTACTTTTATTTTAGTACAAAATTGCAGAATTTTTTCTTATTTTGGGGCAAAAAGGCAGAAATTTCCCATATTTTTGGGCAAAAATGCAGAAATTCCCCTTATTTTGAGGTAAAAAGGCTGAAATTCCCCTTATTTGGGGGCAAAAAAGCAGAAATTTCCCTTATTTTGAGGCAAAATTGCAGAAATTTCACTTATTTCAGGGTAATAAGTCAGAAATTTTTTTTATTTTGGGACAAAAAAGACAGAAATTCCCTTTGTTTTGGGGGGAAAAGAGAGTAATTCCACTTTTAGAGGCAAAAAAGCAGAAATTCACCTTATTTTGGAGCAAAATTGCAGAAATTTCCCTTTTTTGTGGCAAAAAGGTATGAATTCTTCTTATTTTGAACAAAAAGGCAGAAGTTCCCTTATTTTGGAGCAAAATTGCAGAAATTTCCCTAATTGTGGGGAAAAAAGGCAGAAATTCCCTATATGTTGGGGCAAAAAGACAGAAATTCTCCTTATTTTGGGGCAAAACTCAGAAATTCCACTTATTTTGGGGCAAAATTGCAAAAATTTCACTTATTTTGGGGCAAAAGTGCAGAAATTTCACTTAATTCAGGGAAAAAAAGCAGAAATTTTCTTATTTTGGGGCAAAAAGGCAGAAATTTCTCATATTTTGTGGCAAAAATGCAGAAATTCCCCTTATTTTGAGGTAAAAAGGCTGAAATTCACCTTATTTGGGGGCAAAAAGGCAGAAATTTCCCTTATTTTGGGGCAAAATTGCAGAAATTTCACTTAATTCAGGGTAATAAGTCAAAAATTTTTCTTATTTTGCGGCAAAAAAGACAGAAATTTTCTTTGTTTTGTGGGAAAAAGACAGAAATTTTACTTATTTAGAGGCAAAAAAGCAGAAATTCCTCTTATTTTGGAGCAAAAATGAGGAAATTTCCCTTTTTTATGGCAAAAAGTAATGCATTCTTCTTATTTTCAGGCAAAAAGGCAGAAATTCCCCGTATTTTGTGGCAAAATTCCAGAAATTTCCTTTATTTTGGGGCAAAATTGCAGAAATTTCACTTATTTTGGGGCAAAATTGCAGAAATTTCACTTATTTCTGGGAAAAAAAGCAGAATTTGTCTCATTTTGGGGCAAAAGGCAGTAATTTCTCATATTTTGTGGCAAAAAAGCAGATATTCCCCTTATTTTGGAGCAAAAATAAAGAAATTTACCTTTTTTATGCCAAAAAAAATGCATTCTTCTTATTTTCGGGCAAAAAGGCAGAAAGTCAGTGTATTTTATAGCAAAATTGCAGAAATTCCCCTAATTGTGGGGCAAAAAGGCAGAAATTCCCTATATGTTTGGTCAAAAAGACTGAAATTCTCCTTATTTTGGGGCAAAACTCAGAAATTCCACTTATTTTGGGGCAAAATTCCAGAAATTTCTTTTCTTTTGGGGCAAAAAGGCACAAATTCCTAATATTTTGTAGCAAAAATGCCGAAATTCCCTTTATTTTGAGGTAAAAAGGCTGACATTCCCCTTATTTGGGGGCAAAAAAGCAGAAATTTTCTCTCATTTTGGGGCAAAATTGCAGAAATTTCACTTATTTCAGGGTAATAATCAGAAATATTCCTTATTTGGGGGCAAAAAGGACAGATATTCCCTTTGTTTTGGGGGAAAAAGATAGAAATTCTACTTATTTAGAAGCAAAAAAGCAGAAATTCCCTTTATTTTGGAGCAAAAATGAAAAAATTTCCCTTTTTTATGGCAAAAAGTTATGCATTCTTCTTATTTTCCAGCAAAAAGGCAGAAATTTTCCGTATTTTGGAGCAAAATTGCAGAAATTCCCCTAATTGTGGGGCAAAAAGGCAGAAATTCCCTATATGTTGGGGCAAAAAGACAGAAATACTCCTTATTTTGGGGCAAAACTCAGAAATCCACTTATTTTGGGGCAAAATTCCAGAAATTTCCCTTATTTTGGGGCAAAATTGCAGAAATTTCACTTATTTCAGAAAAAAAAAGCAGAAAATTTCTTATTTTGGGGCAAAAAGGCAGAAATTTCTTTTCTCTTGGTAGAAAATTGCAGACATTTTTCTTATTTTGGGGCAAAAAGGCAGAAATATCCCATATTTTGGGGCAAAAATGCAGAAATTATCATTATCTTGAGGTAAATAGGCTGAAATTCCCCTTATTTGGGGGGAAAAAGGCAGAAATTTCCCTTATTTTGGGGCAAAATTTCAGAAATTTCACTTATTTCAGGGTAATAAGTCAGAAATTTTCCTTATTTGGGGCAAAAAAGACAGAAATTCACTTTGTTTTTAGGGGAAAAAGACAGAAATTCCACATTTTTAGAGGCAAAAAAGCAGAAATTCCTTTTATTTTGGAGCAAAAATGAAGAAATTTCTCTTTTTTGTGGCAAAGGTATACATTCCCCTTATTTTCAGGCTAAAAAGTAGATATTCCCTTTATTTTGGAGCAAAATTGCAGAAAATCTTCTAATTGTGGGGCAAAAAAGCAGAAATTCCCTATTTGTTAGGGCAAAAAGACAGATTCTCCTTATTTTGAGGCAAAACTCTGAAATTCCACTTATTTTGGGGCAAAATTCCAGAAAATTCCCTTATTTTGGGGCAAAATTGCAGAAATTTCACTTATTTTAAGGCAAAATTGCAGAAATTTCACTTATTTCAGGGAAAAAAGCAGAAAATTTTTTTATTTTGGGGCAAAAAGCCAGAAATTCTTAATATTATGTGGCAAAAATGCAGAAATTCCCCTTATTTTGAGGTAAAAAGGATGAAATTCCCCTTATTTGGGGGCAAAAAGGCAGAAATTTCCCTTATTTTGGGGCAAAATTGCAGAAATTTCACTTATTACAGGGTAATAATTCAGAAATTTTCCTTATTTTGGGGCAAAAAATACAGAAATTCCCTCTGTTTTGGGGGAAAAAGATAGAAATTCCACTTATTTAGAGGCAAAAAAGAAGAAATTCCCCTTATTTTGGAGCAAAAATGAAGAAATTTCCCTTTTTTATGGCAAAAAGGTATGCATAATTATTTTCGGGCAAAAAGGCAGAAATTCCCCGTATTTTGGAGCAAAATTGCAGAAATTCCCCTAATTGTGGGGAAAAAGGCAGAAATTCCCTATATGTTGGGGCAAAAAGACAGAAATTCTCCTTATTGTGGGGCAAAACTCAGAAATTTCACTTATTTTTAGGCAAAATTGCAGAAATTTCACTTATTTCAGTAAAAAAAAGCAGAAATTTTCTTATTTTGGGTCAAAAAGGCAGAAATTACTTTTATTTTAGTACAAAATTGCAGAATTTTTTCTTATTTTGGGGCAAAAAGGCAGAAATTTCCCATATTTTTGGGCAAAAATGCAGAAATTCCCCTTATTTTGAGGTAAAAAGGCTGAAATTCCCCTTATTTGGGGGCAAAAAAGCAGAAATTTCCCTTATTTTGAGGCAAAATTGCAGAAATTTCACTTATTTCAGGGTAATAAGTCAGAAATTTTTTTTATTTTGGGACAAAAAAGACAGAAATTCCCTTTGTTTTGGGGGGAAAAGAGAGTAATTCCACTTTTAGAGGCAAAAAAGCAGAAATTCACCTTATTTTGGAGCAAAATTGCAGAAATTTCCCTTTTTTGTGGCAAAAAGGTATGAATTCTTCTTATTTTGAACAAAAAGGCAGAAGTTCCCTTATTTTGGAGCAAAATTGCAGAAATTTCCCTAATTGTGGGGAAAAAAGGCAGAAATTCCCTATATGTTGGGGCAAAAAGACAGAAATTCTCCTTATTTTGGGGCAAAACTCAGAAATTCCACTTATTTTGGGGCAAAATTGCAAAAATTTCACTTATTTTGGGGCAAAAGTGCAGAAATTTCACTTAATTCAGGGAAAAAAAGCAGAAATTTTCTTATTTTGGGGCAAAAAGGCAGAAATTTCTCATATTTTGTGGCAAAAATGCAGAAATTCCCCTTATTTTGAGGTAAAAAGGCTGAAATTCACCTTATTTGGGGGCAAAAAGGCAGAAATTTCCCTTATTTTGGGGCAAAATTGCAGAAATTTCACTTATTTCAGGGTAATAAGTCAAAAATTTTTCTTATTTTGCGGCAAAAAAGACAGAAATTTTCTTTGTTTTGTGGGAAAAAGACAGAAATTTTACTTATTTAGAGGCAAAAAAGCAGAAATTCCTCTTATTTTGGAGCAAAAATGAGGAAATTTCCCTTTTTTATGGCAAAAAGTAATGCATTCTTCTTATTTTCAGGCAAAAAGGCAGAAATTCCCCGTATTTTGTGGCAAAATTCCAGAAATTTCCTTTATTTTGGGGCAAAATTGCAGAAATTTCACTTATTTTGGGGCAAAATTGCAGAAATTTCACTTATTTCTGGGAAAAAAAGCAGAATTTGTCTCATTTTGGGGCAAAAGGCAGTAATTTCTCATATTTTGTGGCAAAAAAGCAGATATTCCCCTTATTTTGGAGCAAAAATAAAGAAATTTACCTTTTTTATGCCAAAAAAAATGCATTCTTCTTATTTTCGGGCAAAAGGCAGAAAGTCAGCGTATTTTATAGCAAAATTGCAGAAATTCCCCTAATTGTGGGGCAAAAAGGCAGAAATTCCCTATATGTTGGGTCAAAAAGACTGAAATTCTCCTTATTTTGGGGCAAAACTCAGAAATTCCACTTATTTTGGGGCAAAATTCCAGAAATTTCTTTTCTTTTGGGGCAAAAAGGCACAAATTCCTAATATTTTGTAGCAAAAATGCCGAAATTCCCTTTATTTTGAGGTAAAAAGGCTGACATTCCCCTTATTTGGGGGCAAAAAAGCAGAAATTTTCTCTCATTTTGGGGCAAAATTGCAGAAATTTCACTTATTTCAGGGTAATAATCAGAAATATTCCTTATTCGGGGGCAAAAAGGACAGATGTTCCCTTTGTTTTGGGGGAAAAAGATAGAAATTCTACTTATTTAGAAGCAAAAAAGCAGAAATTCCCTTTATTTTGGAGCAAAAATGAAAAAATTTCCCTTTTTTATGGCAAAAAGTTATGCATTCTTCTTATTTTCCAGCAAAAAGGCAGAAATTTTCCGTATTTTGGAGCAAAATTGCAGAAATTCCCCTAATTGTGTGGCAAAAAGGCAGAAATTCCCTATATGTTGGGGCAAAAAGACAGAAATACTCCTTATTTTGGGGCAAAACTCAGAAATCCACTTATTTTGGGGCAAAATTCCAGAAATTTCCCTTATTTTGGGGCAAAATTGCAGAAATTTCACTTATTTCAGAAAAAAAAAGCAGAAAATTTCTTATTTTGGGGCAAAAAGGCAGAAATTTCTTTTCTCTTGGTAGAAAATTGCAGACATTTTTTTTATTTTGGGGCAAAAAGGCAGAAATATCCCATATTTTGGGGCAAAAATGCAGAAATTATCATTATCTTGAGGTAAAAAGGCTGAAATTCCCCTTATTTGGGGGGAAAAAGGCAGAAATTTCCCTTATTTTGGGGCAAAATTTCAGAAATTTCACTTATTTCAGGGTAATAAGTCAGAAATTTTCTTAATTTTGGGGCAAAAAAGACAGAAATTCCCTTTGTTTTTAGGGATAAAAAGACAGAAATTCCACATTTTTGAAGGCAAAAAAGCAGAAATTCCTTTTATTTTGGAGCAAAAATGAAGAAATTTCTCTTTTTTGTGGCAAAAGGTATACATTCCCCTTATTTTCAGGCTAAAAAGCAGAAATTCCCTTCATTTTGGAGCAAAATTGCAGAAATTCCCCTAATTGTGGGGCAAAAAGGCAGAAATTCTCCTTATTTTGGGACAAAACTCTGAAATTCCACTTATTTTGGAGCAAAATTCCAGAAATTTCCCTTATTTTCGGGCAAAATTGCAGAAATTTCACTTATTTTGGGGCAAAATTGCAGAAATTTCATTTATTTCAGGGAAAAAAGGCAGAAAATTTTTTTATTTTTGGGCAAAATGCAGAAATTCCTAATATTTTGTGGCAAAAATGCAGAAATTCCTTTTATTTTGAGGTAAAAAAGGCTGAAATTCCCCTTATTCTGGGGTAAAAAGGCAGAAATTTCTCATATTTTGGGGCAAAATTGCAGAAATTTCACTTATTTCAGGGTAATAAGTCAGAAATTTTCCTTATTTTGGTGCAAAAAAGACAGAAATTCTCTTTGTTTTGGGGGAAAAAGACTGAAATTCCACTTATTTAGAGGCAAAAAAGCAGTAATTCCCATTATTTTGGAGCAAAATTGCAGAAATTTCCCTTTTTTATTGCAAAAAGGTATGCATTCTTTTTATTTTCGGGCAAAAAGGCAGAAATTCCACACTATTTTGGAGCAAAATTGCAGAAATTCCCCTAATTGTGGGGCAAAAAGGCAGAAATTCCCTATATGTTGTGGCAAAAAGACAGAAATTCTCCTTATTTTGGAGCAAAACTCAGAAATTCCACTTATTTTGGGGCAAAATTGCAGAAATTTCACTTATTTCAGAAAAAAAAGCAGAAATTTTCTTATTTTGGGCAAAAAGGCAGAAATTTCTTTCATCTTGGTACAAAATTGCAGAAATTTTTCTTATTTTGGGGCAAAAAGGCAGAAATATCTCATATTTTGGGGAAAAAATGCAGAAATTATCATTATCTTTAGGTAAAAAGGCTGAAATTCCCCTTATTTGGGGGCAAAAAGGCAGAAATTTCCCTTATTTTGGGGCAAAATTTCAGAAATTTCACTTATTTCAGGGTAATAAGTCAGAAATTTTCTTTATTTTGGGGCAAAAAGACGGAAATTCCCTTTGTTTTTAGGGGAAAAAGACAGAAATTCCACATATTTGAAGGTAAAAAAGCAGAAATTCCTTTTATTTTAAAGCAAAAATGAAGAAATTTCCCTTTTTTGTGGCAAAAGGTATACATTCCCCTTATTTTCAGGCTAAAAAGCAGAAATTCCCTTTATTTTGGAGCAAAATTGCAGAAATTCCGCTAATTGTGTGGCAAAAAGGCAGAAATTCCCTATATGTTATGGCAAAAATACAGAAATTCTCCTTATTTTGGGGCAAAACAATGAAATTCCACTTATTTTAAGGAAAAATTCCAGAAATTTCCCTTATTTTGGGGCAAAATTGCAGAAATTTCATTTATTTTGGGGCAAAATTGCAGAAATTTCACTTATTTCAGGGAAAAAAGGCAGAAATTTTTTTTATTTTTTGGCAAAATGCAGAAATTCCTAATATTTTGTGGCAAAAATGCAGAAATTCCCTTTATTTTGGGTAAAAAGGCTGAAATTCCCCTTATTCGGGGGCAAAAAGGCAGAAATTTCTCTTATTTTGGGGCAAAATTGCAGAAATTTCACTTATTTCAGGGTAATAAGTCAGAAATTTTCCTTATTTTGGGGCAAAAAGACAGAAATTCTCCTTATTTTGGAGCAAAACTCAGAAATTCCACTTATTTTGGGGCAAAATTCCAGAAATTTCTTTTATTTTGTGGCAAAATTGCAGAAATTTCACTTATTTTTTGGCAAAATTGCAGAAATTTCACTTATTTCATGGAAAAAAGCAGAAATTTTCTTATTTTGGGGCAAAAAGGCAGAAATTTCCTATATTTTGGGGCAAAAATGCAGAAATTCCCCTTATTTTGAGGTAAAAAGGCTTAAATTCCCCATATTTGGGGGCATAAAGGCAGAAATTTTCCTTATTTTGGGGCAAAATTGCAGAAATTTCACTTATTTCAGAAAAAAATGCAGAAATTTTTTTATTTTGGGGCAAAAAGGCTCAAATTTCTTTTATTTTGGTACAAAATTGCAGAAATTTTTCTTATTTTGGGGCAAAAAGGCAGAAATTTCCCATATTTTGGGGCAAAAATGCAGAAATTCCCCTTATTTTGAGGTAAAGAGGCTGAAATTTTTTTTATTTGGGGGCAAAAAGGAAGAAATTTCCCATATTTTGGGACAAAAATGCAAAAATTTCCATTATTTTGGGCAAAAATGCAGAAATTTCCTATATTTTGGGGCAAAAATGCAGAAATTTCCATTATTTTGAGGTAAAAAGGCTGAAATTCCTTTTATTTGGGGGCAAAATAAGAAATTCCCTTTATTTTGGGGCGAAAAGCAGACATTTCCCATATTTTGAAGAAAAATTTTAGAAATTTAACTTATTTCAGGGCAAAAAGTCAGAAATTTTCCTTATTTTGTGGCAAAAATGCAGAAATTCCTAATATTTTGTGGTAAAAAGGCTGAAATTCCCCTTATTTGGGGGCAAAAAGGCAGAAATTTCCCTTATTTTGAGGCAAAATTGAAGAAATTTCACATATTTAAGGGTAATAAGTCAGAAATTTTTCTTATTTTGAAGCAAAAAGACAGAAATTCCCTTAGTTTTGTGGGAAAAAGACAGAAATTTTACTTATATAAAGGCAAAAAAGCAGAAATTCCCCTTATTTTGGAGCAAAATTGCAGAAATTTCTCTTTTTTGTGGCAAAAAGGTATGCATTCTTCTTATTTTGGACACAAAGGCAGAAATTTCCTGTATTTTGGAGCAAAATTGCAGAAATTCCCCTAATTGTGGGGCAAAAAGGCTGAAATTCCCTATATGTTGGGGCAAAAAGACAGAATTTTTTTTTATTTTGGGGCAAAACTCAGAAATTCCACTTATTTTGGGGCAAAATTGCAGAAATTTCCCTTATTTTGGGGGCAGAATTGCAAAAATTTTACTTATTTTGGGGCAAAATTGCAGAAATTTCACTTATTTCAGGGAAAAAAAGCAGAAATTTTCTTATTTTGGGGCAAAAGAGAAGAAATTTCTCATATTTTGTGGCAAAAATGCAGAAATTCCCCTTATTTTGAGGTAAAAAAGCTGAAATTCCCCTTATTTGGGTGCAAAAAGGCAGAATTTTCTTTTATTTTGGGAAAAAATTACAGAATTTCACTTATTTCAGGGTTATAAGTCAGAAATTTTCCTTATTTTGGGGCCAAAAACAGAAAATCCCTTTGTTTTGTGGGAAAAAGACAGAAATTTTACTTATTTAGAGGCAACAAAGCAGAAATTCTCCTTATTTTGAAGCAAAAATGAAGAAATTCTCCTTTTTGATGGAAAAAAAGGAATGCATTCTTCTTATTTTCAGGCAAAAAGGCAGAAATTCCCCGTATTTTGGAGCAAAATTGCAGAAATTCCCCTATTTGTGAGGCAAAAAGGCAGAAATTCCCTATATGTTGGGGCAAAAAGACAGAATTTCTTTTTATTTTGGGGCAAAACTCAGAAATTCCACTTATTTTGGGGCAAAATTACAGAAATTCACCTTATTTTGGGGCAAAACTCAGAAATTCCACTTATTTTGGGGCAAAATTTCAGAAATTTCCCTTATTTTGGGGCAAAATTGCAGAATGTTCACTTATTTTGGGGCAAAATTGCATAAATTTCACTTATTTCAGAAAAAAAAGCAGAATTTATCTTATTTCGGGGCAAAATGGCAGAAATTTCTCATATTTTGTGGCAAAAAAGCAGAAATTCCCCTTATTTTGAAGCAAAAATGAAGAAATTTCCCTTTTTTATTCCAAAAAGGAGTGCATTCTTCTTATTTTCGGGCAAAAAGGCAGAAATTCACCGTATTTTATAGCAAAATTGCAGAAATTCCCCGAATTGTGGGGCAAAAATGCAGAAATTCCCTATATGTTGGGTCAAAAAGACAGAAATTCTCCTTATTTTGGGGCAAAACTCAGAAATTCCACTTATTTTTAGGCAAAATTCCAGAAATTTCCTTTCTTTTGGGGCAAAAAGGCAGAAATTCCTAATATTTTGTAGCAAAAATGCCGAAATTCCCCTTATTTTGAGGTAAAAATGCTGAAATTCCCTTTATTTGGGAGCAAAAAGTCAGAAATTTCCATTATTTTGGGGCAAAATTGCATAAATTTCACTTACTTCAAAGTAATATGTCAGAAATTTTATTTATTTTGGCGCAAAAAAGACAGAAATTCTTTTTGTTTTGGGAGAGAAATACAGAAATTCCAATTATTTAGTGGCAAAAAGCAGAAATTCCCCTTATTTTGGAGCAAAAATTAAGAAATTTCCCTTTTTATGGCAAAAGGGTATGCATTTTTCTTATTTTCGGGCCAAAAGGCAGAAATTCCTCGTATTTTAGAGCAAAATTGCAGAAATTCCCCTAATTGTGGGGCAAAAAGTCAGAAATTCCCTATATGTTGGGGCAAAAAGGCAGAAATTCTCCTTACTTTGGGGCAAAACTCAGAAATTCCACTTATTTTGGGGGCAAAATTCCAGAAATTTCCCTTTATTTTGGAGCAAAAAGGCAGAAATTCCTAATATTTTGTGGCAAAACTGCAGAAATTCCCCTTATTTTGAGGTAAAAAGGCTGAAATTCCCCTTATTTGGGGGCAAAAAAGCAGAAATTTTCTCTTATTTTGGGGCAAAATTGCAGAAATTTCACTTATTTCAGGGTAATAATCAGAAATATTCTTTATTATGGGGCAAAATGGACAGAAATTCCCTTTGTTTTGGGGGAAAAAGACAGAAATTCTGCTTATTTAGAAGCAAAAAAGCAGAAATTCCCCTTATTTTGGAACAAAAATGAAGAAATTTCCCTTTTTTATTCCAAAAAGGAGTGCATTCTTTTTATTTTCGGGCAAAAAGGCAGAAATTCACCGTATTACATAGCAAAATTGCAGAAATTCCCCGAATTGTGGGCCAAAAATGCAGAAATTCCCTATAAGTTTGGTCAAAAAGACAGAAATTCTCCTTATTTTGGGGCAAAACTCAGAAATTCCACTTATTTTGGGACAAAATTCCAGAAATTTCCATTCTTTTGGGGCTAAAAGGCAGAAAGTCCTAATATTTTGTAGCAAAAATGCCAAAATTCCCCTTATTTTGAGGTAAAAATGCTGAAATTCCCTTTATTTGGGGGCAAAAAGTCAGAAATTTCCATTATTTTGGGGCAAAATTGCATAAATTTCACTTACTTCAAAGTAATATGTCAGAAATTTTATTTATTTTGGGGCAAAAAAGACAGAAATTCTTGTTGTATTGGGAGAGAAATACAGACATTCCAATTATTTAGTGGCAAAAAGCAGAAATTCCCCTTATTTTGGAGCAAAAATTAAGAAATTTCCCTTTTTATGGCAAAAAGGTATGCATTTTTCTTATTTTCGGGCAAAAAGGCAGAAATTCCTCGTATTTTAGAGCAAAGTTGCAGAAATTCCCCTAATTGTGGGGCAAAAAGTCAGAAATTCCCTATATGTTGGGGCAAAAAGGCAGAAATTCTCCTTACTTTGGGGCAAAACTCAGAAATTCCACTTATTTTGGGAGCAAAATTCCAGAAATTTCCCTTTATTTTGGAGCAAAAAGGCAGAAATTCCTAATATTTTGTGGCAAAAATGCAGAAATTCCCCTTATTTTGATGTAAAAAGGCTGAAATTCCCCTAATTTGGGGGCAAAAAAGCAGAAATTTTCTCTTATTTTGGGGCAAAATTGCAGAAATTTCACTTATTTCAGGGTAATAATCAGAAATATTCTTTATTATGGGGCAAAATGGACAGAAATTCCCTTTGTTTTGGGGGAAAAAGACAGAAATTCTGCTTATTTAGAAGCAAAAAAGCAGAAATTCTCCTTATTTTGGAACAAAAATGAAGAAATTTACCTTTTTTATGGCAAAAAGTTATGCATTCTTCTTATTTTCCAGCCAAAAGGCAGAAATTTTCCGTATTTTGGAGCAAAATTGCAGTAATTCCCCTAATTGTGGGGCAAAAAGGCAGAAATTCCCTATATGTTGCGGCAAAAAGACAGAAATTCTCCTTATTTTGGGGCAAAACTCAGAAATTCCACTTATTTTGGGGCAAAATTCCAGAAATTTCTTTTATTTTGTGGCAACATTGCAGAAATTTCACTTATTTTGGGGCAAAATTGCAGAAATTTCACTTATTTCAGAAAAAAAAAGCAGAAATTTTCTTATTTTGGGGCAAAAAGGCAGAAATTTCTTTTATCTTGGTACAAAATTGCAGAAATTTTTCTTATTTTGGGTCAAAAAGGCAGAAATTTCTCATATTTTGGGGAAAAAATGCAGAAATTCCCATTATCTTGAGGTAAAAAGGCTGAAATTCCCCTTATTTGGGGGCAAAAAGGCAGAAATTTCCCTTATTTTAGGGCAAAATTTCAGAAATTTCACTTATTTCAGGGTAATAAGTCAGAAATTTTCCTTATTTTGGGGCAAAAAAGACAGAAATTCCCTTTGTTTTTAGGGGAAAAAGACAGAAATTCCACATTTTTGGAGGCAAAAAAGCAGAAATTCCTTTTATTTTGGAGCAAAAATGAATTTTTCTTTTTTGTGTCAAAAGGTATACATTCTCCTTATTTTCAGGCTAAAAAGCAGAAATTCCCTTTATTTTTGAGCAAAATTGCAGAAATTCCCTTAATTGTGGGGCAAAAAGGCAGAAATTGCCTATATGTTGGGGCAAAAAGACAGAAATTCTCCTTATTTGGGGGCAAAACTCAGAAATTGCACTTATTTTGGGGCAAAATTCCAGAAATTTCCCTAATTTTGGGGCAAAATTGCAGAAATTTCAGTTATTTTGGGGCAAAATTGCAGAAATTTCACTTATTTCAGAGAAAAAAAACAGAAATTTTCCTTATTTTGTGCAAAATACAGAAATTCCTAATATTTTGTGGCAAAAATGCAGAAATTCCCCTTATTTTGAGGTAAAAAGGCTGAAATTTCCCTTATTTGGGGGCAAAAAGGCAGAAATTTCTCTTATTTTGGGGCAAAATTGCAGAAATTTCACTTATTTCAGGGTAATAAGTCAGAAATTTTCCTTATTTTGGAGCAAAAATGACAGAAATTCTCTTTGTTTTGCGGGAAAAAGACAGAAATTCCACTTATTTAGAGGCAAAAAAGCAGAAATTCCCCTTATTTTGGAGCAAAATTGCAGAAATTTCCCTTTTTTATGGCAAAAAGGTATGCATTCTTTTTATTTTTGGGCAAAAAGGCAGAAATTCCCTGTATTTTGGAGCAAAATTTCAGAAATTCCCATAATTGTGGGGCAAAAAGGCAGAAATTCCCTATATTTTGAGGCAAAAATCAGAAATTCTCTTTATTTTGGGGCAAAACTCAGAAATTCCACTTATTTTGGAGCACAATTCCAGAAATTTCTTTTATTTTGTCGCAAAATTTCAGAAATTTCACTTATTTTGGGGCAAAATTGCAGAAATTTCACTTATTTCATGGAAAAAAGAAGAAATTTTCTTTTTTTTTTGAGGCAAAAAGTCAGAAATTTCCCATATTTTGGTGCAAAAATGCAGAAATTCCCCTTATTTTGAGGTAAAAAGGCTGAAATTCCCCGTATTTGGGGGCAAAAAGGTAGAAATTTACCTTATTTTGGGGCAAAATTGCAGAAATTTCACTTATTTCAGAAAAAAAGCAGAAATTTTCTTATTTTGGGGCAAAAAGGCAGAAATTTTTTTATTTTGGTACAAAATTGCAGAAATTTTTCTTATTTTGGGGCCAAAAGGCAGAAATTTCCCATATTTTGGGGCAAAAATGCAGAAATTCCCCTTATTTTGAGGGAAATAGGCTAAAATTTCCCTTACTTGGAGGCAAAAAGGCAGAAATTTCTCTTATTTTGGGGCAAAATTGCAGAAACATCACTTATTTCAGGGTAATAATTCAGAAATTTTCCTTATTTTGGGGCAAAAAAGACAGAAATTCCCTTTGTTTTGGGGAAAAAAGACATAAATTCCACTTATTTAGAGGCAAAAAAGCAGAAATTGCCCTTATTTTGGAGCAAAATTTCAGAAATTTCCCTTTTTTATGGCAAAAAGGTATGCATTCTTTTTATTTTCGGGCAAAAAGGCAGAAATTCCTCGTATTTTGGAGCAAAATTTCAGAAATTCCCCTAATTGTGGGGCAAAAAGGCAGAAATTCCCTATATGTTGTGGCAAAAAGACAGAAATTCTCATTATTTTGGGGGCAAAACTCAGAAATTCCACTTATTTTGGGGCAAAATTTCAGAAATTTCCCTTATTTTGGGGCAAAATTGCAGAATGTTCACTTATTTTGGGGCAAAATTGCATAAATTTCACTTATTTCAGAAAAAAAAAGCAGAATTTATCTTATTTCGGGGCAAAATGGCAGAAATTTCTCATATTTTGTGGTAAAAAAGCAGAAATTCCCCTTATTTTGAAGCAAAAATGAAGAAATTTCCCTTTTTTATTCCAAAAAGGAGTGCATTCTTCTTATTTTCGGGCAAAAAGGCAGAAATTCACCGTATTTTATAGCAAAATTGCAGAAATTTCTCTTTTTTGTGGCAAAAAGGTATGCATTCTTCTTATTTTGGACACAAAGGCAGAAATTTCCTGTATTTTGGAGCAAAATTGCAGAAATTCCCCTAATTGTGGGGCAAAAAGGCTGAAATTCCCTATATGTTGGAGCAAAAAGACAGAATTTTTTTTATTTGGGGCAAAACTCAGAAATTCCACTTATTTTGGGGCAAAATTGCAGAAATTTCCCTTATTTTGGGGGCAGAATTGCAAAAATTTTACTTATTTTGGGGCAAAATTGCAGAAATTTCACTTATTTCAGGGAAAAAAAGCAGAAATTTTCTTATTTTGGGGCAAAAGAGAAGAAATTTCTCATATTTTGTGGCAAAAATGCAGAAATTCCCCTTATTTTGAGGTAAAAAAGCTGAAATTCCCCTTATTTGGGTGCAAAAAGGCAGAATTTTCTTTTATTTTGGGAAAAAATTGCAGAAATTTCAATTATTTCAGGGTAATAAGTCAGAAATTTTCCTTATTTTGGGGCCAAAATACAGAAAATCCCTTTGTTTTGGGGGAAAAAGACAGAAATTCCACTTATTTAGAGGCAAAAAGCAGAAATTCTTCTTATTTTGGAACAAAAATGAAGAAATTTCACTTTTTTATGGCAAAAAGGTATGCATTCTTCTTATTTACGGACAAAAAGGAAGAAATTTCCTGTATTTTGCAGCAAAATTGCAGAAATTCCTCTAATTGTGGCTAGAAAACGCAGAAATTCCCTATATGTTGGGGCAAAAAGACAGAAATTCTCCTTATTTTGGGGCAAAACTAAGAAATTTCACTTATTTTGGTGCAAAATTGCAGAAATTTCACTTATTTCAGAAAAAAAGCAGAAATTTTCTTATTTTGGATCAAAAAGGCAGAAATTGCTTTTATTTTGGTATAAAATTGAAGAAATTTTTCTTATTTTGGGGCAAAAGGCAGAAATTCTTAATATTTTGTGGCAAAAATGCAGAAATTCCCCTTATTTTGAGGTAAAAAGGCTGAAATTCCCCTTATTTGGGGGTAAAAAGGCAGAAATTTCTTTTATTTTGGTACAAAATTGCAAAAATTTTTCTTATTTTGGGCAAAATCAGAAATTTCCCATATTTTGGGGCAAAAATGCAGAAATTCCCCTTATTTTGAGGTAAAAAGGCTGAAATTCCCCTTATTTGGGGGCAAAAAGTAAGAAATTCCTCTTATTTTTGGGCAAAAAGCAGACATTTCACTTATTTTGGGGAAAATTTTAGAAATTTAACTTATTTCAGGGCAAAAAGTCAGAAATTTTCCTCATTTTGGGGCAGAAAGGCAGAAATTCCTAATATTTTGTGGCAAAAATGCAGAAATTCCCCTTATTTTGAGGTAAAAAGGCTGAAATTCCCCTTATTTGGGGGCAATAAGGCAGAAATTTCCCTTATTTTGAAGCAAAATTGCAGAAATTTAACTTATTTCAGGGTAATAATTCAAAAATTTTTCTTTTTTTGCGGCAAAAAAGACAGAAATTCCCTTTGTTTTGTGGGAAAAAGACAGAAATTTTACTTATATAGAGGCAAAAAAGCAGAAATTCTCCTTATTTTGAAGCAAAAATGAAGAAATTCTCCTTTTTTATGGAAAAAAAGGTATGCATTCTTCTTATTTTCAGGCAAAAAGGCAGAAATTCCCCGTATTTTGGAGCAAAATTGCAGAAATTCCCCTATTTGTGAGGCAAAAAGGCAGAAATTCCCTATATGTTGGGGCAAAAAGACAGAATTTCTTTTTATTTTGGGGCAAAACTCAGAAATTCCACTTATTTGGGGGCAAAATTCCAGAAATTTCCCTTATTTTGGGGCAAAATTGCAGAAATTTCCCTTATTTTGGGGCAAAATTGCAGAAATTTTACTTATTTTAGGGTAATAAGTAAGAAATTTTCCTTATTTTGGGACATAAAAGACAGAAATTCCCTTTGTTTTGGGGGAAAAAGACAGAAATTTTACTTATTTAGATGCAAAAAAGCAGAAATTCCCCTTATTTTGGAGTGAAAATGAAGAAATTTCCCTTTTTTATGGCAAAAAGAAATGCATTCTTCTTATTTTCAGGCAAAAAGGTTGGAATTCCTCGTATTTTGGAGCAAAATTGCAGAAATTCCCCTATTTGTGGGGAAAAAAGGCAGAAATTTCCTATATATTGGGGCAAAATTACAGAAATTCACCTTATTTTGGGGCAAAACTCAGAAATTCCACTTATTTTGGGGCAAAATTTCAGAAATTTCCCTTATTTTGGGGCAAAATTGCAGAATATTCACTTATTTTGGGGCAAAATTGCATAAATTTCACTTATTTCAGAAAAAAAAGCAGAATTTATCTTATTTCGGGGCAAAATGGCAGAAATTTCTCATATTTTGTGGCAAAAAAGCAGAAATTCCCCTTATTATGAAGCAAAAATGAAGAAATTTCCCTTTTTTATTCCAAAAAGGAGTGCATTCTTCTTATTTTCGGGCAAAAAGGCAGAAATTCACCGTATTTTATAGCAAAATTGCAGAAATTCCCCGAATTGTGGGGCAAAAATGCAGAAGTTCCCTATATGTTGGGTCAAAAAGACAGAAATTCTCCTTATTTTGGGGCAAAACTCAGAAATTCCACTTATTTTGGGGCAAAATTCCAGAAATTTCTTTTATTTTGTGGCAACATTGCAGAAATTTCACTTATTTTGGGGCAAAATTGCAGAAATTTCACTTATTTCAGAAAAAAAAAGCAGAAATTTTCTTATTTTGGGGCAAAAAGGCAGAAATTTCTTTTATCTTGGTACAAAATTGCAGAAATTTTTCTTATTTTGGGTCAAAAAGGCAGAAATTTCTCATATTTTGGGGAAAAAATGCAGAAATTCCCATTATCTTGAGGTAAAAAGGCTGAAATTCCCCTTATTTGGGGGCAAAAAGGCAGAAATTTCCCTTATTTGGGGGCAAAATTTCAGAAATTTCACTTATTTCAGGGTAATAAGTCAGAAATTTTCCTTATTTTGGGGCAAAAAAGATAGAAATTCCCTTTGTTTTTAGGGGAAAAAGACAGAAATTCCACATTTTTGGAGGCAAAAAAGCAGAAATTCCTTTTATTTTGGAGCAAAAATGAATTTTTCTTTTTTGTGGCAAAAGGTATACATTCTCCTTATTTTCAGGCTAAAAAGCAGAAATTCCCTTTATTTTTGAGCAAAATTGCAGAAATTCCCTTAATTGTGGGGCAAAAAGGCAGAAATTGCCTATATGTTGGGGCAAAAAGACAGAAATTCTCCTTATTTTGGGGCAAAACTCAGAAATTGCACTTATTTTGGGGCAAAATTCCAGAAATTTCCCTAATTTTGGGGCAAAATTGCAGAAATTTCAGTTATTTTGGGGCAAAATTGCAGAAATTTCACTTATTTCAGAGAAAAAAAAACAGAAATTTTCCTTATTTTGTGCAAAATACAGAAATTCCTAATATTTTGTGGCAAAAATGCAGAAATTCCCCGTATTTTGAGGTAAAAAGGCTGAAATTCCTCTTATTTGGGGGCAAAAAGGCAGAAATTTCTCTTATTTTGGGGCAAAATTGCAGAAATTTCACTTATTTCCGGGTAATAAGTCAGAAATTTTCCTTATTTTGGAGCAAAAAAGACAGAAATTCTCTTTGTTTTGCGGGAAAAAGTCAGAAATTCCACTTATTTAGAGGCAAATAGCAGAAATTCCCCTTATTTTGGAGCAAAATTGCAGAAATTTCCCTTTTTTATGGCAAAAAGGTATGCATTCTTTTATTTTTGGGCAAAAAGGCAGAAATTCCCTGTATTTTGGAGCAAATTCAGAAATTCCCATAATTGTGGGGCAAAAAGGCAGAAATTCCCTATATTTTGAGGCAAAAATCAGAAATTCTCCTTATTTTGGGGCAAAACTCAGAAATTCCACTTATTTTGGAGCACAATTCCAGAAATTATTTTATTTTGTGGCAAAATTTCAGAAATTTCACTTATTTTGGGGCAAAATTGCAGAAATTTCACTTATTTCATGAAAAAAAGAAGAAATTTTTTTTGAGGCAAAAAGTCGGAAATTTCCCATATTTTGTTGCAAAAATGCAGAAATTCCCCTTATTTTGAGGTAAAAAGGCTGAAATTCCTTGTATTTGGGGGCAAAAAGGCAAAAATTTCCCTTATTTTGGGGCAAAATTGCAGAAATTTCACTTATTTCAGAAAAAAAGCAGAAATTTTCTTATTTTGGGGCAAAAAGGCAGAAATTTTTTTATTTTGGTACAAAATTGCAGAAATTTTTCTTATTTTGGGGCCAAAAGGCAGAAATTTCCCATATTTTGGGGCAAAAATGCAGAAATTCCTTTTATTTTGAGGGAAATAGGCTAAAATTTCCCTTACTTGGAGGCAAAAAGGCAGAAATTTCTCTTATTTTGGGGCAAAATTGCAGAAACATCACTTATTTCAGGGTAATAATTCAGAAATTTTCCTTATTTTGGGGCAAAAAAGACAGAAATTCCCTTTGTTTTGGGGAAAAAAGACATAAATTCCACTTATTTAGAGGCAAAAAAGCAGAAATTGCCCTTATTTTGGAGCAAAATTTCAGAAATTTCCCTTTTTTTATGGCAAAAAGGTATGCATTCTTTTTATTTTCGGGCAAAAAGCAGAAATTCCTCGTATTTTGGAGCAAAATTTCAGAAATTCCCCTAATTGTGGGGCAAAAAGGCAGAAATTCCCTATATGTTGTGGCAAAAAGACAGAAATTCTCATTATTTTGGGGCAAAACTCAGAAATTCCACTTATTTTGGGGCTAAATTTCAGAAATTTCCCTTATTTTGGGGCAAAATTGCAGAATGTTCACTTATTTTGGGGCAAAATTGCATAAATTTCACTTATTTCAGAAAAAAAAAGCAGAATTTATCTTATTTCGGGGCAAAATGGCAGAAATTTCTCATATTTTGTGGTAAAAAAGCAGAAATTCCCCTTATTTTGAAGCAAAAATGAAGAAATTTCCCTTTTTTATTCCAAAAAGGAGTGCATTCTTCTTATTTTCGGGCAAAAAGGCAGAAATTCACCGTATTTTATAGCAAAATTGCAGAAATTTCTCTTTTTTGTGGCAAAAAGGTATGCATTCTTCTTATTTTGGACACAAAGGCAGAAATTTCCTGTATTTTGGAGCAAAATTGCAGAAATTCCCCTAATTGTGGGGCAAAAAGGCTGAAATTCCCTATATGTTGGGGCAAAAAGACAGAAATTCTTTTTATTTTGGGGCAAAACTCAGAAATTCCACTTATTTTGGGGCAAAATTGCAGAAATTTCCCTTATTTTGGGGGCAGAATTGCAAAAATTTTACTTATTTTGGGGCAAAATTGCAGAAATTTCACTTATTTCAGGAAAAAAAAGCAGAAATTTTCTTATTTTGGGGCAAAAGAGAAGAAATTTCTCATATTTTGTGGCAAAAATGCAGAAATTCCCCTTATTTTGAGGTAAAAAAGCTGAAATTCCCCTTATTTGGGTGCAAAAAGGCAGAATTTTCTTTTATTTTGGGAAAAAATTGCAGAAATTTCACTTATTTCAGGGTAATAAGTCAGAAATTTTTCTTATTTTGGGGCCAAAAAACAGAAAATCCCTTTGTTTTGGGGGGAAAAGACAGAAATTCCACTTATTTAGAGGCAAAATGCAGATATTCTTATTATTTTGGAACAAAAATGAAGAAATTTCACTTTTTTATGGCAAAAAGGTGTGCATTCTTCTTATTTACGGACAAAAAGGAAGAAATTTCCTGTATTTTGCAGCAAAATTGCAGAAATTCCTCTAATTGTGGCTAGAAAACGCAGAAATTCCCTATATGTTGGGGCAAAAAGACAGAAATTCTCCTTATTTTGGGGCAAAACTAAGAAATTTCACTTATTTTGGGGCAAAATTGCAGAAATTTCACTTATTTCAGAAAAAAAGCAGAAATTTTCTTATTTTGGATCAAAAAGGCAGAAATTGCTTTTATTTTGGTACAAAATTGCAGAAATTTTTCTTATTTTGGGGCAAAAGGCAGAAATTCTTAATATTTTGTGGCAAAAATGCAGAAATTCCTCTTATTTTGAGGTAAAAAGGCTGAAATTCCCCTTATTTGGGGGTAAAAAGGCAGAAATTTCTTTTATTTTGGTACAAAATTGCAAAAATTTTTCTTATTTTGGGCAAAATCAGAAATTTCCCATATTTTGGGGCAAAAATGCAGAAATTCCCCTTATTTTGAGGTAAAAAGGCTGAAATTCCCCTTATTTGGGGGCAAAAAGTAAGAAATTCCTCTTATTTTTGGGCAAAAAGCAGACATTTCACTTATTTTGGGGAAAATTTTAGAAATTTAACTTATTTCAGGGCAAAAAGTCAGAAATTTTCCTCATTTTGGGGCAGAAAGGCAGAAATTCCTAATATTTTTTGGCAAAAATGCAGAAATTCCCCTTATTTTGAGGTAAAAAGGCTGAAATTCCCTTTATTTGGGGGCAAAAAGGCAGAAATTTCCCTTATTTTGAAGCAAAATTGCAGAAATTTAACTTATTTCAGGGTAATAAGTCAAAAATTTTTCTTTTTTTGCGGCAAAAAAGACAGAAATTCCCTTTGTTTTGTGGGAAAAAGACAGAAATTTTACTTATTTAGAGGCAAAAAAGCAGAAATTCTCCTTATTTTGAAGCAAAAATGAAGAAATTTTCCTTTTTTATGGAAAAAAAGGAATGCATTCTTCTTATTTTCAGGCAAAAAGGCAGAAATTCCCAGTATTTTGGAGCAAAATTGCAGAAATTCCCCTATTTGTGAAGCAAAAAGGCAGAAATTCCCTATATGTTGGGGCAAAAAGACAGAATTTCTTTTTATTTTGGAGCAAAACTCAGAAATTCCACTTATTTTGGGGCAAAATTCCAGAAATTTCCCTTATTTTGGGGCAAAATTGCAGAAATTTCCCTTATTTTGGGGCAAAATTGCAGAAATTTCACTTATTTTAGGGTAATAAGTAAGAAATTTTCCTTATTTTGGGGCATAAAAGACAGAAATTCTCTTTGTTTTGGGGGGAAAAGACAGAAATTTTACTTATTTAGATGCAAAAAAGCAGAAATTCCCCTTATTTTAGAGTAAAAATGAAGAAATTTCCCTTTTTATGGCAAAAAGAAATGCATTCTTCTTATTTTCAGGCAAAAAGGTTGAAATTCCTCGTATTTTGGAGCAAAATTGCAGAAATTCCCCTATTTGTGGGGAAAAAAGGCAGAAATTTCCTATATATTGGGGCAAAATTACAGAAATTCACCTTATTTTGGGGCAAAACTCAGAAATTCCACTTATTTTGGGGCAAAATATCAGAAATTTCCCTTATTTTGGGGCAAAATTGCAGAATGTTCACTTATTTTGGGGCAAAATTGCATAAATTTCACTTATTTCAGAAAAAAAGCAGAATTTATCTTATTTCGGGGCAAAATGGCAGAAATTTCTCATATTTTGTGGCAAAAAAGCAGAAATTCCCCTTATTTTGAAGCAAAAATGAAGAAATTTCCCTTTTTTATTCCAAAAAGGAGTGCATTCTTCTTATTTTCGGGCAAAAAGGCAGAAATTCACCGTATTTTATAGCAAAATTGCAGAAATTCCCCGAATTGTGGGGCAAAAATGCAGAAGTTCCCTATATGTTGGGTCAAAAAGAAAGAAATTCTCCTTATTTTGGGGCAAAACTCAGAAATTCCACTTATTTTGGGGCAAAATTCTAGAAATTTCCTTTCTTTTGGGGCAAAAAGGCAGAAATTCCTAATATTTTGTAGCAAAAATGCCAAAATTCCCCTTATTTTGAGGTAAAAATGCTGAAATTCCCTTTATTTGGGGGCAAAAAGTCAGAAATTTCCATTATTTTGGGGCAAAATTGCATAAATTTCACTTACTTCAAAGTAATATGTCAGAAATTTTATTTATTTGGGGCAAAAAAGACAGAAATTCTTTTTGTTTTGGGAGAGAAATACAGAAATTCCAATTATTTAGTGGCAAAAAGCAGAAATTCCCCTTATTTTGGAGCAAAAATTAAGAAATTTCCCTTTTTATGGCAAAAAGGTATGCATTTTTCTTATTTTCGGGCAAAAAGGCAGAAATTCCTCGTATTTTAGAGCAAAATTGCAGAAATTCCCCTAATTGTGGGGCAAAAAGTCAGAAATTCCCTATATGTTGGGGCAAAAAGGCAGAAATTCTCCTTACTTTGGGGCAAAACTCAGAAATTCCACTTATTTTGGGGGCAAAATTCCAGAAATTTCCCTTTATTTTGGAGCAAAAAGGCAGAAATTCCTAATATTTTGTGGCAAAAATGCAGAAATTCCCCTTATTTTGAGGTAAAAAGGCTGAAATTCCCCTTATTTGGGGGCAAAAAAGCAGAAATTTTCTCTTATTTTGGGGCAAAATTGCAGAAATTTCACTTATTTCAGGGTAATAATCAGAAATATTCTGTATTATGGGGCAAAATGGACAGAAATTCCCTATGTTTTGGGGGAAAAAGACAGAAATTCTGCTTATTTAGAAGCAAAAAAGCAGAAATTCCCCTTATTTTGGAACAAAAATGAAGAAATTTACCTTTTTTATGGCAAAAAGTTATGCATTCTTCTTATTTTCCAGCCAAAAGGCAGAAATTTTCCGTATTTTGGAGCAGAATTGCAGTAATTCCCCTAATTGTGGGGCAAAAAGGCAGAAATTCCCTGTATGTTGCGGCAAAAAGACAGAAATTCTCCTTATTTTGGGGCAAAACTCAGAAATTCCACTTATTTTGGGGCAAAATTCCAGAAATTTCTTTTATTTTGTGGCAAAATTGCAGAAATTTCACTTATTTTGGGGCAAAATTGCAGAAATTTCACTTATTTCAGAAAAAAAAGCAGAAATTTTCTTATTTTGGGGCAAAAAGGCAGAAATTTCTTTTATCTTGGTACAAAATTGCACAAATTTTTCTTATTTTGGGTCAAAAAGGCAGAAATTTCTCATATTTTGGGGAAAAAATGCAGAAATTCCCATTATCTTGAGGTAAAAAGGCTGAAATTCCCCTTATTTGGGGGCAAAAAGGCAGAAATTACCCTTATTTGGGGGCAAAATTTCAGAAATTTCACTTATTTCAGGGTAATAAGTCAGAAATTTTCCTTATTTTGGGGCAAAAAGACAGAAATTCCCTTTGTTTTTAGGGGAAAAAGACAGAAATTTCACATTTTTGGAGGCAAAAAAGCAGAAATTCCTTTTATTTTGGAGCAAAAATGAATTTTTCTTTTTTGTGGCAAAAGGTATACATTCTCCTTATTTTCATGCTAAAAAGCAGAAATTCCCTTTATTTTTGAGCAAAATTGCAGAAATTCCCTTAATTGTGGGGCAAAACGCAGAAATTGCCTATATGTTGGGGCAAAAAGACAGAAATTCTCCTTATTTTGGGGCAAAACTCAGAAATTGCACTTATTTTGGGGCAAAATTCCAGAAATTTCCCTAATTTTGGGGCAAAATTGCAGAAATTTCAGTTATTTTGGGGCAAAATTGCAGAAATTTCACTTATTTCAGAGAAAAAAAACAGAAATTTTCCTTATTTTGTGCAAAATGCAGAAATTCCTAATATTTTGTGGCAAAAATGCAGAAATTCCCCTTATTTTGAGGTAAAAAGGCTGAAATTCCCCTTATTTGGGGGCAAAAAGGCAGAAATTTCTCTTATTTTGGGGCAAAATTGCAGAAATTTCACTTATTTCAGGGTAATAAGTCAGAATTTTTTCTTATTTTGGAGCAAAAAAGACAGAAATTCTCTTAGTTTTGCGGGAAAAAGACAGAAATTCCACTTATTTAGAGGCAAAAAAGCAGAAATTCCCCTTATTTTGGAGCAAAATTGCAGAAATTTCCCTTTTTTATGGCAAAAAGGTATGCATTCTTTTTATTTTTGGGCAAAAAGGCAGAAATTCCCTGTATTTTGGAGCCTAATTTCAGAAATTCCCATAATTGTGGGGCAAAAAGGCAGAAATTCCCTATATTTTGGGGCAAAAATAAGAAATTCTCTTTATTTTGGGGCAAAACTCAGAAATTCCACTTATTTTGGAGCACAATTCCAGAAATTTCTTTTATTTTGTGGCAAAATTGCAGAAATTTCACTTATTTTGGGGCAAAATTGCAGAAAATTCACTTATTTCATGGAATAAAGAAGAAATTTTCTTTTTTTTGAGGCAAAAAGTCAGAAATTTCCCATATTTTGGTGCAAAAATGCAGAAATTCCCCTTATTTTGAGGTAAAAAGGCTGAAATTCCCCGTATTTGGGGGCAAAAAGGCAGAAATTTCCCTTATTTTGGGGCAAAATTGCAGAAATTTCACTTATTTCAGAAAAAAAGCAGAAATTTTCTTATTTTGGGGCAAAAAGGCAGAAATTTTCTTATTTTGGTACAAAATTGCAGAAATTTTTCGTATTTTGGGGCCAAAAGGAAGAAATTTCCCATATTTTGGGGCAAAAATGCAGAAATTCCCCTTATTTTGAGGGAAATAGGCTAAAATTTCCCTTACTTGGAGGCAAAAGGGCAGAAATTTCTCTTATTTTGGGGCAAAATTTCAGAAACATCACATATTTCAGGGTAATAATTCAGAAATTTTCCTTATTTTCGGGCAAAAAAGACTGAAATTCCCTTTGTTTTGGGGAAAAAAGACATAAATTCCACTTATAGAGACAAAAAAGCAGAAATTGCCCTTATTTTGGAGCAAAATTTCAGAAATTTCCCTTTTTTATGGCAAAAAGGTATGCATTCTTTTTATTTTCGGGCAAAAAGGCAGAAATTCCTCGTATTTTGGAGCAAAATTTCAGAAATTCCCCTAATTGTGGGGAAAAAGGCAGAAATTCCCTATATGTTGGGGCAAAAAGACAGAAATTCTCATTATTTTGGGGCAAAACTCAGAAATTCCACTTATTTTGGGGCAAAATTCCAGAAATTTCCCTTATTTGGGGGGCAAAATTGCAGAAATTTCAGTTATTTTGGAGCAAATTGCAGAAATTTCACTTATTTCAAAAATAAAATGAAGAATTTTTCTTATTTGGAGGCAAAAACGTAGAAATTTCTTTTATTTTGGTACAAAATTGCAGAAATTTTTCTTATTTTGGGCAAAAAGGCAGAAATTTCCCATATTTTGGGGCAAAAATGCAGAAATTCCTTTTATTTTGAGGTAAAAAGGCTGAAATTCCTATTATTTGGGGGCAAAAAGTAAGAAATTCCCATTATTTTGGTGCCAAAAGCAGACATTTCCCTTGTTTTTGGGAAAAATTTCAGAAATTTAACTTATTTCAGGGCAAAAAGTCAGAAATTTTCCTTATTTTGGGGCAGAAAGGCAGAAATTCCTAATATTTTGTGGCAAAATGCAGAAATTCCCCTTATTTTGAGGTAAAAAGGCTGAAATTCCCCTTATTTGGGGGCAAAAAGTCAGAAATTTCCCTTATTTTGGGGCAAAATTGCAGAAATTTCACTTACTTCAAAGTAATAAGTCAGAAATTTTTTTTATTTTGGGGTAAAAAAGACAGAAATTCCTTTTGTTTTGGGGGAGAAAGACAGAAATTCCACTTATTTAGAGGCAAAAAAGCAGAAATTCCCCTTATTTTGGGGCAAAAATGAAGAAATTTCCATTTTTTATGGCATAAAGGTATGCATTCTTATTATTTTCGGGCAAAAAGGCAGAAATTCCCTGATTTTGGAGCAAAATTGCAGAAATTCCCCTAATTGTGGGGCAAAGAGGCAGAAATTTTCTATATGTTGGGGCAAAAAGACAGAAATTCTTCTTATTGTGGGGCATAACTCAGAATTTTCACATATTTTGGGGCAAAATTGCAGAAATTTCACTTATTTCAGAAAAAAAGCAGAAATTTTCTTATTTTCGGGCAAAAAGGCAGAAATTTCTTTTATTTTGGTACAAAATTGCAGAAATTTTTCTTATTTTGGGGCAAAAAGGCAGAAATTTCCCATATTTTAGGGCAAAAATGCAGAAATTCCCCTTATTTTGAGGTAAAAAGGCTGAAATTCCCCTTATTTGGGGGCAAAAAAGCAGAAATTTCTTTAATTTTGGTACAAAATTGCAGAAATTTTTCTTATTTTGGGCAAAAAAGCAGAAATTTCCCATATTTTGGGGCTAAAATGCAGAAATTCCCATTATTTTGAGGTAAAAAGGCTGAAATTACCCTTATTTGGGGGCAAAAAGTAAGAAATTCCCCTTATTTTGGGTCAAAAAGCAGACATTTCCCATATTTTGGGGAAAAATTTTAGAAATTTAACTTATTTCAGGGCAAAAAGTCAGAAATTTTTCTTATTTTGGGGCACAAAGGCAGAAATTCCTAATATTTTGTGGCAAAAATGCAGAAATTCCTTTTATTTTGAGGTAAAAAGGCTGAAATTCCCCTTATTTGGGGGCAAAAAGGCAGAAATTTCCCTTATTTTGGGGCAAAATTGAAGAAATTTCACTTATTTCAGGGTAATAAGTCAGAAATTTTTCTTATTTTGAAGCAAAAAGACAAAAATTCCCTTTGTTTTGTGGGAAAAAGACAGAAATTTTACTTATTTAGAGGCAAAAAAGCAGAAATTCCCCTTATTTTGGAGCAAAAATGAGGAGATTTCCCTTTTTTATGGCAAAAAGGTATGCATTCCTCTTATTTTCAGGCAAAAAGGCAGAAATTCCCCGTATTTTGGAGCAAAATTGAAGAAATTCCTCTAATTTTGGGGCAAAATGGCAGAAATTCCCTATATGTTGGGGCAAAAAGACAGAAATTCCCCTTATTTTGGAGCAAAAATGAAGAAATTTCCCTTTTTTATGGCATAAAGGTATGCATTCCTCTTATTTTCAGGCAAAAAGGCAGAAATTCCCTGTATTTTGGAGCAAAATTAAAGAAATTCTCCTAATTGTGGGGCAAAAAGGCTGAAATTCCCTATATGTTGGGGCAAAAAGACAGAAATTCTCCTTATTTAGGAGAAAAACTCAGAAATTTCAATTATTTTGAGGCAAAATTGCAGAAATTTCACTTATTTCAGAAAAAAAGCAGAAATTTTCTTATTTTGGGGCAAAAAAGCAGAAATTTCTTTTATTTTGGTACAAAATTGCAGAAATTTTTCTTATTTTGGGGCAAAAAGGCAGTAATTTCCCATATTTTGGGGCAAAAATGCAGAAATTCCCCTTATGTTGAGGTAAAAATGCTGAAATTCTCCTTATTTGGGGGCAAAAATGCAGAAATTTCTTATATTTTGAGGCAAAATTGCAGAAATTTCACTTATTTCAGGGTAATAAGTCAGAAATTTTTTTTTTATTTTGGGACAAAAAAGACAGAAATTCTCTTTGTTTTGGGGAGAAAAGAGAGTAATTCCACTTATTTAGTGGCAAAAAAGCAGAAATTCCCCTTATTGTGGAGCAAAATTGCAGAAATTTCCCTATTTTGTGGTAAAAAGGTATGCATTCTTCTTATTTTGGACACAAAGGCAGAAATTCCCTGTATTTTGGAGCAAAATTGAAGAAATTCCCCTAATTGCGGGGCAAAAGGCTGAAATTCCCTATATGTTGGGGCAAAAAGACAGAAATTCTCCTTATTTTGGGGCAAAACTCAGAAATTCCACTTATTTTGGGGCAAAACTCAGAAATTCCACTTATTTTGGGGCAAAATTGCAGAAATTTCCCGTATTTTGGGGCAAAATTGAAAAAATTTCACTTATTTTGGGGCAAAATTCCAGAAATTTCACTTATTTCAGGGAAAAAAAGCAGAAATTTTTTTATTTTGGGGCAAAAAGGCAGAAATTTCTCATATTTTGTGGCAAAAATGCAGAAATTCTCCTTATTTTGAGGTAAAAAAGCTGAAATTCCCCTTATTTGGATGCAAAAAGGCAGAAATTTCTATTATTTTGGGAAAAAATTGCAGAAATTTCACTTATTTCAGGGTAATAAGTCAGAAATTTTCTTATCTTGGGGCAAATAAAACAGAAAATCCCTTTGTTTTGGGGGGAAAAGACAGAAATTCCACTTATTTAGAGGCAAAAACGGAGAAATTCCTCTTATTTTGGAACAAAAATGAAGAAAGTTCACTTTTTTATGGCAAAAGGTATGCATTCTTCTTATTTTCGTTCAAAAAGGCAGAAATTTCCCGTATTTTAGAGAAAAATTGCAGAAATTCCTCTAATTGTGGGGCAAAAAGCAGAAATTCCCAATATGTTGGGGCAAAAAGACAGAAATTCTCCTTATTTTGGGGCAAAACTCAGAAATTTCACTTATTTTGGGGCAAAATTGCAGAAATTTCACTTATTTCAGAAAAAAAGCAGAAATTTTCTTATTTTGGATCAAAAAGGCAGAAATTTCTTTTATTTTGGTACAAAATTGCAGAAATTTTTCTTATTTTGGGGCAAAAAGGCAGAAATTCCTAATATTTTGTGGCAAAAAAATCAGAAATTCCCCTTATTTTGAGGTAAAAAGGCTGAAATTTCCCTTATTTCGGGGCAAAAAGGCAGAAATTTCTTTTATTTTGGTACAAAATTGCAGAAATTTTTCTTATTTTGGGCAAAATGCAGAAATTTCCCATATTTTGGGGAAAAATGCAGAAATTCCCATTATTTTGAGGTAAAAAGGCTGAAATTCCCCTTATTTGGGGGCTAAAAGTAAGAAATTCCTCTTAATTTGTGGCAAAAAGCAGACATTTCCCTTATTTTGGGGAAAATTTTAGAAATTTATCTCATTTCAGGGCAAAAAGTCAGAAATTTTCCTTATTTTGAGGCAGAAAGGCAGAAATTTCTAATATTTTGTGGCAAAAATGCAGAAATTCCCCTTATTTTGAGGTAAAAAGGCTGAAATTCCCCTTATTTGGGGGAAAAAAGGCAGAAATTTCCTTTATTTGGGGGCAAAATTGCAGAAATTTCACTCATTTCAGGGTAATAAGTCAAAAATTTTTCTTATTTTGCGGCAAAAAAGACAGAAATTCCCATTGTTTTGTGGTAAAAGACAGAAATTTTACTTATTTCGAGGCAATAAAGCAGAAATTCCCCTTATTTTGGAGCAAAAATGAAGAAATTTATCTTTTTTATGGCAAAAAGGAATGCATTCTTCTTATTTTCAGGCAAAAAGGCAGAAATTCCCCGTATTTTGGAGCAAAATTGCAGAAATTCCTCTAATTGTGGGGCAAAAATGCAGAAATTCCCTATATGTTTGGGCAAAAAGACAGAAATTCTCCTTATTTTGGGGTAAAACTCTAAAATTCCACTTATTTTGGGGCAAAATTCCAGAAATTTCCCTTATTTTGGGGCCAAATTGTAGAAATTTCACTTATATTGGGGCAAAATTGCAGAAATTTCACTTATTTCAGGGAAAAAAATTAGAATTTTTCTTATTGTGGGGCAAAAAGGCAGAAATTTCTCATATGTTGTGGCAAAAATGCAGAAATTCCCCTTATTTTGTGGTAAAAAGGCTGAAAATCCTCTTATTTGGGAGCAAAAATGCAGAAATTTCCATTATTTGGGGGTAAAATTGCAGAAATTTCACTTATTTCAGGGTAATAAGTCAGAAATTTTTCTTGTTTTGGGGCAAAAATAGAGAAATTCCCTTTGTTTTGGGGGGAAAAGACAGAAATTCCACTTATTTAGAGGCAAAAAAGCAGAAATTCCCCTTATTTTGGAGCAAAAATGAAGAAATTTCCCTATTTTATGGCAAAAAGGTATGCATTCTTCTTATTTTCGGACAAAAAGGAAGAAATTGCCTGTATTTTGGAGCAAAATAGCAGAAATTCCCCTAAATGTGGGGCCAAAAGGCAGAAATTCCCTATATGTTGGGGCAAAAAGACAGAATTTCTCCTTATTTTGGTGCAAAACTCAGAAATTTCACATATTTTGGGGCAAAATTCCAGAAATTTTTCTTATTTTGGAGAAAAATTGCAGAAATTTCACTTATTTTGGGGCAAAATTGCAAAAAGTTCTCTTATTTTGGGGCAAAATTGCAGAAATTTCACTTATTTCAGGGAAAAAAAGCAGATATTTTCTTATTTTGGGGCAAAAAGGCAGAAATTTCTCATATTTTGTGGCAAAAATGCAGAAATTCCCCTTATTTTGAGGTAAAAAAGCTGGAATTCCCCTTATTTGGGTGCAAAAAGGCAGAAATTTCTTTTTTTTTTTGGGAAAAAATTGCAGAAATTTCACTTATTTCAGGGTAATAAGTCAGAAATTTTTCTTATTTTGCGGCAAAAAAGACAGAAATTCTTTTTGTTTTGTGGGAAAAAGACAGAAATTTTACTTATTTAGAGGCAATAAAGCAGAAATTCCCCTTATTTTGGAGCAAAAATGAAGAAATTTCCCTTTTTTATGGCAAAAAGGAATGCATTCTTCTTATTTTCAGGCAAAAAGGCAGAAATTTCTCGTATTATGGAGCAAAATTGCAGAAATTCCCCTAAATGTGGGGCCAAAAGTCAGAAATTCCCTATATGTTGGGGCAAAAAGACAGAAATTCTTCTTATTATGGGGCAAAACTCAGAAATTTCACATATTTTGGGGCAAAATTCCAGAAATTTTTCTTATTTTGGGGAAAAATTGCAGAAATTTCACTTATTTTAGGGCAAAATTGCAGAAATTTCACTTATTTCAGGGAAGAAAGGCAGAAATTTTCTTTATTTTGGGGCAAAAAGGCAGAAATTCCTAATATTTTGTGGCAAAAATGCAGAAATTCCCCTTATTTTGAGGTAAAAAGTCTGAAATTCCCCTTTTTTAGGGGCAGAAAGGCAGAAATATCTCTTATTTTGGGGCAAAATTGATTAAATTTCACTATTTTCAGTGTAATAAGTCAGAAATTTTGCTTATTTTGGGGCAAAAATGACAGAAATTTTCTTTGTTTTGAGGGAAAAAGACAGAAATTCCACTTATTTAGAGGCAAAAAAGCAGAAATTCCCCTTATTTTGGAGCAAAATTGCAGAAATTTCCCTTTTTTATGGCAAAAAGGTATGCATTCTTTTTATTTTTGGGCAAAAAGGCAGAAATTCCCTGTATTTTGGAGCCTAATTTCAGAAATTCCCATAATTGTGATGCAAAAAGGCAGAAATTCCCTATATTTTGGGGCAAAAATAAGAAATTCTCTTTATTTTGGGGCAAAACTCAGAAATTCCACTTATTTTGGAGCACAATTCCAGAAATTTCTTTTATTTTGTGGCAAAATTGCAGAAATTTCACTTATTTTGGGGCAAAATTGCAGAAAATTCACTTATTTCATGGAAAAAAGAAGAAATTTTCTTTTTTTTGAGGCAAAAAGTCAGAAATTTCCCATATTTTGGTGCAAAAATGCAGAAATTCCCCTTATTTTGAGGTAAAAAGGCTGAAATTCCCCGTATTTGGGGGCAAAAAGGCAGAAATTTCCCTTATTTTGGGGCAAAATTGCAGAAATTTCACTTATTTCAGAAAAAAAGCAGAAATTTTCTTATTTTGGGGCAAAAAGGCAGAAATTTTTTTATTTTGGTACAAAATTGCAGAAATTTTTCGTATTTTGGGGCCAAAAGGAAGAAATTTCCCATATTTTGGGGCAAAAATGCAGAAATTCCCCTTATTTTGAGGGAAATAGGCTAAAATTTCCCTTACTTGGAGGCAAAAGGGAAGAAATTTCTCTTATTTTGGGGCAAAATTGCAGAAACATCACAAATTTCAGGGTAATAATTCAGAAATTTTCCTTATTTTCGGGCAAAAAAGACTGAAATTCCCTTTGTTTTGGGGAAAAAAGACATAAATTCCACTTATAGAGACAAAAAAGCAGAAATTGCCCTTATTTTGGAGCAAAATTTCAGAAATTTCCCTTTTTTATGGCAAAAAGGTATGCATTCTTTTTATTTTCGGGCAAAAAGGCAGAAATTCCTCGTATTTTGGAGCAAAATTTCAGAAATTCCCCTAATTGTGGGGCAAAAAGGCAGAAATTCCCTATATGTTGGGGCAAAAAGACAGAAATTCTCATTATTTTGGGGCAAAACTCAGAAATTCCACTTATTTTGGGGCAAAATTCCAGAAATTTCCCTTATTTGGGGGGCAAAATTGCAGAAATTTCAGTTATTTTGGGGCAAATTGCAGAAATTTCACTTATTTCAAAAATAAAATGAAGAATTTTTCTTATTTGGAGGCAAAAACGTAGAAATTTCTTTTATTTTGGTACAAAATTGCAGAAATTTTTCTTATTTTGGGCAAAAAGGCAGAAATTTCCCATATTTTGGGGCAAAAATGCAGAAATTCCTTTTATTTTGAGGTAAAAAGGCTGAAATTCCTATTATTTGGGGGCAAAAAGTAAGAAATTCCCATTATTTTGGTGCCAAAAGCAGACATTTCCCTTGTTTTTGGGAAAAATTTCAGAAATTTAACTTATTTCAGGGCAAAAAGTCAGAAATTTTCCTTATTTTGGGGCAGAAAGGCAGAAATTCCTAATATTTTGTGGCAAAATGCAGAAATTCCCCTTATTTTGAGGTAAAAAGGCTGAAATTCCCCTTATTTGGGGGCAAAAAGTCAGAAATTTCCCTTATTTTGGGGCAAAATTGCAGAAATTTCACTTACTTCAAAGTAATAAGTCAGAAATTTTTTTTATTTTGGGGTAAAAAAGACAGAAATTCCTTTTGTTTTGGGGGAGAAAGACAGAAATTCCACTTATTTAGAGGCAAAAAAGCAGAAATTCCCCTTATTTTGGGGCAAAAATGAAGAAATTTCCATTTTTTATGGCATAAAGGTATGCATTCTTATTATTTTCGGGCAAAAAGGCAGAAATTCCCCGTATTTTGGAGCAAAATTGCAGAAATTCCCCTAATTGTGGGGCAAAGAGGCAGAAATTTTCTATATGTTGGGGCAAAAAGACAGAAATTCTTCTTATTGTGGGGCATAACTCAGAATTTTCACATATTTTGGGGCAAAATTGCAGAAATTTCACTTATTTCAGAAAAAAAGCAGAAATTTTCTTATTTTCGGGCAAAAAGGCAGAAATTTCTTTTATTTTGGTACAAAATTGCAGAAATTTTTCTTATTTTGGGGCAAAAAGGCAGAAATTTCCCATATTTTAGGGCAAAAATGCAGAAATTCCCCTTATTTTGAGGTAAAAAGGCTGAAATTCCCCTTATTTGGGGGCAAAAAAGCAGAAATTTCTTTAATTTTGGTACAAAATTGCAGAAATTTTTCTTATTTTGGGCAAAAAAGCAGAAATTTCCCATATTTTGGGGCTAAAATGCAGAAATTCCCATTATTTTGAGGTAAAAAGGCTGAAATTACCCTTATTTGGGGGCAAAAAGTAAGAAATTCCCCTTATTTTGGGTCAAAAAGCAGACTTTTCCCATATTTTGGGGGAAAATTTTAGAAATTTAACTTATTTCAGGGCAAAAAGTCAGAAATTTTTCTTATTTTGGGGCACAAAGGCAGAAATTCCTAATATTTTGTGGCAAAAATGCAGAAATTCCTTTTATTTTGAGGTAAAAAGGCTGAAATTCCCCTTATTTGGGGGCAAAAAGGCAGAAATTTCTCTTATTTTGGGGCAAAATTGAAGAAATTTCACTTATTTCAGGGTAATAAGTCAGAAATTTTTCTTATTTTGAAGCAAAAAGACAAAAATTCCCTTTGTTTTGTGGGAAAAAGACAGAAATTTTACTTATTTAGAGGCAAAAAAGCAGAAATTCCCCTTATTTTGGAGCAAAAATGAGGAGATTTCCCTTTTTTATGGCAAAAAGGTATGCATTCCTCTTATTTTCAGGCAAAAAGGCAGAAATTCCCCGTATTTTGGAGCAAAATTGAAGAAATTCCTCTAATTTTGGGGCAAAATGGCAGAAATTCCCTATATGTTGGGGCAAAAAGACAGAAATTCCCCTTATTTTGGAGCAAAAATGAAGAAATTTCCCTTTTTTATGGCATAAAGGTATGCATTCCTCTTATTTTCAGGCAAAAAGGCAGAAATTCCCTGTATTTTGGAGCAAAATTAAAGAAATTCTCCTAATTGTGGGGCAAAAAGGCTGAAATTCCCTATATGTTGGGGCAAAAAGACAGAAATTCTCCTTATTTAGGAGAAAAACTCAGAAATTTCAATTATTTTGAGGCAAAATTGCAGAAATTTCACTTATTTCAGAAAAAAAGCAGAAATTTTCTTATTTTGGGGCAAAAAAGCAGAAATTTCTTTTATTTTGGTACAAAATTGCAGAAATTTTTCTTATTTTGGGGCAAAAAGGCAGAAATTTCCCATATTTTGGGGCAAAAATGCAGAAATTCCCCTTATGTTGAGGTAAAAATGCTGAAATTCTCCTTATTTGGGGGCAAAAATGCAGAAATTTCTCTTATTTTGAGGCAAAATTGCAGAAATTTCACTTATTTCAGGGTAATAAGTCAGAAATTTTTTTTTTTTTTTTGGGACAAAAAAGACAGAAATTCTCTTTGTTTTGGGGAGAAAAGAGAGTAATTCCACTTATTTAGAGGCAAAAAAGCAGAAATTCCCCTTATTGTGGAGCAAAATTGCAGAAATTTCCCTATTTTGTGGTAAAAAGGTATGCATTCTTCTTATTTTGGACACAAAGGCAGAAATTCCCTGTATTTTGGAGCAAAATTGAAGAAATTCCCCTAATTGCGGGGCAAAAGGCTGAAATTCCCTATATGTTGGGGCAAAAAGACAGAAATTCTCCTTATTTTGGGGCAAAACTCAGAAATTCCACTTATTTTGGGGCAAAATTGCAGAAATTTCCCGTATTTTGGGGCAAAATTGAAAAAATTTCACTTATTTTGGGGCAAAATTCCAGAAATTTCACTTATTTCAGGGAAAAAAAGCAGAAATTTTTTTATTTTGGGGCAAAAAGGCAGAAATTTCTCATATTTTGTGGCAAAAATGCAGAAATTCTCCTTTTTTTGAGGTAAAAAAGCTGAAATTCCCCTTATTTGGATGCAAAAAGGCAGAAATTTCTATTATTTTGAAAAAAAATTGCAGAAATTTCACTTATTTCAGGGTAATAAGTCAGAAATTTTCTTATCTTGGGGCAAATAAAACAGAAAATCCCTTTGTTTTGGGGGGAAAAGACAGAAATTCCACTTATTTAGAGGCAAAAACGGAGAAATTCCTCTTATTTTGGAACAAAAATGAAGAAAGTTCACTTTTTTATGGCAAAAGGTATGCATTCTTCTTATTTTCGTTCAAAAAGGCAGAAATTTCCCGTATTTTGGAGAAAAATTGCAGAAATTCCTCTAATTGTGGGGCAAAAAGCAGAAATTCCCAATATGTTGGGGCAAAAAGACAGAAATTCTCCTTATTTTGGGGCAAAACTCAGAAATTTCACTTATTTTGGGGCAAAATTGCAGAAATTTCACTTATTTCAGAAAAAAAGCAGAAATTTTCTTATTTTGGATCAAAAAGGCAGAAATTTCTTTTATTTTGGTACAAAATTGCAGAAATTTTTCTTATTTTGGGGCAAAAAGGCAGAAATTCCTAATATTTTGTGGCAAAAAATCAGAAATTCCCCTTATTTTGAGGTAAAAAGGCTGAAATTCCCCTTATTTGGGGGCAAAAAGGCAGAAATTTCTTTTATTTTGGTACAAAATTGCAGAAATTTTTCTTATTTTGGGCAAAATGCAGAAATTTCCCATATTTTGGGGAAAAATGCAGAAATTCCCATTATTTTGAGGTAAAAAGGCTGAAATTCCCCTTATTTGGGGGCAAAAAGTAAGAAATTCCTCTTAATTTGTGGCAAAAAGCAGACATTTCCCTTATTTTGGGGAAAATTTTAGAAATTTATCTCATTTCAGGGCAAAAAGTCAGAAATTTTCCTTATTTTGAGGCAGAAAGGCAGAAATTTCTAATATTTTGTGGCAAAAATGCAGAAATTCCCCTTATTTTGAGGTAAAAAGGCTGAAATTCCCCTTATTTGGGGGAAAAAAGGCAGAAATTTCCTTTATTTTGGGGCAAAATTGCAGAAATTTCACTCATTTCAGGGTAATAAGTCAAAAATTTTTCTTATTTTGCGGCAAAAAAGACAGAAATTCCCATTGTTTTGTGGTAAAAGACAGAAATTTTACTTATTTCGAGGCAATAAAGCAGAAATTCCCCTTATTTTGGAGCAAAAATGAAGAAATTTATCTTTTTTATGGCAAAAAGGAATGCATTCTTCTTATTTTCAGGCAAAAAGGCAGAAATTCCCCGTATTTTGGAGCAAAATTGCAGAAATTCCTCTAATTGTGGGGCAAAAATGCAGAAATTCCCTATATGTTTGGGCAAAAAGACAGAAATTCTCCTTATTTTGGGGTAAAACTCTAAAATTCCACTTATTTTGGGGCAAAATTCCAGAAATTTCCCTTATTTTGGGGCCAAATTGTAGAAATTTCACTTATATTGGGGCAAAATTGCAGAAATTTCACTTATTTCAGGGAAAAAAATTAGAATTTTTCTTATTGTAGGGCAAAAAGGCAGAAATTTCTCATATGTTGTGGCAAAAATGCAGAAATTCCCCTTATTTTGTGGTAAAAAGGCTGAAAATCCTCTTATTTGGGAGCAAAAATGCAGAAATTTCCATTATTTGGGGGTAAAATTGCAGAAATTTCACTTATTTCAGGGTAATAAGTCAGAAATTTTTCTTGTTTTGGGGCAAAAAATAGAGAAATTCCCTTTGTTTTGGGGGGAAAAGACAGAAATTCCACTTATTTAGAGGCAAAAAAGCAGAAATTCCCCTTATTTTGGAGCAAAAATGAAGAAATTTCCCTATTTTATGGCAAAAAGGTATGCATTCTTCTTATTTTCGGACAAAAAGGAAGAAATTGCCTGTATTTTGGAGCAAAATAGCAGAAATTCCCCTAAATGTGGGGCCAAAAGGCAGAAATTCCCTATATGTTGGGGCATAAAGACAGAATTTCTCCTTATTTTGGTGCAAACCTCAGAAATTTCACATATTTTGGGGCAAAATTCCAGAAATTTTTCTTATTTGGAGAAAAATTGCAGAAATTTCACTTATTTTGGGGCAAAATTGCAAAAATTTCTCTTATTTTGGGGCAAAATTGCAGAAATTTCACTTATTTCAGGGAAAAAAAGCAGATATTTTCTTATTTTGGGGCAAAAAGGCAGAAATTTCTCATATTTTGTGGCAAAAATGCAGAAATTCCCCTTATTTTGAGGTAAAAAAGCTGGAATTCCCCTTATTTGGGTGCAAAAAGGCAGAAATTTCTTTTTTTTTTTTGGGAAAAAATTGCAGAAATTTCACTTATTTCAGGGTAATAAGTCAGAAATTTTTCTTATTTTGCGGCAAAAAAGACAGAAATTCTTTTTGTTTTGTGGGAAAAAGACAGAAATTTTACTTATTTAGAGGCAATAAAGCAGAAATTCCCCTTATTTTGGAGCAAAAATGAAGAAATTTCCCTTTTTTATGGCAAAAAGGAATGCATTCTTCTTATTTTCAGGCAAAAAGGCAGAAATTTCTCGTATTATGGAGCAAAATTGCAGAAATTCCCCTAAATGTGGGGCCAAAAGTCAGAAATTCCCTATATGTTGGGGCAAAAAGACAGAAATTCTTCTTATTATGGGGCAAAACTCAGAAATTTCACATATTTTGGGGCAAAATTCCAGAAATTTTTCTTATTTTGGAGAAAAATTGCAGAAATTTCACTTATTTTAGGGCAAAATTGCAGAAATTTCACTTATTTCAGGGAAGAAAGGCAGAAATTTTCTTTATTTTGGGGCAAAAAGGCAGAAATTCCTAATATTTTGTGGCAAAAATGCAGAAATTCCCCTTATTTTGAGGTAAAAAGTCTGAAATTCCCCTTTTTTAGGGGCAGAAAGGCAGAAATATCTCTTATTTTGGGGCAAAATTGATTAAATTTCACTATTTTCAGTGTAATAAGTCAGAAATTTTGCTTATTTTGGGGCAAAAATGACAGAAATTTTCTTTGTTTTGAGGGAAAAAGACAGAAATTCCACTTATTTAGAGGCAAAAAAGCAGAAATTCCCCTTATTTTGGAGCAAAAATGAAGAAATTTCCCTTTTTTGTGGCAAAAGGTATAAATTCCCCTTATTTTCGGGCTAAAAAGCAGAAATTCCCCGTATTTTGGAGCAAAATTGTAGAAATTCCCCTAATTGTGGTGCAAAAAGGCAGAAATTCCCTATATGTTAGGGCAAAGAGACAGAAATTCTCCTTATTTTGGGGCAAAACTCAGAAATTCCACTTATTTTGGGGCAAAATTCCAGAAATTTCCCTCAATTTGGGGCAAAATTGGAGAAATTTCCCTCATTATGGGGCAAAAATTCAGAAATTTCACTTATTTCAGGGTAATAAGTCAGAAATTTTCTTTATTTTGGGGCCAAAAAGACAGAAATTCCCCTTTTTGGGAGGGGGAAAGAGAGAAATTTTACTTATTTAGAGGCAAAAAAGCAGAAATTCCCTTTATTTTGGAGCAAAATTGCAGAAATTTCTCTTTTTTATGGCAAAAAGGTATGCATTCTTCTTATTTTCGGGCAAAAAGGCAGAAATTCCCCGTATTTTAGAGCAAAATTGCAGAAATTCCCCTAATTGTGGGGCAAAAAGGCAAAATTTCCCTATATGTTGGGGCAAAAAGACAGAAATTCTCCTTATTTTGGGGCAAAACTCAAAAATTCCACTTATTTTTGGGCAAAATTCCAGAAATTTCCCTTATTTTGGGGCAAAATTGCAGAAATTTCACTTATTTTGGGGCAAAATTGCAGAAATTTCACTTATTTTGGGGCAAAATTGCAGAAATTTCACTTATTTCAGAAAAAAGGCAGAAATTTTCCTTATTTTGGGAAAAAAGGCAGAAATTCCTAATATTTTGAGGCATAAATGCAGAAATTCCCCTTATTTTGAGGTAAAAAGGATGAAATTCCCCTTATTTGGGGGCAATAAGGCAAAAATTTCTTTTATTTTGGGGCAAAATTGCAGAAATTTCATTTATTTCAGGGTAATAAGTCAGAAATTTTCTTTATTTTGGGGCAAAAAAGACAGGAATTCCCTTTGTTTTGGGGGAAAAATACAGAAATTACACTTATTTAGAGGCAAAAAAGCAGAAATTCCCCTTATTTTGGAGCAAAAATGAAGAAATTTCCTTTTTATGGCAAAAATGTTTGCATTCTTCTTATTTTTGGGCAAAAAGGCAGAAATTCCCCATATTTTGGAGCAAAATTGCAGAAATTCCCCCAATTGTGGGGCAAAAAGGCAGAAATTCTCTATATGTTGGGGCAAAAAGACAGAAATTCTTCTTATTTGGGGGAAAAACTCAGAAATTCCACTTATTTTGGGGCAAAATGCAGAAATTTCACTTATTTTGGGGCAAAATGCAGAAATTTCACTTATTTCAGGAAAAAAAGGCAGAAATTTTCCTTATATTGAGGCAAAAAGGCAGAAATTCCTAATATTTTGTAGCAAAAATGCAGAAATTCCCCTTATTTCGAGGTAAAAAGGTTGAAATTCCCTTTATTTGGTAGCAAAAAAGTAGAAATTTCCTTTATTTTGGGGCAAAATTGCAGAAATTTCACTTACTTCAGAGTAATAAGTCAGAATTTTTCCTTATTTTGGGGCAAAAAATAAAGAAATTCCCTTTGTATTGAGGGAAAAAAACAAAAATTCCACTTATTTAGAGGCAAAAATGCCGAAATTCCCCTTATTTTGGAGCAAAAATGAAGAAATTTCCCTTTTTTATGGCAAGAAGGTATGCATTCTTCTTATTTTCAAGCAAAAGGGCAGAAATTCCCCATATATTGGAGCAAAATTGCAGAAATTCCCCTAATTGTGGTGCAAAAGGCAGAAATTGCCTATATGTTGGGGCAAAACTCAGAAATTCCACTTATTTAGGGGCAAAATTCCAGAAATTTCCCTTATTTTGGGGCAAAATTGCAGAAATTTCACTTATTTTGGGGCAAAATTGCAGAAATTTCACTTATTTCAGGGAAAAAAAACAGAAATTTTCTTATTTTGGGGCAAAAAGGCAGAAATTAATATTTTGTGGCAAAAATGCAGAAATTCCTCTTATTTTGAGGTAAAAAGGCTGAAATTCCCCTTATTTTGGGGCAAAAAAGTAAAAATTTTCTTTATTTTGGGGCAAAATTGCAGAAATTTCACATATTTCAGGGTAGTCAGTCAGAAATTTTCCTTATTTTGGGGCAAAAAAGACAGGAATTCCCTTTGTTTTGGGGGAAAAAGACAGAAATTCCACTTATTTAGAGGCAAAAAAGCAGAAATTCCCTTTATTTAGGAGCAAAAATGAAGAAATTTTTCCTTTTTTAAGGCAAAAATGTATGCATTCTTTTTATTTTCGGGCAAAAAGGCAGAAATTCCATGTATTTTGGAGCAAAATTGCAGAAATTCCCCTAAATGTGGGGCAAAAATGCAGAAAATCTCTATATGTTGGGGCAAAAATACAGAAATTCTCTATATTTTGGGGCAAAACTCAGAAATTCCACTTATTTTGGGGCAAAATTCCAGAAATTTTCCTTATTTTGGGCAAAATTGCAGAAATTTCACTTATTTTTGGGCAAATATGCAGAAATTTCACTTATTTTGGGGCAAAATTGCAGAAATTTCACTTATTTCAGGGAAAAAAGGCAGAAATTTTCCTTATTTTGAAGCAAAAAGGCAGAAATTCCTAATATTTTGTTGCAAAAATGCAGAAATTCCCTTTATTTCGATGTAAAAAGTCTGAAATTTCCCTTTTTGGGGGCAAAAAGGCAGAAATTTCCCTTATATTGGGACAAAATTGCCAAAATTTCACTTATTTCAGGGTAAAAAGTCAGAATTTTTCCTTATTTTGGGGCAAAAAAGACAGAAATTCCCTTTCTTTTGGGGGAAAAAGACAGAAATTCCACTTATTTAGAGGCAAAAAAGCAGAAATTCCCCTTATTTTGGAGCAAAAATGAAGAAATTCCCCTAATTGTAGGGCAATAAGGCAGAAATTGCCTATATGTTGGGGCAAAAAGACAGAAATTCTCCTTATTTTGAGGCAAAACTCAGAAATTCCACTTATTTTGGAGCAAAATTTCAGAAATTTCCCTTATTTTGGGGCTAAATTGCAGACATTTCACTTATTTTGGGGCAAAATTGCAGAAATTTCACTTATTTCAGGGAAAAAAAGCAGAAATTTTCTTATTTTAGGGTAAAACGGCAGAAATTCCTAATATTTTGTGGCATAAATGCCGAAATTCCCCTTATTTTGAGGTAAAAAGGCTGAAATTCCTTTTATTTGGGGGCAATAAGGCAAAAATTTCCTTTATTTTGGGGCAAAATTGCAGAAATTTCACTTATTTAAGGGTAATATGTCAGAAATTTTCTTTATTTTGGGGCAAAAAAGACAGGAATTTCCTTTGTTTTGGGGGAAAAAGACAGAAATTCCACTTATTTAGAGGCAAAAAAGCAGAAATTCCCCTTACTTTGGAGCAAAAATGAAGAAATTTACTTTTTATGGCAAAAAGGTATGCATTCTTCTTATTTTCGGGCAAAAAGGCAGAAATTCCCCGTATTTTGGAGCAAAATTGCAGAAATTCCCCTAATAGTGGGGCAAAAAGGCAGAAAATCTCTATATGTTGGGGAAAAAAAAGAAATTCTTTTTATTTTGAGGCAAAACTAAGAAATTCCACTTATTTAGGGGCAAAATTCCAGAAATTTCCCTTATTTTAGGACAAAATTGCAGAAATTTCACTTATTTTGGGACAAAATTGCAGAAATTTCACTTATTTCAGGGAAAAAAGGAGAAATTTTCTTATTTTGGGGCAAAAAGGCAGAAATTCCTAATATTTTGTGGCAAAAATGCAGAAATTCACCTTATTTTGAGGTAAAAAGGCTGAAATTCCCCTTATTTGGGGGCAAAAAGGCAGAATTTTCCCTTATTTTGGGGCAAAATTGCAGAAATTTCACTTACGTCAGGGTAATAAGTCAGAATTTTTCCTTATTTTGGTGCAAAAATACAAAAAATCCCTTTGTTTTGGGGGAAAAAAACAGAAATTCCACTTATTTAGAGGCAAAAAAGCAGAAATTCCTTTTTTTGGAGCAAAAATGAAGGAATTTCTCTTTTATGGCAAAAAGGTATGCATTCTTCTTATTTTCGGGCAAAAAGGCTGAAATTCCCCGTATTTTGGAGCAAAATTGCAGAAATTCCCCTAAATGTGGGGCCAAAAGGCAGAAATTCCCTATATGTTGGGACAAAAAGACAGAATTTCTCCTTATTTTGGGGCAAAACTCAGAAATTTCACATATTTTGGGGCAAAATTCCAGAAATTTTTCTTATTTTGGAGAAAAATTGCAGAAATTTCACTTATTTTGGGGCAAAATTGCAAAAATTTCTCTTATTTTGGGGCAAAATTGCAGAAATTTCACTTATTTCAGGGACAAAAAGCAGAAATTTTCTTATTTTGGGGCAAAAAGGCAGAAATTTCTCATATTTTGTGGCAAAAATGCAGAAATTCCCCTTATTTTGAGGTAAAAAAGCTGGAATTCCCCTAATTGGGTTCAAAAAGGCAGAAATGTCTTTTTTTTTTTGGGAAAAAATTGCAGAAATTTCACTTATTTCAGGGTAATAAGTCAGAAATTTTTCTTATTTTGCGGCAAAAAAGACAGAAATTCTTTTTGTTTTGTGGGAAAAAGACAGAAATTTTACTTATTTAGAGGCAATAAAGCAGAAATTCCCCTTATTTTGGAGCAAAAATGAAGAAATTTCCCTTTTTTTATGGCAAAAAGGAATGCATTCTTCGTATTTTCAGGCAAAAATGCAGAAATTTCCCGTATTTTGGAGCAAAATTGCAGAAATTCCCCTAAATGTGGGGCCAAAAGGCAGAAATTCCCTATATGTTGGGGCAAAAAGACTGAAATTCTTCTTATTATGGGGCAAAACTCAGAAATTTCACATATTTTGGGGCAAAATTCCAGAAATTTTTCTTATTTTGGAGAAAAATTGCAGAAATTTCACTTATTTTAGGGCAAAATTGCAGAAATTTCACTTATTTCATGGAAGAAAGGCAGAAATTTTCCTTATTTTGGGGCAAAAAGGCAGAAATTCCTAATATTTTGTGGCAAAAATGCAGAAATTCCCCTTATTTTGAGGTAAAAAGTCTGAAATTCCCCTTTTTTAGGGGCAGAAAGGCAGAAATTTCTCTTATTTTGGGGCAAAATTGATGAAATTTCACTATTTTCAGTGTAATAAGTCAGAAATTTTGCTTATTTTGGGGCAAAAATGACAGAAATTTTCTTTGTTTTGAGGGAAAAAGACAGAAATTCCACTTATTTAGAGGCAAAAAAGCAGAAATTCCCCTTATTTTGGAGCAAAAATGAAGAAATTTTCTTTTTTGTGGCAAAAGGTATAAATTCCCCTTATTTTCGGGCTAAAAAGCAGAAATTCCCCGTATTTTGGAGCAATATTGTAGAAATTCCCCTAATTGTGGTGCAAAAAGGCAGAAATTCCCTATATGTTAGGGCAAAGAGACAGAAATTCTCCTTATTTTGGGGCAAAACTCAGAAATTCCACTTATTTTGGGGCAAAATTCCAGAAATTTCCCTTAATTTGGGGCAAAATTGGAGAAATTTCCCTCATTTTGGGGCAAAATTTCAGAAATTTCACATATTTCAGGGTAATAAGTCAGAAATTTTCTTTATTTTGGGGCCAAAAAGACAGAAATTCCCTTTTTTGGGGGGGGAAAAGAGAGAAATTTTACTTATTTAGAGGCAAAAAAGCAGAAATTCCCCTTATTTTGGAGCAAAATTGCAGAAATTTCTTTTTTTTATGGCAAAAAGGTATGCATTCTTCTTATTTTCGGGCAAAAAGGCAGAAATTCCCCGTATTTTAGAGCAAAATTGCAGAAATTCCCCTAATTGTGGGGCAAAAAAGAAAAATTTCCCTATATATTGGGGCAAAAAGACAGAAATTCTCCTTATTTTGGGGCAAAACTCAAAAATTCCACTTATTTTTGGGCAAAATTCCAGAAATTTCCCTTATTTTGGGGCAAAATTGCAGAAATTTCACTTATTTTGGGGCAAAATTGCAGAAATTTCACTTATTTCAGAAAAAAAAGCAGAAATTTTCTTATTTTGGGGCAAAAAGGCAGAAATTAATAATATTTTGTGGCAAAAATGCAGAAATTCCTCTTATTTTGAGGTAAAAAGGCTGAAATTCCCCTTATTTGGGGGCAAGAAGGCAAAAAATTTTTTTTATTTTGGGGCAAAATTGCAGAAATTTCACTTATTTCAGGGTAGTAAGTCAGAAATTTTCCTTATTTTGGGGCAAAAAAGAAAGGAATTCCTTTTGTTTTGGGGGAAAAAGACAGAAATTCCACTTATTTAGAGGCAAAAATGCAGAAATTTTCCTTATTTTGGAGCAAAAATGAAGAAATTCGCCATTTTTATGGCAAAAAGGTATGCATTCTTCTTATTTTCGGGCAAAAAGGCAGTAATTCCCTGTATTTTGGAGCAAAATTGCAGAAATTCCCCTAATTGTTTGGCAAAAAGGCAGAAATTCTCTATATGTTGGGGCAAAAAGACAGAAATTCTTCTTATTTTGGGGCAAAACTCAGAAATTCCACTTATTTTGGGGCAAAATTCCAGAAATTTCCCTTAATTTGGGGCAAAATTGCAGAAATTTCACTTATTTTGGGGCAAAATTGCAGAAATTTCACTTATTTTGGGGCAAAATTGCAGAAATTTCACTTATTTCAGAAAAAAGGCAGAAATTTTCCTTATTTTGGGAAAAAAGGCAGAAATTCCTAATATTTTGTGACAAAAATGCAGAAATTCTTCTTTTTTTGAGGTAAAAAGGCTGAAATTCCCCTTATTTGGGGGCAAAAAGGCAGAAATTTCCCTAATTTTGAGGCAAAATTGCAGAAATTTCACTTATTTCAGGGAAAAAAAGCAGAAATTTTCTTATTTTGGGGCAAAAAGGCAGAAATTCCTAATATTTTGAGGCATAAATGCAGAAATTCCCCTTATTTTGAGGTAAAAAGGCTGAAATTCCCCTTATTTGGGGGCAATAAGGCAAAAATTTCTTTTATTTTGGGGCAAAATTGCAGAAATTTCACTTATTTCAGGGTAATAAGTCAGAAATTTTCTTTATTTTGGGGCAAAAAAGACAGGAATTCCCTTTGTTTGGGGTGAAAAATACATAAATTCCACTTATTTAGAGGCAAAAAAGCAGAAATTCCCCTTATTTTGGAGCAAAAATGAAGAAATTTCCTTTTTATGGCAAAAAATATTTGCATTCTTCTTATTTTTGGGCAAAAAGGCAGAAATTCCACATATTTTGGAGCAAAATTGCAGAAATTGCCCCAATTGTGGGGCAAAAAGGCTGAAATTCTCTATATGTTGGGGCAAAAAGACAGAAATTCTTCTTATTTTGGGGCAAAACTCAGAAATTCCACTTATTTTGGGGCAAAATGCAGAAATTTCACTTATTTTGGGGCAAAATGCAGAAATTTCACTTATTTCAGGAAAAAAAGGCAGAAATTTTTCTTATATTGAGGCAAAAAGGCAGAAATTCTTAATATTTTGTAGCAAAAATGCAGAAATTCCCCTTATTTCGAGGTAAAAAGGTTGAAATTCCCTTTATTTGGTAGCAAAAAAGTAGAAATTTCCCTTATTTTGGGGCAAAATTGCAGAAATTTCACTTATTTCAGGGTAATAAGTCAGAAATTTTCTTTATTTTGGGGCAAAAAGGACAGGAATTTCCTTTGTTTTGGGGGAAAAATACAGAAATTCCACTTATTTAGAGGCAAAAAAATAGAAATTCCCTTTATTTTGGAGCAAAAATGAAGAAATTTCTTTTTTATGGCAAAAATGTTTGCATTCTTCTTATTTTCGGGCAAAAAGGCAGAAATTCCCCATATTTTGGAGCAAAATTGCAGAAATTCCCCCAATTGTGGGGCAAAAAGGCAGAAATTCTCTATATGTTGGGGCAAAAAGACAGAAATTCTTCTTATTTTGAAGCAAAACTCAGAAATTCCACTTATTTTGAAGCAAAATTCCAGAAATTTCCCTTATTTTAGGACAAAATTGCAGAAATTTCACTTATTTTGGGGCAAAATTGCAGAAATTTCAATTATTTCAGGGAAAAAAGCAGAAATTTTCTTATTTTGGGGCAAAAAGGCAGAAATTCCTAATATTTTGTGGCAAAAATTCGGAAATTCCCCTTATTTTGAGGTAAAAAGGCTGAAATTCCCCTTATTTGGGGGCAAAAATGCAGAAATTCCCCTTATTTTGAGGTAAAAAGGCTGAAATTCCCTTTATTTGGGGGAAAAAAGGCAAAAATTTCCTTTATTTTGGGGCAAAATTGCAGAAATTTCACATATTTCAGTGTAATAAGTCAGAAATTTTCCTTATTTTGGGGCAAAAAAGACAGGAATTCCCTTTGTTTTGGAGGAAAAAGACAGAAATTCCACTTATTTAGAGGCAAAAAAGCAGAAATTCCCCTTATTTTGGAGCAAAAATGAAGAAATTTCCCTTTTTTATGGCAAAAAGTTATGCATTCTTCTTATTTTCGGGCAAAAAGGCAGAAATTTTCCGTATTTTGGAGCAAAATTGCAGAAATTTCCTTAATTGTGGGACAAAAATGCAGAAATTCTCTATATGTTGGGGCAAAAAGACAGAAATTCTCCTTATTTTGTGTCAAAACTCAGAAATTCCACTTATTTTGGGGCAAAATTCCAGAAATTTCCTTTAATTTGGGGCAAAATTGCAGAAATTTCACTTATTTTTGGGCAAAATTGCAGAAATTTCACTTATTTTGGGGCAAAATTGCAGAAATTTCACTTATTTCAGAGAAAAAAGAAAAAATTTCCTTATTTTGGGGCAAAAAGGAAGAAATTCCTAATATTTTGTGACAAACATGCAGAAATTCTCCTTATTTTGAGGTAAAAAGGCTGAAATTCCCCTTATTTGGAATCAAAAATGCAGAAAATTCCCTAATTTTGGGGCAAAATTGCAAAAATTTAACTTACTTCACGGTAATAAGTCAGAATTTTTCCTTATTTTGGGGCAAAAAAGACAGAAATTCCCTTTGTCTTGGGGGAAAAAGACAGAAATTCCACTTATATGAAGGCCAAAAAGCAGAAATTCCCCTTATTTTGGAGCAAAAATAAAGAAATTTCTCTTTTTTATGGCAAAAAGTTATGCATTCTTCTTATTTTCGGGCAAAAAGGCAGAAATTCCCCGTATTTTGGAGCAAAATTGCAGAAATTCCCCTAATTGTGGGGCAAAAAGGCAGATATTCCCCGTATTTTGGAGCAAAATTGAAGAAATTCCCCTAAATGTTGGGCAAAAAGGCAGAAATTGCCTATATGTTGGGGCAAAAAGACAGAAATTCTCCTTATTTTGGGGCAAAATTCCAGAAATTTTCCTTATTTTGGGGCAAAATTGAAGAAATTTCACTTATTTTGGGGCAAAATTGCAGAAATTTCACTTATTTTGGGGCAAAATTGCAGAAATTTTACTTATTTCAGAGAAAAAAGGCAGAAATTTTCCTTATTTTGGGGCAAAAAGCAGATATTCCTAATATTTTGTGGCAAAAATGCAGAAATTCCCCTTATTTTGAGGTAAAAAGGCTGAAATTCGCATTATTTGGGGCAAAAAGGCAGAAATTTCCCTAATTTTGCAGCAAAAGTGCAGGAATTTCACGTACTTCAGGGTAATAAGTCAGAATTTTTCCTTATTTTGGGGAAAAAAAGACAGAAATTCCCTTTGTTTTGGGAGAAAAAAACAGAAATTCCACTTATTTAGAGGCAAAAAAGCAGAAATTCCCCTTATTTTGGAGCAAAAATGAAGAAATTTCCCTTTTTTATGGCAAAAAGGTATGCATTCTTCTTATTTTCGGGCAAAAAGGCAGAAATTCTCGGTATTTTGGAGCAAAATTGCAGAAATTCCCCTAATTGTGAGGCAAAAAGGCAGAAAATCTCTATATGTTGGGGAAAAAAAAGAAATTCTTTTTATTTTGAGGCAAAACTAAGAAATTCCACTTATTTAGGGGCAAAATTCCAGAAATTTCCCTTATTTTAGGACAAAATTGCAGAAATTTCACTTATTTTGGGACAAAATTGCAGAAATTTCACTTATTTCAGGGAAAAAAGGAGAAATTTTCTTATTTTGGGGCAAAAAGGCAGAAATTCCTAATATTTTGTGGCAAAAATGCAGAAATTCACCTTATTTTGAGGTAAAAAGGCTGAAATTCCCCTTATTTGGGGGCAAAAAGGCAGAATTTTCCCTTATTTTGGGGCAAAATTGCAGAAATTTCACTTACGTCAGGGTAATAAGTCAGAATTTTTCCGTATTTTGGTGCAAAAATACAAAAAATCCCTTTGTTTTGGGGGAAAAAAACAGAAATTCCACTTATTTAGAGGCAAAAAGCAGAAATTCCTTTTTTTGGAGCAAAAATGAAGGAATTTCTTTTTTATGGCAAAAAGGTATGCATTCTTCTTATTTTCGGGCAAAAAGGCTGAAATTCCCCGTATTTTGGAGCAAAATTGCAGAAATTCCCCTAAATGTGGGGCCAAAAGGCAGAAATTCCCTATATGTTGGGACAAAAAGACAGAATTTCTCCTTATTTTGGGGCAAAACTCAGAAATTTCACATATTTTGGGGCAAAATTCCAGAAATTTTTCTTATTTTGGAGAAAAATTGCAGAAATTTCACTTATTTTGGGGCAAAATTGCAAAAATTTCTCTTATTTTGGGGCAAAATTGCAGAAATTTCACTTATTTCAGGGACAAAAAGCAGAAATTTTCTTATTTTGGGGCAAAAAGGCAGAAATTTCTCATATTTTGTGGCAAAAATGCAGAAATTCCCCTTATTTTGAGGTAAAAAAGCTGGAATTCCCCTAATTGGGTTCAAAAAGGCAGAAATGTCTTTTTTTTTTTTGGGAAAAAATTGCAGAAATTTCACTTATTTCAGGGTAATAAGTCAGAAATTTTTCTTATTTTGCGGCAAAAAAGACAGAAATTCTTTTTGTTTTGTGGGAAAAAGACAGAAATTTTACTTATTTAGAGGCAATAAAGCAGAAATTCCCCTTATTTTGGAGCAAAAATGAAGAAATTTCCCTTTTTTTATGGCAAAAAGGAATGCATTCTTCGTATTTTCAGGCAAAAAGGCAGAAATTTCCCGTATTTTGGAGCAAAATTGCAGAAATTCCCCTAAATGTGGGGCCAAAAGGCAGAAATTCCCTATATGTTGGGGCAAAAAGACTGAAATTCTTCTTATTATGGGGCAAAACTCAGAAATTTCACATATTTTGGGGCAAAATTCCAGAAATTTTTCTTATTTTGGAGAAAAATTGCAGAAATTTCACTTATTTTAGGGCAAAATTGCAGAAATTTCACTTATTTCATGGAAGAAAGGCAGAAATTTTCCTTATTTTGGGGCAAAAAGGCAGAAATTCCTAATATTTTGTGGCAAAAATGCAGAAATTCCCCTTATTTTGAGGTAAAAAGTCTGAAATTCCCCTTTTTTAGGGGCAGAAAGGCAGAAATTTCTCTTATTTTGGGGCAAAATTGATGAAATTTCACTATTTTCAGTGTAATAAGTCAGAAATTTTGCTTATTTTGGGGCAAAAATGACAGAAATTTTCTTTGTTTTGAGGGAAAAAGACAGAAATTCCACTTATTTAGAGGCAAAAAAGCAGAAATTCCCCTTATTTTGGAGCAAAAATGAAGAAATTTTCTTTTTTGTGGCAAAAGGTATAAATTCCCCTTATTTTCGGGCTAAAAAGCAGAAATTCCCCGTATTTTGGAGCAATATTGTAGAAATTCCCCTAATTGTGGTGCAAAAAGGCAGAAATTCCCTATATGTTAGGGCAAAGAGACAGAAATTCTCCTTATTTTGGGGCAAAACTCAGAAATTCCACTTATTTTGGGGCAAAATTCCAGAAATTTCCCTTAATTTGGGGCAAAATTGGAGAAATTTCCCTCATTTTGGGGCAAAATTTCAGAAATTTCACATATTTCAGGGTAATAAGTCAGAAATTTTCTTTATTTTGGGGCCAAAAAGACAGAAATTCCCTTTTTTGGGGGGGGAAAAGAGAGAAATTTTACTTATTTAGAGGCAAAAAAGCAGAAATTCCCCTTATTTTGGAGCAAAATTGCAGAAATTTCTTTTTTTTATGGCAAAAAGGTATGCATTCTTCTTATTTTCGGGCAAAAAGGCAGAAATTCCCCGTATTTTAGAGCAAAATTGCAGAAATTCCCCTAATTGTGGGGCAAAAAAGAAAAATTTCCCTATATATTGGGGCAAAAAGACAGAAATTCTCCTTATTTTGGGGCAAAACTCAAAAATTCCACTTATTTTTGGGCAAAATTCCAGAAATTTCCCTTATTTTGGGGCAAAATTGCAGAAATTTCACTTATTTTGGGGCAAAATTGCAGAAATTTCACTTATTTCAGAAAAAAAAAAGCAGAAATTTTCTTATTTTGGGGCAAAAAGGCAGAAATTAATAATATTTTGTGGCAAAAATGCAGAAATTCCTCTTATTTTGAGGTAAAAAGGCTGAAATTCCCCTTATTTGGGGGCAAGAAGGCAAAAAATTTTTTTTATTTTGGGGCAAAATTGCAGAAATTTCACTTATTTCAGGGTAGTAAGTCAGAAATTTTCCTTATTTTGGGGCAAAAAAGAAAGGAATTCCTTTTGTTTTGGGGGAAAAAGACAGAAATTCCACTTATTTAGAGGCAAAAATGCAGAAATTTTCCTTATTTTGGAGCAAAAATGAAGAAATTCGCCATTTTTATGGCAAAAAGGTATGCATTCTTCTTATTTTCGGGCAAAAAGGCAGTAATTCCCTGTATTTTGGAGCAAAATTGCAGAAATTCCCCTAATTGTTTGGCAAAAAGGCAGAAATTCTCTATATGTTGGGGCAAAAAGACAGAAATTCTTCTTATTTTGGGGCAAAACTCAGAAATTCCACTTATTTTGGGGCAAAATTCCAGAAATTTCCCTTAATTTGGGGCAAAATTGCAGAAATTTCACTTATTTTGGGGCAAAATTGCAGAAATTTCACTTATTTTGGGGCAAAATTGCAGAAATTTCACTTATTTCAGAAAAAAGGCAGAAATTTTCCTTATTTTGGGAAAAAAGGCAGAAATTCCTAATATTTTGTGACAAAAATGCAGAAATTCTTCTTTTTTTGAGGTAAAAAGGCTGAAATTCCCCTTATTTGGGGGCAAAAAGGCAGAAATTTCCCTAATTTTGAGGCAAAATTGCAGAAATTTCACTTATTTCAGGGAAAAAAAGCAGAAATTTTCTTATTTTGGGGCAAAAAGGCAGAAATTCCTAATATTTTGAGGCATAAATGCAGAAATTCCCCTTATTTTGAGGTAAAAAGGCTGAAATTCCCCTTATTTGGGGGCAATAAGGCAAAAATTTCTTTTATTTTGGGGCAAAATTGCAGAAATTTCACTTATTTCAGGGTAATAAGTCAGAAATTTTCTTTATTTTGGGGCAAAAAAGACAGGAATTCCCTTTGTTTGGGGTGAAAAATACATAAATTCCACTTATTTAGAGGCAAAAAAGCAGAAATTCCCCTTATTTTGGAGCAAAAATGAAGAAATTTCCTTTTTATGGCAAAAAATATTTGCATTCTTCTTATTTTTGGGCAAAAAGGCAGAAATTCCACATATTTTGGAGCAAAATTGCAGAAATTGCCCCAATTGTGGGGCAAAAAGGCTGAAATTCTCTATATGTTGGGGCAAAAAGACAGAAATTCTTCTTATTTTGGGGCAAAACTCAGAAATTCCACTTATTTTGGGGCAAAATGCAGAAATTTCACTTATTTTGGGGCAAAATGCAGAAATTTCACTTATTTCAGGAAAAAAAGGCAGAAATTTTTCTTATATTGAGGCAAAAAGGCAGAAATTCTTAATATTTTGTAGCAAAAATGCAGAAATTCCCCTTATTTCGAGGTAAAAAGGTTGAAATTCCCTTTATTTGGTAGCAAAAAAGTAGAAATTTCCCTTATTTTGGGGCAAAATTGCAGAAATTTCACTTATTTCAGGGTAATAAGTCAGAAATTTTCTTTATTTTGGGGCAAAAAGGACAGGAATTTCCTTTGTTTTGGGGGAAAAATACAGAAATTCCACTTATTTAGAGGCAAAAAAATAGAAATTCCCTTTATTTTGGAGCAAAAATGAAGAAATTTCTTTTTTATGGCAAAAATGTTTGCATTCTTCTTATTTTCGGGCAAAAAGGCAGAAATTCCCCATATTTTGGAGCAAAATTGCAGAAATTCCCCCAATTGTGGGGCAAAAAGGCAGAAATTCTCTATATGTTGGGGCAAAAAGACAGAAATTCTTCTTATTTTGAAGCAAAACTCAGAAATTCCACTTATTTTGAAGCAAAATTCCAGAAATTTCCCTTATTTTAGGACAAAATTGCAGAAATTTCACTTATTTTGGGGCAAAATTGCAGAAATTTCAATTATTTCAGGGAAAAAAGCAGAAATTTTCTTATTTTGGGGCAAAAAGGCAGAAATTCCTAATATTTTGTGGCAAAAATTCGGAAATTCCCCTTATTTTGAGGTAAAAAGGCTGAAATTCCCCTTATTTGGGGGCAAAAATGCAGAAATTCCCCTTATTTTGAGGTAAAAAGGCTGAAATTCCCTTTATTTGGGGGAAAAAAGGCAAAAATTTCCTTTATTTTGGGGCAAAATTGCAGAAATTTCACATATTTCAGTGTAATAAGTCAGAAATTTTCCTTATTTTGGGGCAAAAAAGACAGGAATTCCCTTTGTTTTGGAGGAAAAAGACAGAAATTCCACTTATTTAGAGGCAAAAAAGCAGAAATTCCCCTTATTTTGGAGCAAAAATGAAGAAATTTCCCTTTTTTATGGCAAAAAGGTATGCATTCTTCTTATTTTCGGGCAAAAAGGCAGAAATTCCCCGTATTTTAGAGCAAAATTGCAGAAATTCCCCTAATTGTGGGGCAAAAAAGAAAAATTTCCCTATATATTGGGGCAAAAAGACAGAAATTCTCCTTATTTTGGGGCAAAACTCAAAAATTCCACTTATTTTTGGGCAAAATTCCAGAAATTTCCCTTATTTTGGGGCAAAATTGCAGAAATTTCACTTATTTTGGGGCAAAATTGCAGAAATTTCACTTATTTCAGAAAAAAAAAGCAGAAATTTTCTTATTTTGGGGCAAAAAGGCAGAAATTAATAATATTTTGTGGCAAAAATGCAGAAATTCCTCTTATTTTGAGGTAAAAAGGCTGAAATTCCCCTTATTTGGGGGCAAGAAGGCAAAAAATTTTTTTTATTTTGGGGCAAAATTGCAGAAATTTCACTTATTTCAGGGTAGTAAGTCAGAAATTTTCCTTATTTTGGGGCAAAAAAGAAAGGAATTCCTTTTGTTTTGGGGGAAAAAGACAGAAATTCCACTTATTTAGAGGCAAAAATGCAGAAATTTTCCTTATTTTGGAGCAAAAATGAAGAAATTCGCCATTTTTATGGCAAAAAGGTATGCATTCTTCTTATTTTCGGGCAAAAAGGCAGTAATTCCCTGTATTTTGGAGCAAAATTGCAGAAATTCCCCTAATTGTTTGGCAAAAAGGCAGAAATTCTCTATATGTTGGGGCAAAAAGACAGAAATTCTTCTTATTTTGGGGCAAAACTCAGAAATTCCACTTATTTTGGGGCAAAATTCCAGAAATTTCCCTTAATTTGGGGCAAAATTGCAGAAATTTCACTTATTTTGGGGCAAAATTGCAGAAATTTCACTTATTTTGGGGCAAAATTGCAGAAATTTCACTTATTTCAGAAAAAAGGCAGAAATTTTCCTTATTTTGGGAAAAAAGGCAGAAATTCCTAATATTTTGTGACAAAAATGCAGAAATTCTTCTTTTTTTGAGGTAAAAAGGCTGAAATTCCCCTTATTTGGGGGCAAAAAGGCAGAAATTTCCCTAATTTTGAGGCAAAATTGCAGAAATTTCACTTATTTCAGGGAAAAAAAGCAGAAATTTTCTTATTTTGGGGCAAAAAGGCAGAAATTCCTAATATTTTGAGGCATAAATGCAGAAATTCCCCTTATTTTGAGGTAAAAAGGCTGAAATTCCCCTTATTTGGGGGCAATAAGGCAAAAATTTCTTTTATTTTGGGGCAAAATTGCAGAAATTTCACTTATTTCAGGGTAATAAGTCAGAAATTTTCTTTATTTTGGGGCAAAAAAGACAGGAATTCCCTTTGTTTGGGGTGAAAAATACATAAATTCCACTTATTTAGAGGCAAAAAAATAGAAATTCCCTTTATTTTGGAGCAAAAATGAAGAAATTTCTTTTTTATGGCAAAAATGTTTGCATTCTTCTTATTTTCGGGCAAAAAGGCAGAAATTCCCCATATTTTGGAGCAAAATTGCAGAAATTCCCCCAATTGTGGGGCAAAAAGGCAGAAATTCTCTATATGTTGGGGCAAAAAGACAGAAATTCTTCTTATTTTGAAGCAAAACTCAGAAATTCCACTTATTTTGAAGCAAAATTCCAGAAATTTCCCTTATTTTAGGACAAAATTGCAGAAATTTCACTTATTTTGGGGCAAAATTGCAGAAATTTCAATTATTTCAGGGAAAAAAGCAGAAATTTTCTTATTTTGGGGCAAAAAGGCAGAAATTCCTAATATTTTGTGGCAAAAATTCGGAAATTCCCCTTATTTTGAGGTAAAAAGGCTGAAATTCCCCTTATTTGGGGGCAAAAATGCAGAAATTCCCCTTATTTTGAGGTAAAAAGGCTGAAATTCCCTTTATTTGGGGGAAAAAAGGCAAAAATTTCCTTTATTTTGGGGCAAAATTGCAGAAATTTCACATATTTCAGTGTAATAAGTCAGAAATTTTCCTTATTTTGGGGCAAAAAAGACAGGAATTCCCTTTGTTTTGGAGGAAAAAGACAGAAATTCCACTTATTTAGAGGCAAAAAAGCAGAAATTCCCCTTATTTTGGAGCAAAAATGAAGAAATTTCCCTTTTTTATGGCAAAAAGTTATGCATTCTTCTTATTTTCGGGCAAAAAGGCAGAAATTTTCCGTATTTTGGAGCAAAATTGCAGAAATTTCCTTAATTGTGGGACAAAAATGCAGAAATTCTCTATATGTTGGGGCAAAAAGACAGAAATTCTCCTTATTTTGTGTCAAAACTCAGAAATTCCACTTATTTTGGGGCAAAATTCCAGAAATTTCCTTTAATTTGGGGCAAAATTGCAGAAATTTCACTTATTTTTGGGCAAAATTGCAGAAATTTCACTTATTTTGGGGCAAAATTGCAGAAATTTCACTTATTTCAGAGAAAAAAGAAAAAATTTCCTTATTTTGGGGCAAAAAGGAAGAAATTCCTAATATTTTGTGACAAACATGCAGAAATTCTCCTTATTTTGAGGTAAAAAGGCTGAAATTCCCCTTATTTGGAATCAAAAATGCAGAAAATTCCCTAATTTTGGGGCAAAATTGCAAAAATTTAACTTACTTCACGGTAATAAGTCAGAATTTTTCCTTATTTTGGGGCAAAAAAGACAGAAATTCCCTTTGTCTTGGGGGAAAAAGACAGAAATTCCACTTATATGAAGGCCAAAAAGCAGAAATTCCCCTTATTTTGGAGCAAAAATAAAGAAATTTCTCTTTTTTATGGCAAAAAGTTATGCATTCTTCTTATTTTCGGGCAAAAAGGCAGAAATTCCCCGTATTTTGGAGCAAAATTGCAGAAATTCCCCTAATTGTGGGGCAAAAAGGCAGATATTCCCCGTATTTTGGAGCAAAATTGAAGAAATTCCCCTAAATGTTGGGCAAAAAGGCAGAAATTGCCTATATGTTGGGGCAAAAAGACAGAAATTCTCCTTATTTTGGGGCAAAATTCCAGAAATTTTCCTTATTTTGGGGCAAAATTGAAGAAATTTCACTTATTTTGGGGCAAAATTGCAGAAATTTCACTTATTTTGGGGCAAAATTGCAGAAATTTTACTTATTTCAGAGAAAAAAGGCAGAAATTTTCCTTATTTTGGGGCAAAAAGCAGATATTCCTAATATTTTGTGGCAAAAATGCAGAAATTCCCCTTATTTTGAGGTAAAAAGGCTGAAATTCGCATTATTTGGGGCAAAAAGGCAGAAATTTCCCTAATTTTGCAGCAAAAGTGCAGGAATTTCACGTACTTCAGGGTAATAAGTCAGAATTTTTCCTTATTTTGGGGAAAAAAAGACAGAAATTCCCTTTGTTTTGGGAGAAAAAAACAGAAATTCCACTTATTTAGAGGCAAAAAAGCAGAAATTCCCCTTATTTTGGAGCAAAAATGAAGAAATTTCCCTTTTTTATGGCAAAAAGGTATGCATTCTTCTTATTTTCGGGCAAAAAGGCAGAAATTCTCTGTATTTTGGAGCAAAATTGCAGAAATTCCCCTAATTGTGAGGCAAAAAGGCAGAAATTCCCTATATGTTGGGGCAAAAAGACAGAAATTCTCCATTTTTTGGGGCAAAACTCAGAAATTCCACTTATTTTGTGGCAAAATTCCAGAAATTTCCCTTATTTTGGGGCAAAATTGCAGAAATTTCACTTATTTTGGGGCAAAATTGCAGAAATTTCACTTATTTCAGGGAAAAAAAGCAGAAATTTTCTTATTTTGGGGCAAAAAGGCAGAAATTAATAATATTTTGTGGCAAAAATGCAGAAATTCCCCTTATTTTGAGGTAAAAGGGCTGAAATTCCCCTTATTTGGGGGCAAAAAAGAAAAAATTTCCTTTATTTTGAGGCAAAATTGCAGAAATTTCACATATTTCAGGGTAGTCAGTCAGAAATTTTCCTTGTTTTGGTTCAAAAAAGACAGGAATTCCCTTTGTTTTGGGGGAAAAAGACAGAAATTCCACTTATTTAGAGGCAAAAAAGCAGAAATTCCCTTTATTTAGGAGCAAAAATGAAGAAATTTCCCTAATTATGGGGCAAAAAGGCAGAAATTGCCTATATGTTGGGGCAAAAAGACAGAAATTCTCCTTATTTTGATGCAAAACTCAGAAATTAAACTTATTTTTGGGCAAAATTCCAGAAATTTCCCTTATTTTGTGGCAAAATAGCAGACATTTCACTTATTTTGGGGCAAAATTGCAGAAATTTCACTTATTTCAGGGAAAAAAAGCAGAAATTTTCTTATTTTAGGGTAAAACGGCAGAAATTCCTAATATTTTGTGGCATAAATGCAGAAATTCCCCTTATTTTGAGGTAAAAAGGCTGAAATTCCTTTTATTTGGGGGCAATAAGGCAAAAATTTCCTTTAATTTGGGGCAAAATTGCAGAAATTTCACTTATTTAAGGGTAATAAGTCAGAAATTTTCTTTATTTTGGGGCAAAAAAGACAGGAATTCCCTTTGTTTTGGGGGAAAAAGACAGAAATTCCAATTATTTAAAGGCAAAAAAGCAGAAATTCCCCTTATTTTGGAGCAAAAATGAAGAAATTTACTTTTTATGGCAAAAAGGTATGCATTCTTCTTATTTTTGGGCAAAAAGGCAGAAATTCCCTGTATTTTGGAGCAAAATTGCAGAAATTCCCCTAATAGTGGGGCAAAAAGGCAGAAAATCTCTATATGTTGGGGAAAAAAAAAAATTCTTTTTATTTTGGGGCAAAACTCAGAAATTCCACTTATTTAGGGGCAAAATTCCAGAAATTTCCCTTATTTTGGGACAAAATTGCAGAAATTTCACTTATTTTGGGGCAAAATTGCAGAAATTTCACTTATTTCAGGGAAAAAGGAGAAATTTTCTTATTTTGGGGCAAAAAGGCAGAAATTCCTAATATTTTGTGGCAAAAATGCAGAAATTCACCTTATTTTGAGGTAAAAAGGCTGAAATTCCCCTTATTTGGGGGCAAAAAGGCAGAATTTTCCCTTATTTTGGGGCAAAATTGCAGAAATTTCACTTATTTTGGGGCAAAATTGCAGAAATTTCACTTATTTCAGGGAAAAAAGGAGAAATTTTCTTATTTTGGGGCAAAAAGGCAGAAATTCCTAATATTTTGTGGCAAAAATGCAGAAATTCACCTTATTTTGAGGTAAAAAGGCTGAAATTCCCCTTATTTGGGGGCAAAAAGGCAGAATTTTTCTCTTATTTTGGGGCAAAATTGCAGAAATTTCACTTACTTCAGGGTAATAAGTCAGAATTTTTCCTTATTTTGGTGCAAAAATACAAAAAATTCCTTTGTTTTTGGGGAAAAAAACAGAAATTCCACTTATTTAGAGGCAAAAAAGCAGAAATTCCTTTTTTTGGAGCAAAAATGAAGGAATTTCTTTTTTATGGCAAAATGGTATGCATTCTTCTTATTTTCGGGCAAAAAGGCTGAAATTCCCCGTATTTTGGAGCAAAATTGCAGAAATTCCCCTAATTGTGGGGCAAAAAGGCAGAAATTCTCTATATGTTGGGGCAAAAAACAGAAATTCTTCTTATTTTGGGGCAAAACTCAGAAATTTCACCTATTTTGGGGCAAAATTCCAGAAATTTCCCTTATTTTGGGGCAAAATTGCAGAAATTTCACTTATTTTGGGGCAAATTTGCAGAAATTTCACTTATTTTGGGGCAAAACTGCAGAAATTTCACTTATTTCAGTGAAAAAAGCAGAAATTTTCCTTATTTTGGGGCAAAAAGGCAGAAATTCCTAATATTTTGTGGCAAAAATGCAGAAATTCCCCATATTTCGAGGTAAAAAGGCTGAAATTCCACTTATTTGGGGGCAAAAAGGCAGAAATTTTTCTTATTTTGGGGCAAAATTGCAGAAATTTCACTTACTTCAGGGTAATAAGTCAGAATTTTTCTTTATTTTGGGGCAAAAAAGATAAAAATTTCCTTCGTTTTGGGGGAAAAATACAGAAATTCCACTTATTTAGAGGCAAAAAAGAAGAAATTACCCTTATTTTTGAGCAAAAATGAAGAAATTTCCTTTTTATGGCAAAAAGATATGCATTCTTCTTACTTTCGGGCAAAAAGGCAAAAATTCCCTGTATTTTGGGGCAAAATTGCAGAAATTCCCCTAATTGTGGGGCAAAAAGGCAGAAATTCTTTATATGTTGGGGCAAAAAGACAGAAATTCTCCTCATTTTGGGGCAAAACTCAGTAATTCCACTTAGTTTGGGTCAAAATTCCAGAAATTTCCCTTATTTTGGGGCAAAATTGCAGAAAATTCACTTATTTTGGGGCAAAATTGCAGAAATTTCACTTATTTCAGGGAAAAAAAGCAGATATTTTTTTATTTTTGGGCAAAAAGTCAGAAATTAATAATATTTTGTGGCAAAAATGCAGAAATTTTCTTTATTTTGAGGTAAAAAGGCTGAAATTCCACTTATTTGTGGGCAAAAAGGCAGAAATTTCTCTTATTTTGAGGCAAAATTGCAGAAATTTCACTTACTTCAGGGTAATAAGTCAGAATTTTTCCGTATTTTGGTGTAAAAATACAAAAATTCCCTTCGTTTTGGGAAAAAAAGACAGAAATTCCACTTATTTAGAGGCAAAAAAGCAGAAATTCCCCTTATTGTGGAGCAAAAATGAAGAAACTTCCCTTTTTTATGGCAAAAAGTTATGCATTCTTTATATTTTCAGGCAAAAAGGCAGATATTCCCCGTATTTTGGAGCAAAATTGAAGAAATTCCCCTAATTATTGGGCAAAAAGGCAGAAATTGCCTATATGTTGGGGCAAAAAGACAGAAATTTTCTTTATTTTGGGGCAAAACTCAGAAATTCCACTTATTTTGGGGCAAAATTCCAGAAATTTTCATTATTTTGGGGCAAAATTGCAGAAATTTCACTTATTTTGGGGCAAAATTGCAGAAATTTCACTTATTTTGTGGCAAAATTGCAGAAATTTCACTTATTTCAGAGAAAAAAGGCAGAAATTTTCCTTATTTTGGGGCAAAAAGCAGATATTCCTAATATTTTGTGGCAAAAATGCAGAAATTCCCCTTATTTTGAGGTAAAAAGGCTGAAATTCGCGTTATTTTGGGGCAAAAAGGCAGAAATTTCCCTAATTTTGGAGCAAAAGTGCAGAAATTTCACCTACTTCAGGGTAATAAGTCAGAATTTTTCTTTATTTTGGGGCAAAAGAGACAGAAATTCCCTTTGTTTTGGGAGAAAAGGACAAAAATTCCACTTATTTAGAGGCAAAAAAGCAGAAATTCCCCTTATTTTGGAGCAAAAATGAAGAAATTTCCCTTTTTTATGGCAAAAAGGTATGCATTCTTCTTATTTTCGGGCAAAAAGGCAGAAATTCTTGGTATTTTGGAGCAAAATTGCAGAAATTCCCCTAATTGTGGGGCAAAAAGGCAGAAATTCCCTATATGTTGGGGCAAAAAGACAGAAATTCTCCTTATTTTGGGGCAAAACTCAGAAATTCCACTTATTATGTGGAAAATTGCAGAAATTTCCCTTATTTTAGGACAAAATTGCAGAAATTTCACTTATTTTGGGGCAAAAAGGCAGAAATTTTTCTTATTTCAGAAAAAAAAGGCAGAAATTTTCCTTATTTTGGGGCAAAAAGGCAGAAATTCCTAATATTTTGTGGTAAAATGCAGAAATTCCCCTTAATTTGAGGTAAAAAAACTGAAATACCCCTTATTTGGGGGCAAAAAGGCAGAAATTTCCCTTATTTTGGGGCACAATTGAAGAAATTTCACTTTCTACAGGGTAATAAGTAAGAATTTTTTCTTATTTTAGGGCAAAAAAGACAGAAATTCCCTTTGTTTTGAGGGAAAGAGACAGAAATTCCACTTATTTAGAGGCAAAAAAATAGAAATTCCCTTTATTTTGGAGCAAAATAGAAGAAATTACATTTTTTATGGCAAAAAGGTATGCATTCTTCTTATTTTCGGGCAAAAAGGCAGAAATTCCCCGTCTTTTGGAGCAAAATTGCTGAAATTCTCCTAATTGTGGGGCAAAAAGGCAGAAATTTCCTATATGTTGGGGCAAAAAGACAGAAATTCTCCTTATTTTGAAGCAAAACTCAGAAATTCCACTCATTTTGAAGCAAAATTCCAGAAATTTCCCTTATTTTAGGAAAAAATTGCAGAAATTTCAATTATTTTGGGGCAAAATTGCAGAAATTTCAATTATTTCAGGGAAAACAAGCAGAAATTTTCTTATTTTGGTGCAAAAAGGCAGAAATTCCTAATATTTTGTGGCAAAAATGCGGAAATTCCCCTTATTTTGAGGTAAAAAGGCTGAAATTCCCCTTATTTGGGGGCAAAAATGTAGAAATTCCCCTTATTTTGAGGTAAAAAGGCTGAAATTCCCTTTATTTGGGGGCAAAAAGGCAAAAATTTCCTTTATTTTGGGGCAAAATTGCAGAAATTTCACATATTTCAGGGTAATAAGTCAGAAATTTTCCTTATTTTGGGGCAAAAAAGACAGGAATTCCCTTTGTTTGGGGGAAAAAGACAGAAATTCCACTTTTTTAGAGGCAAAAAAGAAGAAATTCCCCTTATTTTGGAGCAAAAATGAAGAAATTTCCCTTTTTTATGGCAAAAAGTTATGCATTCTTCTTATTTTCGGGCAAAAAGGCAGAAATTTCCCGTATTTTGGAGCAAAATTGCAGAAATTCCCTTAATTGTGGGACAAAAATGCAGAAATTCTCTATATGTTGGGGCAAAAAGACAGAAATTCTCCTTATTTTGTGTCAAAACTCAGAAATTCCACTTATTTTGGGGCAAAATTCCAGAAATTTCCTTTAATTTGGGGCAAAATTGCAGAAATTTCACTTATTTTGTGGCAAAATTGGAGAAATTCAACTTATTTCAGAGAAAAAAGGCAGAAATTTTCCTTATTTTGGGGCAAAAAGGCAGAAATTCCTAATATTTTGTGACAAAAATGCAGAAATTCTCCTTATTTTGAGGTAAAAAGGCTGAAATTCCCCTTATTTGGAAGCAAAAATGCAGAAAATTCCTCAATTTTGGGGCAAAATTGCAGAAATTTAACTTACTTCAGGGTAATAAGTCAGAATTTTTCCTTATTTTGGGGCAAAAAAGACAGAAATTCCCTTTGTCTTGGGGGAAAAAGACAGAAATTCCATTTATTTAAAGGCCAAAAAGCAGAAATTCTCCTTATTTTGGAGCAAAAATGAAGAAATTTCTCTTTTTTATGGCAAAAAGTTATGCATTCTTCATATTTTCGGGCAAAAAGGCAGAAATTCCCCGTATTTTGGAGCAAAATTGCAGAAATTCCCCTAATTGTGGGGCAAAAAGGCAGATATTCCCCGTATTTTGGAGCAAAATTGAAGAAATTCCCCTAAATGTTGGGCAAAAAGGCAGAAATTGCCTATATGTTGGGGCAAAAAGACAGAAATTCTCCTTATTTTGGGGCAAAATTCCAGAAATTTTCCTTATTTTGGGGCAAAATTGCAGAAATTTCACTCCTTTGGGGCAAAATTGCAGAAATTTCACTTATTTTGGGGCAAAATTGCAGAAATTTAACTTATTTCAGAGAAAAAAGCAGAAATTTTCCTTATTTTGGGGCAAAAAGCAGATATTCCTAATATTTTGTGGCAAAAATGCAGAAATTCCCCGTATTTTGAGGTAAAAAGCCTGAAATTCGCATTATTTTGGGGCAAAAAGGCAGAAATTTCCCTAATTTTGGAGCAAAAGTGCAGGAATTTCACGTACTTCAGGGTAATAAGTCAGAATTTTTCCTTATTTTGGGGCAAAAAAAACAGAAATTCCCTTTGTTTTGGGAGAAAAAGACAGAAATTCCACTTATTTAGAGGCAAAAAAGCAGAAATTCCCCTTATTTTGGAGCAAAAATGAAGAAATTTCCCTTTTTTATGGCAAAAAGGCATGCATTCTTCTTATTTTCGGGCAAAAAGGCAGAAATTCTCGGTATTTTGGAGCAAAATTGCAGAAATTCCCCTAATTGTGGGGCAAAAAGGCAGAAATTTCCTATATGTTGGGGCAAAAAGACAGAAATTCTCCATTTTTTGGGGCAAAACTCAGAAATTCCACTTATTTTGTGGCAAAATTGCAGAAATTTCCCTTATTTTGGGGCAAAATTGCAGAAATTTCACTTATTTTGGGCAAAAAGGCAGAAATTTCACTTATTTCAGGGAAAAAAGGCAAAAATTTTCCTTATTTTGGGGCAAAAAGTCAGAAATTCCTAATATTTGGTGGTAAAAATGCAGAAATTCCCCTTATTTTGAGGTAAAAAGACTGAAATTCCCCTTATTTGGGGGCAAAAAGGCAGAAATTTCCCTTATTTTGGGGCAAAATTGAAGAAATTTCACTTACTACAGGGTAATAAGTCAGAATTTTTCCTTATTTTAGGACAAAAAAGACAGAAATTCCCTTTGTTTTGAGGGAAAAAGACAGAAATTCCACTTATTTAGAGGCAAAAAAATAGAAATTCCCTTTATTTTGAAGCAAAATAGAAGAAATTACTTTTTTGATGGCAAAAAGGTATGCATTCTTCTTATTTTCGGGCAAAAAGGCAGAAATTCCCCGTCTTTTGGAGCAAAATTGCTGAAATTCCCCTAATTGTGGGGCAAAAAGGCAGAAATTTCCTATATGTTGTGGCAAAAAGACAGAAATTCTCGTTATTTTGAAGCAAAACTCAGAAATTCCTCTTATTTTGAAGCAAATTTCCAGAAATTTCCCTTATTTTAGGACAAAATTGCAGAAATTTCACTTATTTTGGGGCAAAATTGCAGAAATTTCAATTATTTCAGGGAAAAAAAGCAGAAATTTTCTTATTTTGGGGCAAAAAGGCAGAAATTCCTAATATTTTGTGGCAAAAATGCGGAAATTCCCCTTATTTTGAGGTAAAAAGGCTGAAATTCCCCTTATTTGGGGGCAAAAATGCAGAAATTCCCCTTATTTTGAGGTAAAAAGGCTGAAATTCCCCTTATTTGCGGGCAAAAAGGCAGAAATTTCCCTTATTTTGGGACAAAATTGCAGAAATTTCACTTACTTCAGGGTAATAAGTCAGAATTTTTCCTTATTTTGGGGCAAAAAAGACAGAAATTCTCTTTATTTTGGGGGAAATAGACAGAAATTCCACTTATTTAGAGGCAAAAAAGCATAAATTCCTTTTATTTTGGAGCAAAAATGAAGAAATTTCCCATTTTTTGGCAAAAAGGTATTCATACTTCTTATTTTCGGGCAAAAAGGCAGAAATTAACCGTATTTTCGAGCAAAATTACAGATATTTCCCTAATTGTGTAGCAAAAAATAGAAATTCTCTATATGTTGGGGCAAAAATACAGAAATTCTCTTTATTTTGGGGAAAAACACAAAAATTCCACTTATTTTGGGGCAAAATTCCAGAAATTTCCCTTATTTTGGTGCAAAATTGCAGAAATTTTACTTACTTCAGGTTAATAAGTCAGAATTTTTCCTTATTTTGGGGCAGAAAAGACAGAAATTCCCTTTGTTTTGGGGGAAAAAGACAGAAATTCCACTTATTTAGAGGCAAAAAAGCAGAAATTCCCCTTATTTTGGAGCAAAAATGAAGAAATTTCCCTTTTTTATGGCAAAAAGGTATGCATTCCTGTTATTTTCGTGCAAAAAGGCAGAAATTCCACGTATTTTGGAGCAAAATTGCAGAAATTCCCCTAATTGTGGGGCAAAAAGGCAGAAATTGCCTATATGTTGGGGCAAAAAAACAGAAATTCTCCTTATTTTGGGGCAAAACTCAGAAATTCCACTTATTTTGGGGCAAAATTCCAGAAATTTCCCTTATTTTGGGGCAAAATTGCAGAAATTTCACTTATTTTGGGGCAAAATTGCAAAATTTCACTTATTTCAGAGAAAAAAGCAGAAATTTTCTTATCTTGGGGCAAAAAGGCAGAAATTCCTAATATTTTGTGGCAAAAATGCAAAAATTCCCCTTATTTTGAGGTAAAAAGCCTGAAATTCCCTTTATTTGGGGGCAAAAAGGCAAAAATTTCCTTTATTTTGGGGCAAAATTGCAGAAATTTCACTTATTTCAGGGTAATAAGTCAGAAATTTTCCTTATGTTGGGGCAAAAAAGACAGGAATTCCCTTTGTTTTGGGGGAAAAAGACAGAAATTCCACTTATTTAGAGGCAAAAATGCAGAAATTCCCCTTATTTTGGAGCAAAAATGAAGAAATTTCCCTTTTTTATGGCAAAAAGTTATGCATTCTTCTTATTTTCGGGCAAAAAGGCAGAAATTCCCCGTATTTTGGAACAAAATTGCAGAAATTCCTCTAAATGTGGGACAAAAAGGCAGAAATTGCCTATATGTTGGGCTAAAAAGACAGAAATTCTCCTTATTTTGCGGCAAAACTCAGAAATTCCACTTATTTTGGGGCAAAATTCCAGAAATTTCCCTTATTTTGGGGCAAAATTGCAGAAATTTCACTTACTTCACGGTAATAAGTCAGAATTTTTCCTTATTTTGGTGCAAAAATACAAAAATTCCCTTTGTTTTGGGGGAAAAAGACAGAAATTCCACTTATTTAGAGGCAAAAAAGCAGAAATTCCCCTTATTATGGAGTAAAAATGAAGAAATTTCATTTTTTATGGCAAAAAGTTATGCATTCTTCTTATTTTCAGGCAAAAAGGCAGATATTCCTCGTATTTTGCAGCAAAATTGGAGAAATTCCGCTAAATGTTGGGCAAAGAGGCAGAAATTGCCTATATGTTGGGGCAAAAAGACAGAAATTCTCCTTTTTTTGGGGCAAAATTCCAGAAATTTTCCTTATATTGGGGCAAAATTTCAGAAATTTCATTTATTTTGGGGCAAAATTGCAGAAATTTCACTTATTTTGGGGCAAAATTGCAGAAATTTCACTTATTTCAGAGAAAAGAGGCAGAAATTTTCCTTATTTTGGGGCAAAAAGCAGATATTCCTAATATTTTGTGACAAAAATGCAGAAATTCTTCTTGTTTTGAGGTAAAAAGGCTGAAATTCCCCTTATTTGGAGGCAAAAGTCAGAAATTTCTCTTATTTTGGGGCAAAATTGCAGAAATTTCACTTACTTCAGGGTAATAAGTCAGAATTTTTCCTTATTTTGGGGCAAAAAAGACAGAAATTCCCTTTGTCTTGGGGGAAAAAGACAGAAATTCCACTTATTTAAAGGCCAAAAAGCAGAAATTCCCATTATTTTGGAGCAAAAATGAAGAAATTTCCATTTTTTATGGCAAAAAGTTATGCATTCTTCTTATTTTCGGGCAAAAAGGCAGAAATTCCCCGTATTTTGGAGCATAATTGCAGAAATTCCCCTAATTGTGGGGCAAAAATGCAGAAAATCTCTATATGTTGGTGCAAAAAGACAGAAAAAATTCTCTTTATTTTGGGGCAAAACTAAGAAATTCCACTTATTTTGGGGCAAAAACCCAGAAATTTTCCTTTTTTTGGGGCAAAATTGCAGAAATTTCACTTATTTTGGGGCAAATATGAAGAAATTTTACTTTTTTTGTGGCAAAATTGCAGAAATTTCACATATTTTAGGAAAAAATGCAGAAATTTTCTTTATTTTGGGGCAAAAAGGCAGAAATTCCTAATATTTTGTGGCAAAAATGCAGAAATTCCCCTTATTTCGAGGTAAAAAGGCTGAAATTTCCCTTATTTTGGAGCAAAAAGGCAGAAATTTCCCTTATTTTGGGGCAAAATTGCAGAAATTTCACTTACTTCAGGGTAATAAGTCAGAATTTTTCTTTATTTTGGGGCAAAAAGACAGAAATTCTCTTTGTTTTGGGGAAAAAAACGGAAATTCCACTTATTTAGAGGCAAAAAAGTAGAAATTCCTCTTTTTGGAGAAAAATTAAAAAATTTCCCATTTTTATGGCAAAAAGGTATGCATTCTTCTTATTTTCGGGCAAAAGGCAGAAATTCCCCGTATTTTGGAGCAAAATTGAAGAAATTCCCCTAATTGTGTGGCCAAAAGTCAGAAATTGCCTATATGTTGGGGCAAAAAGACAGAAATTCTCCTTATTTTGGGGCAAAACTCAGAAATTCCACTTATTTTGGGGCAAAATTGCAGAAATTTCCCTTATTTTGGGGCAAAATTGGAGACATTTCACTTATTTTGGGGCAAAATTGCAGAAATTTCACTTATTTAAGGGTTATAAGTCAGAAATTTTCTTTATTTTGGGACAAAAAAGACAGGAATTCCCATTGCCTTGGGGGAAAAAGACAGAAATTCCACTTATTCATAGGCAAAAAAGCAGAAATTCCCCTTATTTTGGAGCAAAAATGAAGAAATTTCCCTTTTTTATGGCAAAAAGGTTTGCATTCTTCTTATTATCGGGCAAAAAAGCAGAAATTCCTTGTATTTTTGAGAAAAATTGCAGAAATTCCCCTAATTGTGGGGCAAAAATGCAGAAAATCTCTATATGTTGGGGCAAAAAGAACGAAATTATCTATATTTTGGGGCAAAACTCAGAAATTCCACTTATTTTGGGGCAAAATTACAGAAATTTTCCTTTTTTTGGGGCAAAATTGCAGAAATTTCACTTATTTTGGGGCAAATATGCAGAAATTTTACATATTTTGTAACAAAATTGCAGAAATTTCACTTATTTCAGGAAAAAAAGGCAGAAATTTTCCTTATTTTGGGGCAAAAAGGCAGAAATTCCTAATATTTTGTGGCAAAAATGCAGAAATTCCCCTTATTTTGAGGTAAAAAGGCTGAAATTCTCCTTATTTGGGGGCAAAAGGCAGAAATTTCCCTTATTTTGGGGCAAAATTGCAGAAATATCACTTACTTCAGTGTAATATGTCAGAATTTTTCCTTATTTTGGGGAAAAAAGACAGAAATTCCCTTTGTTTTGAGGGAAAAAGAAAGAAATTCCACTTATTTAGAGGCAAAAAAGCAGAAATTCTCCTTTTTGGAGCAAAAATGAAGAAATTTTCTTTTTTATGTCAAAAAGGTATGCATTCTTCTTATTTTCAAGCAAAAGGGCAGAAATTCCCCGTATTTTGGAGCAAAATTGCAGAAAATCCCCTAATTGTGGGGCAAAAAGGCAGAAATTGCCTATATGTTGGGGCAAAAAAACAGAAATTCTCCTTTTTTTGGGGCAAAACTCAGAAATTCCACTTATTTGGGGGCAAAATTCCAGAAATTTCCCTTATTTTGGGGCAAAATTGCAGATATTTCACTTATTTTGGGGCAAAATTGCAGAAATTTCACTTATTTCAGGGAAAAAAAGCAGAAATTTTCTTATTTTGGGGCAAAAAGGCATAAATTCCTAATATTTTGTGGCAAAAATGCAGAAATTCCCCTTATTTTAAGGTAAAAAGGCTGAAATTCCCCTTATTTGGGGCAATAAGGCAAAAATTTCCTTTATTTTCACTCAAAATTGCAGAAATTTCACTTATTTAAAGGTATTAAGTCAGAAATTTTCTTTATTTTCGGGCCAAAAAGTCAGGAATTCCCTTTGTTTTGGGGGATAAAGACAGAAATTCCACTTATTTAGAGGAAAAAAGCGAAAATTCCCCATATTTTAGAGCAAAAATGAAGAAATTTCTTTTTTATGGCAAAAATGTATGCACTCTTCTTATTTTCGGACAAAAAGGCAGAAATTCCCCGTATTTTGAAGCAAAATTGCAGAAATTCCCCTAATTGTGGGGCAAAAAGGCAGAAATTCTCTATATGTTGGGGCAAAAAGACAGAAATTCTTCTTATTTTGGGGAAATACTCAGAAATTCCCTTATTTGGGGGCAAAATTCCAGAAATTTCCCTTATTTTGGGACAAAATTGCAGAAATTTAACATATTTTGGGGCAAAATTGCAGAAATTTCACTTTTTCAGGGAAAAAAATGAGAAATTTTCTTATTTTGGGGCAAAAAGGAAGAAATTCCTAATGTTTTGTGGCAATAATGCAGAAATTCTCCTTATTTTGAGATATAAAGGCTGAAATTCCCCTTATTTGGGGGCAAAAATGCAGAAATTCCCCTTATTTTGAGGTAAAAAGGCTGAAATTCCCCTTATTTGCGGGCAAAAAGGCAGAAATTTCCCTTATTTTGGGACAAAATTGCAGAAATTTCACTTACTTCAGGGTAATAAGTCAGAATTTTTCCTTATTTTGGGGCAAAAAAGACAGAAATTCTCTTTATTTTGGGGGAAATAGACAGAAATTCCACTTATTTAGAGGCAAAAAAGCATAAATTCCTTTTATTTTGGAGCAAAAATGAAGAAATTTCCCATTTTTTGGCAAAAAGGTATTCATACTTCTTATTTTCGGGCAAAAAGGCAGAAATTAACCGTATTTTCGAGCAAAATTACAGATATTTCCCTAATTGTGTAGCAAAAAATAGAAATTCTCTATATGTTGGGGCAAAAATACAGAAATTCTCTTTATTTTGGGGAAAAACACAAAAATTCCACTTATTTTGGGGCAAAATTCCAGAAATTTCCCTTATTTTGGTGCAAAATTGCAGAAATTTTACTTACTTCAGGTTAATAAGTCAGAATTTTTCCTTATTTTGGGGCAGAAAAGACAGAAATTCCCTTTGTTTTGGGGGAAAAAGACAGAAATTCCACTTATTTAGAGGCAAAAAAGCAGAAATTCCCCTTATTTTGGAGCAAAAATGAAGAAATTTCCCTTTTTTATGGCAAAAAGGTATGCATTCCTGTTATTTTCGTGCAAAAAGGCAGAAATTCCACGTATTTTGGAGCAAAATTGCAGAAATTCCCCTAATTGTGGGGCAAAAAGGCAGAAATTGCCTATATGTTGGGGCAAAAAAACAGAAATTCTCCTTATTTTGGGGCAAAACTCAGAAATTCCACTTATTTTGGGGCAAAATTCCAGAAATTTCCCTTATTTTGGGGCAAAATTGCAGAAATTTCACTTATTTTGGGGCAAAATTGCAAAATTTCACTTATTTCAGAGAAAAAAGCAGAAATTTTCTTATCTTGGGGCAAAAAGGCAGAAATTCCTAATATTTTGTGGCAAAAATGCAAAAATTCCCCTTATTTTGAGGTAAAAAGCCTGAAATTCCCTTTATTTGGGGGCAAAAAGGCAAAAATTTCCTTTATTTTGGGGCAAAATTGCAGAAATTTCACTTATTTCAGGGTAATAAGTCAGAAATTTTCCTTATGTTGGGGCAAAAAAGACAGGAATTCCCTTTGTTTTGGGGGAAAAAGACAGAAATTCCACTTATTTAGAGGCAAAAATGCAGAAATTCCCCTTATTTTGGAGCAAAAATGAAGAAATTTCCCTTTTTTATGGCAAAAAGTTATGCATTCTTCTTATTTTCGGGCAAAAAGGCAGAAATTCCCCGTATTTTGGAACAAAATTGCAGAAATTCCTCTAAATGTGGGACAAAAAGGCAGAAATTGCCTATATGTTGGGCTAAAAAGACAGAAATTCTCCTTATTTTGCGGCAAAACTCAGAAATTCCACTTATTTTGGGGCAAAATTCCAGAAATTTCCCTTATTTTGGGGCAAAATTGCAGAAATTTCACTTACTTCACGGTAATAAGTCAGAATTTTTCCTTATTTTGGTGCAAAAATACAAAAATTCCCTTTGTTTTGGGGGAAAAAGACAGAAATTCCACTTATTTAGAGGCAAAAAAGCAGAAATTCCCCTTATTATGGAGTAAAAATGAAGAAATTTCATTTTTTATGGCAAAAAGTTATGCATTCTTCTTATTTTCAGGCAAAAAGGCAGATATTCCTCGTATTTTGCAGCAAAATTGGAGAAATTCCGCTAAATGTTGGGCAAAGAGGCAGAAATTGCCTATATGTTGGGGCAAAAAGACTGAAATTCTCCTTTTTTTGGGGCAAAATTCCAGAAATTTTCCTTATATTGGGGCAAAATTTCAGAAATTTCATTTATTTTGGGGCAAAATTGCAGAAATTTCACTTATTTTGGGGCAAAATTGCAGAAATTTCACTTATTTCAGAGAAAAGAGGCAGAAATTTTCCTTATTTTGGGGCAAAAAGCAGATATTCCTAATATTTTGTGACAAAAATGCAGAAATTCTTCTTGTTTTGAGGTAAAAAGGCTGAAATTCCCCTTATTTGGAGGCAAAAGTCAGAAATTTCTCTTATTTTGGGGCAAAATTGCAGAAATTTCACTTACTTCAGGGTAATAAGTCAGAATTTTTCCTTATTTTGGGGCAAAAAAGACAGAAATTCCCTTTGTCTTGGGGGAAAAAGACAGAAATTCCACTTATTTAAAGGCCAAAAAGCAGAAATTCCCATTATTTTGGAGCAAAAATGAAGAAATTTCCATTTTTTATGGCAAAAAGTTATGCATTCTTCTTATTTTCGGGCAAAAAGGCAGAAATTCCCCGTATTTTGGAGCATAATTGCAGAAATTCCCCTAATTGTGGGGCAAAAATGCAGAAAATCTCTATATGTTGGTGCAAAAAGACAGAAAAAATTCTCTTTATTTTGGGGCAAAACTAAGAAATTCCACTTATTTTGGGGCAAAAACCCAGAAATTTTCCTTTTTTTGGGGCAAAATTGCAGAAATTTCACTTATTTTGGGGCAAATATGAAGAAATTTTACTTTTTTTGTGGCAAAATTGCAGAAATTTCACATATTTTAGGAAAAAATGCAGAAATTTTCTTTATTTTGGGGCAAAAAGGCAGAAATTCCTAATATTTTGTGGCAAAAATGCAGAAATTCCCCTTATTTCGAGGTAAAAAGGCTGAAATTTCCCTTATTTTGGAGCAAAAAGGCAGAAATTTCCCTTATTTTGGGGCAAAATTGCAGAAATTTCACTTACTTCAGGGTAATAAGTCAGAATTTTTCTTTATTTTGGGGCAAAAAGACAGAAATTCTCTTTGTTTTGGGGAAAAAAACGGAAATTCCACTTATTTAGAGGCAAAAAAGTAGAAATTCCTCTTTTTGGAGAAAAATTAAAAAATTTCCCATTTTTATGGCAAAAAGGTATGCATTCTTCTTATTTTCGGGCAAAAGGCAGAAATTCCCCGTATTTTGGAGCAAAATTGAAGAAATTCCCCTAATTGTGTGGCCAAAAGTCAGAAATTGCCTATATGTTGGGGCAAAAAGACAGAAATTCTCCTTATTTTGGGGCAAAACTCAGAAATTCCACTTATTTTGGGGCAAAATTGCAGAAATTTCCCTTATTTTGGGGCAAAATTGGAGACATTTCACTTATTTTGGGGCAAAATTGCAGAAATTTCACTTATTTAAGGGTTATAAGTCAGAAATTTTCTTTATTTTGGGACAAAAAAGACAGGAATTCCCATTGCCTTGGGGGAAAAAGACAGAAATTCCACTTATTCATAGGCAAAAAAGCAGAAATTCCCCTTATTTTGGAGCAAAAATGAAGAAATTTCCCTTTTTTATGGCAAAAAGGTTTGCATTCTTCTTATTATCGGGCAAAAAAGCAGAAATTCCTTGTATTTTTGAGAAAAATTGCAGAAATTCCCCTAATTGTGGGGCAAAAATGCAGAAAATCTCTATATGTTGGGGCAAAAAGAACGAAATTATCTATATTTTGGGGCAAATCTCAGAAATTCCACTTATTTTGGGGCAAAATTACAGAAATTTTCCTTTTTTTGGGGCAAAATTGCAGAAATTTCACTTATTTTGGGGCAAATATGCAGAAATTTTACATATTTTGTAACAAAATTGCAGAAATTTCACTTATTTCAGGAAAAAAAGGCAGAAATTTTCCTTATTTTGGGGCAAAAAGGCAGAAATTCCTAATATTTTGTGGCAAAAATGCAGAAATTCCCCTTATTTTGAGGTAAAAAGGCTGAAATTCTCCTTATTTGGGGGCAAAAGGCAGAAATTTCCCTTATTTTGGGGCAAAATTGCAGAAATATCACTTACTTCAGTGTAATAAGTCAGAATTTTTCCTTATTTTGGGGAAAAAAGACAGAAATTCCCTTTGTTTTGAGGGAAAAAGAAAGAAATTCCACTTATTTAGAGGCAAAAAAGCAGAAATTCTCCTTTTTGGAGCAAAAATGAAGAAATTTTCTTTTTTATGTCAAAAAGGTATGCATTCTTCTTATTTTCAAGCAAAAGGGCAGAAATTCCCCGTATTTTGGAGCAAAATTGCAGAAAATCCCCTAATTGTGGGGCAAAAAGGCAGAAATTGCCTATATGTTGGGGCAAAAAAACAGAAATTCTCCTTTTTTTTGGGGCAAAACTCAGAAATTCCACTTATTTGGGGGCAAAATTCCAGAAATTTCCCTTATTTTGGGGCAAAATTGCAGATATTTCACTTATTTTGGGGCAAAATTGCAGAAATTTCACTTATTTCAGGGAAAAAAAGCAGAAATTTTCTTATTTTGGGGCAAAAAGGCATAAATTCCTAATATTTTGTGGCAAAAATGCAGAAATTCCCCTTATTTTAAGGTAAAAAGGCTGAAATTCCCCTTATTTGGGGCAATAAGGCAAAAATTTCCTTTATTTTCACTCAAAATTGCAGAAATTTCACTTATTTAAAGGTATTAAGTCAGAAATTTTCTTTATTTTCGGGCCAAAAAGTCAGGAATTCCCTTTGTTTTGGGGGATAAAGACAGAAATTCCACTTATTTAGAGGAAAAAAGCGAAAATTCCCCATATTTTAGAGCAAAAATGAAGAAATTTCTTTTTTATGGCAAAAATGTATGCACTCTTCTTATTTTCGGACAAAAAGGCAGAAATTCCCCGTATTTTGAAGCAAAATTGCAGAAATTCCCCTAATTGTGGGGCAAAAAGGCAGAAATTCTCTATATGTTGGGGCAAAAAGACAGAAATTCTTCTTATTTTGGGGAAATACTCAGAAATTCCCTTATTTGGGGGCAAAATTCCAGAAATTTCCCTTATTTTGGGACAAAATTGCAGAAATTTAACATATTTTGGGGCAAAATTGCAGAAATTTCACTTTTTCAGGGAAAAAAATGAGAAATTTTCTTATTTTGGGGCAAAAAGGAAGAAATTCCTAATGTTTTGTGGCAATAATGCAGAAATTCTCCTTATTTTGAGATATAAAGGCTGAAATTCCCCTTATTTGGGGGCAAAAATGCAGAAATTCACCATATTTTGAGGTAAAAAGGCTGAAATTCCCCTTATTTGGAGGCAAAAAGGCAGAAATTTCCCTTATTTTTTGGCAAAATTGCAGAAATTTCACTTACATCAGGGTAATAAGTCAGAATTTTTCCTTATTTTCGTGCAAAAATACAAAAATTCCCTTTGTTTTGGGGGAAAAAGACAGAAATTCCACTTATTTAGAGGCAAAAAAGCAGAAATTCCTTTTATTTTGGAGCAAAAATAAAGAAATTTCCTTTTTATGGCAAAAAGTTATGCATTCTTCGTATTTTCGGGCAAAAAGGCAGAAATTCCCCATATTTTGGAGCAAAATTGCAGAAATTCCCGTAATTGTGGGGCAAAAAGGCAGAAATTCTCGATATGCTGGGGCAAAAAACAGAAATTCTCCTTATTTTGGGGCAAAACTCAGAAATTTCACTTATTTTGGGGCAAAATTGCAGAAATTTCACTTATTTCAGAGAAAAAAGACAGAAATTTTCCTTATTTTGGGGCAAAAAGGCAGAAATTCCTAATATTTTGTGACAAAAATGCAGAAATTCCCCTTATTTTGAGGTAAAAAGGCTAAAATTCTCCTTATTTGGGGGCAAAAAGGCACTAATTTCCCTAATTTTGGGGCAAGATTGCAGAAATTTCACTTACTTCAGGGTAATAAGTCAGAATTTTTTCTTATTTTGGGGCAAAAAAGACAGAAATTCCCTTTGTTTTGGGGAAAAAAGACAGAAATTCCACTTGTTTAGAGGCAAAAAAGCAGAAATTCCCCTTATTTTGGAGCAAAAATGAAGAAATTTCCCATTTTTATGGCAAAAAGGTAGGCATTCTTCTTATTTTCGGGCAAAAAGGCAGAAATTCCCTGTATTTTGGAGCAAAATTGCAGAAATTCCCCTAATTGTGGGGCAAAGAGGCAGAAATTGCCTATATGTTGGGGAAAAAACAGAAATTCTCTTTATTTTGGGGAAAAACTCAGATATTCCACTTATTTTGTGGCAAAATTCCAGAAATTTTTCTTATTGTGGGGCAAAATTGCAGAAATTTCACTTATTTTGGGGCAAAATTGCAGAAATTTCACTTATTTCAGGGAAAAAAAGCAGAAATTTTCTTATTTTGGGGCAAAAAGGCAGAAATTCCTAATATTTTGTGGCAAAAATGCAGAAATTCCCCTTATTTTTAGGTAAAAAGGCTGAAATTCCCCTTATTTTGGGGCAAAAGGCAAAAATTTCCTTTATTTTGGGGCAAAATTGCAGAAATTTCACTTATTTCAGGGTAATAAGTCAGAAATTTTCCTTATTTTGGGGCAAAAAATACAGGAATTCCCTATTTTTTGGGGGAAAAAAAACAGAAATTTCATTTATTTAAAGGTAAAAAAGCAGACATTCCCCTTATTTTGGAGCAAAAATGAAGAAATTTCCCTTTTTTATGGCAAAAAGTTATGCATTCTTCTTATTTTCGGGCAAAAAGGCAAAAATTCCCCGTATTTTGGAGCAAAATTGCAGAAAATCCCCTAATTGTGGGGCAAAAAGGCAGAAATTCTTTATATGTTGGGGCAAAAAGACAGAAATTCTCCTTATTTTGGGGCAAAACTCAGAAATTCCACTTATTTTGGGGCAAAATTCCAGAAATTTCCCTTATTTTGGGGCAAAATTGCAGAAATTTCACTTATTTTGGGCTAAAATTGCAGAACTTTCACTTATTTTGGGGCAAAATTTCAGAAATTTCACTTATTTCAGAGAAAAAAGGCAGAAATTTTCCTTATTTTGGGGCAAAAATGCAGAAATTCCTAATATTTTGTGGCAAAAATTCAGAAATTCCTCTTATTTTAGGTAAAAAGGCTGAAATTCCCCTTATTTGGGGGCAAAACGTCTGAATTTTCCCTTATTTTGGGGCAAAATTGCAGAAATTTTACTTAGTTCAGGGTAATAAGACAGAATTTTTCCTTATTTTGGGGCAAAAAGACAGTAATTCCCTTTGTTTTGGGGAAAAAAGACAGAAATTCCACTTATTTATAGGCAAAAAAGCAGAAATTCTCCTTATTTTGGAGCAAAAATGAAGAAATTTCCCTTTTTTATGGCAAAAAGGTATGCATTCTTCTTATTTTCGGGCAAAAAGGCAGAAATTCCCCGTATTTTGGAGCAAAATTGCAGAAATTCCTTTAATTGTGGGACAAAAATGCAGAAATTCTCTATATATTGGGGCAAAAAGACAGAAATTCTCCTTATTTTGTGTCAAAACTCAGAAATTCCACTTATTTTGGGGCAAAAATCCAGAAATTTCCCTTAATTTGGGGCAAAATTGCAGAAATTTCACTTATTTTTGGGCAAAATAGCAGAAATTTCACTTATTTCAGAGAAAAAAAACAGAAATTTTTCTTATTTTGGGGCAAAAAGGCAGAAATTCCTAATATTTTGTGACAAAAATGCAGAAATTCTCCTTATTTTGAGGTAAAAAGGCTGAAATTCCCCTTATTTGGAGGCAAAAAGTCAGAAATTTCGCTAATTTTAGGGAAAAATTGCAGAAATTTCACTTACCTCAGGGTAATAAGTCAGAATTTTTCCTTATTTTGGGGCAAAAAAGACAGAAATTCCCTTTGTCTTGGGGGAAAAAGTCAGAAATTCCACTTATATAAAGGCCAAAAAGCAGAAATTCCCCTTATTTTGGAGCAAAAATGAAGAAATTTCCCTTTTTTATGGCAAAAAGTTATGCATTCTTCTTATTTTCGGCAAAAAGGCAGAAATTCCCCGTATTTTGGAGCATAATTGCAGAAATTCCCCTAATTGTGGGGCAAAAATGCAGAAAATCTTTATATGTTGGTGCAAAAAGACAGAAAAAATTCTCTTTATTTTGGGGCAAAACTAAGAAATTCCACTTATTTTGGGGCAAAATTCCAGAAATTTTCCTTATTTTGGGGCAAAATTGCAGAAATTTCACTTATTTTGGGGCAAATATGAAGAAATTTTACTTATTTTGTGGCAAAATTGCAGAAATTTCACATATTTTAGGGAAAAAAGGCAGAAATTTTCTTTATTTTGGGGCAAAAAGGCAGAAATTCCTAATATTTTGTGGCAAAAATGCAGAAATTCCCCTTATTTTGAGGTAAAAAGGCTGAAATTTCCCTTATTTGGGGGCAAAAAGGCAGAAATTTCCCTTATTTTGGGGCAAAATTGCAGAAATTTCACTTACTTCAGGGTAATAAGTCAGAATTTTTCCTTTTTTGTGCAAAAATACAAAAATTCCATTTGTTTTGGGGGAAAAAGACAGAAATTCCACTTATTTAGAGGCAAAAAAGCAGAAATTCCCCTTATATGGAGCAAAAATGAAGAAATTTCCCTTTTTTATGGCAAAAAGTTATACATTGTTTTTATTTTCGGGCAAAAAGGCAGAAATTCCCCGTATTTTGGAGCAAAATTGCAGAAATTCCCCGTATTTTGGAGCAAAATTGCAGAAATTCCCCTAATTGTGGGGCAAAAATGCAGAAATTCTTTATATGTTGGGGCAAAAAGACAGAAATTCTTCTTATTTTGGGGCAAAACTCAGAAATTCCACTTATTTTGGGGCAAAATTCCAGAAATTTCCCTTATTTTGGGGCAAAATTGCAGAAATTTCACTTATTTTGGGGCAGAATTGCAGAAATTTCACTTATTTCAGGGAAAAAAAGCAGAAATTTTTCTTATTTTGGGGCAAAAATGTAGAAATTTCTAATATTTTGTGGCAAAAATGCAGAAATTCCCCTTATTTTGAGGTAAAAAGGCTGAAATTCCCCTTATTTGGGGGCAAAAAACAGAAATTCCTTTTATTTTGAGGTAAAAAGGCTGAAATTCCCCTTATTTGGGGGCAAAAAGGCAGAAAGTTCCCTTATTTTGGGGCAAAATTTCAGAAATTTCACTTACTTCAGGGTAATAAGTCAGAATTTTTCCTTATTTTGGGGCAAAAAAGACAGAAATTCTTTTGTTTTGGGGGAAAAAGAAATTCCACATATTTAGAGGCAAAAAAGCAGAAATTCCTCTTATTTTGGAGCAAAAATGAAGAAATTTCCCATTTTTATGGCAAAAAGGTATGCATTCTTCTTATTTTCGGGCAAAAAGGCAGAAATTCCCTGTATTTTGGAGCAAAATTGCAGAAATTCCCCTAATTGTGGGGCAGAAAGGCAGAAATTGCCTATATGTTGGGGAAAAAACAGAAATTCTCATTATTTTGGGGAAAAACTCAGAAATTCCACTTATTTTGTGGCAAAATTCCAGAAATTTCCCTTATTGTGGGGCAAAATTGCAGAAATTTCACTTATTTCAAGGAAAAAAAGCAGAAATTTTCTTATTTTGGGGCAAAAAGGCAGAAATTCCTAATATTTTGTGGCAAAAATGCAGAAATTCCCCTCATTTTGAGGTAAAAAGGCTGAAATTCCCCTTGTTTTGGGGCAAAAAGCAAAAATTTCCTTTATTTTGGGGCAAAATTGCAGAAATTTCACTTATTTCAGGGAAATAAGTCAGAAATTTTCCTTATTTTGGGGCAAAAAATACAGGAATTCCCTATGTTTTGGGGGAAAAAAACAGAAATTTCATTTATTTAAAGGTAAAAAAGCAGACATTCCCCTTATTTTGGAGCAAAAATGAAGAAATTTCCCTTTTTTATGGCAAAAAGTTATGCATTCTTCTTATTTTCGGGCAAAAAGGCAAAAATTCCCCGTATTTTGGAGCAAAATTGCAGAAATTCCCCTAATTGTGGGGCAAAAAGGCAGAAATTCTTTATATGTTGGGGCAAAAAGACAGAAATTCTCCTTATTTTGGGGCAAAACTCAGAAATTCCACTTATTTTGGGGCAAAATTCCAGAAATTTCCCTTATTTTGGGGCAAAATTGCAGAAATTTCACTTATTTTGGGCTAAAATTGCAGAACTTTCACTTATTTTGGGGCAAAATTTCAGAAATTTCACTTATTTCAGAGAAAAAAGGCAGAAATTTTTCTTATTTTGGGGCAAAAATGCAGAAATTCCTAATATTTTGTGGCAAAAATTCAGAAATTCCTCTTATTTTAGGTAAAAAGGCTGAAATTCCCCTTATTTGGGGGCAAAAAGTCTGAATTTTCCCTTATTTTGGGGCAAAATTGCAGAAATTTTACTTAGTTCAGGGTAATAAGACAGAATTTTTCCTTATTTTGGGGCAAAAAAGACAGTAATTCCCTTTGTTTGGGGGAAAAAAGACAGAAATTCCACTTATTTATAGGCAAAAAAGCAGAAATTCTCCTTATTTTGGAGCAAAAATGAAGAAATTTCCCTTTTTTATGGCAAAAAGGTATGCATTCTTCTTATTTTCGGGCAAAAAGGCAGAAATTCCCCGTATTTTGGAGCAAAATTGCAGAAATTCCTTTAATTGTGGGACAAAAATGCAGAAATTCTCTATATATTGGGGCAAAAAGACAGAAATTCTCCTTATTTTGGGGCAAAACTCAGAAATTCCACTTATTTTGGAAAAAAATTTCAGAAATTTCCCTTATTTTGGGGCAAAATTGCAGAAATTTCACTTATTTTGGGGCAAAATTGCAAAATTTCACTTATTTCAGAGAAAAAAGCAGAAATTTTCTTATTTTGGGGCAAAAAGGCAGAAATTCCTAATATTTTGTGGCAAAAATGCAGAAATTCCCCTTATTTTGAGGTAAAAGGCTGAAATTCCCTTTCTTTGGGGGCAAAAAGGCAAAAATTTCCTTTATTTTGGGGCAAAATTGCAGAAATTTCACATATTTCAGGGTAATAAGTCAGAAATTTTCCTTATTTTGGGGCAAAAGAGACAAAAATTCCCTTTTTTTGGGGGGAAAAAGACAGAAATTCCACTTATTTAGAGGCAAAAAAGCAGAAATTCCCCTTATTTTGGAGCAAAAATGAAGAAATTTCCCTTTTTTATGGCAAAAAGGTATGCATTCTTCTTATTTTCGGGCAAAAAGGCAGAAATTCCCCGTATTTTGGAGCAAAATTGCAGAAATTACTTTAATTGTGGGACAAAAATGCAGAAATTCTCTATATATTGGGGCAAAAAGACAGAAATTTTCCTTATTTTGTGTCAAAACTCAGAAATTCCACTTATTTTGGGGCAAAATTCCAGAAATTTCCCTTAATTTGGGGCAAAATTGCAGAAATTTCACTTATTTTTGGGCAAAATAGCAGAAATTTCACTTATTTCAGAGAAAAAAACAGAAATTTTTCTTATTTTGGGGCAAAAAGGCAGAAATTCCTAATATTTTGTGACAAAAATGCAGAAATTCTCCTTATTTTGAGGTAAAAAGGCTGAAATTCCCCTTATTTGGAGGCAAAAAGTCAGAAATTTCGCTAATTTTAGGGAAAAATTGCAGAAATTTCACTTACCTCAGGGTAATAAGTCAGAATTTTTCCTTATTTTGGGGCAAAAAAGACAGAAATTCCCTTTGTCTTGGGGGAAAAAGACAGAAATTCCACTTATATAAAGGCCAAAAAGCAGATATTCCCCTTATTTTGGAGCAAAAATGAAGAAATTTCCCTTTTTTATGGCAAAAAGTTATGCATTCTTCTTATTTTCGGCAAAAAGGCAGAAATTCCCCGTATTTTGGAGCATAATTGCAGAAATTCCCCTAATTGTGGGGCAAAAATGCAGAAAATCTCTATATGTTGGTGCAAAAAGACAGAAAAAATTCTCTTTATTTTGGGGCAAAACTAAGAAATTCCACTTATTTTGGAGCAAAATTCCAGAAATTTTCCTTATTTTGGGGCAAAATTGCAGAAATTTCACTTATTTTGGGGCAAATATGAAGAAATTTTACTTATTTTGTGGCAAAATTGCAGAAATTTCACATATTTTAGGGAAAAAAGGCAGAAATTTTCTTTATTTTGGGGCAAAAAGGCAGAAATTCCTAATATTTTGTGGCAAAAATGCAGAAATTCCCTTTATTTTGAGGTAAAAAGGCTGAAATTCCCCTTATTTGGGGGCAAAAAGGCAGAAATTTCCCTTATTTTGGGGCAAAATTGCAGAAATTTCACTTACTTCAGGGTAATAAGTCAGAATTTTTCCTTTTTGTGCAAAAATACAAAAATTCCATTTGTTTTGGGGGAAAAAGACAGAAATTCCACTTATTTAGAGGCAAAAAAGCAGAAATTCCCCTTATATGGAGCAAAAATGAAGAAATTTCCCTTTTTTATGGCAAAAAGTTATGCATTGTTTTTATTTTCGGGCAAAAAGGCAGAAATTCCCCGTATTTTGGAGCAAAATTGCAGAAATTCCCCGTATTTTGGAGCAAAATTGCAGAAATTCCCCTAATTGTGGGGCAAAAATGCAGAAATTCTTTATATGTTGGGGCAAAAAGACAGAAATTCTCCTTATTTTGGGGCAAAACTCAGAAATTCCACTTATTTTGGGGCAAAATTCCAGAAATTTCCCTTATTTTGGGGCAAAATTGCAGAAATTTCACTTATTTTGGGGCAGAATTGCAGAAATTTTACTTATTTCAGGGAAAAAAAGCAGAAATTTTTCTTATTTTGGGGCAAAAATGTAGAAATTTCTAATATTTTGTGGCAAAAATGCAGAAATTCCCCTTATTTTGAGGTAAAAAGGCTGAAATTCCCCTTATTTGGGGGCAAAAAACAGAAATTCCTTTTATTTTGAGGTAAAAAGGCTGAAATTCCCCTTATTTGGGGGCAAAAAGGCAGAAAGTTCCCTTATTTTGGGGCAAAATTTCAGAAATTTCACTTACTTCAGGGTAATAAGTCAGAATTTTTCCTTATTTTGGGGCAAAAAAGACAGAAATTCTTTTGTTTTGGGGGAAAAAGACAGAAATTCCACATATTTAGAGGCAAAAAAGCAGAAATTCCTCTTATTTTGGAGCAAAAATGAAGAAATTTCCCATTTTTATGGCAAAAAGGTATGCATTCTTCTTATTTTCGGGCAAAAAGGCAGAAATTCCCTGTATTTTGGAGCAAAATTGCAGACATTCCCCTAATTGTGGGGCAGAAAGGCAGAAATTGCCTATATGTTGGGGAAAAAACAGAAATTCTCCTTATTTTGGGGAAAAACTCAGAAATTCCACTTATTTTGGGGCAAAATTCCAGAAATTTTCCTTATTTTGGGGCAAAATTGCAGAAATTTCACTTATTTTGGGGCAAATATGAAGAAATTTTACTTATTTTGTGGCAAAATTGAAGAAATTTCACATATTTTAGGGAAAAAAGGCAGAAATTTTCTTTATTTTGGGGCAAAAAGGCAGAAATTCCTAATATTTTGTGGCAAAAATGCAGAAATTCCCTTTATTTCGAGGTAAAAAGGCTGAAATTCCCCTTATTTGGGGGCAAAAAGCCAGAAATTTCCCTTATTTTGGGGCAAAATTGCAGAAATTTCACTTACTTCAGGGTAATAAGTCAGAATTTTTCCTTTTTTGGTGCAAAAATACAAAAATTCCATTTGTTTTGGGGGAAAAAGACAGAAATTCCACTTATTTAGAGGCAAAAAAGCAGAAATTCCCCTTATTTGGAGCAAAAATGAAGAAATTTCCCTTTTTTATGGCAAAAAGTTATGCATTCTTTTTATTTTCGGGCAAAAAGGCAGAAATTCCCCGTATTTTGGAGCAAAATTGCAGAAATTCCCCTAATTGTGGGGCAAAGAGGCAGAAATTGCCTATATGTTGGGGCAAAAAGACAGAAATTCTCCTTATTTTGGGGCAAAACTCAGAAATTCCACTTATTTTGGGGCAAAATTCGAGAAATTTCCCTTATTTTGGGGCAAAATTGCAGAAATTTCACTTATTTTGGGGCAAAATTGCAGAAATTTCACTTATTTTAGGGAAAAAAAGCAGAAATTTTTCTTATTTTGGGGCAAAAATGTAGAAATTTCTAATATTTTGTGGCAAAATGCAGAAATTCCCCTTTTTTTGAGGTAAAAAGGCTGAAATTCCCCTTATTTGGGGGCAAAAAGCAGAAATTCCCCTTATTTTGAGGTAAAAAGGCTGAAATTCCCCTTATTTGGGGGCAAAAAGGCAGAAAGTTCCCTTATTTTGGGGCAAAATTTCAGAAATTTCACTTACTTCAGGGTAATAAGTCAGAATTTTTCCTTATTTTGGGGCAAAAAAGACAGAAATTCTCTTTGATTTGGGGGAAAAATACAGAAATTCCACTTATTTAGAGGCAAAAAAGCAGAAATTCCCCTTATTTTGGAGCAAAAATGAAGAAATTTCCCTTTTTTATGGCAAAAAGGTATGCATTCTTCTTATATTCGGGCAAAAAGGCAGAAATTCCCCATATTTTGGAGCAAAATTGCAGAAATTCCTTTAATTGTGGGACAAAAATGCAGAAATTCTCTATATATTGGGGCAAAAATACAGAAATTCTCCTTATTTTGTGTCAAAACTCAGAAATTCCACTTATTTTGGGGCAAAATTCCAGAAATTTCCCTTAATTTGGGGCAAAATTGCAGAAATTTCACTTATTTTTGGGCAAAATAGCAGAAATTTCACTTATTTCAGAGAAAAAAAACAGAAATTTTTCTTATTTTGGGGCAAAAAGGCAGAAATTCCTAATATTTTGTGACAAAAATGCAGAAATTCTCCTTATTTTGAGGTAAAAAGGCTGAATTTCCCCTTATTTGGAGGCAAAAAGTCAGAAATTTCGCTAATTTTAGGGAAAAATTGCAGAAATTTCACTTACCTCAGGGTAATAAGTCAGAATTTTTCCTTATTTTGGGGCAAAAAAGACAGAAATTCCCTTTGTCTTGGGGGAAAAAGACAGAAATTCCACTTATATAAAGGCCAAAAAGCAGAAATTCCCCTTATTTTGGAGCAAAAATGAAGAAATTTCCCTTTTTTATGGCAAAAAGTTATGCATTCTTCTTATTTTCGGCAAAAAGGCAGAAATTCCCCGTATTTTGGAGCATAATTGCAGAAATTCCCCTAATTGTGGGGCAAAAATGCAGAAAATCTCTATATGTTGGTGCAAAAAGACAGAAAAAATTCTCTTTATTTTGGGGCAAAACTAAGAAATTCCACTTATTTTGGAGCAAAATTCCAGAAATTTTCCTTATTTTGGGGCAAAATTGCAGAAATTTCACTTATTTTGGGGCAAATATGAAGAAATTTTACATATTTTGTGGCAAAATTGCAGAAATTTCACATATTTTAGGGAAAAAACGCAGAAATTTTCTTTATTTTGGGGCAAAAAGTCAGAAATTCCTAATATTTTGTGGCAAAAATGCAGAAATTCCCTTTATTTTGAGGTAAAAAGGCTGAAATTCCCCTTATTTGGGGGCAAAAAGGCAGAAATTTCCCTTATTTTGGGGCAAAATTGCAGAAATTTTACTTACTTCAGGGTAATAAGTCAGAATTTTTCCTTTTTTGTGCAAAAATACAAAAATTCCATTTGTTTTGGGGGAAAAAGACAGAAATTCCACTAATTTAGAGGCAAAAAAGCAGAAATTCCCCTTATATGGAGCAAAAATGAAGAAATTTCCCTTTTTTATGGCAAAAAGTTATGCATTGTTTTTATTTTCGGGCAAAAAGGCAGAAATTCCCCGTATTTTGGAGCAAAATTGCAGAAATTCCCCGTATTTTGGAGCAAAATTGCAGAAATTCCCCTAATTGTGGGGCAAAAATGCAGAAATTCTTTATATGTTGGGGAAAAAAGACAGAAATTCTCCTTATTTTGGGGCAAAATTCCAGAAATTTCCCTTATTTTGGGGCAAAATTGCAGAAATTTCACTTATTTTGGGGCAGAATTGCAGAAATTTCACTTATTTCAGGGAAAAAAAGCAGAAATTTTTCTTATTTTGGGGCAAAAATGTAGAAATTTCTAATATTTTGTGGCAAAAATGCAGAAATTCCCCTTATTTTGAGGTAAAAAGGCTGAAATTCCCCTTATTTGGGGGCAAAAAACAGAAATTCCTTTTATTTTGAGGTAAAAAGGCTGAAATTCCCCTTATTTGGGGGCAAAAAGGCAGAAAGTTCCCTTATTTTGGGGCAAAATTTCAGAAATTTCACTTACTTCAGGGTAATAAGTCAGAATTTTTCCTTATTTTGGGGCAAAAAAGACAGAAATTCTTTTGTTTTGGGGGAAAAAGACAGAAATTCCACATATTTAGAGGCAAAAAAGCAGAAATTCCTCTTATTTTGGAGCAAAAATGAAGAAATTTCCCATTTTTATGGCAAAAAGGTATGCATTCTTCTTATTTTCGGGCAAAAAGGCAGAAATTCCCTGTATTTTGGAGCAAAATTGCAGACATTCTTCTAATTGTGGGGCAGAAAGGCAGAAATTGCCTATATGTTGGGGAAAAAACAGATATTCTCCTTATTTTGGGGAAAAACTCAGAAATTCCACTTATTTTGGGGCAAAATTCCAGAAATTTTCCTTATTTTGGGGCAAAATTGCAGAAATTTCACTTATTTTGGGGCAAATATGAAGAAATTTTACTTATTTTGTGGCAAAATTGAAGAAATTTCACATATTTTAGGGAAAAAAGGCAGAAATTTTCTTTATTTTGGGGCAAAAAGGCAGAAATTCCTAATATTTTGTGGCAAAAATGCAGAAAATCCCCTTATTTCGAGGTAAAAAGGCTGAAATTCCCCTTATTTGGGGCAAAAAGGCAGAAATTTCCCTAATTTTGGGGCAAAATTGCAGAAATTTCACTTACTTCAGGGTAATAAGTCAGAAATTTTCTTTATTTTGGGGCAAAAAAGACAGAAATTCCCTTTGTCTTGGGGGATAAAAGACAGAAATTCCACTTATTTAAAGGCCAAAAAGCAGAAATTTCCCTTATTTTGGAGCAAAAATGAAGAAATTTCCCTTTTTTATGGCAAAAAGTTATGCATTCTTATTTTCGGGCAAAAAGGCAGAAATTCCCCATATTTTGGAGCATAATTGCAGAAATTCCCCTAATTGTGGGGCAAAAATGCAGAAAATCTCTATATGTTGGGGCAAAAAGCCAGAAATTTTCCTTATTTTGGGGCAAAACTAAGAAATTCCACTTATTTTGGGGCAAAATTCCAGAAATTTTCCTTATTTTGGGGCAAAATTGCATAAATTTCACTTATTTTGGGGCAAATATGAAGAAATTTTACTTATTTTGTGACAAAATCGAAGAAATTTCACATACTTTAGGGAAAAAAGGCAGAAATTTTCTTTATTTTGGGGCAAAAAGTCAGAAATTCCTAATATTTTGTGGCAAAAATGCAGAAATTCCCCTTATTTCGAGGTAAAAAGGCTGAAATTCCCCTTATTTGGGGGCAAAAAGGCAGAAATTTCCCTTATTTTGGGGCAAAATTGCAGAAATTTCACTTACTTCAGGGTAATAAGTCAGAATTTTTCCTTTTTTGGTGCAAAAATACAAAAATTCCATTTGTTTTGGGGGAAAAAGACAGAAATTCCACTTATTTAGAGGCAAAAAAGCAGAAATTCCCCTTATTTGGAGCAAAAATGAAGAAATTTCCCTTTTTTATGGCAAAAAGTTATGCATTCTTTTTATTTTCGGGCAAAAAGGCAGAAATACCCCGTATTTTGGAGCAAAATTGCAGAAATTCCCCTAATTGTGGGGCAAAGAGGCAGAAATTGCCTATATGTTGGGGCAAAAAGACAGAAATTCTCCTTATTTTGGGGCAAAACTCAGAAATTCCACTTATTTTGGGGCAAAATTCGAGAAATTTCCCTTATTTTGGGGCAAAATTGCAGAAATTTCACTTATTTTGGGGCAAAATTGCAGAAATTTCACTTATTTTAGGGAAAAAAAGCAGAAATTTTTCTTATTTTGGGGCAAAAATGTAGAAATTTCTAATATTTTGTGGCAAAAATGCAGAAATTCCCCTTATTTTGAGGTAAAAAGGCTGAAATTCCCCTTATTTGGGGGCAAAAAGCAGAAATTCCCCTTATTTTGAGGTAAAAAGGCTGAAATTCCCCTTATTTGGGGGCAAAAAGGCAGAAAGTTCCCTTATTTTGGGGCAAAATTTCAGAAATTTCACTTACTTCAGGGTAATAAGTCAGAATTTTTCCTTATTTTGGGGCAAAAAAGACAGAAATTCTCTTTGATTTGGGGGAAAAATACAGAAATTCCATGTATTTAGAGGCAAAAAAGCAGAAATTCCTCTTATTTTGGAGCAAAAATGAAGAAATTTCCCATTTTTATGGCAAAAAGGTATGCATTCTTCTTATTTTCGGGCAAAAAGGCAGAAATTCCCAGTATTTTGGAGCATAATTGCAGAAATTCCCCTAATTGTGGGGCAAAAATGCAGAAAATCTCTATATGTTGGTGCAAAAAGACAGAAAAAATTCTCTTTATTTTGGGGCAAAACTAAGAAATTCCAATTATTTTGGGGCAAAATTCCAGAAATTTTCCTTATTTTGGGGCAAAATTGCAGAAATTTCACTTATTTTGGGGCAAATATGAAGAAATTTTACTTATTTTGTGGCAAAATTGCAGAAATTTCACATATTTTAGGGAAAAAAGGCAGAAATTTTCTTTATTTTGCGGCAAAAAGGCAGAAATTCCTAATATTTTGTGGCAAAAATGCAGAAATTCCCCTTATTTCGAGGTAAAAAGGCTGAAATTCCCCTTATTTGGGGGCAAAAAGGCAGAAATTTCCCTTATTTTGGGGCAAAATTGCAGAAATTTCACTTACTTCAGGGTAATAAGTCAAAATTTTTCCTTATTTTGGGGCA